>NC_045677.1:5723491-6339003 GCF_003331165.1 Xiphophorus hellerii
CCACAAACTGGATGATAAAAGTCTTCAGGGAGGTTCATTGGTCTCAACTAGACCTTTTTTGAAGGACTATTTTCTTTACAATGACTTCATAATTCATTTTATTTCATTGTGTCTGTTGCTTTGTTTATTTACTTCGGATATTTAAAATGTCTTTCAGTTCTAGTGTTAAATGTTCGTTAGAATTACTTGAATTTACTTGAAAACAGTCTCAAGACGACAATATTGTCATTTATCGCGATAACTTCTTGGGGCAATTTATCGCCCAGCAAAATTTGTTATCGTGACAGGCCTGCTCATTTTTGTATATGACGCCCAAATTTCACTGACGTTAATTGTGGTTTGGCAGCAACACTTGTTAGATACAATGTAATACCTGCCTCGTTGTGGAAAGAAAAATACCATGTACATCTACTTTCTTATCAAATAAATGACAATCTGTTCCTCTTCCTCTGTTCTTTGATGCGTCACCGCTCTCCAGCCGGCGACCACCGCCGTCTCCTACAAGACAAGCCCCGCCATAATCACCCTACCGGCGTGATTTCCCCTCGTCCGCGCCCCTTCTGTCTCCCACCCCTCTCTCTTAGCCATGGCTCTGCTGTCCTCGTCTCTCCTTAGCGAAGACGCCCGCCGAAATCTTTGACCCCTTCAACCTCAGTTTCCCGCCAGGTGAAGACGTCCATGTATTTATGTACAGTACAGTACTCGTCTTGTGGTGTATGTGTATATGCACTTGTTGCTCGCCTGTGATCCAGGTTCGCTTAGCAGGTCCACTACCCTGAAACCCCCGCCCTCCCTTTTCCTCTCCTCCCTACAACCCATGCGGTTCAACCAGCACCCCCAGTCGCTGCTTCTACATAAAAAAAAACAACAACAAAAAAACAAAACAAATAAAAAATAGGCTCAGCAATCATACTGCCCTACTCATTCCAAAACGCAGCATGCCACATAAGCTGCTTTTATTGCATGGGAGTGTATGCGTGCGTGGGCGTGTGTGTGTGTGTTTTCGGGAGAGGGATTAATTTGCCTATATGTAGGCTGAGTTTGATTTAGTATTGTATTAATTTATTGTATAATGCCCCGCCCCCTCTCCCCCACCGAGTGTTGATGTTCTCTTAGGAACAGAAGTTGTATCTTAGTATAAGTGCGTATAAGCTTGATTTTTTTTTTGTTTGTTTCTTTCTGTGTGAATAATACATTGTACATGTGAGTGGGCGTGTGTGTGCGTGTGTGAGGACACGTGTGCATGTGCCGTCTCTGCACGTTTGTTGGCGTTTCAGTTCTGTTTGTTTTCACTGTCAAAGCTGTTAATGATGAATCATATATATATATATAAAAAAAAAAAACAACCCTGCGGGGGGAACATTCAGTGTTTGACTTTTGTGAGTTGTTCCTGTGTTGTAGTAGCAGCCATACATGCATAGCAGGGCTGAGGAGCACCTTTGATATTCTCTATATGGACACACAGCCTCGACAACACGTTTAACCTCGTCATAGGTGTCCACCTGTGCTGTATCCATGGTCAGATTGTGACCCCCGAACCGAAGGGCCTCAAGCTCCCATTCAGATGCTGACTGGAAGTGAAGCTTTGGTTAAAACTAACAATTAAGCAAAAGCAAAAATACAACGGCAGAACAACTTATTCGACACGAGACACTCCATTCAGCTACACTCTTAAAATTGCTGGGTTCAGATTGACCCAATTTAGGTTGTTAACCGAGTCCTGCATCAACGAGTTGATTCAACGCCACAACGGTTGGTTATGGGTTTGTACCAGCATATGTTAAAAGTAGTGCTGTCAATCGATTTAAAAAATGGAATTACATTAATTGTACTCTAGCGCTTTGGTTAATCACGTGTGAAATGTAAAAATGCACGTCATCATAAAAATGTTAGAGAAAATCTATTATTGTCTGAAACCAAAACGTTTCAGTTTTCCAGGTTTTTATGTTCTGGATTTTGTTTCAAACTTGATTTAAAACGTTAGTTATGAACTAGTTGTGCTTCGGTGGAAGGATAGCAGATCATTGCAATAAGTACATACTACCTTAGTTTAATAGAAAACTCCATTGCGCTGTTTTCACCTTTTAACTCGCAGTTGCGACTCTTTGCTGACCGCAGTCCAAGACCATGCTGCTGTCTACTAGGTAAGTCTCCACAGAAGAGAGGCTTTTAGGTCTAAATAGGTAATGTAAATAATCTGCATTGTGAAATACTAGTAATTTCTGTAAATTAATAAAGATAAAGAATAAATCGCTCCAACACCTGGATTACTAAACAAGTAGTATTATTAAAATTAATAAAAAAAAATTTTTTTTTCATTTTTACTTTAAATTCTGACTGATTATAAATTCCGAAGTGAATTATTATTTAATAAAACTATTTACTGTATGGTTAAATGTTAATGACAAGCACTTTAACTTGAGCAAAACTCATCCCCAGCATAAAAAACTTTAGGTCTTTATAATGAAAATCATTTTTGGTTTCATTAGTGCATCTGTGGTTTATTTCCTTATTAAATAAATACAACTTAAACTAATAATATTGAAATATAATTGCAAGAATAGGTGAAGTAGAAATAAATACAGCTTTTTAGCCCGTCTATATTGGCTTTATTGTTAAAAATAGCTAACAGTAGATGGTGCTAACTTCTTAGCAGCTAAAAAGTTAAGGGAGCTTGTTTTTTAACTCGACAGAGTGACAATATTATAATGCAGCATAACATTACCATTTATTTTATCGTTAAATATGGTCAGACTGCTGTTGAGTTCAAAATGGCTGTCTGTGAAGAGTGATGAGGCTCCTGCTAGCTTAACCCAACAAACTTGGTCTCAATGCTAGGCCCAGTGTTTGGTTAAAACTACCCAATTTCTATGTCTTAACAGCACAAACACAACATTTCTGCTTAAGAAATTTCCCGGCTATTTTCAGAGTGGATCTATAGAGGAGGATTAGTCTATTCCGAATGTCATTGGGTTCTCTCCGGTCAGCCTTTTTCTCAGGTCTGACCCAAACATTTATGCCCATCACGAACTTCCGCTCCAGTTTTAGCCCACTCGTCGTTTCCGCTCAAAACCCAGACGCTGCTCCGTCAGCATTTGTATCAGAGCTTAAGGTCGTATCGTCAGTGTTCAAGTGCTTCTCTGTCACTTTGTTATTGTGTATGTAAGCCTAAGCTGTATTCTGATGTATATAGGTAATGATAAGGACATAGTGTACCAGTGGACTCTACAGACCTCGTCAAGAATCCTAGCGCTTTAATCGTTCTCTTTGTCTGTATTCACTATATTCTCTCCTCTCTCTAATTTAGACTGCCTTAATGGCAGTCTAAATAAAGGATTATAATTCTTTATTGCCAAAGTTAAACACAGAAGGAGAATTATGAAGTGAAAAAAAAATAGAAAAGAAATGAAGCTAAAAGGTTCCAGTTGATGTGAAATTGGCTAAAATTGTTTAGCAGAGAAAGTATTGTTCAATTTGGAAATGCACAAGTTGTTAATTTTCTGTGTCTGTATCGCTCCTCAATAAACTTCTTCCTCATAATGTCATTCCTTGTCAACAGAGTGATTCTTGTTTCAGAATGTGGATTTGAAGCCTATGTGATGGAACAACACAAATTAATACACATTACCTATGTAGAAAACGGTGGCTGGTTTTTTGAGTTGCGTTTGAGTAACAAGGCATTAAGCTTTACATGTGTGAGCCAGAGTTTGACTGATGATTCCCCTTAGGCGTAATATGTGTTTTAGTCGGTGTGGTGACCTTTTTTGGACAAAATGAGGTGCGTGATGCAACAGTTATGCAGTAAACACAGGTTAGTAAATCATCTCAATGGATCGCGTCAACCAGGCTATAAAGTTTTAACAGTATGACACACACAGCTTTCCATTGGGTTTTACCGTGACCAAATTTCCCAGAAATCCTTGCTGTGTTTTCATTTAGAGCGCAAATGTTTTGCTGCAGGGATACAGAATTCAAGTGGACAAGTTTGAAGGAGGAAGTAGATTAAAACACAAGAATGAAAAACAAAATGGAAATGACTGTACCCAGAAGGACTCTGTAACCTCCCTCGGGCATTTGGGGATATCTGTGGAGTTTTATTTTAGGTGGGGGTTTTTGACTTTTATGAAATCACAGATTATAAAATGGTAGCAAAACAATTGTTCTTTAGATAACAAACTACATATAAAGTAAGACTGACTGATTTTTTTTTTGCCTCTGTAAAGGCTGACTAGTATTTTACAACCAGAGCCAGCTTGTCTTCCAGGTTATTTACAAACGAGGTGAAACTTTGAAAATGTCTCAAAGGTGAGTGAGCAGCACCCTCTAGTGGCCGTGAAAAATAATGTCGGAAAAGTGTTGTGAGGAAAAACTAACACTACAAAATAAGTTGTATTTGACCGGCTTGGCTACCAATTAGGTAGCTTTACATACCTAATTGAAACAGCTTTACATAATGTCGAGTTACTTTTGGTTTCTGATAAGCCTAAACATTCCTCGTAACCTCAAGTCTCGCGATACTTTATCTTAAAAAGCCCTTCATTGCAACTTGTCCTAACTTTGTTTTTCCAAAGTTACAGTATTTTCATTCACTTGTCGAAACGACCTACTTGAACACGTCACTTGATGGCCATGTTTTTAACGATGATGCGTTCACCTATACTCATGCATCAGCATTTGAAGAACTCTGAAATTATTATTATTCTTTTTCATCCTCCTAGTTCTGATTCAGGTTTTCATAAATAACATCACTGACTATTTTTAAGTCATATTCGTTTAAGTAATAAACGAATATGATATATCTAGTTATCTCTGTTATATACATATATTTTGGCATTAGTGGCCCTTATTAAGAGCTACCAGACAGGAAGTGGGCATGGGGAAGATAGACATGCAACAAAAGTCTCAATCGAACTCGCGTGGAAACACATAGCCTATGTTCACGGGGCGCCCGCTCTGCTGCTACACCACGCAACTCCCCCTACTGGCCACTTTTATGAAATGCTACAACAGAAAACTGTTGCCCCCGGTAATTTGCTGTCAGAAAATTCCAGCGCGCTCCTACTTTTCGAATGTTTGGCTACAAAAACAACCAACCAAACAAAACAAAACAAAACAAAAAATATTAGAATTATTAAGATTCCTTTAACTTGTTTTTCTTGTTTTTATTTATAATAGATCATTTTTATATGTAATCAACTGACTTATTGTAACATAGAGAATCTGATGTACCAATCAGTTCATTGAGAGAGCGCTAGCAAAAACATTAGGGAGTGGGATTGGGCTCGACACAAAACAACCACAACAAATATGATGGACAGACTTAATTCTTACAACTGTATTAGCGGCTTGAGGACCAGACGTAACAATGAGTGAAGGTGCCTCCGCATATGCGGCCAGCGAGCGTGTGGAAAACGAGCGCTCCCGGCGTTTGAACCTGCGCAACGGGCGTCGCTGCGTTTTCATTGGTCTGTTGGACGTCGAGTCGCACTGGCAGTCAGGAGGAGGTTGTTGTGTTTGGGGAAACTGCGGCTAGCATCACAGTTAACCAGCGCGACTGTTACACGTCGGGGACGTAAACCGCGCATATCGGGTGGTTGTATATTTTACACCGCTGAAGAAGCCACAGACTAAAAGGATAAACGTTTATTTGTGCGCGGCGACGATGTCTGTCCCGGCAGGACAGGGATGAAGATGACACAACTGTTGTGGCGAAGTGTGTCAGTGTGGCTATGTATAGCTGTACTCTTTGGGTGAGTTTTTTAATTCGTTTTTTTAACCACCTGTCATACATTTTTTTTAAAAAAATGTTTTTGCTGTTATGTGACCGTATAGAAGAAGACTTACAAACTAACTGACTGCTAATATGTCGTGCTCAAACCGTAATACACTCGTATAGCAGCAGCAGCTAGCTAGCTAGCCCTGACGTTATGTTGTGATGTGGCACCTGGCTGACTTCTGACCTGTTGGGATGAGGTAGCTGTAGCCGCTGACTGAGGTTGAATCAGCAATACTCTATCAACAAGTAGCCATAGGAATATGTTGTACAGTCGCTAACTTTTTGGTACGTTTTATAAATTAGTCCAATTTAAAATCTATTTGAGGACTACAAGAGTAGCTTTCTTAACAAACCCTACAGCCTTCTCTGCGTGAGTAATGACAGGTTCCTAATAATGACTATCCCTGATCTCAGATCAGCCTATAAGAGGCAGGTTTGGTTCACCAGCTGACCGGTTAGTGGCTGTTTTCTTTTTTCCCCCTCGTGTCAAAAAAGATTAAAAAGCCTGAGGTTGTTGGGAATATGAACCTCTGACAGAACTCATTACGCCAACAGAGGCAGCATCTGTGGGATAAGAACCTGTCCCACCCACGATATTAAAGGTTAGTTACAGCATATCAACCACTGACTGCTGTTAATCATAAAGCGGGAAGGGTGACGCAATATTTTACTAGTATAAGCATTTCTGTAGAAATCTTTGTGGACATGACTGTGTTGGATATTTTTAGTTCAGTTTGGTTTCTCGGTTTAAAGAAATAGCAGTTCTAGTTTATGTTGTCTGTAAATACCTGGTGTCACCATATTATGTATTAATAAACGAATGTGACTTATTTACTTATTATTTGTTGGCGTTAACAATAGCTAAGTTATGAATTTGCACCAAACGCTGGCTTATACGTTTTTTTTTTTAACATTTATTGTTTTATTTGTTGCTCTGTTTTGAAACTAGCAGCAGCAGTAGTTTTCCACTTTTCGCTGTTGTGTTGGAGTAGACCACTTCATGAATATTTCATGTCCCAATGTACGTAATAGTGTTATTATTATTATTATTATTTTTTTTTTTATTGCTCCAATAGAAGTAAGAATACATAATGACTGTACGCTTCCACAGTGCGACCTAGTAGAACATATCATTTGACTGTAAACAAAGAATTAGAATATTAAAGTTTATTGTCTTTGAGGGCAAACTTGTATGACTATGTCATTATCAATATATTACCTTAAAATGATATCAAAATGACAATAGTATCGTTTATTAGGAGAATTATTAGGACACGCAAAGATTAGCTTCAGTCGTGGACAAACTTATTTCAAAGTTTGTTGATATTTTAGACGTCTCATCAGTCTCCAGGGTCCATTAAAGTTTTGTCTCCATTCTTAATAAGAGGCGGGACGGAGATGACTCACTAGTGCAAGGTGATGGCACTAACAGCTGGATCACCCCAGAAGCCCATATAAGAATACAGATAATAGTAAAAAGATTCATTTGGACAGTTTGTCAGTGAAGACTTTCTGTTTCCTGAGGTGTGTCTTTTAACTGTTGTCATTTCACAGACGATATCAGTTTAGCTTTCCGTGCCGAATACCTGAGCTTTTATACAGTTTTATCAGTGCATTATGATGTTACCATTCAAGGTGACTCAGCATCGTTATTATTGCACTGATTCTCTTCTACTGCAGCAGGTGTGTTAGTTGCTATGTGGGATCCACGGAGCCACAGCCAGAGGCTCAGAATCAGGCGTCCTCCCAGGACTTCCAGGCGACGGAGGACTCAGGGGATCCGGACCCAAATGAGAAGGTAACGCTCCATAATAGTGTGATGAAGAAATAATCTAAAGCATTATTAATGTTCTGGCGAAACTAGGGCTGCAGTTAAGGATTGTTTAAGTAACTGATTATTCTGACGATTAATCGTTAAAACTGAATTTATTTTTTTAAATGCCTCATTTTACAGAATTATTTTTTTTTTACCATTTAAGACTTTTTAAAACAACATTGGACACACACTAAAAGGTGCAAATGAATAAATAATTAAATTCCTTTTTTAAATATAAGAAAACATTTTCTTTTCCTTTAGTAAATCTGAACCAGGTCAAGCTAAAGCTGTTCTTCTTGAATATGTTTGGCTAAAATCTATTTACAGACAAAATTCTCTTTTCTTTTTGTATATTAAATGCAAAATGTGTACAATTTATTTATTTTTTTTTTTTTTACAGTTTTGGCTTAGTTACTGCTCTGAATATGTTGGAGTTTTTTTCAGAAAGTTGCCTTTTTTGAGTCCGATTAATCGACTACTAAATTAGTTGACGATTATTTTTGATACTCGATTAATCGTGATTAATTGTTTCAGCCCGAGCAGAAACACTTGAAACAGTGAATATTTTTTTTTGTTGATTTGATAATATTTCGTGTGTTTGACACATTGTTAAAGTCATTGATCTTGTCTCAGACTCTTCTGTTTAAACACCATCGCTTTGTTTTTTGTCAAATGCTCATATCAGTATGTATTTGAAAGTGAATGTGTTTTTCTTTCGTTCTGTTGTTTTAGAATGAAGACATCTGGAGTCTACCTGAAAATGGGAAGCTGTCTGGAGATCATCAGCATAACGGAGAACAGCTGACACAAGAAGTGGAACCTGCTGAGGTAGGGGAAACGGACAAAAAATGATAAAAATACTCCACACACTGAGTTGTTGAGGATATCTGAAGCATTTGATTTTTTTTAACGGGAATATTTAAGCGTATAAGAAAACAATGTGTGATAATGGTGTAACTTATTACTGAACTCTATTTGTGAACATTTTGTTCATTTATTTAGTACATATGTTTTTCCTGTTTAACCATTCTTAATTCCTTTATCTGATTTGTTTATATCACAATAACACAATCTATAATTTGTACCATGAAGTCACCATACAGTTACCAGTTACCTAAAAAATAAGTAATAAATGGTTTTTTTAATATAATAATCTTTTTTTTTTTTTTTTTTTTAAAAACAGCTGTTTTTTCAGCTAAGGTTCATTGTACAAGTTGTTGATCAAGGGATAGAACAAATTTCAGATTTTTAATTGTAAAAACTATGTATATTTTTTCCCCCTGCTTTACAGATATGAACTACCTTGTGTTGCTTTCACATCAGATCCCCTCTAAACACATTCAGGTGGTTGTAGCCTGACAAAATGTTCAAGGTGTAGGAATAGTTTTACAAAGTGATGTAGATGCAACGATGGCGTATAAGGGTCATTGTAGATAGAAAAGAAAAGGAGTAAGTTTTCACCCAAAAAATCTCAGAAATTTTCTCGAAAAAAGAAAAAAAAACAAGGAAATTTCCAAGTCTGTGAAGTCAAAAATTTGCTAGAAAAAAAACGTTGAAATTTGGACATTAATCTCAGAAATCTTCTAGAAAAACGTGGAAATGTCTGTGTTTCAAAAGTAACAAAAAAATGTGACTTTTGAAACTCAGAAATTTCTGAGTTGTTTTTCTAGCAACTTTCCATCTTTTTTTTTGCCTAGAAAATTTCTGAGATTAATCTTAAAATATCAGAAGTTTTTGACAAAAATGTACTCTGTATTTTTTCTATCTACAATGGCCCTAACATGCCATATTAAGACTCAGACCTAAATACAGGGGGGGAGGAAGCAGAAAGCAAAGTAAATCCTCACTGCTTCCAAACACCAAGATGGCGCCTGTAAGCAAACCTGTCTTTGTGTGTATTGAACGCTCTCGGAATATTCAGCGCTCTCTCATAAATCAGCCTCTCAGCTGCGGTTAATGGATCCAGGGTCACACCCGAGTGTCTCCGTCTTTCCTTTAGGCCGTTGGATCAGATGAGCCGACTGTAGAAGCAGAGCCGGAGGAAGACGGGAGGCTTTCGGAACCCGAGCAGAACTCTGAACGTCAGCAAGAAGAAACATCTGGATCTGAAGAGCCGGACTCTGAACCGCCACCCCTTCCTACAAACTCCCTGTCTGTTATTTCTGCTCCATACAAAGATGACCCCAACGTAAACAGCGTCCACATGGTCGCCACAAACAGGCAGGCCGTCGCTGCACTCCACGCAAATATTTACCTTTGTTTGCGTTTGATGTTTCCTGCTGAAAAAATAAAAATGTTTTCTTTAATTGCTTTAAGTGATGGATCTGAAGCAGCTGCACCTGAGATCACTGATTTCGACCTGCTTCCAGTTGACTGTGAAGAAGAAGAGGACAATCCCTATGATGACAGGTTGGTTCAGTTATATAGAGCCAAAAAATGCTTATTAAAAGTTGCGAGTAGGGATGCAAGTTGATTAATGAGTTAATCTAAAGTTGGTTGATAAAATCAATCAACTAATGAGTAGTTGAGAGGCCGTTTTCTCTCTTGTATCGTCGTCTTTCTGCAATATGAACAGCTAAATTTTTCATGATATTCTGACTAAAAAAAAAAATAAACACATTGTTATAGTTTAACAATTTTTTGGGTCAGCTGCATTAAATGCTGACCAAATAAACAGAAAAAGCCAAAAGAAGGTTATTTGTGAATCAATTGGAACTCCTTTTACTCCAGTAAACCATCACTCTGATGCTTGCATCCCTGGCTGTGACAAACCATGAGGGAGTACTGTTATTATTTGTCTTTTAAGGAGTGATAAACGCTGGTTTTGGTTCCCTCAGCAGCCCTCCAATAGTGCTGGAGAACACCTCCAATGCACACACCACAGGTACTAACGCCGAAGTGGCCCCCCCTCCGAGTCCTCCCAGCAGTAAGCATCTGGAAGCCAACGCGTCGCACATGCTGAAAGAGCAGGTGAGGCGATCAGACGAGCTGTGGTTTTTTTTTTTTTCTTTCCCCCCCCCCCCTCTGTCAGAGGAGGTGTCCCAGCTCTCATTCCCTCATTATCTGTGACAGGACTTGAGCTCCCCTGTCGGCGCCGACGCAGACTCCACTGCGAGCAGCAAAGACCCCGAGGACATCCCCACTTTTGACGAGTGGAAGCGGAAGATGATGGAAGTGGAGAAAGAGAAGAGTACGATCAACACTTTTAAGTGGTTCGCTTCAAATTGGGAGATTATTCAGATTAAATCTGCTTTTTTTTTCCCTTCTTTTTCTTTTTCTCCCTTCAATAGCTCTGTCCACTCATACCTCTAACAATGGAGGGTCTCATACGGTGAAAAAAGTCCAGAAGAACTTCCATAACTACGCCTCGGTAGAGTGCGGGGCCAAGTTACTTGGTGCTAACCCAGAGGCGAAGGTACTTTGTAAATTATTTCTTGCTTACCACACAGATGTCGACACATTCCACTTTCTTTCACTTTAAAGAAGGTAAATCAATCTGATGTCTGCTAACGTTTTCCACAGAGCACTTCGGCCATTTTGAAGGAGAACATGGACTTGTACATGTTAAACCCCTGCAGCACTAAAATCTGGTTTGTTGCTCTGCCTTCAGTTACTACGTGTATTTTCATTCTTCACCTGAATATTATTCTAAATGTGTTTTATTATCATTATCTCTGTTGCTCAGGTTCATTATTGAGCTCTGTGAGCCCATCCAGTTGAAGCAGTTGGACATTGCTAATTTTGAGCTTTTCTCCTCCACCCCTAAAGACTTTCTCGTCTCTATCAGCGATCGGTAATATGATAATAATAATAATATCCTTAGATTTTCATGTTTTCTTGCTTTCCAACCCCAATGTTGAGCCAAATCAAATTCTTGGTCTTTAAAAACTTAATTTTTGGAATATCTCTATTTTTTTTTTCTTCACCATTGCACTACTTGGATTTTCATAGTTCAGAGTGACGTCAGGTCGACCAAGGCGGCCATGTTTTTTTGTATTTTTGTTTTTACGGCTTCCATTTATTTGGACTGTGAATTCAAGTCAATAGAATAGACCAGGCTAAGATTGTTAAAGGAATTAAGTCATAATGTTACAACAATACAGTCCCAGTATTAGGAGTGTGAAGTATTAATTTTATGATAATTCAAAAAAAAAAACAAAATTGAAATGAGGAATGTTGAGCATCTTGCAAAGTTATACTTTGGTTTAGGTGAAACAAATATTAAATAATGTTTTACCACATCAGCATCAAATTATTATCAGTAGCAGGACTTTGAAACGATCGTGCAAACACTTGTGTATTACGAGGAAAGAACCACGCGGACAGAGGTGGTCATGTCTTTTTTTTCACACTAAAACAACTTTATTCTCATAATTGTAAGACTTTTTTTTAACTAAAGAGCAGAGAATTTTTTATTACAATCTGAAAAGTGTGATGTGCATTTGTAGTAACTCGTCTTTACTCTAATTCTCTTTAAATTAAAACGTTTGCATTCTGTATTCAATGTCAGTAAAGCTAGAAATCAGACAGGAACTTTATTACTACCTCGTTTTTCGTTATTGTAAAAAAAACCAAGTAAACGTCCATGGGCACGTTTGGACATCATCAGATTTTAAATCCTTACATATTGTCAGTCATGGTAACACCAGATTGTGGCTGTTGGCCTTCAGACGCGTGCGTCGTTGGAGTAACTTGTGTCGTATGAATGAACGTTTGCAGGTACCCGACAAATAAGTGGTCAAAGCTGGGAACCTTTCACGCCAGGGACGAACGCACCGTTCAGAGCTTCCCATTGGACGAGCATCTTTACGCTAAATACGTGAAGGTGAGCAGAACCACCATCAAAGTTCATTGTGTTTTTGTTGATGGAAAGCACAGTAAAAAAAACAACTAATTCTTTATTGTTTGTAAAAATTCATGTTAATCTCTTTACATGGCCACTTTTGAATTTTCTATAATATATATATTTTTTGCTTCTGATGAGCAGTTATGTGTCTCTATGTGTTGCTTGTATTGCATATTTTTCTAAAAGCATGTTTTGTGGCTGGGTCTCTTGCGGTGAGATGGTGGCACCGCTTCACCTGCTGTTATTCATTAGAGCTGAGCTCTTTATGTCATCCTGTTTGTAAGCATGCCTATATATCCTAAATCTTTTTCTCTTTGTTTTCTCTTCTCTTTTCTCTCGCCTCAGATGTTCACCAAGTACATAAAGGTTAGCCTGTTCTTCTTGTAGCGCACGCTGTTCGCATCATCGACAGGATGATTGTGTGACTTCCGTCCTAGTAAACGAATCATTTACTAGAATGAAATCTTAACGAGTATTTCCTAAAGCCATTCTAGCCAAGCACATCATCTTTCGTGTCTTCTGAATTATTCACGCCAGCCAGTTTGTTCACTGAAATCCCTTTGATTTCTCAGCCAAGTTAAATCAGCTGCTGACATTTCTGATTTGTTCTGAGCATCTTTACCACATAATCTGGCGTTTTTGGGGTTTTTTCAGGTGGAGCTGGTCTCTCACTTCGGTTCGGAACATTTCTGTCCCCTGAGTCTCATAAGGTACGTTAGCTTTCAGATTAGTGTTAGCAGGACGAATAAGAAAGAAAAAAAAACAAACATTGGAAGTAGGGTTGAAATGAATAATCGTGATGAATTGATTATTCAAATAATCGTCGGCTAATTTAGCAATAGATTAATCGTTGACCAGAGTATACAGACTCGAAAAAGGAATTCAGATGTATTTTTAGCCACACAGAATAAAATAAAAAACATTGGAAGTAGGGCTGAAACGATTACTGGTGATAAATTGATCACTATATTAGCTGATCACTATTTGCATAATCGTTAACCGTATACATGAGTACACAGACTCAAAAAAAGACAATTTGCTGAAAGAGCAACACATTCACAGCTGCAACACACAACATGCTCAGAGTAGTAATTAAGCCAAAACTACACAAAGAAATATTAACAATTTGAATTAAAGATTTTTTAAAAAACTGTAAATATGTCCTACAATTTCCTGTTAAGTCCACCTTCATACCAATTACTAATCACTTAATCCAAAAAACAATCAACAGATCAGCCCTGTACTGTATTGATAAGTCGAGCAGAAAGGACTGAACCCCACATGTTGATGCTAGAAATATTTTATTAGCTGCAGATGCATCCTTTGCTACAAATGAGCAAGTGATCACTCACGTTAAGGCATTTTAGGCATTAAAATGTTTATTGTTCTATTTAAAAAGGAATTGAATTATTTATTAGCATCTTTTAATGTATTTGTAATATTACATGAAAAGGGGTCAAATGGAAAAATCTGCAGAATTTTCCATTTTTTTTTGACAGATTAATCATTATCATTAATCATTGTATAGATGAATTTTCTTCTCTGTTTGATATTGTACACATTTACAAATCCCTCTAGTTAGGATTAACTTGTTTCTAACTGATAGACCTGCTAATTTCATACCGAATAACCTGAACTCAATTCACAGATAGTATTTTTAATCTCCTGTATCACACCTTTGGTTACCGGAACCAAAGGTTAACTTTAGTAAAAGCACTTTCATTAATTACCTGTTTACTGGAGGACGCTTCCTTTCTTGCATTAGAAATGTTTCAATTTGTTTGTTTGGTTTTTTTTAATTTGTTTTTTTTTTTGTCAGGGTGTTCGGGACAAGCATGGTGGAAGAGTACGAGATCGCTGATCCTCCAGAGAGACCAGAAGATCAGGACGATGATCTAGGTGGGCTCATACTGTCCACACAATATATTAGGAACTTTTTTTTTTTTTGTCTTAAATTAAAATAAAAATTAACAAACAATTCTATGCATACTCAAACATTTACTGTATAGTAGAGATGCACAGACCTAAAATTAATATCAGTATCCATAAAGGCAGATCTATTCATCTATTAATTCTATGCTACGTAATCTGAACGACGTCATGCTTTATTTTACATTTCATTTAGGATTCCTAATTGCACTTTCTGAGCAATTATAAAAGAAGAAGGTTTGTTGCAGTTTGTTTTTTACCTCTTTGACCAAAGTAGTCAACCTATTGTTTCAGTCGTTTTCAGTTTTTTCTACTTTACATCGGCTGTTTTACTCCTAATTGCACAAATTAAAGTTCTGTTGTTTTTCATGTTAGACCACCTAATGCTGCACTGGTGCATCAAATAAATTTGTAATTTATTACACTTATGTCTGCGGGGGAAAACAGAAACGTTTTAAGTCAGTTCAGCGATGTTTTTCTGTATCGGATCGGTATCGGCCGATACTTGTATCGGGAGTGAAGAAAAGTGGATCAGTGCATCCCTAACATACAGTCAATGAGATCATTTCATCTTCCTCTGTTACTACAACTACTAGTAAATGATTCGCCATGACTGGACAGAGAACTGATTACAGTAACTGTCAGTTACATTTTTGTTAAATATTGGGAAGAAAGCAAATTTAAAAAAAAATTATAATAAAAAAACTGCATAATTAAAAAAAAAGTCACTTGTTTAATTATGAGTATTTTTGGTTTAGTAAAATGTTTTAATAAATGAATTATTCATTTATTTATTTTAGATCTCATTGAGCTTTCAATCCTCATTTCAGATTATCCTCCTGGGAGTGTACCTGGAGAAGACAAGTCCAATAATCTGATTGGATCAGCGAAAGGTCTTGAATCAACTCAATATTTGTATTAATGACTTGCGTCTTGGTAATAAGAGCTCACAGCTTCGTGCTGCAGCGTCTCGTAACCGTAGTGTTTGGGCTTTTCGTTTCCTCAGATGCCATTTTCAACATGGTGAAGGACATTGCTGATGTCCTTGGAGGTAATCAGGAGACGACAGGTATAAACACAATCTCTACTGACTTTATCCGTTCTGCTTTCCTCTAACTAAAACAAATATCTATGATGTTCAGCACACTATGAAGCTTCTTCCTGTATGTCAGTAAGTGACGTCATGGTGACAGCTAGTCATTATTTAACGCCTCTCTTGTTTTTCCCAAGGCAACCTTTCATCTCAAGATGTGAACATAAGTGAACAATCCCAACAACCTGAAACCGCCACGGAAACTGCGACCACTGACCTCGAGTCTGTGTAAGAACCTGCCACAGTCCTAGAATACGGAGCAACATCATAGTAGAATGGCCCAGTCAAAGTCTAGACTTCTGGTGTTTTCACACCTGATAGTCCAGTAGGCTGGAGTATTGGGAACCAAAATCAAATGATCAGTGGTTCCTGGTGCAGCGACGCCACAAGTGAGGCAGGAGAAACAGGATTTTCAAAAGATTTGATTGGTTTGACACGGTGCGGGGTGAAAGTGAACCGCAGCAGCTGAAAATGTAGCAAATGTTGCAGCTCTGGTCCCCAATAGCACCAAGTGTAGTGATTTATCAGGTAATCTGATTGACTCAGAAGTTTAATAACATGCAATATAATGTGGTAGTCTGTGACATGGCTCCCAATAGAAAATGCTGAAGAATGCAATTAATAAAAATGTTTAAGGTGGATAAAAACTTTTATTATCGCTTGCCTTTATATTACAAAGACAGTTCCGTGGTATACTCTATTGATATTTCATAGATGATTGTGACGTATTTTTATCATTGAAGTCCTCTACCCTGTGCCCTCATGTTGCTGTGTCTAATACAGACCTGGTTTTCCTCTTCATGTTGTGTTTCCAGTCCAAACGCTGCAGACATGCAGGGTTTAACCGACTCGTTTGCTCCAGACGCATCAATTACTGAGAACTGTGAAGAAAAGCTCCCCCTAGTGGAGGAAAAAATCATCATTCCATTGGGAAAAGAAGAGGAAGAATCAATCACCTCCACAATCATTCTCCTTGACAAGGAGGAGGAGCTGGAAGACGACAAGAAGGACAATCAGAAACGGGATGAAGAAAACCTAGAATACTGCGCTGTGCGTTCTTCCTCTTGTTCCTGCACGACTTCTTTCCAGGAGTTTCTCCAGCAGCAGTGTTCAGCTTCCCTGTCCAAAAAGAGGACTTGCCAAACAGTGGACATAGTTGAAACAATTACCTCTGTCGTGACACCCTTGGTCCCGCCCTCCTCCCCTGCCCAACCCGAGCCTCAACCTCATCCCGGCGAGGCGGATCAGTCCGATGAGACAGAGGCAGCCTCTGAGCTGCAGCCAGATCGAGACGCGACGGACGCAGAGGCAGCACCGCCTTCAGAGAACCCAGAGGGATCCGTGTCCGAGCACAACGATCTGGAGCCCAGTCAGATCCCGATCCTCCCCGCACCCAGCGCCACCGAGTCTTCGTCTGCCAAAGCCACGCCTGTCGTAGAAACGCCAGACGTCTCCTCTGAGGAACCAAAGCACGAGTCGGGGCCTGAAAAGAGCCAGGATGTGTCGACAGAGGACAAACTCGTCGAGCCTTCGCTCTCTCTCAGTGGCAGCTCTGCGGAGGTGAAACCCAGCGTCTCAGCAGATGACGATCCAACAGAGGAAAAACCCAATGTCGACCCCGCACAGGAGGAAACCAGTGCCTCCAATGAAACTCAGGATAACCTCAGTCAGACTCCAGTTTCCTCATCCGCTTCTTCAAAGAACCAGGTTGAGCCGCCGGAGAGTCTCCCTACCTCGTCTGAGGTTCCTCCTATTGCGGCAGACATGACCACAGAACCCGAACCCGCCCCCAGTCCCGTCACTGACGCCAAAACGGACGATCCGGCGGAAGAATTCCCAGTTCCATCGGGCGGCCAAGACCAGCTGTTTCGTCCTTCTGTTCCGACCAGCACTTCTCCTACCTCACCGTCTCTTTTAGACATTTACGCAGAGCCCTTTAACGGTACGGAGCAAAACGGAAACCAGGTGCACGGTTCCAGCCAGAAGGAGTCGGTCTTCATGAGACTTAACAACCGAATCAAGGCGCTAGAGGTGAACATGTCCCTTAGCGGGCGCTACCTGGAGCAGCTTAGCCAGAGGTGATTCTACAAGAGGCTGTTCTGCAATTCTCAACTCTACAGCTTAAGAGGGATTTTAAAACTTCATTTTTTGTATTTTTTTTATTCAAGGTACCGGAAGCAGATGGAGGAGATGCAAAGAGCTTTCAACAAAACCATCGTTAAGCTCCAAAACACATCAAGAATAGCAGAGGAGCAGGTAAGCAATGGCTAGCAAAGACCAGCTGGCCTGACAGAGACGAAGTGAGATGGTTTTAGACCTGAACGCAGAAACTCTTCTGAAAGGTTCTTTCTGTAGGTCTGTTTGCAGTAGGATAGGGTTAGGGTTGTCATAGGGTTAGGGGTTAGCGGCACTTCTTTTTACCGAGTCTTAAAAGCACAAAGACGTCATTTCTGGCGTCCTCTCTGCCTTTCTTAGAGATTGATTTGAAATGTGCATATTGCTGGTTATGATTCCAAGGTGTTTGTTCATTGTGTTCTTGTTTCTTTTTTTTTTTTTATTAATGGTCTTGTTATAGGACCTGCGTCAGACTGAATCCATTCAGTTGCTGCAGGGCCAGCTGGAGAATGTGACTCAGCTGGTTCTCAACCTGTCTGTCCGAGTCAGCCAGCTGCAGAATGAGGTAGACGCAGCGCCGCCGGCACTAAGCCTTCATCTGCTTTATCACAGCTTTATCAACCTGATACAACTGAGGACAGTTAGTCTGTTTAATTTACCAGGTTGGGATGTAGAAAGACAGATTTTTCAGATTTTGTGTACCAGACAAGTTCACTGACATCTAACGCATTTTCTCCGTGTTCGTAAAGTGCGTGGAATATTATTGCTTCCTCTTTGCGACCGATTTGCTTTTCGTCTGTGTCTCCCAGGTGACCGACAGGCAGAACTACCTGCTGCTCTCTCTCGTGTTGTGTGTGTGTCTCGGCATTTTGCTGTGCGTCAACCACTTCCGCATCGCCGTTCCTCCCACCGCGGATCCAGAACCACCCAGCACCAAACGTCCCACCTACTGCAGTCCCGAAAGGTACAACGAAAGGAGTACAACGTCGATTATGAGCCTAATGTGCGATTCTCATTCGAAAGGCATCAATAAGCGATTTAAATAGGCCGAGGATGCTTGTGCTCATTTCATTTCGAACTGCCGTGGATTTTTATTACACTTAAAAAGTGTAGCGTTGCGAGGTTGAATGCAAAACTCTGATTTTAAGGTGATGAGCTTACTGCATGCTTCTATCTCAACCATGACGTCTCTGTCTGCACAACAGGCAGTATCCTCCCTGCGATGAGACAGGATTGAAAAGGAGGGCATCTTATCCACTCGTAAACTCTGAGACCTTTCAGTTGGCCGACGCTGAAGGTGAGATTATCAGGGTGATCCTAAAAACCTAAAAAGGTTTAAATTCATGTATCTAAAGCTAAGGCCTTATAATGTCTTAAATTCATAAGTAATTGGGCTTTAAATATGTTAATCACATATTCTGCCAATTGTCTTGGCAGGACTATTTAATCTCGTGTGTTCTATATGTAATTTCTTTTCTCACAGGGCTTTTGAGACAACTACTAGCATACCCTCGCTAGCTAGTTAGCTAGCTTTTTAGTTCTGCAATGGATAAGTGCAAATGTAATGCCAGTTGGCTGGACGACATTCATACATCTTTTTGGAGAAAAAGGTTTTAAATTCAGTTTGTGGTTTTTAAAAGAGGTCTTCAAAAGTCTTAATTTCCTTTTAAAAATGTAAGTTGGCCTTAAATACGTTAATCACAGGTCTGAAATTTTGTCTTAGCAGAACTATTTAATTTCGTACCTTCTACATGTAATTTTTTTTCTCACAGGGCTTTTGAGATAAGTCACTGCTAGCATACCATTGCTAGCGAGCTAGCTTCTTAGTGTCCATGATGGATAAATGCAAATTTATTGCCAGTTGGCTGGATGAAGTTCATACGTTTTTCGAGGAGATAAAGGTCTTAAATTCCATTTGTGTTTTTAAAAAAGATCTTAAGTCTTAAATTTGAGTCGGTGAAACTTTTATTATATCACATTATGCAACCAGGAGAACATATTAATTGCACGATTATAAAAAGAGCTTTCTTATTTTGTTTAAAGGAATGCTGCACGCCGAGGAAAACAGTCTTTGTCTAGCGAACAGAAAGGTGTGTGAAAATCGATTCCGTTGCTACATAAAAATTGAATTGAAGAGCAAACACTAATCTTCTTCTTCTTCTCTCCTCGCCACACACAGAGGCGGCGGCGTAAGCTGAAACCTCCAGACCGGGTGGAGACGCTGAAACCCTGCTTCCAGTCCGCACCCGAACTGTGCAACGGAGCCGTCGGACGTAGCCGCGGAGACGTCACCGCGCACGCCGCGCCGCTCATAAAACATTTGCTCCAGCCCGTGTTCAGGGACTCGCCGTCGGAGGGAAGCTCCGAAGGGTCCTCTCAGTCCGACGACCCGTCTTTCTGCGGCATCAGGTCGGCCTGCTCCAGGATCTGCGACGGGCTCCCTCCGGTGAAAACCCAAGCAGAAAAACGGGCGCTAAGACGCAGGCGTCTGAAGCCCGCCTGCGCCGTGGTGGACTTGCTTCACGCTCCTCGGAGGGACGATAACGAGCCAGCGCCCGTCACTTTACAGGACATCATCGTCAACAAAAAGACGGAGCACAACTCCGGTCCGTTGGTTGCAATCCCAGGTCCTGTGTGACTCTGCAAGAGTCCTGAACTTGAATGCTAAGCTGGTTGTTAGATTCCAGTAGCTAAAGGCAGCTCCAACCTCCATCAGACATTCTGTTCATCCTTTCCAGTAAAAGAAAAAAAAAAATAATAATAATGTTGTGTTCATATCCTCTGTTCAGTTTTTGTCAAAGTTTCTGTTTGGTACAGTTGAACTACTCCTTCCAGCTCTCCAGCTAAAGCATTTTTGTTTTATGAAAATCAGACTACTACTCACCTGAATTAAAATAGGATACTAGAGGTTCTACTTCTTTACAGTAGCTTTAGTAGAAAACAAAATCCCTGAAGCACTTTAAACATGATCAACCAACCCTTTGTTCTCAGTAGTTCCTGTCCAGCTCCTCTCACCTGAGGGGTTCCTCAAAGCTCCATCCTCGGCCCACTACTTTTCAATCTGTACTGTATGTCTTTTCTTTGACTATGTTTAGAAAACATTTATTACTGTCCCCTTTTTTTCCCTCTAAAGTCCCACTATGAATGTCAACACTTTAAAATGCAAGTTAATTTTTAACACCAAATTTGGTCGAACTATCCCCTATAGTTATCCTTTTCTTTTTGTCTTAAATTTCATTCCAGGCAGCATTAAAAATGTCTCAGTCTTAAATTTGACTTGTTAGACCCTGCAGATACTTTGTAGATATGTAGAGCTACAAATATGCAGCCACAAATTAAACCACTGCCTTTTTTTGGCGACTAAGTATGATTCTTTCTAAGGAAGGGTTAAAGAAATATAAGTATATTTCTTCACAGAAAATCTCTTAATAAATCAAAACGTTTGAAACTCGATTCCTGTTTTCAAACATCCTTGCAGCAGTTCCTTGTCATCCCGAGTAGAAGTGAAAATTAACCTTTGACCTGAACTGTACACACAAGCCCATCAGCAGCATTTTGTGTTCCATCTCACAGTGTGAAGTATTTCTTCAGAGAAATTCTCTCTTTCTTCAAATGGAGAATGCGCCCCGGTTAGGAGGCGTGTTCAGGGCAATGTGCTGAAATGTCGATTGGAGTGGAAAATGTTTGCTTTTGGGAAGTGCTGCAGGTAATGTAGCTTGTAAAATGTTGTTCTGCTGTCTGCAAATGACTCGACTGGAGACGAGTGTGAAGGAAATAAAAAAAAAATTCTCTTCACGCTGCTTAGAAACGCACTCTGGTGTAAAATATCTGCATTTCTAACTTTGGACGTCAGATGTTGATGTTGTAAATGAAACGTAGGGAAGTTTTGGTTTTGAATATAGAAAAGCAAAAGTTGCTGCTTTTTTGTTTTCCAGCATTTAATTATAGGAATCAGAAAATCAGGCTTTTTTTTTTTCCTCTCCCGGATCTCTTTACTTGCATGGTTAGATTTTATTTCTGGAGTGTCTGAAAAGTGGAGGAGACTTTTTTTTTTTTTTTTTTTTTTTAGCATAGGATTCATAGAGAAATTTCACTTTTTACTGTTTTCTGCGTTGTTCGTCAGACGTTCTGAATGACATTTGTACGACAACCACTACTTCTTTTGTTCCAGGTAATGCTGCATATAAAAGTGACTGAAATAAATGGATGGACTAGACTGTTGTTCATTCAGATAAGCTGGGTGTTTGTCCTTTCCATAGGCGTTCTATTTCGCCTAATAAAAATACTAAAAGTACGTGATGCACTTTTTTGGGGGTTCTGATCTGTAAAAGACAGACACTGATAACCCAAAGATTATCTCTTCTAGGATTCATATTTTAAATACCCGTAACATTTATAAACCCTATGGGTTTACAACCAACCTCTTGGCGTCATAATTAACATAAAACCATGTTACATTTGTTTGGTTACATGGAGCATTTCAGTCTGACTTGTGCATTATGGATACAAATCACTTAACAGGCCAGTATTTTGTAAAATTGTCTCCATTTTTAGCTTTAAATCATGTTATAATTTTATCAAAACATACCTGTAGTGTCGCTTTGATTCTTTCATGCATGTTTGAGAAATCCTCTAGTCTCCCGTGGCAACCATTCAGCTGTGGAAAATGCCTGGATGGACCTAGCCCCGCCTTCAAGGCCCAGCAACTCCTCAGAGCTGCAGTTTCCAACCACACTGCCCCCACTCAGCTCCTTCAGACTAGCCAGCAGCAATTAGCAAACACCTGGTGGAAGAGCTCATTTACTGTGCTAACTACTTCTCAATGAAATGCTGGTTAAAAAACAAAACTCTTTTAAAGGTTAATAGAGGAGCCATGTTGCGTTGACTTCCTGAAGGTGGAGATTCAGAAAGAGCAGGAGTTTTTAAAGAGACAGAGGCCCATTTTCAAGGCGTTACATCACAAAGTCCAATTTCTTTTAAGTCATATTAGGTACATACAGACTTTTTATAACAACTGTTAGGTAACAGTTATTTGATACTGCTGTAAAATGGCAAGATGTGCCTGGAGAGCACATGATACTGCCCCTTTAAATTCACCTTTAATTACAGTAGCAGGATCTCACTCCTTCATTGCGACGGTAAACATAGATTTGACTAAATCTGCTGGAACTATGACCGGAGGTTTTGTGGTTTTTCAGTAAACAGCCCGATGACTGATCTGTCATGCTGTGTGTCTGTTCATCTTTCAAAGACTGGGAGTCAGAGGTCATGGCATCATTAACTTTTTTTAAATCCTCTCAGGAGTCTCTTCATTTACCCTCTAAAGTTAACGACAAAACTGTTCACTGCCATTTAAACGCTTTCTAAACGTAACAAATGGATATTTTTATGGATGCTTTGCTGCACAGTTCTGTTGTAAACTGAACTTTCTCTGTTCGCTCCAACCTTTCACAATGATCAAAGGGTTAACAGCAGTGATACTCAGACCTTCTTTCTTTTCAGCTTGAGATTATCCCAGTACAGTGAAATGAAGCATTTTAAGATTTTTGTTGGACATCTTTTCTACAGAAACCTTGTTTCTGTGTGTAATTCTCCACTCTGTCCAGCAGGGGTCAGTACAAACTACCGAAACTTGCTTGTACTTTTTCTCTTGCTGTACTGCTGCCACCATCATTTCTCCATGTGATGAGTCATGACTCCTGCTCAAACGCAGCACATTATCATTTGCTTTTTCACCGGGCTTTCAGTCCAGAAACGTACTTATTGAAAACGGAGTGAAAATGGAGGACATTTCGGGTCATGATGTCCCAACAATATTCATTCGAGCATATAGATTCTGCTGCTTTTTTCTGTATGTTATTGCATTCTTTTCCAGGTTGGAATACTGGATTACTGTCACCGCCTCACAGCGTGGAGAGCGCATGTGGATGTGAGAAATTAGGTTAAAACCTCTTTATTCATCTGACCTGGTTGGGTAGCAGGAGTCTTTCAGAGTTAAGCTTCGATGATGCTCTCTTTTTTTTTCTCTCTCTCTCCCTCCGACCCCCCCACCTCTTTTTCTCCTTCATTTTGTTAACAGAACTCCTACTTTTTCTCTTCGCCCTGCCTCGTTCAGAAGATTATCTGCTCAAATGCGGCCGCCGCAATCCTCTTTCCCTCCCCTCCACTCTGTTTTCGTCCCAGGTCTGGGTGGAAAATTCTTACTGTGCTGCTGCTGCTGTCAACAGGAAGAGAGGCGTCTTTAGCGTACAGGTGTCCGTTCCGGTCGAACAGGTGTTCCTGCTGCTCAGAGAGATGACGCGGGCCGCTGAATGGTGTGACGTAATGTCGTCAAAGGGTCAAAAAAAAAAAGAAAAAA
Organism: Xiphophorus hellerii; assembly: GCF_003331165.1. Lineage (NCBI taxonomy): Eukaryota > Metazoa > Chordata > Actinopteri > Cyprinodontiformes > Poeciliidae > Xiphophorus > Xiphophorus hellerii. The sequence goes on from NC_045677.1 coordinate 5,747,425, forward strand.
AAAAAGGATGAAAGGACAGCAGCATCAGCCGCCGGGTTTCAAGTTCTTCAGGTGAATTTTTAGTGTTGAATATTTTTTGTTTTGTGCCATCCATCCCAACTAGGCAAAACTCTTAGTGGTTTCATACAAAATTGGCCACACCTGCACTTCATTAGACCACACCCGAAAACAGGCCAAACCAAAGGATAAAATCTGAACAAAGAAGCAGCAATAAGATTATTAATCTAATTCACAAATTTATTTGCAGAACTAAATGGTCTGCGGAATAAAACATTTAATACAGGGAAACCTAAAAGGTTACTTTAAAGAAAACAAACAATACTTTAAAAAAAGAAAACCTCCATTTGGTTGTACCCAGTGATGTAATCAGTGACGTCATCCACCTATTTAAACAGGAAGTGCTGGGCCGGCCAATCCCATACACCTGCTGGGGCCAAACAACGGCGAGTGCAAAAGGAACAAGCAAGTAAGTTACCAGAAATTTACTTTGGAACAAATGAAACATCCGTATCTATCTAATGGTGTCGAATGTTTAGCTTTAAATATAGCATAGAAATGTCGGCTGCAACATAAATGGCAACATGAAGGCCATTGATGGGGATAAGACGGAGTAAATTTTCCCCCCTAAACACTGAGATTAATCTCAGAAATATTCTAGAAAAACTTGAAAGTTTCAAAAGTATATATATATATATATATATATATATATATATTTTACTTTTGAAATTCAGAAATGTTCAAGTTTTTTCTGAATTTTTGTGATTAATGTCAAAATTTCTGAGTTTTTCAAAAAGAAATTTTCAGGTTTTCTACAGAAAGTTTGAGATTATTCTCAAAATGAGTTTTTTGGCAGAAATGTACACTTTCGTTCATATATATATACATATATATATATATATATATATATATATATATATATATAGATATATATATATCAGACATCTCAGTCCAGAAATGTGCAATCCTTGGCACAGCCAAGATACTGCGCAGAACCCTCAAGCTCCCAGGCCTCTGGTAGAGGACCCGAGCTCAGAGGATAAGAACCACCCGCGGTGGGTGAGAAGGGAATTTTTATATATACATACATATATATATATATATATGTAGTCCTGTTATCTCTGTTGCTCTCCTGTCTTCTGAGCACATCAAATAAATAACAGCAGATTTATAAAGCCTGGGAATCTTTTTTTCATCGAGTTGAAATAATAAACACATCCTTACTTTAACTTGCATCATCCTGTGTGAATATACATCTGACTGAGCGCTCTTGCTTCATGCGAATGCTGAAAATGCACATGCGAAAACACAGTCGCCTTCTTAGATGAGATTTATTTATAATCCACTCTACATTCAGGCGTCCAGTCCAAAAATGGAGGTGAACCATTAAGCCTGGACAGTGAATTTCTTTTAAGATATTCCTTTTCCATATCAGTACATTTGAGCATTTATCTTTTCAGCTTTATTTTTTCCCCAACATTCTCCATAACATAGTGATAAAGCTTACATTAATATACGAACCTGCATGTTTATATATGTCACATTATTAACAGCTTTTAAATGAATTCATCTTTTATTGCAGTGGTAGCAAAAGGAAAATGCTATTAAACAAAAATAACCAGTAGAACGGTTATATTGGTATTTCAGCCATCAACCATTTGAATCATTTCCCTTTACATTTTGCGAAGAAGGAAGTTGCGCTCAAGTCTTGTTCAGAGGTTTTCGTGTTGTTTCCTTCAGTGGTTCTTGGTGCAGCGCCCCCACAGGCGAGGGAGGGAACATGTTTTTCAAGGGTTTGGGGTCGTTTGACAGAAATGTTGCCGTTTTGGTCCCCAATCGAACCGGGTCTACTGGACTATCAGGTTTTAATGTGGCCACATTCAAACCCCCCCATTTCCTCCCATTTATTTTTATGCTTAGTTTAAGTACATAAGCTGCTGCCATGTTATTGGCAGAGTTGTTGTTTTTGCCGACTTGATATTGAATCAGTGCATCCAATAAAGTAATCTGTGAGTTAATAACTTTAGCGTTTTTTTTATTCTTCTCCTGACTGATATTTTTGCAAACATCCTGCAAATTTTGACTTAATTGTCGAATGATAAAAAATAAGTAAATAACAAAACAAAACTTCTCTAATACATCTGCATCACAAGAAGCTAATGTGCTAACAGAAGTATTCGTACTTTTTTCATTCTCTATTCCAGAGTTTCTCCAAACCAGATGTTTTCCTGCTTTGACACACCCGACTCCGATGATTGCAGTTCAGCAAAAATCTAATTAGTCGCCCATTAATTGAAATCGGGAGTGCTGCTGCAGGGACCAGCCTAAGAGCATGCTGGGTAAGGTGCGTTCTTAGGGCCAGAAGTTATGGAGCTGCTGCTCCATACACATTCGACTCGTCTTTCTGTTAGGTTTTATGATTCTCGTTTTAAGATTCAGTGACATCCAGTTAATTTTTAATGTCTTGATATTTAAAGTTTCATTACCCGAAAGAAGAGGCGCTCGCTTTCGACCAGGACCTGCAGGTGGTTTTATTTGGCAGCGGCCCATCGAGCGACGTCCGCGCCTCGGATTAGCATGACCGCACCTGAATCCAGATCGGGTTCAGATAAGGATACAGGCGTGTTAATGCGAGGCGCAAATGGAGCAGAAAGCAGCAGGACTGGAGACGGATGGATCTGCCAGACCTCTCGCAGCGCTGCTCCCACTGTAATCAAATCCCAGCCAAGTGCAATAGCAGGGGGGGAAAATAAATAAGTAAAAAATGGAAAATGAAAAGGACCCACCCGACAAATTTCAAATATCAAACCGAGCTGCTCGCTTCGTGACATTTACAGGATGTTTCATGTAGCTCGAGCAGGCTTTAAAGCTACAGTACGGAATATTTCTGATTTTAATGTGACTTAGCAGGTCACAGTCGGGACGAATGTGCGGCTGACTTTTCCTTTAAGCCCTAATTTATGTTTCCCTTTTAAAGAGTGAAACCTTTAAACATTCACGGGCTGCTGTGCAGGTTTCTCAGCTCCAAACTCAGTAGAGCTTTTGGTCTACTTTTGACAAATTTCTTGTGGATACGCTGCTGAAAACAGACATGTGATATGACGACAATGTTTAATATAAAATATAATCGTTCGTTACTAAATCATGCTACACTTTTTACTGATTTACATCGGTTAGGATCACTGACGAAGCCAGTCAACATAAGACGGTGTCTGTAAATGTCTGCTTTCAACTGCATATTGAAAGATAGAATTACTGATTTCAGGAAGGAAGGAGATGAATGACAGATGGTAGGAAGGCAAGATGAAAGATAAACAGAGGGAATAAAATGGTTGAAGGAAGGCAGTAAAGATGGAGTAATGGGTGGAATGGAATATTTCCATAGGTCACGGTTAGTCGGTGTGCTATATTATGGTTTTCCGTATACAGGAGAGAGTTTCTGTTGCCAGTTGGACCATCACCGGGTAGGCGGGGTTAAACCAAAAACCCTAACTCAAGACGGTCTTGTTCTTGTCTCTTGATTGTCGCAAGCAGTGACGTTTTTCTGTCCTCCAATCGATGGACTGTGCTGGGTGGCCCCTGTAACTCCGCCCTAACCGTACCGCAGGATTGTCTGATGGCCCTACAACTAAAGGAGGCCCAGGGATGGAGCGGTACGGGTCGGTTCTATGGACCGGTATTACAATGGAGATATACTCAGTAGTACTGAACCAAACCAACCCATGACATATCAGCCAGATGAAACAATGTTGCAAGAACAAAGTTCTTCTGGTCGGTACATCCTAGAACTGATGTGCAGAATCCTTCCTTCTGTACCTCTGGTATATGATCTTAGGAAAACACACAACAGAAACCCATCTGTTGCCCATCTGCTCAGATGATACACAAACAAGAACTCCCCAAGTAGGGCTTCAAGAACAGAAAGATCTCCTTTGGTTCTTACAGCACCAGAAGAGACAGAACAACTTTTTCTGTTCTTGTGGAGTGAGTGTACACACAGGAAACACGCCAATCAAATTCTACTCTCTACCAAGAGAGGGGAACCTTGTTTCTGCATCTTGGTTCCCCCTAAACTCTGGTTTCTCAGTGCTCTCTCCAACATTTTCCACAACCGTCTCTCCCTCTGTGTGTGTGTGTGTGTGTGTGTGTGGGCGTGTGTGGGTGTGTTGGTGGGTTGGTGGGTGTGTGTGTGTGTGTGTGTGTGGACGAGGCGGGTAGGGGAGTGTCTGCGTTAGTGAGGACTAGAGGAACGCATCAGATGCGATTGGAGGAGTATAATCCTTTGAGTCCTTTGCTTTCTTAGATTTTTTTTTTTCCTCATTTGAGAGTGGAGTAGAGAGGAAGGGAGGACGGGGGGATGGAGGGGATTCTTTGATGCTCTGCGGATACCATTTGAGACCGAAGCATTAAATCCGGATTTACAGTTTCTGTCACAGATTCTCCCCCTTCTCTCCCCTGACTGTTTGTTCCATCCTCATTTCCCTTCTTTCTCATCAAAATCCACTAAAGCGATGGTGGATTTTGATTTCCAGTCTTGGGAACAACCAGGGCTTTCCATGTAGTCGCGAAAAGGGGAAAAAAAGAGCTAAATTTACTTCAGGACGCGACGCAACGGCGTTGAGCAAAAGGCCGATAAGACATCGTCAGCGCCTTGAAATCAATGCAGCCATGCCTCACCCTCAGCGAGCGCGCCGTCACCAAGGTTCCAGTCTAATGTGCTTCCCATTAAGCCTGCTATACATGGCAGAATTGGCCATTGAAGGCGCCACAGTAGACTTGCCACATTTGATAAGTCTTTGGATGAAGATGGATATATATGAATAAAACTCCTCCAGGGAAGCTTCTGTTTAATGTTTTATGGGCTTATTTCCTCTGTTCCTCTCTGTCATCTGAGATTTGCCGCTGCCTGATGCAGCTCACAGAAACATGAAGGGCTCCATGTGATCGTGGATCGTCTGACACAGAAACCCGCGCGAGTGCGTGCGTTGGGGCCGGGGAAAGTATGGCGCATATACTTTGATGTACATGTGAAGAACTCTGCTTTTTTTTTCTTCTTTTTTTTTTCTGCGGCGAGATTGCAAACGTGAACTCTCAGTCAACATTCACCGGGTCGCGGCGCGTTTCTCACGCCGAACTCACGGCCTGAGCCACAGCTGAGACGCACTCTCACACAGATGAGATATGACATGTTGAGCAAATAGTGCAGTGGATGCACACCGCTCAGCCCGGAGTGAAGAACGATCATGCGTGACGTGCCGCCTCACAGGAGCGTGTAGCCTAACCTTTCCTCTGCTGCTGATGAATGAGTCACAACCCACATGCCAACGGTGACCTTACGCCATGTTTGAGCCTCTGACGGGGTTACTGCCCGTCTACGGACAGTAGAAGGTATTTGGGATTTTTTATTCTTACTCTAAGCCTTTTTTGTTGGAGACATTTCCAACAAATTGTTATATTTTTCATACAAAAAACCCACATAGATCTTGTATATTTAGCCAGCAAGTAGCATGCAGAAGGATATTCACCAATAGTCTATCTTAATGTGTTATGAGCCAAAATATTCAGCACTTCCTGCATCTCTTGATGACAAGGTAGCAAGAGGCCTGTCCGTCCGTCCGTCCGTCCGTCCATCCATCCATCCATCCATCATCTGTATTCAATCCATCGTGTCATTCATCTATCATTTGTTGATCTATCGTCTTCCATCCATTGTGTTGCCCATCTATCCGTCCGTCCATCCGTCCACTATACTTGTTTATCCATGGGTGGGTTTCTGGGGAGTTGGTGTCTCCAGTTATTTTTTGATTGGGTGAGAGGCGAGTACACCCAGTACAGTCACTAGGTTGCTTTCTCGCACTATCTCGCAAAAATCTATACTTTATGAAGATCACTAATCATTCCTCGGGTGCAATATAAGCTGGCAAGAACTCCCCCCTTCTTTCTCTCCTGATAGTGGGAGTTTTTTAAGTAATGCAGCTGCATGATGAATGTAGGATCCAAGTTTTCTGTTTATTGTCTTTACCTCATTTGAAAACCCTCTAATGTTCTTAAAACATAAAATGAAGGACAGGAGCAACATCAATAGTAAAAAAAAAAAAACACTAAACGGCGTCCTTCAGTTGGAGCTCCTTTATTTACATTCACATGAACATCATTTCCTGTCTGAAACTACGGAAACCTGAAAGGTTGGCAAAGACACACAAGTATGGTATAAAATATTAGACTTTCCTCTCACTTAGTAACAAGCAATCTTTATATATTGAACTAAGTCACAAACAAAAACGCAGCAGTTTTTACTTTCTGGTGTTTGCTAAGTGGGAACAAGACGGCATGAAATGAGGAGCACGATGAATCGCTTGATGGTTTAACAAATGAAACTGAAAAGTTTCTTCTATTAAATCTTCTAACTGCTTTTTCATTGACTCATTGACCCAAGAACAAATCAACAAAAAAAAAAACTGCATACAAGTAATGTTCACAGTTGGCATAAGCCAAACAGTCTCTGTGAGGTTTCATATCATATTCTGAACGTATACTGCGTGTTACTGCGCCGTTGTCAGACCAGAACACGACGATTTCCATTGATCACAGTTGAAAGTACCCTTATAAAGCCAGAAGAGTGTCATAGCATTAGGAAATATCAAAAAGCGATGAAATTTTATTACATCTGCTGAATTTCTGCGTAGTCTGTCATGCACCAGTAGTGTAGGGAATGGTCTCGCGTGCCTCTGTAATGTGTTAATCTGCATTCAAATTAATGACTCTGCTGTGTGTGTCTCTCTCCAGTTGTGGCTGTGATTCATGACAAACCAAACGTCCCGTAAAAAAACAGCTGAGGGAAAATCAACAGCAAGCAGCGCTGCCGTTTGGTGTGAAGAGAGAGAAAGTGCTTGCGCTGAGAAAATTTGTTTCGACCATAAAACGCAGTTTGTTTGCAATTGGTTTGATGATTTAAGGTACACAAGCTGCAGACAGGATTAGAAGTTGGGGGCTGGGGGGTGGAATTGTAAATTCAAAGCAAAGTTATAGTCACTGTGGAGCATAAGAAGTGTAGTCTTCTTCTTTTTACTAGACCTAGACCTTACCTTACCTTTTTTTTTTTTGTAGTGGTAGATGCAATTTCATGATACGCCCCTTTTTTCTCCCCCAACGACCCAAACACTCCATCAACCATTAGGACCGTTCTATTTATGACGGCTGTCGGGGGTCCAGCAAATGAAGATGGGATGATTATGATGATGGTGCTGGCTGTCGTAGCTTTCCCCAGGCTTTCACATCAGGTTCGCCATCTCAGGCTCATGACCTCTGTCACCTCCCCGCAGGGGGCCAGTCTCTTTGCCAGGTGAGAAAAACACAACAGAGAGTAGTTTGGCTGTACGTTCGCTCCCCGCAGCAAGGTTACGTTCGGCTAATACGGCTGCCCTACTTCCCTACGTACATACATGCCAGGGTTGAACAGTGACCATCTGCGGGTAAAAACAGGAGAATTTGTTGAAATTATTTCACCTTTGTTGTTCAGGAAATACTTTTGGTATAATTTGTGGTTACAGTGCTCTATGTGCTATTTTGATCAGAAATACAAAATGGATAAATAAAACTTCAAAACTAGTGAATTTACAGAAGGATACAGAGTGGTAACCATCATTAAACAGTATCATGCGAGCGATGAAGCATTTCGTTGGTTTAATCTGGGTTGTTTTGCGTGTGGGTGTCTTATTCTTTTCAACCAAAAACATAGCTGTAGTGTTTTCTCACATCTTCTAAGAATATGATACATTTCGATATTTAAAATAGCCACACAATGTCTTTTCTAAACCTTTATAGTGGTGAAACGGAGCCGGTGCTCCGTGGCTGGCTGAGAGGTTGCTATGTCTTCAGTTGGCCACCAGGTGTCTCTATTCTTAACATTGAAGCTATGAATCTTTTCAGGCACAAGTAGAGGGGAAAGCCTCAGACAGTGGCGTCGAGACAGTTTTTGGTAAGATTTTTCAGTTTTTCTAGATTTTTATCAGTAAAGAAAACGTGCTAATTATCAAATAATCTCGTGGACTGAGTTGTTAGCAGTTGGAAGCTAGCTAACACGCTGTTTTTATACAAGGCGTTCTTTCTTCTTTTTTAAAACATTTTTTACGTTCGTTTAAAAAAGAACGTAAGTCTATGTGTGATAAGAAGATTTCTCAAGGAAAAAAAAGTCAACGTTTGTTTTGGAGAAGCTTTCTGAGGAAGAAAAATAGCAACCCATATTAAAGCCAGTTCTTACAACAACTACTGACAGTAATAGTGAGTGGCAGGTTGACTCACTGTTGATGAGAAATAATCACCAATGAAGTCGCAAAGCAGAAGAACCATTAGTGGACGAATATAAGGGGGCATATTTGGAAAGCAAGCACTGGATACCTACATTAATTGCCCCCCAAACTTGTCCAAGCTAAGACCCAATAAAGCCCAAAAGTATTCATAACGCTGGCAGATTTAGAATTGTTTTCTTTCTAACAATTAATTTACATACAAAAAAACGAAAAGGGCCTTTCTTAATAAATAGGATTATGTAGAAGAGAGGATTTCCCTTTAAAAACATATTATACTTGAACTAAGTTGGCATGTCAAAATTATTTATAATGTTCTTAATAATTAATAGGAAAACCTATATCAGTATCACAGCCATCTAACACTTGCCATAAATGCAGAAAAAAAAGCTTTTTGCATTTTGTTTTGCTAACAGCTTTTATGTGTATATATGCTATATACATATAGCATTTTAATATGCTATATGTAGCATATAACAAAATGTAGCATTTTGTTATATGCTACATATTACTGGTATTTTTTGACAATTCAAATTTGGTGACAATGTTGAAAGTCCTTCAACATATAGATTCAAATAACTTTGTCTTGGTCACTCCAAAAAAAAAAAAAAAAATTACTTCCTGTCCGAAGAAGTTACATCAGTCAAAGACAAAAAGATTATGTCATATTTAAATCTGCCGTGGTTCTGAATAATTTAGGACTTTGTGGACTCACGGTGTACTCCACATAACCTCACTTAAAAAGTAAAAAAAAAAAAAACTTTCATTTTAAAAGATACTACCAAATATTTCTAAGTCAAGCTCGAAGGAAACTGGCGCCCTCCCTAATTGCTTCCATGCTGTGCTTCATTTAACTTTCCTCGGGAGTCACCTTGGAATATTGATGCTTCTCTTCCCTTTCTGGCAGCTCATCTCATATCAGCCACTCCAAATTTTCCCTACAATGCTATTACAGCTTTGGCTCTTTTTTTTTTTTTTTCCTCATGACTGCAGTGCTCATTATCTCAAGTGACAAGTGAAATGTTTTTTCACAACAGAGCAGACTTCATAAAGGACTTCTGACCCATCGAGACACTTCATTTGATTTGTACCTAAAGTTAACAGACGTCTGTGAGACGCCGGCTCTCTTATCCATACTTACTTTAGGCTTTCAGAGGAGGAAGATGTCAGTTGAGTTCTCAGTCGGTCGTCTTATGCTGGCTCATGTTAATGGAACGTGGGCTCATGCATAGTGTAATGAAGGATGATCATTTGGCTTTAGGGGGCGTCAAGATGGCGTTTGAGGAGAATACGTCCCTCCAGGGTTTCCCTAATGTGCAAACGCCGCGCCATGTTTTGCTCTCTTATGCAATTACACAGCAGCTCTCGACTTAAATGTGCGCGATAAGAAAGGCAGAGATGTTCCGTCGTGGCGTTCTGCTCGCTCGCTGCGATTGGTTTAACTCCACGTTCATGCCACCCATCACGGAGGACTTGTTCCGGTCTCATGCACCGTTGCTCAGCAGATCTAAAGCACCATGACGTTTGGAGGAGAAAATGAAAATCTATCTCAGAAAAAAAAAAAAAACAACCCTGAATTTTCTTGTGTCAGATACAGATGACATTTCCGTCATCCCCCAGATGTCTGTTCTGATGATCCTGATACGGAAAAGGGAAAAAATGTTTTATTTCAACTCGACGAAACGTTGACGATTCCCTTCTTTGTTCCGACGTATAAATGATCAACATAGCCGACCCAAGAACATATAAAATAGATTTTTGGCCCCAATTCACCTGGTTTATCATATACAGAGCAGTAAATGACTTTAGGAGTGTAAGTAGTTTATGTGACTTACTCATTTGGTCCAAAATAGAGCATTTCAATACAAACCCAGTAGGAGTCAGGAAGGGAAGTGACTCCTACCGTAATATTGAAGGTCAAGTTAATTTTATTTTCTATACAGTGTCGCATCACAATAAAAGGTTGCCTTTCCTAATAAATTGGTTTATACTTTTATTGAACAAACTAAATTTATGTGCTACATATAATCTTCATAACATCTCATTTGTCTCTTCATGGTTTCTTCTGTTCTGTTAGATTATCTCTCATATTAAACTGTAACAATATGGTGACAGTTTTTACTAACGTAAAAACCCCCCACATTTTTTAAAATAAAAGTTACATACTGCTCTTTTAAGTCTTTTAATAAGACTCCACAGAAAGAGTAGGTTGGATTTTTTTCTGCTACGTGGAGCAAAGCGCTTATGGCAAGCGATATTGATATTTAATAGCCAGAGGAATATTTAAAACAAATATTCTCCAATAAAATTTTCCAGTTAAGAAGACAAATATTTGAAACAACCTTAATATTTAAGGCAAATTCAAATGTATCTCGCTAACTGTAATAGTAGTACAACTGAACCACTGAATAGTTTTCTAAAGAAATATCTAATCTGTCAACTGTACTACTCCTTAAGTTTATCCCTATGCATCAAAATGAACATAAGACCCAATAAATGCCATAGACGTTATTAAAACTGGAATGTGAATCAATGTAATACTTTTTGTGTTTCTGTTTTACATAAACTGTACTTCTTGGAAGCAGACCAGGCCATCAGGAACAAGATGAATCCTTAAAGCCACAACCAATCACCCCAAATTCCCTCCACACAAAACTCTGATAGAAGTTTACTATTGCAGTTGTGTTGCCACATAGTGTGAAAAACACAAGCGGAAGAAATGAACAGCCTGGCATTAAATTATGTTGACATCACGTTCAAACTGCAGATATCCTACACTGTGTAGGTACGACCAGTGTATTTATTAGAAAATATTTAATGGATTTCATAAATTCCAGTTTCAACAACACATTTACCTCTGAGCAGAGCTCTATGAACAAAGGCCATTTCCAGAGCTGAAGATTCGTAACAATAATGGCTTCATCAATCAGTCGGAGTGTCAGCATTCAGTCATTAGGACCTTGGTCACTTTCTGCGTTAATGTTCCTAATGCCTCATTCAGACATGTCTGTGAAAGTGACGGACTGAGTGCAATATTTGCCCTTCGCGCGAGAATGGACAATAAATCGAGCGTGGTCTATTATTTGGAAGTAGAGCTTATCCCGGCCGTCACTGGGTGAAAAGTAGGGTACGCCGTGGACAGACCGCCACCTCGTCACGGGCGGGGGACATTATAAATGCTTAATACAGAAGAAATGGCAAAAAACAATAGCTGGACAATCCAGACAAAAAGAATATTCACTATTCCCAAGTGTGCAAAAATGCACATTAAAGGGCGTCTTTGTTTTCCAGCAACATAGTATCAATTTATAGCACAATCAAGTAACTATGTTGCCTTCAGTTGTTATAAAAATGCTGTATATATCAAACATGACTTAAAAGAAATTTGACTTAGCAACTTAACGTCTTGAAATTGGACCTCTGCCTTTTTAAGAAGGACCTGCTCTTTCTGAAACTCTGCGTTCGGGCAGTCGTCACATCAACATTCTCTATTAAGATTTTAGAAACGTTCGTCGGGTCACTGGACTGAGTAAATAATTCCTATAACAAGCTGGTGTTGGCTGATTGACGCTGGCTAGTCTGAAGGAGCCGAGGTGAGGAGGGCAGCTCTGTGAGCCAGAAGCTCGGCTTGAAAGCCACAGCTCTGAGTATGAGCTGCGTTGCAAGCGGCACCGAGTCCAACAAAGTGTAACCCAGAATGGTTGCCACGGGAGATTCAAGGGTTTCTCAAAACATGCAAGAAAGAATCAAAGCAACTCTCCAGGAATGACTTTGATGAAGGAATAACATTACGACATGATATAAAGCTTAAAACAATTGATCTTAAATTATGCATAATGTATTGTTTTAAATTAAATTAAAGTGGCCTTGATTTGATACTGAATTGACAGGAAATCGACTTGTAAGAAAGAGAAATGCACACTGCCTCGCTGGTGGTGTACAACATAGAGTTCAAGCCAGAAATACAGAATAAATACCTTGTAAACGACTCATAACCTTGTTATTCCAAATGCAACTTTTCATATAATCGTTCTGTTTTGTGAAGTCCATTCCTCCCTCCAGCGAAAACAAGAACCCATAGCATGACGGCGCCACCCCCGTACTTCACTGTTGGCATTGGAATGGGGCTCTCAGGCCTGCAAGCTTCCCCCTTTTTTCCTTTAAATGTGTTTTGTTGCATATCGCAAACACTTCAGTTATATTTTCATCCGACCACAGGACATGTCTCTAAAATTTGAAGTCTGTGACTCTAAGCAGCCTGGGAAAACCTTTTCTAGATACACATTTTATTTCCTACCCCAACCATGAAATATTAGATATAATATTCTCCATACTGGTAGTGTTAATAGAGGAAAGCTTCCTCACACTAACAGACCGCAGGCTTGTATGCTGACATACCCCATATGCAAGTTAAATCCTTCAGAGTTACGCTGCACTATAGGGCTATCCACTTGAGAGCCTTGACATCGTTAATCCATTAAACTTTAAATTCAAGAGGATTTTTTTTTTTTAGTCCCCCCTGCTCCCAGATTAGCAGTTCAGTGCGTTTCTGTGTCAGCTCACTGAGTTGAAATTAATTTCTCCACTAATTTAGTAATTGCATGCCAAAGCTTTTTATCTGCGTGCAGAATAAACCGCATCAAACCCGCTGCTGCTGCAGGCAGGTTAGGTGTTTGGGGGGAAATCCCCCCAAAAAACTAGCTTAGTTATCCGATTCTCCTCTTAAATACTCCACGAGCCCGCTCATTAAATCTCACGCACGCGCTGAAAATTGAGTGGAAAAATGAGCTGCTTTCCTGTTCAGCACGTGAAACTTCGACTGCAGCACGACGGGACCCGTCACCGAGACAAAGCCGTCATCAGAAAGCAGACACTGAAACATGATAATTTGTACGAGCTTTTAACCACTTTCTGTAAATGTCTGCTCTCACTGTGAGGGCTGCTGGTAAGTGCTTGATTCACTGTATCGGCCATTGTGAGTAAGCTGCTTTGACACACTTGAAGTAGACGCTACTTTATTCATATGCCAGCCCGAGGTTGTGTGTGCGCGCGCGCTGCGTGGGTGGCATTGGACGTAACGATGGAAGGGGACGATGTGGGCACGTGTGTCACCATGAGTGGCTCTCGATCCCCCTCGGAGTGAATACCACCCCCGCTTTATTCTCAGACCGACATACACTGATTACTGTTTTTGCGCTGCTGTTGCGGGACGTGTGGACGCTGTCCCCGCCGATAACCAACAGGCGACTTGACATCTCCGCCTCTGATAGTGACTCAAGGTCACGGGGGGGTTGTGGAGCCCGACGTTAGGGGCGCCTCGCGCGAATGCGCGGCGTCTCGTCATGACATGAATGCAGCGAGTCCCTCAGCGCGCCGAGGAACATGACAGCTCTGGAAATGCGCATCGGCTCTGTTGTGTCTAAAATTACAGTAAATTGCCGCTTTGTGGGGATTTGTAATAGCGGCGGGACTCGCCACTGCTCCCGTGACGCTGGTTGTGCCTGCGTGGGTTGGTGTAGGCTGGCAGAGACTTTTTTTTAGGCAGTAGTGGCCTTTATTTGATAGTATTTCAACAGGAAGAAGGAAAGACATGGGGATACGGTGCTGGGGACGGGAGTCGAACTCGGGACAGCCGCGTGTGGGGTGTAAAGTAAAAAAATAAAAGCAATCATTTAGTTTATTTAGCCTGTCATAAAGAAAAAAGTGTGGACATTAAATTCTAAGTCATATTTTCATCATGTTATTCATATTATAAATGACAGAGTTCCAAACTAAATATTTAATTCACTAACTAATTATTTCATTTATAATAAAACGAAATATGTAGTTATGAACTAAATACTTAGTTTGCTTGCTAAATATTTAGCTAGCAGCCTAAATATTTGGTTTAGGCAGTGCAGTGCTACGCCTCACCTCTGGTGGCGCTGTGTCACACATAGAGAATGAAGCAGGCAATTGGCGCCGACATGTCCTACATACACTGACATTCCACGTTCTGTCTAATATATTTAATGAATGCGTGTGACCTATTTATTTCTCTGATTGGCCATAAATGTGCAGGGTGAAGCAGAAAGTACTGTGCCTCACTGATAGAGGGCAGTGATGAGCCCATAGACACAACATGCAACAGATGCTCTTCTTCTACATATCAAAGACTGAAAACAATCTGAAAAATAGAAAAAAAAATAAATTTGGAACACAACAATTTGAGGTCATTCCCCAGATTTTCAGAAATGAAAGGGAAAAAAAGACAGAAACAAAGACTTTTTTTTTTTTCACAACAGAGTGACAGAGATATTTATGGAGAAGGATATAACTTCATATAATAAAAGTAAGATTGTATATGATTTGTAATTTAAATCTGAATAGAGGGAGGTCAGCCAAAATAAACATTTAAATTTTAAGAAATCAAATGTGACCTTATATTAAATGTTCTATTGTTTTCACTACCATATAAATCAATCAATTTTATTTAAACCATTAGGTGGATCTGGTTACAATGAGGCGAGTCAGCTTTCTGGCCAGACAGGGAACCTGCATCGACACAATAAATACAAATAACAGGATTCAAAATGGCCAGGTGCTCAATACTTTAAAATATTAAAAATTACATAAACAGCAAAATAATAATAGTAATAAACAGACTCAAGTACATCATCCTCACTAGGACAAAATTTAAAAAATCAGATAAAACAATATTAATACTATGGAAAATCAAATTTTGCAAGCTTATGGCACCAGGCACAAAACTGGTTTTATACAACTTAGTTTTACATTTTGAATTGTCTGGATTTGATTAAAGCATAATTAAAAACTTTAATCATTTAAGGTCAGAACTAAAACATAAGCTTCTACGCCGTATTTTGGATTTGTACATTTTGACTCTAGAGCAGTCGATGCCTCACCAGTCATGAACCTCGCCGCACGTCACTGTTCTCAAGGTGCAACTTGCACGCGCGGCGCACTGTTTTCGCAGATTCTTGCCGGAGGTGTGAGAGTCGCGATAATGGCACGTCTTGCACACCCAGTCATCTCGTCCTGACAGTCGGGGCGCTCGCCACCTCCGCTCCCACACACGGACATCCACCCACCCGCAGTCACCGGCGTGTGATTGTTGTCACCAAGGTAAGATGAGTGGAAAGGGAAGTGCTGACGGCTTGTGATGAGGAAACCATGCTGTCTTCTCGCGCACGACACAAACCTCCGTGGCAACTCAGACGTTCTGGGAGTGGATCTTGCAGGAACATTTACGACAGTAAGGTCCTCTTGGAGAACATCCTCACTTTACGGTGTGTTGATAATGGATGATCTCCAGGTGTTGGAGTGGCTTTCCAAGCTGCCGGTTGGTTGGAACTGTGTTTCCTCTGCCATCATCCCTAATCCGGTGACTGCAGCTGTACACACAATGGGTAATCCCATCATGACTCAATTGTGCGTCGAAATAAAGACGCATGTTGGATGTGAAGGGGAGAGTTATTTGTCAGAGCTCGAAAAGGGGCGGCATGGTCTGTTGTGCATTCACTGGGGAACAGGGAACGGTATTAAATGTTCACTTGCCAGCGCAGCTCTGCTTGGAGGAGGTCCAACAAAGCTGCTGCTGCGGCTGCTGCTTCCACCGCATCATGAAATCAAGTTAGACCTGGACAAAACAGTTGCAGTTTTTAAAGACTTGGCTAATACTGAATGATGCTTTTGGTGTTCTTTTTCATTTTACAATCACAAAGAGGAAGGAGAAAATGATCTTCAAATGAAAAGTGTGGCCTACACTTTTTTACAGACCCTCTGCGTCAGCGTTTTGCAGAGTCACCTCTGACTACAAGTCTGCTGGTGTGCGTCTCCATCAGCACTGCACATTCAGAGTGGACAGACTATGAACAGAAATGTTTAAATCTTTCACACTGCTTTCTTGTTAAGAAAATTGTGGAGATGTCCAAGTCTGGTTCATCTTGGAAATAATCTGAAGATGCTCCATTAATCTGTTCAAACGATAGGAATGTGGAGTCAACATACCGCTCAGGAAGGAGACGGGTTCTGTGACGATGAGCAGGTTTTGGTCCAAAATGTGCAGATCAACCCCAGAACAAAAGCCAAGGGGCTTCTGAAGATGCTGGCTGAAGCTGGTAAAACAGTGTTAGCCACAGTGAAATATGTCCTGTTCATGGGCTGAAAGGCCATTTCAAAAAGCCAGATGCACACCGGGACAAACACCTGATGAAACTACAGTGGAACCGTTGGGTCATAATGACTATTGTTACATGTGGAGGAAACACTTGTAACCCTGGCAACAACATCCAAACTGTGAATATTTTGTCCCCAGTGATTTTTTATTTTTATATTTTTAGCATTGCCGGGGACATGTTGTGGGGCTGTTTTGCCAAAGGAGGAACTGGTGCACTTCATGAAATAGGTGGCATCATGAGGAAAGAACATTATGTGGAAATACTGAAGGAACTAGATATTGCAATGGACTCTGAGCATATAATCCAACAACATGACTAAAGGATGACAAAGTCAATATTTTGGATCTCTGTCCTGTTGAGCAGTGGTCCCCAACCCCTGGGCCGCGGACCAATTGGTACCGGGCCGCGCAAGAAATGATTAAATACTTCCATTTTATGTGTTGAGTCTGGAGGATCTTTAATTCTGAAAATCCTTTAACCGGATTCTGTCGGTTACGTCTTGTGTGCCAATGCAGAATGAGTTAGTAACAGCAGCAACAGCATCGGTGTAGGTTAGGTCGTCTCGACGCGCACACCGTCCTGCAAATTTTCGAAGTCTTGCGCGCACTCCCCCCCTTAGCTCCCCCCCCTCCGGTCCACAGCAAATTTGCGAAGTCTCGACCGGTCCGCGGTACTAAAAAGGTTGGGGACCACTGCTGTAGAGAATTAGTGAGGCAGCCTACAAACCTGACTCGGTTCCCTCGGTTCTTTCAGGAGGAACGGACCAGAACTCCAACAAACTATCTTGGGAAGATTGTGGACGGTTTGACCCAAGTCATACAGTTCAATGGCAACGCTACCAAATACTGACGAATGCATGTAAACTTGATTTTGAAGACATTAATAAATAAATCTCCGAGGCTGACATATTCTTCCTCTCATTATTGTGGTATTCAGCAAGTAGAAATCATTTTAGTCATTCTGACGTAAAACAAAAGAACTTTGGCCTGATTTAACTTCAGATGGCGAAAGAAATGTCTTTATTCAGTGTATGTATACTTCTAGCTTCAATTGTGTTTTGTGTATCAAAGTTTTCATGTTTTTTTTGTGTCGGTCTCATGTAGTTTGTGGTTGTAACATGACATAATGTGAATCTTCCCCGGCATGTGAGGCTTTTGGCAAACCACTGAACACAGCAAACATGGATTTCCAGAGGGGGGGAAGAGCGTTTTACTCCTGTTTAGGCCTGGTGAAAAACACATAATTCAAACTACAGACACAAGCGAGTTACGGAGTATTATTGCCAGGAGGTTAGGAGTCCAAACTGGAACCAGTAGTTGCAGAGCCGTAGTTGACATTTTCACAGTGGGATTTCTTGTCACGCAGAGCGTGGAGGCCCGGCAGGACCACGGGCTGTCCGCGTG
The DNA here is from genome assembly GCF_003331165.1 of Xiphophorus hellerii. Classification (NCBI taxonomy): domain Eukaryota; kingdom Metazoa; phylum Chordata; class Actinopteri; order Cyprinodontiformes; family Poeciliidae; genus Xiphophorus; species Xiphophorus hellerii. The sequence goes on from NC_045677.1 coordinate 5,765,311, forward strand.
GATGCCGGTTGATGGAGCGCAGAACAAGTGACCATGCTTTAGTGTGTCAGTCCGCTGCTGTCGCCGTTCCTGTCCCTGCTTCATTTACTCTGGTGCGCTGGGTCAGATAATGAACAGAGTGGCCCAGGAGGGACAATTAGCTTCTTAATATGAGTGATCTGATGGATGTCTGCTGCGGTGAGGGGAGAACAGGCCGCAGCCTACGAGACGGATAACTCGTGCCGAAGGAGGAAGCCCTTTACACATGTGGGACTCGCCGTCTGAACACTTTTGCGCAGTTGGTTCCCACATGTTCCGGCAATCGCCTCAAGCAGCCAAATTCGCTGCCATCGTCCGGAACCCCCTACTTAGGCAAAGAGACGGGGCAAAAGGCTGGGAATTTTTAATCAAAAAGAGAATAATACATTTGTGCTGTGTGAAAATGTGCCTCTCAAACAAAATGCCCCCCAACCTTCTTTGATATGGAAAACACTACCTAGCACACTCCCTTCTCCTTCATGACTGAAATTATTCTTCCTGCCTGAACACTCGGGTAGCTTGAGGGCAATATGACCCTCATTACATGAAGGGAGAGAAGCCTTAGTGTTTGTTTCTCTTTCTTTTTTTTTTCCTGTTTACTTCTCCCGATTTTCTACGCTGCACAGGCGGCGTGGAGTGCAGCGCTAACATGGCGCTAAATGGGTTTTTCAGGGTCTGCGGGTGGTTTATAAAAGTAACATCTGAGTGTAATTAATTACTGCATAGTTCCATGCTGTATTGTGCTTCAACGCCTACAGTGAAACAAACTGAGTGAGACTCGCTCTCCTGGAGGTTAACAGTGCTTCCCAGAATGTCTGAAATTAGTTTTTAAAAAGTAATTTAAAGATTAGGTTACCAGGTCTTAGCTTATATTTGTGAATTTGCTCAATTGTGCTATAATTAGTTATGTAAATGTGCTTTATGTATGCAGGTTGTTCTCACACCTCTGATGTCTTTCTGATCAGTTGATGAGTCAAAGTGTTTTAAAGCTCCACCAGGTTGTACTAACAACAACACTCTTCAGTGTAGAAGTTTCTTTGAAGAAGACTCAGAGTTCGCTATTTTTTTTAGCATCACTAAGGTGAAGCTAAAAGTCAGAGGAAGCACAAAATCTGTAAAAAGATTTAAGAGTAAATAATTCTTCTATTTTGTGTCTTAAAGAGAGAAGACTTTTAGCAGATAACAAGAAGGTTGAAGGTTTAATGATTCTCAGGTTTCAACTTTTGTCATAGAAACAAACACTGAATATAAACGCATAAGAACTAATTACTAAAGCATTTTAGCCTGATGTATGTATGACCACATTTACCTTTGCACTTTAATAACACATAATCTTTGCAATCTTTAACTACAATTAATTTATCACTGCTTATATTGTTTTTACAATTTAGATTTACTGATCTAAATTGTTTTGCGCTTCTTTGCAGCTGCCAATACACTACCTTTAGTGTAATGTCCTTATGAAATGAGTTTTCAATTATTTTGTCATTTATTTAGATTCGCCTACATCAGGGCCGGATTTAGAATGACGTGGGCACCTGGGCTGGAGCCACTTTTGGTGCCCTATCCGCCAAAAATTTATTTTACTCATGCAAATTACAGTACCTTGTTATGTATACCAACACATAAAGGATGTATTATAATGTCCTAATCTTCTAATTCTATGGCTTTATTTACTTTTATTGCTTATATTCTTAAGTCAAACAATACTACAACACCTCACTTGATTTGGGTTTATGAGTTTGTCTGCAAAATATTAATTTGTAAAAATATAAATAAAAAAATAAATCTTTTGGGCTCCTGGACTACTGCCCTGTACACCCTATATAAACAATGGTCCAGAGCTACATCAGTGACATAATTTTTCGAGTTAGTTTGCGGACACATTGTTGCATGTTAAGTAGGTATCTGTTAACATTAGCTACGTGCTGTAGGACCGTTTTCCAAGGTCCTACGGCACTTTTTCTGCATCTGTTCTTGCTGGAAAAACCTGATCCTACTTTTTTTTTCTTTTAATTACATAACAGCCAATAACTGTAGTCATTATTTTCTGTCTTCCAGTTCTCGGACACAACTGCAATTCTGTTTATTTTCTAAAACTGTTATTTTACATAACACTTTGCCTCACATAAAAGGCTTTATTTTGCAAGTGTTTTTGCTTCGCAAGGCCTATTGTCCTTCATTAATATAAAATTTATTTATTTACTCTAACCTGCCTGTCTCTAGAGTTTTGGCCTACTTTTGGTTCCGTATAAATTCTTCAGTTGTATCTGTAGAGACTGGAGAAGGACTTGTGGATCTCCAAGTGTAGCAAAAGAGAGCAATGCTTAATGATATTAATGCATCAAAAATGATTTTTGTAAATGAAGTATTTGTGTACAATGTTTTTTTTTCTTATCAAAGATTTCTCTCTGTAGAGCAGGGGTCTCAAACTCCAGTCCTCAAGGGCCGCTGTCCTGAAGTTTTTAGATGTGCCACAGGTACAAAACGCTGGAATGAAATGGCTTAATGACCTCCTCCTTGTGTAGATCAGTTCTCCAGAGCCTTAATGACCTATTTATTCTATTCAGGTGGTGCAGCAGAGGCAGAAATCATGAAGTAACCTTGATTGACCAAATTATTTGGAAAGCTGAGTTCAGTTTATATCCAAAATTTACTGCTACACTTGTATCAATAATTCAGAACTTTTCTGAAAACAGGAAGTAAGCTAGTCTACGCAATTCCACTCGATTCTCATCTCCCTTCAGTGCTTCACCTGGGATTTCTCCCATTGAGCGAAATTTCTCCAGTACAAATTTCAAGGACATTAGGCTTACAGAACAGGACCGTGATCAAAACCAGTCTGGCAAGAATACCTCATATGAACCCAATAAAAACAAAGGTTTTAAAGAGACAAAGTCAGACAGAGTCTGGATTTTAATCAAAATAAAATGTTGTGATATGACCTGAACCATGGCGTTCATGTTCAAAAACTTTAGGTTAAGGAATTGACCCCGGTTCTCTGAAACATAAGTGAGGTATCTCACTATGGGACAGGCGCTGGAGGTACCGAAACGAATGTTGAAAAAGAACCTTCCAATGTGGCTTAACTGAAGAAATACTGCAAAAAAAGAGGGTCAAGATTTAATGTAATGATAGTCGTTGCCAACAAGGCTGTCATAACCAGCTGTAAGACCGGCTGCTTCTTCACAGAAGGTTTGTTTTGGTTAGCTCTTCTCTGTAGAATGAATGAAATTATGTTTGATCTGAACAAGCAAAAACAGAAAAAATTAAAGCTGCAAGCAGCCTCGGGCGGCCCTCGCAGCAAGCGCCGCTCCGGCCTATTGGCCACCGCGGGGGTTCCAGCCACCGCAGAAGCTCTGGCACGATTTCCGGAGCCGCAGCCAACTCCCCACCGCAGGAGCTCTGCCGCAGTTTCCAGCACCGCCGCCCGCTAGCCGCTGCAGAAGCTGTCGCGCATTTTCCCCGCCCGTCCACCGGGCGACACACGTGAATGCGTTCGGCGGCGCTCCCCGACGACTGTCGAAAAATCTGGTGCAGATCGGTCGATGTGTCGAGGAGATACAGCCGATGTATTAACTTAGGGGGCGCAGTGGAGTCAAATTACATCTCAAACCCGTTGGGCTCTTTAGAGCAGAACAAAGGTCATACATATCCAGTTTGGCGCCAATCGGATGATCCATGTGTGAATTAGAGCCAAACGTATGTATATGGCGAGGGACTGATATTCGCCATTTGGCCACGCCCACACGGTTCAGCCAGCAGTGAGCATTGACAGAGTTTATCATCCGAATCATCTTGATTAGGTCAAGAGAGCCATAAACAGAGCTTTCCAAGGAAAAAAACGGCACTTCCTGTTCCGAGGGGGCGGGGCTTAGATGACGTCATAATATGATGACGTAGGATCGACGGGCCTCCCACCAGGATCACTCAGGCCAAGTTTGATGCAGCTCGGTCAAAATATGTGGAATGTAGAGGCAAACGTATACGAACGGCGTTGCCGCCATTGAAAACTCTTGGCACTTTAAAGCAAGCGAGACCAACTTCCTATCTGTCATCCAACACAGAATCACCTTGATTAGGTCAAGAGAGCCATAAACAGAGCTTTCCAAGGAAAAAAACGGCACTTCCGGTTCCGAGGGGGCGGGGCTTAGATGACGTCATAATGTGATGACGTAGGATTGACGGGCAAGCCTCCAGGATCACTCAGGCCAAGTTTGATGCAGCTCGGTCAAAATATGTGGAATGTAGAGGCAAACGTATATGAACGGCGTTGCCGCCATTGAAAACTCTTGGCACTTTAAAGCAAGCGAGACCAACTTCCTATCTGTCATCCAACACAGAATCACCTTGATTAGGTCAAGAGAGCCATAGATGAAAGTTTCCAAGGAAAAAAATAGCACTTCCTGTTCTGAGGGGGCGGGGCTTAGATGACGTCATAATCTGATGACATAGAATTTTCAGGTATCACACCAGCATCACTCAAGCCAAGTTTGGTGCAGCTCGGTCGAAACATGTGGAATCTAGAAGCAAACGTATGGCATCGGCGTTACAGGTCACTTCGCCATGCCGCCGCACCCAGCTGCTTCATCGCAGCCGGTCAGGGCTTGAATCCACAACACACCAACATGTCTTCTGTCTCTGGACACAGTTTCATGTTGATGAGGTCAAAGGGCTAAGATACCGACCGTTCACAGTAAAACATGACATTTCCTGTTCTCAGGGGGCGTGGCCTAAGTGATGTCATCATTTCACCACAGGGTATTTTAGGACACCTATTGATGATCAATAACTGAAAGTTTGGTGTCTCTGTGAGTTTCTGTGCAGGATATATAAGAGTTTCGTGTTTCATGGCGAGTAGGTGAACTTTGACCCCTGGTAACCCCCCTTCAGCAATCTCACACACTCACCAATTTGATAACTTTAAATCAAACATGCCTTATGATCAGACTGACCGAGTTTGAAGCCGATCAATCGAAATCCCTAGGAGGAGTTCGATCAAATGCAAAGGCTGTAAACGTCAAAGTCGAGGTCCAAAATGGACCTTCAATACAAAATGGCCGACTTCCTGTTGGGTTTCGACCATGGCTCTAAGAGACTTTTTTGTACGTCCTGACAAGATACACATGTGTACCAAGTTTCGTAATTCTAGGTTAAAGCATGGCTTGGGGCTGTTCATTTAAAATACTCTAGGGGTCGCTATAGAGAAATTAGGCCACGCCCACCAAATTTTGTTATGAATTCCTGTCGGTGGGTGGATAAGGATCCATCCTAGTGAGTTTGGAGCAGCTGGGCCCGAAATTGTGGAATTCAGAGCCAAACGTATGGCAACGGCGTTACAGGTCACTTCGCCACGCCGCCACGCCCACCTGCTATGTCAAAGCCGGTCGGGGTTGGAATGCTCAACACACCAACATGTCTTCTGTCTCTGGACACAGTTTCATGTTGATTAGGTCAAAGGGCTAAGATAGCGACCGTTCACAGTAAAACATGACACTTCCTGTTCTCAGGGGGCGTGGCCTAAGTGATGTCATCATTTGACCATAGGGTATTGTAGGGCACCCGATGACGATCAATCACTGAAAGTTTGGTCCCTCTATGTGTTTTTGTATAGGAAATATAAGAGTTTCGTGTTTCATGGCGAGTAGGTGAACTTTGACCCCTGCTAACCCCCCTTCAACATGCTCCAAAACTCACCAATTTGATAACTTTAAATTAAACATGCCTTATGATCAGACTGACCGAGTTTGAAGTCGATCAATCGAAATCCCTAGGAGGAGTTCGATCAAATACGAAGGCTGTAAACGTCAAAATCGAGGTAAAAAATGGACGTTCAATACAAAATGGCCGACTTCCTGTGATAGTTGGCTTATAACATTAAATGTAAGTTCTGAGTCTTTTGGTGAGCTCTACAAGTGTACCAAATTTCATGTCTCTACGATGAAGTACGTTCATACCATTGTGTCAACAGAAAATTGCTAGTTGCCGCCGTTGAGCAATTTTTTTTGCGATTTTTGCGACAACCTTAAAATTCAAAATTTTTAAATTTTCTAGTCGCGACCGCCAAGTTTGGTGAGTTTTTGAATATGATAAAGCCCCCAAAAAGGCACCTCTTTAGGGGGGCAGAATCGTAATAATAAGAAACAGTACAGATACAATAGGCCTTCGCAGCGCTTTGCTGCTCGGGCCTAATAAATAAATCCACTTTTTCAAGGCAGCGCATGCTCCTCCCTTGGCTGCCTTGAGCCTGGAAGCTGTTTGAGGTGAATTTGCGACAAGAGTCTACATGGGGTCGGGGTCTGAAAGCATTCGCTTTTAACAATAGACTCATTACATAAAAAGGGACTGGAGCGGATGTTTGTTTTTGAAGTGCAAATGACAAAATTAAATTCATTCCTAAACCGGGGGAGGGGGGGGAAATATGGATCCAATTAATTCCAATAAAGTCATTTTTATGAGCTTTACAAAGTCGAAAATTTGTCAGTCGAATTAAATGGTTTCATTTTATATCTGTGACTTGTGTGAAAACAACTGACTGAAGATCCTCCAAGAGCGACGATTTCTTTCTTTCTCCCTCTTTTCTTTTTTCGCCTGGAGTTTTAATGCGATGTGAGGGTAGCGGCGGGAAGAAACATGAAAGAACAAGATTTCCTGTCATTTAGTGCCTGCTTATATAAGAGCATAATATTTTGTGGGAATTGGAGCTCCCTTCTCCCATCCCCCCTCCCCGTCTCTTTTACATAAACTCATCAACGCTCAGCTGAAGTTTAGTGTTAATTGTTGCTCCTCCTGTTATGGAAGACACACACCGTCTTTCAAAGGACATACACTGTAGGATTATTAGTCCCATTTATCAGTACTTCATTCATGTAAAAGCCAAGTTGTGAACATGGTATTCAATTCAACTCAGTTTATTTATGTAGCGCCGATTCCCAACAAATGTCGTTTCAAGGCACTTTATTATGTTAAAAAGAAATAATTTCAATTCAGTCATGCATACATTCTAATTGGTCAATTAATTATTCAAGGTATTCATCTAAGGAAATCCAGCAGAATAAAAAACAGTTCTTTTTTTTTTTTTAGCCATACATTTCAAAATCCTTAGTTTTTAACTGGACGGCGGTTTTAGCTGTTTGCAAGTAGCAAGTTAACGAACAGAATGGATTCAATTTCACTGATGTTCAAAGGTCACAAGTGGGTAAACTATTTGAAAGTTGCTGTGTAGGATCTGCATCACAAACTCTGTTGGATTTGTCTTGTTTTCCGGTTTACCTGATCCATCAGGGTGGCTCTTATTGTTTTCTTGCTGATGAAAGACTAAATCATGTAAATGGTTACTGTGGATTATTGAGCATTTCTCCTTTAGTCTTATTTTGGTTAATTTCCTCTTTAGTAGAGTACTCATCTTTACCCCTAAAGGCCTCTTTCTTGTTCTTAAAATCAGAGCGCTTTGTTCGAAAGGTCTTCCTGGTCACATCAAGAGTTATTCAAGATGGGGCGTGCACCATTGTGAGATTATGACGGCACAACCACAGAGCATCCTGGGTGTTGGTCAACGACGTTATGGTGTCACACACCTGGGCATGGATTGGTCAGCAGAGCATTTAAAGAAACGGTCATGCAGACCAAACCTAATCACACCAAACCAGAAGTCCAACTGATTTACATTTACGTTCTTGGCAGCTGCTTTGAACAATGATCTCATCATGCGACTGCAGTGAACAATTTGCAAATTCCATGCCAATAAAAGCCTGCTGTGATCAGGCTGTTTCATCATACTGTGGAATCAGACTCCTACCTGTGCATAGTTGACTGGAGGAAGTAGTAAGGTATTAAAGACTACAGGTTAAAACTGAACATGTGCCTGTCTTACTACCAGAAAATTGTGTTTAGTGACTAGGAGGAAGAAGTGTGATCAGTTCACAGTAATCAGTTAAAGAAACATTATGGTCTACAGTACTTCTTGCCCACATGTGAGTGCTTTGAGAGTTTTTTTTGCTTAGCAAAACAGTACATTGTATGGTTTGCATCAGTTCACATGGAAACTCCTTTCATTCAACCGCTCATGGTGCTATTGTGATGAAAATACTGATGGTGCCAAGTCCTTCATAACAAGACTAATGACTGAAGACTAAAGCCTTCATAACAAGGCTTTGTAACAAGACTCCACTAATGGTGGAGGTGGTGAAACCATCAATATTATAGTTGGGAGATTCAATTGATTTCAAGAAAACAAGCTTGTGAATTTCTGAATCCTATTGGAATACTAGGATGAAAAAAACTGGAAATGCACTATAATGGCCTTGACGTAGAAATTGAGCTTTGGTTATGGATGTTTCAGGAGACCATGAGATAATTTTAATCCAGTGTGAAGAGAACGTCACTCTTTTCTCTTCTTGCACTTTTCTTGTCCTCTTTCATCAGTTTTAAGCATTTCTCTTCTCTGTCTCTAACTCTGTTTCCTTTACAAGTAAGCGCAAATCTTTGTCTATATCCTGCTAATGCCAAAAAAATAAATAAAATTCTCAATTGCGGTGAATGAAATAAGTAAGAAATGAAATTAAAATCAAACGTGAATATGCATATCCCATTGCACGGGAGCTCTAAAACTGCATCTACAAAGTGGCAGGTACATTTTTCCACACTCAACAAACAATGTCTATAGAGACCACGGGTTGTGATTGAGTAAACGTCCAGACTCTGCTGATCGATTAGGCGTATGGATTTACTTCTGCACAGTTCCAACAGAAAGCGGCGCTGAACTTCATTCGGGGCTCGTCGGGCAAACAACTGTGTTTAGGGACTAAACGGAGCGCTCACACTCACCTGTAAAGACAGCTTCTTAACCACGGGGTCCGTCTGTAGTTGAGGCTACACTGCAGCACACGTGCAATTAGCATGGGACAGATGGTCCGAGTTCATATCAAATCAACGTGGAAGGTGAAGTGAGGAGAAGAGAAGTCCATTTCCCCACGGGGCCCTCCTGGCTCCCGGGTTACTGATGCACGGTTCAATTTGACATGTTTGATCAGGTGACTCCGCGCACTTTGTATCCACTTTGCAATTGAAATTCATGCCAGAGACTGTTAAAAAAAAAGAAAAAAAAAAGCACCTAACTGGATTTTGTAACGCATGTGGATTTGCATGACAAAAAAATCTATGATTTTAGATTACACTCATATATTATGCATGTGACATGCCATTAGTGAGAGACATATTGGGGAAAGGCCAGGAGGGGGTTTTAATGAATTTTTCAGATGGTGATGATAGAGGGAGGATTTGCATTGGCGGTAGGTGACATTGTGTTTGTTCTGGAAAATTGGTGCAGATTAAGGTTGGTGGTCATGGTGCGCCTGAACCAACTAATACTGTTGGAAAGAACGGGGAAAACATCAAGCTGTGTTGTGTGCATTGCATTAGTTGTATTTGGATAAATGAATTAATCTCCGCGGTAATCCCGACCTTGTTGCATTTATTTCCGTGACAGTGATAAATGAAGTCCCGGTTACAACTCCCACAGCCCATTAAACACAGGTATAACAAAGCGTGTCTCACAAGGCAGTTCGTATAGTGTTTGAACATCACTTTAGACCAAGAAGTACTTCATGGCATTATTTTAAACTCACTGCAAGTGTTGGCAGACCAACAGTTCACAACTTTTCTTACTAGCTCTAACTAGCTTTTATTGAATAATGGAACTCAAATTGCATTCCGATTTTCTAAAATGATTTTTGGCACGGTTTCATGGGATCAGATGACACTTCAGTCAACAGTGAAATCATGGAAAATCCCTCAATGCAAACATCTGCTGCTCCTCCATCTGACCAGTCTGCCTGCTCACTTCTAACGGCTGATTCTCTAATTCAGCTGACAGGATACCGAACCTTATTTCCTACTGACAATACTCTGCTGATTTTTTGTTTGTCTGCACTTTCAGGAAAGATATTGTCGTCAACTTTCCAAGCACAAGTATGAGATGCTGCCTGGGAAGCAATTCTGACTTCTACCATTTCAGAATCAGCTGCGTCTTTGTTGACGGATGTGGCGTCTGTGGCACAATACTCGAGCTCGTGAATCTGTTCTACTCAGAGGTCCTTCTGATCCAAACGCCTTCTGAAAAGCTTTCCTGAGGTAAACAACAACCTTTAAAAGATTGAGTTTTATGTTAACTTTGTACTGTTTGATGTACTTTTTCTTGCTGCTCAAAGGCAAGGACTTATAGGGTCAGGAAAAGAAATGAAAAGCAGGGCTTGTCCTGTCAGACCATCAGTTTCCAAAATCGCGCACAAACACCAGCGTAATCACGTCAGATTGTGCACATGGTGAAAAACTTGTGATGTCCAACTGACCCCATCTCTTAAGACGCAACTCCGTCACAGAAAAAGTCACAAAAAGCCGATTCCATGAAAACTGAACCGCGAGTAGCCGTGTGTTCGCTACATTACTATATATGGCAACTATTTGGCCTGATCAATGTGAAATGTGTTCCATAGTTTCTGACATCATGGACCCATATCTAATCTATGAAACACCAGAGTGCAGATTTGTGAATGTTGATTAGTATCAAGGTACTTGTACCGATCATTAGCAGCAAAAGCAAAACCTTTCTTTCAAATTCCGGTCAGTGGAGGATTTCTTGATAATGACGATAGCGCAACCTGACTGACTAATGAGACGGGCCTTCAGCATAGTGTGTTTCAATACAGAATAAAAATGGTAAGCCACACTTGGAGATGAATTACAAAGGAAAATAGGTCATAAACAGGTTTTTTTTTTTCCTTTTTTTTGCCACAGTCTGTTATTATTCTACCTCAGGCTGTAGTTAAAGCTCAAAACAGTCTTCACCACGAAGAACACAATATTTATATCTCATCTTCTGCCTTTCCAGCGTCAAAGCTGAGCAGCCCTGATTACGGCTGAAGAGTTGCGATAATGACCTTGCTTTGGGCACTCGACTACATATTAATTAGATGTTGCTGTGTTTATGAGTCAGCTGTAGCCCTTATGCAACATTAGCAAGCAGAACGGCTTAAAAAAAATTCACCCAAATCCTCTTTCTGTGAAGGTCCTTGTTTCTTTTTTTTTTGGCACGATGAGGACTATTTATCAGTAACTATAATTCCATTCCACATATTCATCAATAACGTAAAAGCAATAAAGTGTCAAAGAAGAGAAGTAGCGGCGGTGTCACAGTGGATTTAAAAAATAAAATAAATCAAAATTGTTCTTTTCAGGCTCCGCAGCCACCGAGGAGGCTGTTTTCAGGGGTTAGAAAAGTGAATTAGCATAAGATCGCATTATGAGCACCCTTGCTAATTAACAGCTTTTATTTCCCCAACCGGAGCCTGCAGTCTCTGCCTCTCCCGCTCCATCATCCCCGGTCTGATTTGTATTCAGGTGGCTTCCTCCGCTGCCTGTGTGTGACTCCGCGGAGCAGGTGTCCGTGTACGCGGCCGCGCCACAGACAACGATAGCCCACTGACACGCTGGCTCGCGCAGGCTCCGAGATGGCCAGATCCCGTGTTTTCCATTGATGACGGTGGCATGTTTATGGCCGCTCTGCCGCCACGGAAGGTCATTGAAATGCAGGGAACATGACCTTGGAGCCCTCTTAGATGCTGCGCTGCATTGAGACACGGAGTCAATATTTGGAACGCTGGGACGCAGAAATGTTTTTGTGGTAAATTTGAACTAAATTTAGCCACCAAGTTAAGAGGAGAAGACATTTACCAAAGCTTGGAGGGGGGAAATAAAGAAGTACACCTGACGGTGATGGCAGAATTGCAGCCCCTCGGCTGTTGATTGTTTCAATTTAGTTCAATTAAATATGAAAATACTTTATTTTCTAACTGTTCTAACTTATCAATTCAATTTCTTTAAAGAGTTATTCTTCAAAGAATAACTTTTTGAGCTTTTAAATTTTACCCAATCGCTAACATTTAGCCGTGACGTATATATTACAAGTCAGTTGGACGCTATGAAGCTTACTGGAAAATTTCTGCACTGTAAACAACCGTCCTCCACCGCGAAGAGAGACGTGTGAAGCCAAACGAGGCTTAATTTTAATTCAATATTTGGAAACGTGCCCAGTGTGGACTGAACAGCTTCGTTCACTTCCTCCGCTGCCATTACTAAAACTATTCCTGCCGTTACTGGCAGATTCCAACTCTAAAACAGCACAGAAAATCAACATCATCATCCTTAGTTACTAACCCACTCTATGAACTACTTTATGTACAACAATCATCATGTTTCCATTGGGTGTTATTTACAAACATCAAAGATTATTTTTTTACATAAAACATAAATCCCGGTCCATCCTCAATGGTCTTCCTGTATGAAATGCGTGCTGAGAAAGAAACACAGAAGGTGTTTCCAGCCAAAAAAACAAAAACAAGCTTGTAGGTTCGGTTGATTCAGTTTGTTTCTGAATCAACCGAGTTAATGAGTCAAACCTCGGTGCAGAATCAGGAGTGATGAGTTCAAGGTCTCTATTAACGCGGATCATTAGCGTCCTAATGCTGGCTGAGGATAAAGCGCGCGAGTCGTCTTTTAGCTGGTGCTGCGCTAACGGACAGATGAAACGACTCCAAGCTGTCCACTATTCCCCCAACGATATTACCCTGATACAACCACACTGAGTGACTTCTGTAATCTTTAGTATGGTCTGAGGCGGAGAAATAAGCTGCAGGTTGCTGCTCTGCCTGAAGGCGGACGGAGGGAAACGAAAAACGGATGTGGCCTTGAGTTACATCCGATAACCTTCATGTAAACGTTAGCACTGTGTGAAGGTCAGCGTGGCGTTTAAAGGCAAAGTATGTGACAGGTTTCCTCGAAAACCTTATTAGACATTAAACAATTTCTGTTATGGTCGCATATAATTTCCATATTGTATTCTTTTTTTTATTTAAAAATGAACTTTCTGACTTTGGCACAAACTTTGCTCCTGTCAGCAAAGTTTCTTTAACGAATGAGGCTTCAAGGTTTTTTTTCACTCCCCACTGAGCTGCAGAGTTTATGTTAGAATGTGCATCTGGGTGGATAATTGAAAAATGACTAAATATAAATTAGGGATGCCACAGGAATGGTAATTTGATGTCAGGGGAGAAGGTGAAGCCAAACTTGCCTGTGTAGATTTATTGTATAGTTTGGACCAGTCAAAGTCGTCTTACACTTGTAATTTCCTTCAAACGCAGTACTGGAAGTATTCGCTACATGCTGGATTTCTTTGTTTTTGCTTGCTTTGTCACACCTCACCGTTTCTGTTCATTATACAAATTTTCAGATCAGGTATAAATAGCCTGAGTTAATGCAAAAAAAACAAAAAAACTTTTAAGAATTTTATTTATCACCGGAAAACAGGAGCTGCTTTAAAACTAACAGTTTCGGATTACATTTTCTAGACTTGGACTATCCCACCCTCAAAATAAAATAACCGCGTTGCGTAAGAGCTTATCTAATACTTTCATAAGGCAGACAGAATTCTAAAAACCTCTGAAGCTTCGACAGGCAGCATTTTTTAGATTTACTTTGGTTTAACTCTCGACATGCGTTGTGGAAAAACTGTTGCCTTTCAGGGTTAATCCACAGAGACTCGTCTTCTAACGCTGCAGATCCCCTCGGCCCTAATGCAACACACCGAGAAGGATTTCCAGCTTGTGCTCATCCGAGGGCATACCTCTGGAGGGCTTCTGTTGCGAACAAGAGGAGAACGGATAGATTCTCAGGAAGGTGGTTTGAAGTGCAAGGAACTGAGAAACATGAGCAATCATATGCAACTTTCTCTTAAAACGCCACGTAACGCGTCTTTTCTGTTTCGGTGTGTGTGTTGTTTAGTCTTGGCTTGGTTAGATTTGGGCTGATCTGTTTATTTTTATGAGGTTCAGACAGGTAAAAAAAAGAAGAAACAACACTTTTCTTGCAGTTGTTTTTGTTATTTTCATGTGCGTTTTGTTCACTCTTAAGGATCAAGTTGGATGTTGATGCAAACCCCTGCGAAGATAATGTGAATGCTTCAGACAAAGTGATTTTTAGAAAAATAGCACAAGCGCAAATGGGTTTGCATTTTTTCCTGCCGGCTAAAACTTTGCTGTCTTCTTAGGAACTGATTTGAATGAAAGGGATTAAAACCTACTTAAACTTTTACCTTTAAGCTAACCATTAAACAGGCAGTATGTATTTTATAGCACAGCCAGCTATCTGCTACCTTGAGTTGCTGTGTGACTTGAAAGAAATTTGACTTAGCAATTTAACGCCTTGAAATTGAGCCTCTGTCTCTTTAAGAAACTCCTGTTCTTTCTGAAGCTCCACTTCCAGGAAGTCATCAAAATGCTCCTCTATTAACCCTTTAACTGTTGAGCTCCTATAGTGAGCTCAGCAGATGTGTAGTTCTGCAAATTGCAGCTGGCTAGTCTGAAGGAGCTGATATGTGGAAGCGCAGGGTCGGGGAAGCTCGGAAGTTTGGAAACTGCAGCTAAGAGGAGGAGCTTTATCCTCGAAGGCGGAGCTTGGACCACCCGGGCGTTTTGCACAGTTGAATGGTTGCCACGGGAGATTTCTCAAACTTTTATGAAAGAATCAAAGCAGCTCTCAGGGTGTGTTTTTGATGAGGGAATAACATTATAGCATAATGTAAAGCTCAGTCGATTTATGATGCCAAGAATATCTGGTGTCAAGACTTTTCCAACAGGCCATTGTTAAGTCTGTTGCCGCTAAGAAAGTAGCAACAGACTTCTCAGTTGAGGCTGTCATCTATGGAAAGCTGTTTGCAATATAATTTTTCGAGGCCAGAATCTAATAAATGTAATTAACAACTAATTGCCAGCTGACATTTAATAAGTGCCAACTGGCCTTATAGTGACCCTGATCAACAGATGATGCACTAATTCAGCTGATCCAGCCACTCAGGCGGAATAATACCAGCAATCGCAAATGCTATGTTGCATAGCAACATAGGTGTGAATTATCAGCATTGATAAAATAACATTGTGTTCCACAGACAAACCATTTGAGCTTAAACTGGTAAACTCAGACGCTGTGAGTCAAGCCTGGAGCCAGCTTTGGTGCCTATTCACAAAGGGCAAATTCCTTAATTAAAGCCAATTCCAATAAATTAATAGGTAGTCCTATAAATTAGCAGGTACAAACACATGCATTGTAATAATAACTCTGTCGTTCCCAAAGGAATTGACTATATCTTTTAACGTTTTTAAATTCCTGAATGTTGCTTCCATTCATAAAAATCCTAAAATAATAAAACGCCCATGACTTGGGCAGATGAGTTTTATATATAGTTTTGTAACCAGGTTGTTATGTATTGCAAATTTTTTGCTCAGGTCCCTCTTGAAAATGAGATCTAGATCTCAACGGGGTTTACCTGATTAAATAAAGGAATATGAAATATAAAGTGCAATGTTTACAAAACACCATTGTATTGTTTATTTAGTTTTTGTTTGGTCTGGGTTTTGATAAAAAAAAATTCGACCGGCATTCATACTGTGTTTCATTTGATCATACAGTTGTGCATTTTGAAAATAAATTCACTTAATGGAAACATTCGAATTTAATAAAAAAAGTCTTGTTTTTTATGATTAAAAGTTTTGGCGCTACGATGAGGTGATTTTTTTATTACTTTTTTTTTGTTTGCAAAACTGTAATGGAAACACTATTATTGCATCAAACGAGACACGCGATCATCAACTGGATGTTGCCACTGGCACAAACCACAAAGAAGACGACGACAGGAAGTGGTTGGTGGACGATGGCGCCGCATGTTTTTTTTAATGACTTATCGCTTGAACAAACTTATCCGCGTAATTTTGAGTTTCTGATTTAATGGAAAACTGCAATTGCGAAATTGTATTTTTCTTTTGACTTCAGCGGAATATTGACAAAGTGTTGGAAACGCAGCTAATGTCACCTAAATTCCTTTGATCCAATCAAAATGGGAATAAAAACCTTCTTATGATCAGTTGTGCTCCCTCGTGTTTAGATGTAGGGCATCTTCTTGGAGACATGACATGCTCTGCGAGTAGAAAACAAATGTTTTCAAATGAAACAAAAGCACTGACTGGAGACTAGTGATTAGCAATTACAATACATTAACCCATTAACATTTTTAAACTGTTTCCCTCATCACTTTTATTGTTATTCCCTTAATTACCCACCACCCATCCCCTAATGGACACAGCAGAAGTGATTTCCTTCTAGTGATCACGTTCGGCGACTCACCGCGGCCTTGGATGGTTCACGGCGGCCGTGAAACCAGGAAGGATATTTATGTTGACAGGACTCCTTCTCCCACCGAGCCCGGGGGGAAGATCGCACAGGCCGTCACTCAGATTGATCTCTCCCCTGACGGCGCGACTTAAAACGAAAGGAGGAGAAGGTAATGAAGAGGGGGAGCGAGGACGGAGGAGGAAGATGATGATCTCTCGCTGCTGCATCATTGGTATTCGATTAATCGCTTTGACGTTCACACATATACACAAACAATGCGTCAGGAGCGGGGCCCAGAGGGGGTCCTTTATGTCTCCTGATGAAAATCGCTGCGGTATATTTAACATATGCTGACGCTGGAAGCTACGTGAAACGGCGAAGCGATTAGCTAGTCACGTCGCCTTCCGAATGGGACGCTGCATATTTTTTGCCGCTACGTTATTGAACCATGACCTAGAATGAATTTCCACGACATTCATGCTTCCATATTACTTAAAAGGTCTTATATTCGCATGTCTAAAATTAAGGTCTTAAGACGTCTTAAATTAATTCAATAAAATGTCAGCTGGCCTTAAATACATTAATTACAAGCCTTACATTTTGTCATGGCAGGACCACTCGATGTACGTTTTTTTCTTCTCGTGTGACGTTTCTATCTTTATTGAATTTGGCTTTGTGTTAAAAGGTACAAAAATTTTTGCCTAAAACTAACAACTTAAATTCTCTTAAATCTGTTTCAAAAAATGTCAGGTGGCCTTAAATCCATCAATCACAGGTCTTACATTTTGTCATGGCAGGACTTTATTATAGTTTTCTCACAGGACTTTTATGTCAGTTTAACGTTTTAGTCTCAAGAAGGCATCTTTGTTGAGTTCTATGACTCGAGATTGTTGAGGCTACAGCTAGCTACGCTAATGTAACCTTGCTAGCTAGGTATCTAGCTTTTTTGTCTCTATCGGTACAAAGGCGAGTTTGCAATTTTTGTGATGTCCGTTATGCAAGTTCCCCCATCTGCTCCTTATGTTTACAATTTCTTATGTCTTAAATTTCATTGGAGATGGCATTATGGTTTTAAAAGTCTTAAACTTGATTTGCTGAAACCTGGAGACACGCTGTATTAGAGATGACATGTTTTAATGGCATGTCCTGTGCAACACATTTTTCATTTATTCCCCCCCCCTTCACCCATTGCATAGCCAATGCCTTTCCATAATAATGAGGAAATGTAATCTAATTTCTTCTTTTATTTGCTGGACAGATTGTTGAAATAGACTAATAACTATCCTCTCTTCCTCCGTGCCTGGTTTGGCCCCACTCGCTCCTTGAAGAACGCGCCCGAAAGCGTGGAAATGAGAGCAAGTGAACAACTGAATGTTTCATGAATGTTTTTCGTGATGAGAAAAATGCAAATGAGGATGAGTGAGTGAATGAATGTTTAATGAATGCTTGTTTAATGAAAAGGACTTATTAACTAGGCCGCTGACTTAGCACCGCGGACCGGAGTCGCGCATGAAAAGATGGCATTATATTTTTGGCAGAAAGGGTCTCGAAACGTTTACATTTGAGATGAAAAGGTGGTGCTAATCACTTGGACCTGATTGACAATACAAACACGCCGAATTAGCATTTAACTGTCACATTCCCCAGGCCGCCCCCTTGTTTTTTGGATTGTAGCGCACCAACTGATCAAGTAAAATGGAGTCGACGGCGTCAGCCAAGACACGCTTTTTTGGCTCCCGTGGCTGAGCTGGGAGGGGATAGAAGCCCGCACAAAAGGGAGAAGCAGCAAATCATTTGCCTCATTAGCTGTTCTTATCATATTTTCCCACATCACACGCAGAGAGGTAGGGAAAACAATTATATAATTTCACCCCAGTGTCCTCAAAAAGATGCTGGCGAGAGTGAGATGACGTAGGGGTGTGTGTGTGTGTGTGTGTGTGTGCACAAAGTGCTCCTTTCTCCATAGTCTGCAGAAGTTTGCCGTAGCCTTTATACGCAACGTCTAACATTAATGAGCACGGAGGAATGAGCTGAACATGGCAAAACCAATAGAACATAAATAAAACAACATGAAAATGATAAAAGATCACGCAAAATGCAAAACGTAAAATACGACGAGGGTTCCCTCTAAGGGTTGCGGCACACAAGCCCCTCAAGTTTGAGATACCTGGGATACATCAAAACATTCTCTTATGATTTGATCGGAAGCAAAGATTCTACTATACATGGTAAAAATATGAAATTATGTTTTTTTCTACAGGAGTTCCTATACAGCCCAACTTACTTGTGGAGTTCCCCAAGTTTGTATCCTGGGCCCTCTGCTGTTCTCACTTCACATGTTGTGTTTGGGGTCCACCCTTCATACACAAACAAAATCTATCGCATTTATGTAAATATATAAAGCAAAAAAACTAAACAAACTACAAATAACTCTTTCATGATGAAACGTAACCCATTGTGTGATTAATGTATTGTTAGTTGAGCCCATCACCCATGATAGACAAAGAAGCTAGCTATTAGGGGGTATATTAGCAGCTTGCTCACCTCAGCTGCCTCGACTCAAAACATCTGCGTAATACTCACTTTTTATATACATATTTTAACACTTTTTGATTTTTGTGTGAACCCAAATATCTCGATGCTGCTGCTGCACCTCAATTTGCCCACTGTGAGATAATACAGGACATTTCTCTTTTATTTATCTATAAAAACATTAAAACCGCTTAGTGGTGTTTCATCACATTCAATTTCTAATAACATAAATTCAAGTGTGCGGCTTCAACATGACAAAATGGGTAAAAGTTCAAATAACATACTACTTTTGATACGCTGCGTTTTTGCCGCTGCGGCCGCTGTTTTGGCCTGTTAGCTTGTTGGGATTTCATCAGGACATCCCATCCTTCAGCAACAGGAAGTAGAAGCGGCCCGTTATCTACAGGCAGGGTGGCGCTCATTTATAATCCCTGAATGATTTTAAACCTTTTAGCTCTAAACGGAACCATATTACTCCAATAACCGACATTATCCCTCAGATTAGCTCAGCAGAGAGAGGGCACCAAACGGCAGGGGCCGCTTCGTCTCTTCTTTGACCTTCCTAAACTACACCAGCAGTCCTTTGCATATTCTCTCTCTCTCCCTCCATCCGCTGCTCTCTCTCCTCCGTGTCCCGGCTCTGTCCTCTCCGTCTCTCCCCCGTCGCTACAGCTGCATTAGGGGAAATTGGGTCTTCACAAAAACATTGTCAAACTGCCTGGAAAGCTGAGAGGAGGAAAGCCGGGCCAATGCAACCAAATAGCCCTCATCTGAATTGCTAATACGGCTCTGCAAAATGACAAAATATACATGTACAGATATATATATATATATATATATATATACTTTATTCCATTTTATATTAAAAATGTTGACAGAGCTGAGAGCAGAGAAAGGGAAGTGTGTGTCCCTAATAAAGATACAGCTTTAACTCCTGGGTGAGCGACTTCCCAGGGAGATCAAAGCGTTTCAGAATAGCGCAGACCTAAAGCTTCTCTGGGGGAAACCTTTCTACACCCGTACACACCTCCGTTCCTCTCAGCGTTCCACCACCTCTGTCTCTCCTCGGTCGCTAGCCTCCACAATCCTCTTTTTTTTGGTCACAGCTTGAGCTCTTGGATGGGAACCGCCACTTCCTCAAAGAGCATGCAAATGTGTGAATGCATGTGCAACGGAGAGCGAGGCGGAAAGGAGAGGGAGGACGAGGCCCAGCTTTGTTCGGGATGTCTAAATTGGGCCTCCTTTGTGTAAATCCACAGATCTCTTTCGAATGACAACACACTTTCTGTCCCACTTTATCGGCTGTCCTCGCGCCGCGATAAGGTCCACATCGGTTCCCCGTGTCCGTATCCGTGCGTGCATGTTTACTCTTTGCATGTCTGGTAATTATGGATGCGGGGCGTGCAATCTGCACAGCAGAATGTACGCTTATGTGGAAAAGGGAACCGGCGACCGGAGGACATGCTGTAATAAACCTGCTGGGAACAACACAAACTCCTCCACAGCTAGCCATTAACGCAGCCGTTCAGAGTGCTGTTAAGTATGCAGTAAAACAGTCTGACTCTTTGTAACTGAAATAATGGATGCAGGTAATGACACTTTGCCCACCTGATCCTGTCTTTAATGTATCAGAATGTCTTTGACTGCAGCGGAACCGCCCTTACAATCACTTACCGCAGGAAAAACAGACATCTCAAGAGAAATACTTCAATACTCCCTGGTAATATAGAATGCCCTGCGCTGTAGTCCACTTCCTGCTTTTGGAGCGGTCTGCGGTACGATTGGCGTTCATATACGCACTCAAGCCGCACTGGAGTTCACTTCAACCGAAGCGAGACCTAGGTTCGGTTGAACATAGTTCGTGAACCAGAGCAAATTCAGTCCTGTAGCGGTACTGTCCTGCACATATTGGATGTCTCCCTTCTCCAACACACCTGAATCAAATGAATGACTTGCTACCAGGCCTCCGCAGAGCTGAATGGCTTTCCGAAGGGGCAATTTAGACGTATGTGTCATGTGCCCAATTCCATTTCCAGAGAGGCAAAAATCACACAATCTGACTTGATTCTGAGTAAAGACAGAAGTAAGTGTTTGTGCTCCAAGTTTCTGCTCATTGTGCGAATTAAGTGGGATACGGTCTTTTCCGTCAGTCTCCAAAAACCACCAGAAAGAGTCGCTGGATTTGCTGCTGGTCATTATTTATTTATTTATTTTGGTGAAAAGGGGTCACTTGGTGGGTCAGAAAAGTTGCTAAAAGTGGCAGTAAGATGGTTAAGCTGGTGATGCTGTGAACTGAACCATAACTTTAGAGCCTCTGTTTGCTGAAACTACCAGTTTCTGTCCCAACGCCGCAAAAACTAAACATCTTACCAAATTCTTTTGGTTTAGTTTCTAGAGCAAATATGTTCGTACACTTGAAATAAGACAAAACTAACATAAAATAAAGTTTCTAGCAAGATGTAGGAGCTTTATTTAAGCCAATATTTCTTTAATATTAATAGAAAAAAACCCCGAATAGTTCCGCTGGAAGATTATTTCACTGAGAACATGGAGAAAAAAACTCTTTAAAGTGAAATTATGTGCCAATGGAGCCAGTTGTTCTTCATCAATATCAAGGAATTATTTACATAAAAGCAAATTCCTATATCTTCCTGAAAAGTTACTTGTAAGTTAGTCTTGTCTCATTTCAAGTGTACTGAAATATTTGCGATAGAAACTAAACCAAAAGTACTTGGCAGGATTTTGGTAGGGGAGCTGCTTTTGGAAAAATAATGTCTGACCTCGATGTTTACTGTCAATCTGTCTGGTGTCAACTCTTGCTGTCTGAACTGATTTAAACACAACGTTGATTGGAGCTGAAGAAGAATTAACAGTTTTTCTCTAAACTTTATATTTCTGTGAAACCCCGCAGTGGAAATCTACACTTCCATACCAGAGCTGTGTTTTTGCTACTCTTGTGTTTTGATTGAAACTAAATCTGGATAGTAGTTTTTATGTCAAAGGTATTTCAAACACATGGTCTGCTTCATTTTGTTCCCATTTTCCCACACATGTATCCCAATATCAAACAAATCGGCTGCAGCAGAATTACAACAACGCCAACGGTGGAAAACGGCGTACTTAAAACCCACCTACATCTCTTCCTTTAAACGCAAATTCCCTGTAATTTCGCCATGCCTGGTATCCCCCTGCTCCTCTTTTGTAGCCTGCATATTACAACCAAAATAAACACGTCTGCTGTGGGATCAAACAGAATATCGCGCTCAACTACGGCAGCACTGGAGACACTGATCTTTGCTCCATGAATAAATCACACCGCTCGCATGTAATTCTGCAGAAGCGCCAAATTCTTTTGGATAGCTGCCTTTGAGAAGATGAGAGAGGATTTTATATTGAAGGAGACTAAAAAAAGGCCAAATATAAGACAAAGATCTGGACCTGACCATTTAACTTAAAAAAGATCATTCAGATCTTTCAAAACTCGCTGTAAAGTTGGATACGTGTGGATTAACCGTCACGATTTATCCTGGAGTTCCTTTTGATTTTTGATTCGACAGTGTAACGGTGCTTCTTTGCAGCGTTCTTTTGGCTTATTTAAGTCACATAGAGATGCACCGATCTTAATTTCCAGGCCGATCCGCTGATACCGACTTTTAATTCCAACTTCTTTCAAAATAAAACTCATGACACTTAAACAAAAACAAAAAATGCTGTGAAGGTGAGTGTCTGATGAATTTTTGATTAAAACAAGCTTGTTCTTCATTCAGTGAAGCTAATCAGTGGGTAGAGTGTTTAGAAATTTTACTCAAGATTAGAGATACCTCATAGTATAACTACTTGAGTAAAAGTCAAAAGTACAGTATAGTATTACTCCTACAAGTACAATTTTGCCGAAAGGTTACTCGAGTAAACATAACTGAGTAAATGTAGCTAGTTACTACCCAACTGTGCTGCTAAACAACACCATAATCACAGTTGGAAGATTAATTTGAGGAATTTACATGGTTGTTTTATTGAAACCATATAAGTTAATCAACATTTATATGGTCGTTACATTGACTAAAATATAATTACACATCCTAGAGGAAGCAGGTTCTCCACTAATGGCGGTGTTGGTGTTTTCTGTTCATGATAGCAAAACAATGAAAGCTAGCTTGATTAGCTAACGGGGTGAAAACCTTCCAGCGCAGCCACCACAAGATGTTAGAGTACAGTATGTCTGTTTATGTGGTTAAAACGTGAACACTGTTGTTTCTAGCAGTAATAGAGTGAATCAGAACATAAAACAGCCATTATCCAGACCAAAGCGCTTTATTCAAGCTAATCTGAATTAGCTGACCTGTACTTGCTAACGCGCAGCTCCTGCATACGGCGTAGGGTGTAATGTAGGTCAGACGTGTGAGCCTTGGTCCCGGTCCACAGCGATGACCCAGCAGTAAGCGCTCTGCCCTGTTTGCTGTCGGGTCACGTCACCTGGCACCGGGGTGAGGTCACGCCATCTGACTGTGTCGCACAGCAGCCGGAGCAGCGAGAAGGCATCCAGCTGTCCCATCATCGCTGGGATCATCCTGTCACAGCTGCTTCTCAAAGTGAAAATGGCAGGAAAAATACAGAATGAAATACTGTAAAGAACCATTTCCATTTGTTCCTCGTCTTGTTTTCACTCGACAGCATGAACTTGTGATTTTTTTTTGTTTGTTTGTTTTAGTCTCATTTAATTTTATTTACCTAAAATCTGTTAAATTATGCCTGAAAATGATGCCAGAAAATGGCAGATGTTTTTAATGAAATAAACATATAAAACCTGTTGTGATAGTGTGACAAGTCACCAGCTAAAATGTGAATTTAACACCAATTTGGTACAGAAGCGCAATCCACAAAATATTGTCTGAGAATCTCCATCTAGTTAACAAATGGCAGAAAATCATCAAACGTGTTTATTGGTGTTCCTCAAAAAATATCTGCATGCTTGTCTTTCTGTAGCGCTATAACTTAAATATACATGCGAGAGATGTGAAAGACTTAACGAGAGCCGTTCCAAAGCCGATGGTGATGTTCCTGGGATTGGTCGTCACACAGGAAGTGAGGTCAGAGAGTTTCAAGATGTTGTGTTGATTTGATTTGAAAAAAAAAAAAGAAGAGCCAAAACAGGGGAGATCTGTAAGGAGGCAAATCCATTTCCACATTTAGTGTTCTAGACACAACCTGAAGAGTAACTCTACTAGAACACTAGAGACGCCGCCAGGTGGTTGGAAAGTGCAGTGGCATCATTCTTCTGATGTGTGTATCACTCTGAAAACAAAAAGTTCAGAAAAATGGGAAATGAAATGAAATAAAATAAAAATGCAGACAGTAGGATTTGGTCAAAACCTTTAAAGGAAGGCTTCAAGATTCAGCTGGTGGTGTGATTGATGTATATATTTCCCCAGTAAATAAGAGTGCAATGCAGAGAAAATATGACAAAACCCCCAAATCTGTGCAATAATAATTTGCAATGTAATAAAATTGAACTTATGTCAAAATACAGAAGGTCAAGTAAGTTGGAATTCCAACATGGAGACGCCCATAGACGTTGTTTGGAGTACGTCTTTCAAACATCCTTCCAAACTTTACTTTCCATAACAAGCACGACTTCTGATTTGCTCCGTTTAGAGTTGCAGTCGCTCCAGGTAACACTGATCGCAGACGCACTCTTACATGGGTGTCTTGTAAAATACATGTTTCTACATCACCTTGCTGCTGTTGATGCCAGGAGCGGCCATATTGAAATGCAAATTCAGCCTAACTACAGGGCGTCAAGTTTTCCAGTGGACTTGGGATGGCGTTCCAGTTGATTTTTTCCCCAATTGGGTAGTCTGAATTTCTGACTTCCTAGCAGGGGCGCTGCCAGGAATCTTGGGCCCCCTGACAAAAAATTAATTAAATGCTAGTGAAATGGAGGCAAATAATAGTCTGTAGCTAAGCTAGCTATGCTAAATGGTTGATAATCGCACACAGTCTACCCACCTCTCAGAGAAAAACTGGGTTATAAATTGACACTCTTGCCTTTTTCTCTCTTTCCCTCTCTCTCTTTTGTTTTAAAAACCTGACTTTATTCTTTTTCTTGGCAGCATAGTAACAGCCAGTCGTTCTTGTTTTCTACTGTCTGCTGCTGAACACCAGAAAGCTCCAAGCAGGAACGAACCATTTCATGCAGATCCAGGGGGGTTCAGGGCAAATATGGATGTGTGTTTTTTGGTCTGGGAGGGGGAACATTAAATTTTTACTGCTAAAAACGACCTTCAAAAATACAATATGATTAATTTTGTAATTGACAGGGCCCCAATTTTTTATTATTTCTATGAACAAAAAATAAATTGTGGAGGGCCCCTGTCGGTTAGGGGCCCTTAGAATTGTCATAACTTTTCCCCACTAGACGGCGCCTCTGTTTCCTACAACTGGAAGGCAGCATTACTCCTCTGAAGACACAGGTTACCCCATGACGGAAATTTCCTGCTGAACATTTTCTCCCATTCAGTTAAATTTATGGGCACGTTTTTCTCATCACCCACATGTTGAACGAAGCACATCAGATGATGACCAAATATTACTCCCAAGCATTTTTAGCATTGCTTACTATTCAATCATAGAATCCTTTTTGGTATATACCAAAAATGGCGACAGACATATGGAACAATGAACGTCAACGTTGTGCAAAAGCTCTCTGAATGTCAGTGTTCAGAATGTGGAAAGGTCTTTAAGAGGTTTTGTGTGTCCTTTTCAACACGCGTCTGATTTCTCCTGACAATAATTAAATTAGCAGGCGGTACATTAAGCAGATTATGTTTAGTTTATGATTAGCACCCTTCTTTTTCTTTGTAAGGAAAATGCCTCGGCTTCCCCAGCGGTGCTCTTCCTTCCTCCTGTACCTGCCCGCCTGCCGGTCCCCGCGTCACCTCAGCGTGTTTGTCGACTTAATGCTGTAGCGGGGCTCTAATCTGTCATTAAGACCGGGGCAGAGAGAGGCTTACTGGTGTTTCTCTTATAAATCCACTTCCAGAAACGCCGCGTTGCTTCTCCCGCAGCGCTGGCGTTGACGTGGGGAAGAAGAGAGAGGCAACGAAGGTCAACCAGAAATGATGCGACTGAGGCGAAGGGAGGGAAGTTCAGCTCAGGTGGCCAAATTCTGGCGCGACACGGATTGGCGCCGGAAGTTTAAGGCGGGAGATGAAGGAGGAAAAGGGTTTAAGAGCGTGAGGCAGAACAGAGACGTGGGTCTGTGTGGGTGCACTGCTTGTTGAATGAAAGGTTGTGGGTTGTAACATTTAATATCTGTTTCCACACTGCGTTCACTTAGCAGCAAATATCAGTGCCCGGCAAATCCCTGCACTGTGACCCCTTAAAAGTGTTCAAACACACAATTCTCCTCCATGTTCTGCCTCTTCCCGCCCTTTTCTTCCCTTAGCTGTCCCTGTGTTTGCCCGTTCTTTACAGGTTCACTATCTAGAAGTTTTGAAATTCCAAATTACGATCAAAAAATTATGACATAATTATTTAAATGGAAAATAAGTACAGAAATAATATTTTGGGGGTTTAAACTAATAAAATAAACCTATTAAATGTAAAAATAGCTGCAACTGCGTGCATTTTAGTGATGCACAAATCAAACTTCTTTATGTGACTAGCAACAAAGAGAAGCGTACTACAAACACATGTTTTTCAAGAGCGGTATTTGTTGTGCTATGGCTAAAAAACAGTAACAGTTCTCACAAAAAATGGTCATAAAACTTTAAGTCCATGTACTTGGAACGTTAGATTTCATCCACTTGTTAATTTCAACAGAATGAATTAAAAAATGCATTAAAACCGGCAAACTACACCTAAAGCGAGGATGAGTGATTTTTATACTATCGCACTCACTCACAACACCGTAATGAAACTCTCTGGAGCCCAGAGAGAGTGTCTGGTTCTTCTAATGCATCTCCTTTAATTCTAATCAGACTTGCACGGCCCTCCCAGTGTCACTTTGATGCGGCGCAGCCATAACTAACACCTTTCCGAGGGCGGTCCAGCCGTGGTGGGAACGCCACAGAGCCGGAGCCATAGCCAGAGCGGGGTCTGAGACGAAGCGGGCCTAACAGACAGATGGCCCAGGTCCTGTGTGCCAGGAAGATGCTCACTCTCCTCCGGCCTCATAACTCATCCTGCTCTTGGCTCAACCCATCTGTGAGTTGGCCTTGAGGGAAATGAAAGTGACCCTCCACCCCCCGCAGGCTCAACCGTGTCCATTTTCCTCTGCCTTATCCGAGCGTAGATTCAGTCAAAGGTTGATCAAATCACAATTTGCAAAACAAGAAAAACCCCACATTTTTCCAAGGAGCTTCTCCTCTAAACGTAAGTGAAAGGTCCTTTTTTCCCCTTCATGTCTGACAAACACTCATTGCTTTTCGTGGGCAGTTGCCATAGCTACGGTAAAGGAAGCGACCACCTGTGGGCTCACTTCTGATGTAGAGAGAAAGAGAGAGAGGTGAAGGTGTGGGGGGGGGGGAGCAACAAAATCACCAGACTGCAAACTGATTGACCGAGAGTACCCTGGAATCAATCCAACATTTCTTGCCTCTGTGATGTTACAAGACATTCATGTCAGCGGATGAAAAGATCTGTGCTCAGCAGACGGCAAAAGTTCCAGGATCAGTCAGAAAGAGAGGGAGAGAGATGGAGAGATAGACAGAGATGGTGCAGGCAGCAGATTTTATCCCGGGTCAAAGCGGCCCGAACCCCCAAAACGGATTCTCTCCCCCCTGCTGGACATCAATCTTTAGAGCTGCTGTCTTGGCAAAGAACAGATTTGATTTCTCCACTGAGCAGCACTCAACCCTTGACCTCGCTACCCTTAAGGCCCCGGCAGTCCAAAGTAGTTGCTATGGTTACCGTAAATGGAGGGGCAGTGATGGTCTCAGCCCCGCAAGACGATGCGAATGTTACAGGCGTGGATGTAAATTTCTGCAAGCCTCCTGGAAACCGTGATTGAATGCACCCCGTCAATAAATTACCTATTTATTCCTGGCCTTGAACAAGGTGACTGCCCATGAGACGTGCGAGCGTACTGAGGTTTAAAAAAAAAAAAAAACAGACATACGTGAGCCGGCTCCCACACATGTGTTTGTGTACATCGTGTATCCTGGCGTGTAGTTACATACCGACTTGGTGCCACTTGGGTTCCTCATGCCAGACAGACAGACAGACAGACAGCACCACGGTCTGGTGAGACAGAGCGGCTCCCGTTGGCCGAGGCTAACGAGGTAGAGGGCACATCTGCATTCAATGACACCACAGATGAGTGAGGATCCAGTAAGGAGCTGCTTTGCTCTCGCTCTGGTTTTGAATGTGCTTTGTGTAAGTGTGTGTGGTTTAGTATGTTTGACCTTGTAAGGCCCATTTTACCAACACATACCACATGGGGAGGATCCACTGCTCCTCGTGGTGTCTAAAACCCCATGCAAAGAAGTTCTGTTGATTACATCAATCTGTCCAGAGACTGCAGGTGGAAATTAGTATTTTTTTGTTTGTTATAACCTTATACCATGCTTTATAAAAGGTTAATGAAATGTTGTACGTGTTCCCTGTGTGAATAATTACAGTTTCTGGGTTAAGGGTTTAGGATAGGCTTGAGGTATGAACTGAATTTAGGTTAGGTTTTGAGTTGGGCATAGCCTGGCCATCGACTTCCTGTCCAATTATGCTTGATTCTAATCTCTCCAAAGCTCAGTCCGGGCTTTCTCCCATTGACTTGGATTCCTCTGGTAGATTTTCTATCAGACCAGTAAGCGAACTTAAGAAGTTGTGAATGATTATGTCGATTTTCTGCGCCGTTTTAGTCTGCCTGTAGTTTTAGCAATGGCAGCTGAGAAAGTGAACGAAGCCGTTCAGTCCTTGTTGGCCACGCCTCCAAATATTGAATTAACGTTAACAGCCACCTTGTTTGCCACGGTACTTCTGTTTCTGGACAGTTTTTTACAGCTCGTAAACCGGCGCATTACATACGTCACGGACAAATGTTATTGATTGAGTAAAATTTAAGACTTCAACAGAGTCTACGCCTCCAGGAAACAATTGTTTCTCAATAGCTGAGAGTCCTGTAAAGCAGTGGTCCCCAGCCTTTTTAGTGCCGCGGACCGGTCGAGACTTCGGAAATTTACGGGACCGGGGGGGGGGCGTCGATGCTGTTGCTGCTGTTTCCAACTCATTCTGCTGCTTGTGGGCTCAATGTTGGCGCACAAGACATAACCGACAGAATCCGGTTAAAGGATTTTCAAAATAAAAGATCCTCCAGACTCAACACATAAAACGGAAATATTTAATTATTTCTTGAGCGGCCCGGTACCAATTGGTCCACGGACCGGTACCGGTCCGTGGCCCCGGGGTTGGGGACCACTGCTGTAAAGAGTAGAACAAGGAGCTGTTTCTTTTCTTTCTTTTTTTTACCATACCAGAGTTAGGGATTTACTAGTTAGGTTTAGGGTTAAGATCATGAATAAATTAATGGACGTCAATGGAAAGTGCTTGTGAAGACAGAAGGACATACGAGTGTGTGTGTTTATGTTTAGTATCAGAGTGTTAATGAAAAATTAAAATGTATTCCATTGTGGTACACTTTGGATTAGTTTCCTAAAGCAGGAGTTTTCTTCTCCAGGTCATGGCCTCAAATGCCATAATGCATCCATAATGCATAGAAACAATAAAATGGTAAAACTAATGTTCAGTTGTTTATGCTAATGGGTAACAAAATGGACATATGTATATACAGTATATATATAGCTCTGTCTGCTTGTGTGTAGTCAAGTCTGTATAATCCCTGGAAGGTGGCCAAAGCATGGTCAGTGGCAACATAAAAAAAAAAATCCCTTCTGCAAACAACAACCATGACTTCATAAAATCGAAATTAGACAAACACCAGTGTGAATAAACACACCTCGACGGCAACTGAACCCCAAGCCAAACAGCTAAACGGACGAAGGCCGCGGTGATGAGCTTTGAAAAGGCATCAGTTCAATCCCTTCCCTGCTGGATCTCTCTGCTAACTGAGAAGAAGCAAACAAGTCGCCGCCGCTGGAGATGCAGGTGCATCAGACAGCAAAGAAAAATTCAGCAGATTTATCACTGCAAAGGCGCGTGCACGTGCAAAGGCAATAAATTGCGTGAATAAACATGCCCAAACTGCGATACGATTCCTTTCACTGCTCATTAAATCAGAGTGGTTTTCTGAAGGATTTACCATCACGCCTTCTCGGCGGAGTTTGGCCAGGCTCTAAAAAAAGTTTTGTCTTATTTTCCCGTGAAAGAGACGGTTTAAAGTTGCTGCCATTCAGGGGGGAAGAGTAAATTTGATCTATGGAGGAATTCAGGTTTTTTTTTTTGTGCACATGCTGTCATTAATGTACATTAATGTGCTCAGTGTGAATTAGTTGTGAATATATATATTTTTGCACTCAAATATGACAGCATATTAGGCCTATAGTACATAGGGGAAAAAAAAGGTAAAATTCCTCAAATTTTGAAATTGTAATCTCATAAATTCTCTTAAGAAATTTGAACATTTCTAAATTTCAAAAGTCAAAAATGTTTGATTTGGAAATTTCAACTTTTGAAACTCAGGGATTTCCAAGTTTTTCTCTAGGAAATTTCAGTTTTGTTTTATTTTACTTTTGAAACTCAAATACTTCCAAAATTTTATGTCAAAGATGTCTAAGATTCTCAAAATTATTATTTTTTTTCTAGCAAATTATTGTCTTTTCAAATTCAGAAATTTACTCACTTTTTCTTGGAATTGTGTGAAATTTTTTTATTTGTTTTTTTCTTTCTATTTTTAACAGAAATTTGCTTTCTTTTTTCTATTCCTAGTACGCCCTGGTACGTAACAGCACGTAGTACCCCGTAGTATTTATTTTTTCCACTTAGTATCGTGATACTAAGTGGAAAAATCATGGCAAAAAAAATTGGCAAATTTTTAGCTTTTCAAATTCAGAAATTTACTCTTTATTTCTCGGAATTGTGTGAATTAAAAAAAAACAAACAATTTTAAGCAGAAATTTGTTCCGTTTCTTTTTCTATCCCTAATTCGCCTTAGTACATAACATTTACTTACCGTATTACGTGTTTTTTCATTTAGTATCGCGATTTTAAACAGTATCATGATAAAAAAAAATTTGCAAATTTTTTTTTATTTGCAATAAAATTCAGAAATGTACTTTTTTTTTTCTCGGAATCGAAATCATTTTCATTTTTTTAAGCATAAATTCCGTTTTTTTTTTGTTAACAGCGTTGCTCTTGCACCATAGTATCTATCTAGGACAGTAGCATGTAGTGTTTACACAGTCTATTTACATTAGAAAGCCCCGTAACAATGTGCGGCTTCTCCGCAGAGATCCGATAGCCAGGGGTTTTACCGCTGAAGCTCGTCGTCACGTATTGTCTGCCTCACCAAGGGAATGCAGAATTAACAGATTAGCCGGTTGACGGTGGTAGCAGGGGAGGGGAGGCATCTGCTGCTGTTTGATTCGGAGCAGGAAAGACAGTGGCGATTGTTCAAGCAAGCTTGCATGAATTCATATGTCCATTTGAGGATAATGACTCGAATCGTATGCACACAGCAGCTGATGAATGGAGGCGGGCCTTGATAATGTCCTTTCTGTCTTCTTTTTTCTCAGCTTAGTCTTAGTCTGCTCCTGCCGAGATTGAAACGCGTGCGTGGACAGCGACGCGGACACTAACACCGAGAAGGAAAGTAGACAAACATATTCCTCTTCACCTTGGATTCGCAGGCTGAGTCACTGCAGATGGAGGGCATTTTTCATGCGGTACTCCAACACACACACACACACACCCCCACACACACACATTTCTCTTCGCTGCGATATATATATATATATATATATATATATATATATATATATATATATATATATATATATATATATATATATATAATGACACTCCTCCACAAGGTTGCCGGGAGTCCTGAGGAGGCCCCTGACAGTGATTAATCTAACAGGCCGCCGTTACCGCCTTGACTTTTGAGTTTTTGCTCCGCCATTGTGGCTCCTCTGCCTCGTTCTTCGTGGGGCCGGTTACCGTGGCAGCCTGGCGTCATGCTGCGCTGCTCGCGAGGGATAGCGGTTTACAGCAAATCCCAACTTATAGGTACATGGCTTACCATTACTGTCCTAGAGCTCTCAAATAATCGTCCCGTTTCTTTTGGTTGTCCTTATTGCTTCGATGCGCCGTTATATTGATACTTGTGGCCAACTTCCAATCTTTTAACTTTCACAAACCTTTGACCTACTATTTTGACATAGCTATCCTTTCAGCGCTGTAATTCACTTTTATTTATTGGTGATTTAGCATAATTAAGTTAAAAAAATCAATGTCTGTATGGTATGTTTGCTCAAAGTGGGGTCCTTGAATCATTCCCAGCCATTCTTTATGTTGTAGCAGCCTGAATGAACAGCTAATGCATCTCCATTGAAAACAGTTTCCATTTGTAAATTTTGTTTTGTTTGTTTTTTGCTTGATTGTGGTTTTAAACATCTCACCGATACGGAAAATAGCTTACTTTGGGTCTTCTCTCCTCAGTAACCACTTTCACACTAAAGAGCAACCTGGTCGAGGTAGTGGATGGTACATTCACTGGAAGGTAAAAGTTCAGGTTTCTTTTTCCGCAGCTGGTTGGCTTAGGCCTGGTCATGCTGAACATTTCTATATCAGAATAATCAGGGTTTTTCTGGTTATGTATTGTTTGTTTTATTTTGTTATATCAGACAATGTTTCTCGCATAGCAAGACATACAAAGAGCACAAAAAAAAGCTGTGACCTGGAAGTTAGCCGTATAGCTTAGGACAAGGGCTGTGCAAATGATATAATTTCTAATCAGAGTTTGGCTCTTAAAGCTACACTATAAAAAAAGTAAGAAAAAAAAAGTTTTTAACATAATTGTTAAAACTGTCATCTTGTCATGACAGGTTAGCACAAAACAGATAATATGGGAAAAAAATTTTGCTCAGTGCTCCCACCTTTTTTTTTTTTTTAAAGTGAGTTGGTTTTTTTCGAAATTGGCGCGTTTCCATTTCCCAATTTATTTTCATGCTTTCAATTTTCGCTACCTTACGGTGAATACAGATGCAGGTACAGAAGAGCCAAATCGCCCATCTACTCCGCCGGCTCATAAAGCATTTAACACGTCAAAGATTTTTTTTTTCCACTGAGCTAAAACAACAACATTCGAATCAACAGAACTTCTCGGTGCCACAGCTGGACCGTAAACATGACCGCAAGCAATCATTTATCAAACACCGCTATTTCGCCCGAGGAAGGTTTCGGGTGTAAATATTTAGCAGAAGGAATGCTTTTCAAGGTTTTGAGTTGCTCTCTCCAGCTTTGTGTTGCAGTAACAGTCCCCCCTCCCTCCCACAGTAGTACAAATCAAAACTGGGTCAGAGCTTCAAAATATCACAAGAGGAGAGCCTTATTATCATTTCGGTGTATTGTCGAGCTTTATATTCTGCCAGATAGGAACTCTCTAAACAATGGGTTGGCATATTTAGGATGAAGACGAGCACACAGTGGGAGTAGAGACAGAGAGAGAGAGAGAGAATGTTCCGACTCCAGATGTCGGAGAAGGAGCCTCTGTTCGACGTGTGCGTTTGTCCAAATTGACTCCTGCCTCTTAAATAACACATAGAGAACATCTTGCCGAACTGACTCCTGCATTACGATCAAAGTCTTCAAATGTAGGTCCCTGCGCCACTTTAAACTCCCAACATCGCCCCCGGTGGATACCCCAGGGCTGCTCGGCACATGTGGAAATAAGGCTGGAAAATCTGGCTGTGTGTCTCGATTTGCATTTTGTGTGTGTGTGTGTGTATGCGTGCCGTGTTAGGCACATGTGAGTGGTTAAATATATGTGTCAGATGAACGCAGGTAGGTGGGCAGCAGCTGCTCATATCAGGCTGCGTGCGCGGGCGTCTGATGATGTGTAGGTGTTCCTGTTAGCACTTATAATTGAAGGTCTGAGGCATGTAGATGCTCTTTATGTAAAAAACAAAAAACAAAAAAAAAAACCCTCCCCCATATCGTCTTGACTGAGGTTATTTTCCTTAAAGGTATTTTCATCATTTGGGCACAGTACTGCAGTCTAACACCCTCTTAAACTCCAAAATGATGTAGGATTGGGTCAAAAAAAAAAATGTTAGAGCAATTTTTGGTGATCCCTTCCTTTTATACCAGGAAGATGTGAAGAAATAATTTTAAAATATCCCATTTATAGTCTTCCTTTTATAGCAACTTGTTACAATAATGCTATTACAGTGTGTTGTGAGGAGGGGGTGTGTGGTTACAGTCGAATTCGGAGTTAAGGGTGCATTCACACCAGCCTTACTGTATTTATTCCAATTTAATTGAACTTTCGTTTGTTTGTCTAGAAAGTCCAGTTGGTTTGGGCAATCAAACTCTGATGCGGAGCAAAAAGCTGAACTCTGGTCTGCCTACAAACCCAAGTTTTTGTTCGATTAAAGTGAACTCTGGTGAGATTTGAATGCGTATGCGGGTGCCAACCTGACAGGTGATCGCTCCACAAGCAGGAAGCGGACTATAGCGCAGGGCATTCTGGGTAAATACAACCAAAACAAACACCTGAATGTAGCTCTAGTGTGAGAAATTTTGCCAAAGACGAGAGAAATATTACAACTGCTAAAATCTGACACCACTTCATTTTTGTTAACATTTTGTGAAGAAAGAAGTTGAGCTTGTGTCTTCTTCAAATGCTTTTGTGCCGTTTCCTTCAGCGGTGCTTGGTGCAGCGCCACCACAGGCCAGGAGTTGAATAGGTTATTCAAAGGGTTTGAATTATTTGACACAGTGAAGTGTGATGGTGAACCGCACCAGCTGAAAATGTAGCAAATGTTGCAATTTTGGACTATCAGGTGTGAAAATAACCAAATTGCCCCAAAGGGGGTGCTTATGCTACTTCTGTTATTTTAAAAATCTCGAAACATTTCCTAAACGGCTCAAGAAGTTAGACAAAATGTAGTTCCTTTTAATTATTAAATGAATTAATAAATGAATTATTAAATGATTTAAACGAATTAAACTGTCATTTAATTCCATCCTAATGACTTGTTGGAGGTAATTTGTCAGATATACATGAAAAAATGGTGGTCAAAACCACTGATGGCACCAATCTTAGCGAGTTAGATTGGATTCTTTTTTGAAGCAAAAGTCTGAAGCTATCATAGTGACCTCTTTACCTTTCGTAGAAAGATGTTATACCTTCTTGATCTTGTTAGAAAATGAATTAGTGTTGAAGCTAACGGCTAACACTTAACTAGAATGGTTTGTGAGTCCACTGTTGTCATTTCCAAGCCTTTAAAAAACCTGGAAAACTAGGAACTTACCATGTTCGATGCTTCTGCACAACTTGCAGTGTGATGGAAAATCTGCGTCTTTACTCTTGTTCTTGGCAGAGCTAGAGTGGACTTACGAGACACAGCTGATCTGGGGGAACTGATGTAGCAGATAGACTCCAAGCAAAACGGCACCGAATGCCGCAACAGTCTCCTATGAAATTGCTCTTTTGAAATTTTTATTTTTTTTTACGAGTCCACTAAAGTCGGTCAAAACAGAAGGGGTTTAGCTGTTAGCTTCCGCCTCTCACACCACTGTGAAATGCCATTCTTCACTTTGCTTCTACCGTTCTTTAAAAAAAAAGAAGTGTACCACCAGGCTGTTTTTTTTTAACGTCTTGTTAGTTGTTGTTTTTTTCTCCGAAGAGTTTTTGTGGTGCTAGTGGCTTGTATTTTTTCGACAGTAGGCAGACAGGAAGAAGGGTGAGGAGAGGGGGAAGACATGCGGCAAAGGTCGTCGGGACCGGGAGTCGAACCCGCGACGTCTGCGACGAGGACCAAGGCCTCCAAACGTGGGGCGCGCTAACCCCCTGCGCCACCACAGCACGCCCCACGTCTTGTTAGTTTTGGTGCTCCGTAAAACTAAAGTCTTAACAAAGTTGACCTGCTTTCCAAAATGTTGTGACGCGCACAGCAGAGGTTGTATTTTCCAGACCGAAAAGGTTCGATTTGAAGCTGCGTTTCCCTCTCGTCCTTGTTAGCTGCCCGCGGTTTGTTCTTTTTCAAAAGCAGCTGCTTTAAAATCATCAGGGAAGCCCTCTTCTCTATCTCTATCTCTCTCTTTCTCCCCCCTTTTGGCTCAATTTGGACTCATTTGACACTTGTGATGGCGTCTTGGGATTTTAGGGGCTCGCGCAATACGCACCCACACTGACTCGCTGGAAAAGAACAGATTCGCACGTGCAGAGAGAGGCGCTTAGCGTGAACCTCACACCCGAGCACAAGCGCAGCCTCTCTGCGCAGTGCAGTAAATACAGAGATTGTGTTTTGGCTCCATTTTCTCAAAGGTGGAGGACGACGAGTCTTTTTTTTTCTTCTCTCACATGGTTGAAATGAAATCCAATTATATCTGTGACTGCGCTTCTTTTGCTTTGAAGGAGTCGGCTCGCATGAGTCACCACTCTGGGACCCTCAGCGTTCTCAGAAAACCAGTGGCGCGCAGAGACGGCGCAAGCGTGCAACGAAGACAGTCGTGGGTTCGCTCGTGTTTGCGGCCGCTGCTTTTAGGCGTTCGGAGGAGCTCCAGTGAAACTTTGTCACTCTCCTTAGTGCGTCCCATGGTGAGACAATGGCTGTCTATTTGCATATTAATGAAATGATGGAATTTGGAATTAATCACTCCCTAAATTTATGGGGTAATTATATGGAGTTTTTGTCCTTGACTTGGCAGTCTCACCCACCCATGCATAAATTCATCACAGTCTTGAGGAGGCAGACAAAGTTACGCTGACACCTGCAAACTTTGTTTCCTCTGCATAACCCTCAATTACCCTCTTTTTGTGCTTTTTCCTGACATGGTAAATGACACCCTGTCGCGCAGTCTCTGTCATCGGGCCCGTTTGACAAGTTGATCACGGAGATGCGTGGGTGAAAAATGTGCCTGCGTGCGTGTGTGTGTGTGTGTGTGATGGGATTTTTAAATAGCCACCTAGCTGTGAAGTATAAAGCGTCCTTTAACAAGCGGGATACAGACGAGTTTGTGTTTGAACCGCGTCCAAGCTGCTGCACTGCTGGGAAAAAGTTCTTTTGCACTCTTACAGAGTTTGTGTTCAGATCTACAAATTTGAATGATTCCAATTTTACAAGTTACTATTTCAAATGATTATTTTATTTAAATAAAGAGAAAATCTACACCAATATGGCCCCATCTGTAAAACTGATTGCTAAAAACTGCCATCAAGTGTTCTAATTCAACTTCCTGTTTCACGTCGTCTCTTGAAAGTCAAACCCTGTTAGATAAAACTGGTAACATTTGCCTTTTTTTTTGTTTTTTTGCAAAAACTATGTCCAATGTTCTCTATAATTTGCTTATGCTGTGTATACAGTTCATGTTAACTTGAATGACCAATATGGAATTCTTCCTTTGCACTTTGACGGCTCTTCAAGACATGATTTTATTTCTATTAAAATCAGGGTGAATTAGCACCTTCTTGCTAATTCAAGAAGGTACTTAACAATTTTATTTTCACTTTAAATATTAACCAAGTTAAAATCCTTCCTTTTTGGGGGGAAGGTTATCTACACCAATTTCAACAGTTTTGTAACACTATGTTTTGGCAACCCTAACCCTAACCCTACCCTAACATGGCTGGACGATAGAATTTAAAGGCACCAGGAGGTGTATAACGTGAAACTCAACTTATTTTAAGCAACCCTAAAAAACTGACCAAACAAGAATAACCTGCTGTTAAAAATCTCTGTACCTTCTTCTTCTGTATCCAAACAGTGTTCAGACGCGATGTATGGGCTTTACGTTAAAAGCTTTTAATTAAGAAAGCAGGCTCAGCAGATGGGCATAAAACACCCTTTAGCCCCTCCCAAAATCCAAACTGGCACCTTCCGTTGCCCATCTGCTATGTTTCCTGTTCTTGTTATTTCTTATCAGCAGCTAATAAACCGTCCCACCTTGAGTCTGAGTACTGACCAAGTGTTATCTTCATCCAACCTGCTGTGTTGGGCCCTTTCAGGGACAGTTTTTGATCTGAAAAGATATCAATCTATGCTTGTTGCGATTATGGAGATTTTAGAGTTCTGAGATTGGTTAGAAAACGAGAGGACATTTTTATGGAATATGGAAAAATAACAACGGGAACACGAAATGATAAGGTGCTGAATTTTCTAAGAATTTTCTGTGACAACACACAGAGATTTGCTGTGGTTTTCAGATGAGCCTCAACTAGCCTGACGGTGTGACACGATGCTGACACACATTTCAAAACGCTGGTGAGCATCGGCACAGCAGCGAATGATGAAGTGTAGCAAACTCTTCACACATTCAGTCCTGGTGCGAAGAGTTTACACGTCAGGCATGTGATGGAGCAGCTGCCATTTTAAAGCACACGCAACAATTTAGTGTTCCATTCGTATGAAAATGACTATCACGGATGATCTCGCCGCTCTAATTGCATTCAAGAAGCGTCAGCTGTTCTCTGGAAATACCAAATCCATTATGTACTTTTGCAACGAGCCACTTTCATCTTATTTATCAAAGACTATGAAGGCAAGTTCTTGGCTTCTGCGTTAGACGTCTGCACATTCAAAATGGGACAATTTCTCTTCTGACTTCTAACGTGCTGATTAGGATGTAACACAGAAAAACAGAATGGATAAAGGCAGGATGAAAAAAAGCCTCCTAGATCTGGAACAACAACGTGGCAGACTGCAGTTCGTATGCGAGAAACTATCCACATGTTCGGTCAGCAGGAGGGATTGCTGCAAACTGAGTCATTTGATGCATTTGGCTGGGTCTCCTTAGACACAAAGCTCTTTTTTTTTTTACCAAGCCTGTACTTATATAGTGCTTTATCTAGTCCAGGTGTCTGAAAAGCTTTTTACACCACAGCCATTCATGCATACTTCATCTGGAAGTGCCAAAATGAATTCTTATTGACATTGATGTGACAAAAATTGTGCTATTTTGTTTGCAGGATAGAGGCTGAGTTGATGAGCTACTACCAAATAAAAAAACTTTAAAAAAAAAAACCCAAAACTTTTTTGCAATGTCAGCCTTGTGGTGGACCCCTTGACGTTTCATTTAGAAAAAACATGTAGTTCCTTATGGGCTTGACACATGGTACTGACGAACAGGCAAACAACCTTCCAAAGGCGAAGGTTTTCCGCCACTCAGTGTGAAAACAACACGGGATGCAGTAGCAACGACAGCGACAAAAATTTGACAATTTTCAACTTTCTTTCTAGCCTGTGTGTGCACAAGCTCAAAATTTCACATGCATGAATTTCACTTGGGTGGAGGAGGGAAATTGTCGCCTCATCGCACAAGTTCTATAAGAAATAAATGGTGATGGAGTGACATAATCTATTGTTTTCAACACTTTCTACTGGAGACAGCTGGGGTTTTGTCTAGGTCTTGATATCAGACCGTAGCCTCTCACACTCTGGTGTCCTCCAGAACACTCTCGTCTCCTGGAGACACTGGGCCCATCTATATCCAACATCAAGGCCAGTTGTAGCATCCTTCTCAGAGTCCATTGAGGGTACTGGAACTTGGGGTATTGTTCTGAACGCTCCTAGCTCACAGGAACTGTTCTGGCTTTTCTGTCCTACATCCAGTCCTGTCATGGCACAATGTGAGGGCTTACTGGATATAGATTACCATGACCAACAGTTGGATGTTGCCAACTCAATGGGGCCTTGGATACAGTCTTGTTTCTTGAGTTGCTGTGTGCTAATGTCATGTCCGGAAAGCAAAGCAGCTGTCTTACTCTGATTGGCTTCACCCGTTGCGTTGCCACAGTGCCTTTCACCCCACCCTGCTGTCTGCGTACCTTCTGATTACTCTTGCTGCAGGAAATTAACAGACCTGGAGAGAGATAAACTTTTCTGCAGCTGGAGCAGTCTGGGGTCACAGGTCACATGTCACGTATCGATGTCGGGCTTTGCCACACGGCCCTAACTGAATGCTAATCACTCACACGCTGTTTGGACAATGCGATTAGACTTGATTAAAACAGTCCATTAGCATAGATGTCAGTGTGAGCTCTGCATAATACAGAGAAAGGAGCCCCTTTTCCACAAGACCACGCTCTGGCTGTGGGTGTGCTCTTGTTCGATGGAAGGAGAATTAGTGATCCAATTATTTGCAAACCATGCTGCCTGTTGAGGATCAAGAACCCTCGACAAATCAGCATTAGTTTGTGAGCTAAAAGCATCTAGCTTCATTTTGGGGAACCCGTCGCCTTCACAGAGCTGTTTCTTCGTCATTGTCACCAGGAGTCGGTTATTGATCTTGTCTCATTCCAAGAGTTTACGGGTTGGACCCCAGTTAAGCGATTCCCCTCTGGGAAATGACTAATCGTTTTCTGGATTTTGGGGATGAGAAATTTGACTTTTCTAATCTGCGGATTGAATAGAGATTAACCGCCATGTGGGGAGATGGCTTCCCTTTTTTGTCTTTTGTGCGTGTGTTTGGATGGGGATCTGCCTGCCTTATCTTATCGCTCCGCCTCATTTCTCCAGGGGGCAGCTCCCCGCTGTTATCAACACTGCTCCATCTACATGGAAATCAAAGCTTTTGCAGAAGCGGAATATGATTAGGGAGAGAGCGGGGAGCAGAAAAGGCTAACCTTTCACCTTGTGATCTTGTTACTCATACAACACAGTGAACTTAGTACACCTGATATAGAGCAGCAAAAAACTGTGTTGCTGAGAAGACTGCAGACGGTTGAAAGGACAAGGTGGCACGACGGAGACTTGCTCATGTGCAACTCATGACGTATCTCTTCTGCAAGGCTTCTTTTTGTCTCTGGGCCTTGAAAACGAGGATTAACTCTCGCTTCACAGGACCCAGCTGCCTGATTTCGCTGCCTGACACTGACCTCCTTTGTTTTTCTAATGACCAACATGTAGATGCCGGCGTGCATCTGCGCGCGAATGTGTGTGTTTACGGGAACACCGGGGAGGTCACAAAAAAGAGGAAGGGAGGGAGGGGATTAGAACCCACACAGCAGCATCAATCCCTGGTAAACAAAAGTACACGGCTCTGTACGGTGGGTGGGTGTGTGAGTGTGTGTGTGTAACTATACATGCCCCTGCCACTGCTGGTGACACTCAGACAAAAAGAGGAAGACTGAGTCCATCTGTGAAAGCAGCAGGATTAAGCTGCGCTCAAGCCAAGAATTGCACGTCAATCAGCCCGCTAAGTGTTGTTGGTGTGCTACAGCCCCACTTATGCACCCAAACACACACACACCCCTACACACACACACACACCCACACACACTCGGCTCCCATTGGGCGGTCAGAACCCCAACACTGTTGTTTTTATTTGTAATCCGCTGAGTGACCGCTGCAATATGACGCCCACACAGCTTAGCAGGCAAACAAATGGACAAATAAATTGTTAAAAAAAGGAAGGAGGAAAACTTTAGGGCCCAGACTTGCATGAGTAGCAATATTTTTTTCACTGCAATTTTAAGTGTGAGAATTTAAAGCTACTCCCAAGTAAAATTCAAAATGTGGAATG
Organism: Xiphophorus hellerii; assembly: GCF_003331165.1. Taxonomy (NCBI): domain Eukaryota; kingdom Metazoa; phylum Chordata; class Actinopteri; order Cyprinodontiformes; family Poeciliidae; genus Xiphophorus; species Xiphophorus hellerii. The sequence continues at coordinate 5,806,717 of NC_045677.1, forward strand.
TCATAGGGTTATCTTTCCTACAATAAAGTAACGTCTTTGAAGTTGTATCTTTTTCAAAGCTTACGTCACTGCATACAAAATACCCAAAGGATATTCATTATTTTGTCTCAATTTCTGCAGAAAGATTTAGAAATATTCACTCAGCGTCAGCCACAAAACTAGCAAAGGGACTAGTGCAAGCCTTCGGCAGATTAACAGAAGACATGTGGATTGGAGAACCAAACACCCATAACCCCCTCGGGAACATGGCAATGACAAAGACGTGTGGTTTCAAGGACGATCTGGTCCTTGTACACTCCAAGCAAGGGCTGGGTCCACATTCTTGGCATAGAAGTTGAGGATGTGCTCCGTCTGTGCTGAACTTTGCCAGGATTGCCCTTTGTCTTCAGTTCTCTTTGTGGAGTTTGTGGAGAGTGCTCTGTCTGGTTTGAGAAACTAACGCCTCATTAGGCATGGACCGGTGGGTTTCAGAACTCTTATCGCAAAGTGGCCCATCCAACCAATCTGTACCACACTATTCCTAGCTCCCCTTCAGCTCTAAGTCCATAAGACATGGTTAATACAGAACTACTGGTGTCAAACAACACAGTCCTATGATTTGGGGAAAGAAAAATGTCACTGTTTGCAACAGGCACAAGACAAACTATTGTGTTAGGCATTTCAGTTTAACGCGGCCTGAGTGAGAATTAAACTGCCGGTGGGAAATGCTCTCCTGAATACTCTAGACTACAAAGCAGTGTACCATCCACATCGAGCCATGCCATACCGCTAAGTGGAAACAAAGCATAAGGATAGCTAACCTCTGGTATTCCAGATGATGTTGCTTTGTTGGTGTCTTCAATTCATGACCTTCATGGTGGACTTCAGTTTGCCACAGAGTGTGAAGTGGCATGGATGGGAGTAAGTTTCTCTAAGTCTAAGGCCATGGTTCTTAACTGGACAAAGGTGGATTGCTTCCTCAGGGGTGGAGGGCAAATTCTACCGGTGGAATCTATCGTGGTAAAGGAAAAACTAAGGCAAAAAGCAAACTTTTAATTTCATACTGCCCCTGCTACGTGCTCATGAGCAATGGATCGTGATTGAAAAGACAATATTAAAGGTACAGGCAGGTGAAATGACTTTCCTTTGTTGGTGATTGGACTCGGCTTTAGAGAGAACATTAGCTCCATCATATGGGGAACCTTGAAGTAGGGCTGCTACTCCACCACGCTGAAAGAAGCCAGCTGAGAAAATTCAAGCATCTCATCATGATGGGCAGGTCCCACTGGGAAAAATCCTGGAGGCAGATTGAAACCTTCAGTATATCCTGAGCGTTTTATGATGTGTGTCCCTATGTGCACCATTTTGGTTCAAAATATTTACTGAGTAGGTATTTAGGGTTGAAATCTGGACTTTTTAAAAAGTTCAGATTTGGGGAGTTCATAGCCAATAGTTGACCTGTTGACAGATTCTTACGTTGACTATGGATTTCTGAAGCGCCTCCAGACCAGACCATCTCACTGTATCCGATTAATGCTCAAACTCCAGTCCTCCAGGGTCGTGTCTCACAACTTTTGACATGTCCCAAGTCCAACACTCCCAAATCCAAGGACTGAATTGCCTTCTCATGCACCCAGGATCCACAGAGTCCTGCTAGTGACCTAATTATGTGCTTCAGGTGTGTTGACAGACACACATCCAAAAGTTGCAGGAACCCTGATTTTAAAGTTTTGAAAGTGTTGCAACACTTATTTCAATTTCAAATGGATGAACAATGCTCTTTTGTCTTAAAACAATGCTCTTTTGTTTTAAGTTTAAAGTAATGCTACTTTAAACTTTATTCCATAGTCTGTATGATGTTTGTTCACTAATGTTCTCTCAACAATGGATGGACGAACAGGTGAGCTGCATTTATTAATCAGGCGACATCTGCAGGGTAGTAATTGCAAAGGATTTATCTAGGACCGTTAGACGAAAAGAGGCAAAATACCAATAAGAAAATATCAACACTTTCCAGATTTCTATTTGTATAGAGACGTTGAAAACCACACTTCCAATTCTCTCCACTTTTCGCAACGGTGGCCTACTTTTCGTCAGCCTATAAAATCAAAGTCAAACATGCCGAGGTGTGTGTGTTTGGAGCGCAGCCGTAACGTTGGGACCGCATTGCTTGCATTAAAGACCTAAAAGTCTGCGTAAAGGTACGAATCGCTGCATGGGATATCTGTATAGGAATGCTCCTAGCTGTGAGCTGTGTGCTCCCAGGGCGTCAGTCCCTCCTCATCCCAGCACAGCAGTTCTCCGTCTCTTCTAGAAGCTCACCGTCTCGCTGTCAGGACCCCCTGCTGCTCCCCCATAATGCACCGGCAGCTCCGTCCGGCACCCCGCGGAGGCCAGTCCGCAGCCAGCGGTGTGCGCTTGTCTCAGACAGTTCTACGCTGTAGTGTCAAAGGGCCCGACCTGGATGTGGAAGACCCCCATTCATTGAGCGGACCATCAAGGCAGGTGATCATTAAGGTGCCCCCACACCCCCACCATGTGTGCAGTGTCGCAGTGATTGAACCTGGCATCCTCCCCTCTGCACCTTTAACCCTGGTAAAGGGAGGGATGGAATTGAAATCAATACAGCGTATGATGAGGTGACTGGACTGGGACAGGGGTGAGTGGGGGGTGGGGGGATGTGGTGGTGGGGGTCTCCTACGTGATGGATGGCTGGTTAAAGGAGGGATGATCAATGACCCTGATGGATTGCTTTTTGGGAGGGTCTTCAGAAATGAGACGGATGTCTGCTCCTTAAAAACAGATTGTCCTCTGGAGGACAGCGTCTCTGAAGTTTGCAGAACAGCCTGTGAAGCTGGAATATTATTCACTTTACTTCTTTGTTGTGCTGATAAGTGGCAACTGGTCCCTCCTCCTCTCCAGAATCCTTTTATTTTTCTGAAATCTTTAATCCCCTACGCCCCCATCCCCCATCCAACGAATGCCCCCCCCAACCCTCCTCATCCCTTTCTCTCTCTATATATTATTCTCTGTGCATTTTAATTTTTTCCCGTCACCGGGGGCCCAGTTCTCCCCGCCTACTCTCCTCTTTTTTTTTTAGCCTGAAAGTGGAAAAGCGGAGCCAAGAAATAGTTAATCTCTCGGGCTGCCGCTATGATTGGCCGCTGTATGCTGCGCTTCTGCCTCCTTGAATGAGAAACAGGGGTAACCAGGCAACTTCAGAGCTGGAGAGGAGAAGAAGAAGAAGAAGACGCAGAAGAAGAAGGCAAAGGGGTGGAAAAGGAGGACAAGACAGAGGATTTCAGAGAGATGGGGAGAAATTCTGAGCATGCATAGAGGGAAAGTCATTGTGATTTCACCTTGTGCGTCCTGTAAAACGGAACTAAAACATGGATTTTCTTAGACTCGATCTCTCCTCCTCTTCCCACCCCCCAACTCTCTGTCTCTCTCTTTCTCTCTCTTCCTCCTTCACCGTGGGGGGAGAAAATAGAGCGCACAAATGAAGTGTGTGCGTGTGGTGGTGGGACACACAGATGTGGATTAAAACGCATACATGGGACTCTTCAGAGAGGAGCAGCCGCTGAGAGCGAGAGAGAGAGGGGGGGGCAAAAAAAAGGTAAGTGGCGCCTTCGTTTGTGACTTTCTCCGTCGCCGGCGAGTCTTTGAGAAACTGTGGAGAGCTGGGTGAGGATGCTGAGCCGACACGTCGGGATTGTATGCGCTGCTGGATGCCGCTGATCGGGGCTCCTGCTGCTGTTGCTGCTGCTGGTGGTGGTGGTGGTGCGGGGGGAGAGACGGTCTGCGGACCGGTCCGCTCTGGCCGACTGAGACGCATGCGGAGGAGAAATGAGACATTTATGCGCTCGGAAATGCAGGCGGAAGCCCGATGCGTGATTGCGCTGGGGCTGGATGTGGAGTCCTGTGTAGCGCCTGTCAAACAAGCTGCTGTCCCGTATTGGACTGCGCAAACATCAGAGGCTGACATTTTTTTTGCCCTGTTCGTATGATTGACGTACATGAGCCGAACAGCGCGCGCGGCCCTGTTGCTTCATTGCTCCAGGCGACAAGATTTCTTCTAATCATACAAGTATTAGAAAAAAAAAAAAAAGGTTAGCCCCCTCCACCTCCTCCACACACACACCTACACACCCCTCTGCTCCACAAATATTCAAATGAGGAGATATTCTGCTGCAACAGCAGGAAGTCATCTTCAAAGGCACTGCATGTTCACGCGCTCTGACGCTATAGGTGAACGGCTGAACGATGACGCAGAACCTCGGGAGAATCATTGATTTCAGTGCAGAAGAGGGCTGGGGATGGTGGTGGGGGGGGGGGGGGGGGGGAAGACGCTGTGAGGACCTGTGGACGGGGAGCGCGTCTGTTCACCGACGCAGAAATTGCGCATCTGTTAAAGCCGGTGGGGCACGAGTCTCTCTCCGACTCCCGCGAGCGCTTCTGAAAAGTTTCGGGTGGAGGTAAAGATTCATCCTGTTCAGCTGACAGCCCACCAAGGAGGCCCTAGGGGCGGGCAGGGGCCACCCCATTCAATTTGTTGTCCCCCTTCAGGCAGACAGTTTTATATGCTCAACATTTTTGTGCGTGAATTAGAGAGAGAGAGAATGGGCAAGAGTTGACGGGCTAAAACTGCTCATTTATTATTCTAATTAGCAGTTTTGTATTTAAATTAATCAATATATTTGATACAGTACGCAAAGTATTTTAATCTATACATATTTTCATTTGACAACTAAATCAATGATATGTTGTAGTATTAGACATACCTACTGTGCCTTTGGGAATCAGGATGCTGTGTGTTAGCTACAGCTAGCTTGTTGTAGCCAAGCTAGCTAGATTAGAAGGATGTGGGCGACAGGGCTAATGCTAATGCTAGTTTTCATTCCCTACCCACAAAAATTGTCTTAGCTTATGCAAATTGCAGTAGATTGGTAGAAACACCTGCACACCAATGGATAGAAATGTATAAATGGTTTCATGAATGCTGGCTTGATAAAAACCAGCCTCTTGTTCAGCGCTATTTACTCCGTACAGAGCAGCTGGGCCTCTGGGCTATAGAGAAACAAATCTGATCTGATTTTACCCAATCGCTAATGTTGGTTGTGACACACCGGAAACTGAATGCGCTGTTAGCTTGCTGAACTGAACAACTGTGTTTGCATTGTCATAATAATTGTCATATTAATTGTACAATAATTTTGGATATTTAACATTCTCCAATATTTTTGCAACACAATATGGACATTGTCACCTTCTTAAAATAATGGCCTAAGTCAAAAAAAATTATTTCTCACTTTTTATTGGCAAAATGTTAGGGCAGCACCGATTGCCGTTTTTCTGGCCGATCACCGACCTTTTAAAAAAGCCTGACCTGCCGATTCTGATTTTGGCCGATATCAATTTTATTTTTTTTTGTCTGAAATGTTGCTCAATAAAGCGAGAAAGTTGCTGAATTGGCAGCAGTGGGGTCATATTCTGTAAACATGCAGGAATAACTTGGTGGGCCAGTCTGTCAGTCAAACCTCTCTGAAGGGAGAGCAGAAAAGGACAGTGGTTGATTTTTTTAACTTTTGCTGAGGTAGATAAAATCGGTGGATGACATCAGCTTCACCTGTAAAAATCGGCCAATCCCCGATCTCTCAAAATTAAGGAAACTGGCACAGATAAATCGGTGCATCCCTACAAAATATATTTTTGGCTAAATATAACTTAGGCCATTATTTTAGTAAGGTTATCATATACACTTGTCATTTCTGAGAGTTTCTTCCTTTGTAGACGCACTTCCCCCATAATACATTCTATTATTATTATTTTTATCAGTCTATCAGTAAACTTTGGGATCTCATGGGATCTCCACCCTCTCAAGATTAAACATGCACCAATCAGTGGGCAGGAGATCAGAATTGGCCAGTCTTTCCTTGATCAGCTCTGATTGCGGATTAGCAGGTCAAATCTAAAAAAAAAATCCTAAAACTAAGAATTCCCACTATTTTGGCCTAGAAACTCGTCAACCAACTTTAATGAACTTTGTTTACTACAAATATGATAAAAGTTAGGGACAGATGGTTTGATGCAAGGAAGTTGATGACCATACTTCTCTTTTATGTAAAAAAAGAAAAAACCAGGAACTGACATTAGGTACAAAAAACGTTTTCAAAATGACTCTACTTACAGATTGAATGTTTTAGCATTTATCTTCTCTGTTTCTTCTTGTTTGGAACTTTGTCTGGAAATCCCAACCAGCACGTGATCAAGAGCCAACATTACCAGTGCAACTGCAAAGTTCATTACCGAGCCATATGTCTCCCACGATGCCCCGTGTTTTATGCTCGAGTGCCTGTGTAGCAGCAGGCCCACATAAGATAGCCTGGGCCGCTTCAGTATAGTAACAGTATAGTGAAAGTGTTGAGCGTAGTAACAGCTTGCAGCCTTGGAGCCAGGATGTGGTCCAATAATGCTGCTGTGTAATGTATGCAGGATTTGTTGAAATGAAGTCATGCTGAAACGATGTCGTAGATTAGTTGGAAGGGAGCAAAGGTTGGCATGCCAAAGTTCGCGGCCGCTTTAGCCGGTCAGCCGAACTCCCCCCTCGCCCTCCTTATAATCTCCTTACTTAGGGTGTTTTGCCATGGATCATAATCTGCGCTCGCCGTCTCAGTTCTAAGATGTATGGATACACACACTCGCACTGCAATCTACACACACCGCGCAATTTTCAGTTGTCATCCCAAGACAGTTCTTCACAGGCCAGTGTGAGAGGCAGGGCTTAAGATGGAGCTCAACAAAACACTAGAGAGCATTAACTTCTCCAGCAAGAGCTTTTTTGTTGGGCCTCCCTCTGGAATCAAGACACTTAATTTAGCTCATGGCAGCAAATGCATCTCAGGGGAAATATATCTTATCCAATTAGGATTGTCTTTTTTTTCCTCCCCGTTTTGCAGTTGCTGTGAATTACTAAAAGTGGTTTTTCCCTTCTTTTTTTTTTGTATCTGAGCATATTCTGGAACGATATTTTCAATTCAACATGACATTGTCTCTTGACTTTGAAATAGCTGGAGGCCTGGTCTTCTATCACCGTATACTCTTTTTCTTTCTCTCTCTCACATCAGACAAGTTTATATCTGCACGAACTCCCTCAAGTTTACTCAATACTTAGCCTACTGAATGGATTTTCTTTCCAGTCCTGGGATGACATGGAATGACTAAACTCATGGAAAGTGGCAGGGAGTTCCTGGTGATGGAAAACCAAAAGAAGAATAAAGGTAATTTTGGTAAATAGATGCGTGTCCATTACAAATGTGCGGAAAATTTGTTGATTTTCCGCTAATGTTGAAAAAAAACCCAAACAATTTTGTGGTCGCGGTGTTTCCATTAAATCAGAAGCGCAATTAAAATCACACATGATTACATTTCTTCACGTGATAAGTCATTAAAAAACTTGCCGCATCATCACCTTCCTACCACTTCCTGTCCTCTTCTTTGTCTTTTCCGGCAGTAGTCACATCCGGTTGTTGGTCATGTGACTCGTGTGATTGAAGCGCGTACCTTGCAAAATTATATCGTCAGTGGAAATTTGCTTCCATGTTGCTTAAAGTTAAGAGGCTTTTTTACAGTATCTGAAAGCATAGCATAATCTGACCTTTGGGTAAATTTAAGGGAAGTCACATCCTGGGAAGACTGACAACCGCCTTAAATGTTCCCACAGGTGAATAATTTTTGTCACAGCTGAATGATTGGCTGTTGATTGTTTGGAAGTGACCTTATGACCTTTTGCCAATTTATTTTCAGCAGAAAGCCTTCCTGCTCTAAGGTCATTGGTGTTTTCTCCACCTTGTTACGGTGTTTAACAGGCACCTGTACTCTGTGGAGCCACAAACTATCTCAACAGCTGGTTGTTATGGGGGTTGTCACGCCTGCTGATGATCACATTATCCTGAGCTTTGGTAATCACCACCTGGCTCCTGCAGTGGAAAGTTGTACTCCGTTTACAATTTTTGGCATGTGTCTCTTGAGATTAGGTTCAATTTTGAAAATGAGTTTTTGCTTTGGAAAAGACTAGAAAATATTCATCCAACTCTCTTGTATACATGCTTAGATTCAAATGGTTAACTTATTTTTGCCAGGACTGTACAAGCAGTTTTAATGGACGGGCAACATCATTTGTCATCCATCGTCTGAAGGGTCATGGTGGGTCTCCAGCGGTCATTGGGCAAGAGGCGGGGTACAACCTGGACAGGTCACCAGTACATACATAATGAGTTCTTGGTTATTATTTGGCAGTAGTTAAGTAATATGTGGCCGTTGGCGGATGAAGGTCAGAGGCTATGATGAGGAATTGCTCAGGTAGAGGTGCATAAAGGGGGTGAATGACCTTTATGGGGTCATGACGACTAAACGAGATGGGCACTACAAGATCAGATGTTGGAATTATATAAGGGGCATTCAATTTTCACTTTGATGTAGTAAAATAAATAACATCATAAAGTCTTAAAGTAACATCTAAAGGAACAAGTTGAACCTCTAATTGGATAAACATGTCTACTAAAAGTAGGGGAGTTTTAATTTGAAGTCTGTTAAAGGAACACCTACCAAACTGATTAGCTTCTTTGCCTGTTCTCATTGTTTTGCATTTAAGACCAGAACAACAGGTACAACATGTCTACAGACGTCTAGATTGAGATGTGTGCTGGATTAGTTTCTCATGAACAAACTTTCTAAAAACTTAGATCAAGGTTGAATCGGCAGCCGTTTGCAGAGAGCTCATCGATGTGGTCGTCTTTTTTCCCCACAATGCTTCTGTTTTAAACCCTGTTTATGTTTGAAAGTAACCTGTGATCGGCCTTGCGCTTATTAAAGCAGCGACCTGATTGAAAATGAACTTTTTCCACTCAAGATGCCGTGTTCAGTGCTGATTGGAGTCAGAGCTATAAATACCTGCCAAACACCAGAAGCTAGCAGGAGTGGATGTTTTCTTACCTTAGTGGCAACTATTTAAGCGTGAAATTTAAGCCTCATTTCATGCCTAAATAAAAAGATCTAATGGATTTTCTGAAGATTCTTATACGTTTTAATGAGTAGGTAATAAATCCCCAACTTAAATGTCAAACTTAATATTGTACTTCCTAATTTTAGCCCATTCAAACAACAGAAACTTAAATGCTCATATCTATGGGATACAGCGCTATGTAGGGGAAATTAGCCCAATGGCGTCTGCTAAAAGTAAAAAATTATCACGATTAAGGCTGCCAGCTCTAGCATTAGCGTTAATTGCTTTCCATCAGTCTGTTCTGCATCTAGCAGACAAAAAAGCGACATTGTCTTGTGAAAGTGTGGACATTTAGCATTCAAATAGTGCTACATTACAAAAATAAGAACATTTTTGTTTAGCCTTTTTCTTAAATGGCTAAAGTTAGCTAAAAAAAAACCCCATACACATACTCCTTCTATGCTAGCTGTTAGCCACCCAATATTGAGAATTTCTCTGCCGTTCTTGCAAAATGACATTTTTACTAATAAAGAGAAGAAAATATGATATCAGGTTCACAAAAAGAACGTTGTTAAAGAACACATAAGAATCAAATTTATATATAAACTGTAGGTAAATGAGACAAGAATCATTCAGTCAAGATATGAGTGACATATTTGTAGCTGTTTCTCAAACTAATGTGGTTTTAAATATGAAAATGCTCTTTAAACCTTCGGTTTTCTTTCAAATATAAATGTTTAATAAATCCATAATCCCAGACCTATAAACAGTAAACACTAAAATAGCCTTTGAGTTATTTTAACTCAAGTGCTTGTTTAGTGCTGTGACAAATTTTGCAATGTCAGTGACTATCAAATAACCGGTGCTGGCATATTATTCACATCTTGTCATTTTTACCCTTTCTTCTGTGTTACCTAAACATCTGCCAGATAAATGATTTCATAAACTAGCTTTGCCAACTGTTAAATTTCAAAATGAAGATTCTCAAACATACATACAGCATGTCAACCTTAAAACACTCACCTTTGTATTCATAGAATTTTAGCTTAGACCAACACAGGTAACAGAGCACCTCATGACTTTTTCCGTGTTCCCTTTTTAAACTGCGTGCGACTCAAACTAACAAGCAGGAACGCAAGGTATCAAACTTAATATTGGAACATGGCTAAATAAACATTTTGTTTTCCAAAACAAAAACACCCCATTAGAAACATAATTTCAGAATAAAATTGGAGAAAGGTTGACTATTTACTTCCCCCACAGAATACAGGATATTACCCTGTCTGTCTTCCCTCTGTTCATAATGAGGCTGAAAATTGCAACTCCATTTGTGTTTTGTGTCGTATTACATACGAATTTACACAATGCCTCGCCGGTATCCAATCACGCAACTAATATGAGGTTTGCAGTCCTTCACCTGTATCGCAGTTATTCTGCACTACCCATTGAAATAACAATAACGGAGTTGATATCGCCTGAATAATCAAAGAAATTGACCAGTAATTGCTTATAATCAGTGTCTTTTTTCCCCCCTTTTGTCACATTTTAGTTGGATGTAATCAGGTCAACATAGAAATATCTTTAAAGTATGCAAAAGGCTCGGTGAGCTCGACTGTTTTTGCACCTCTGCGTTACTTATTTCAGTGACCCTGTCGAGTCGATGAACGCGCCTCGACCCCGACACCATACGTTGTGTTATTGGAGTCAAATGGGGCAATGAATTGCCAGCCCATTGCACAATTGCCTCCACTGCGCAGTGAGCCCTGTGCGGTGGTGTGTAACATCTGGAGAGGGAGCGAAGTGTTCGGTGTGAAGCCGGGGGTGTCCGCCCCGTCCTCGTCCTAGTCAACCACTGCCCCTCGCCCCCATCTCCTATCGCCTCACTTCCAGCGAAGCGGGCATCTTCAATGCATCAATGACACCAGCCGTCACAAGGGGCATGTAGCACGCCAAACCAATGATTCATTAGGACTCAATTAGCTGGCAGGCACGGGGCGACCCGCCATATGCCTGAAGATTCGACAACAGTCTGCGTCCCCCCTCACCTCCCCTCCATGTTCAGCTGCGCCCTCAACCGTCTTTGGCGCCACCGTCGACCCAAGACGGTCGGAGTCGTCTACGCGAACGTCTCTTGAAACAGTTCGGCGGTTGAGATTTCAGTGCTTTCCCGTCCCCGGCCGTGCGGTTTCTGAGCTGGAAATAAGTCACAATGACCTTCAGCTCAACTCGTGGTGCGCCAGTTGGCACCGAATGAAATACTCATTCATCTAGTGAAGTAGGAGACTGTGGAGCTGCAGATACTGTAAATCTTAAGAAGTAAAGAAAGGCTCCGCTCTGTATTGACTTTGCTTCCTTTGCCAAGAGGCGCCTTGGGCTGCCGACAAGATCTATCCGCCCTCAAATCTAATTTCTCTTCTTATCTGTGCCAAGGTAAAGGACCCTCAGCCCCCACCCCCCAAACATACACACACACACGCATCCTGATGCGAGCGCCCACCACCCAGAAAAAAAAGGCACCCACGTGCCTATATTAATGAAATTAGACCAGATTGGAAAGCCGCCCTTAGGCTGACTGACACAATGAGCTCCAGCCCAGATATGTGATAGAATATGAGACAATGTGGCATGTGCACACACGCAGTCATATTATTTCTGTCGACGGGTTTGAGCTCTCATGTCACAGGGTTACGTTAATGATTGACGCTTTCAAGGAAAACGTCGCGTGTATTTACGGACAGCGTTTTACATTACCGGTCTTGAAAGGTAAAAGCGGCGGGCTGACCACCTCGCCTCACCCACCCAGTCTGAAGAGTTTAACCTCTGAGCTCATTACGAAATGAAATCACAGCCATAAATATCACACAATACATAGGCAATGAGGTTTTATGGATTTAAAAATGTATGATTAATTAAACTAAACTAAAGTTGAGCTCTACATGAGAGAGTAAATCAGAACCATTGGAATGTAATATGAAAACCTTTTATACAGTATTTCCAGATAATAGGCATTGAAAGGGGCATGTCTTGCAAGTTTCGGGGGATTATTAAGGGATAAAACACATCACTCCTTGTAGATTAACAGAGATACTTGAACTGGATCTCGATCATGGCTGATTCAAACGGCTGGAATCGAAGTCCTTGACTGAACTCCACTTGTGACGCTTGTTTCTTCAGCTGTTTGTGATTTTACATCTCATGCGTTCCCAGCAAGCTGTAGCGCTGCCGACCTGCTTCCATGCACACAGCTTGTAAAACTGCGAGATAGTGGGACAATTCAGAGTTTCCCTTATCAATCTGAACATTTTTCACCTTTTATAATGATTAGGACAGTGAAAAGAGAGACTGTATTGGCTGCTGGAGTTTCCTAGGCTTTCCATTCTGGAAAATACGTATTATCCCATCTTTAATTGTGCTGTGTTTAAAGTAAAGTGCTATGTTTAGGAAACAGGAGAACAACTTTTTGTCAACCCATTTAACTTTGTATGTCATGTGCCAAAATATCAACAAGTCATACAAAAACCGTGGCTGGCTAACATGCTATCATTAGTGCAGAACCTTCCCCAAACTCTAGTCTGTACATATTTCGAGAGTAATAATAGCTTTGTGAATGCTCACCTACGAGTTTCTAATTCTTTGCATTGCAGCTCGGCCACAGACAAATGTTACCAGGGTTTCCCCTAGAAAACTAGCTAAGCCCGGTGGTCGGGGCGTCAAGGCGGTCCACCGGCGGTCCACCGTGTTTTTGTATTAAAAGATGTTGAGTAGACAGGAAATGTAAAAATATTACTGGGTAATTATATGTTACGGGAAAACATTGCCAGTGAAACGCTATCTAAACCCACAACTAGTCTTAAAAACAACAAATCAAAAAATACAATTAAACTGATTATCAATTATTTGCACTTCTGTTTAATTCAAATTAAGTCAGCAGCTCCATAAGGCCCCCAGGGCTTCAGGTGCCATAAATGCTAATATTTTAACACAGAGCACAGATACATAAATGTAACATTTGTTTGTTGAGATGATCAATGCTGCTGAATTTGATTTAGTGGTGTCAGCACACATAAATTAAAAGATTTTAAATTGCTTAACGTTTATATGTAAGATTTTAAGGAGCTGGCAAGTTTACTTTGTAAAAGTTCAAAGAACAATATTTATAGTGAAGCCCTTTTTCCACTTTTGTATTAAGGCGGATCGTAACGTAAAGCGAAGTCTTGCTAAAGCTACCGAGGCGACCGCACAACAGTTTCCTTCTTGGTTCTCCCGTCCCGCTCTTTCTGAATGCGCTCATGAGCGAGGTAGCTAAGGGAAACATTTACCTCAGCTTTACATTTAACGGAAGAAAGAGAGAAAATCATCTGAATGTTGTCTCTGAGCTGAACTCGCCCGCTGAACTACCGCTGCGGCTGGTGGGATTTTCCCGCTGGAGCGACGCCAGAAGCTGAAATCCCCTCGTTCACAGCCTTTACGACTTCTGATCGCTTCAATTGGAGAAATGTTATTTACATTTACCATTAAAATCTTTGGCTGAAGAGGCGATTGTAATCCCAGTGTAGGGTAAGAATAGATTATGACGGGAATTTATTGATGCAGCTTATTGAAATGACAGACATCGAGAAAGTCTAGTGCTCCTCTGACCCAGAGATCTGGTCTTTGTCCCGCCCCCGCAGCCATTGAACCAATCAACAGCTAACTCCAAACCAGCCCGGTCTGGCCGGCCCGACTGGAACCGCAGCTCTTGGGGTTCCAGGGAGCCGGGTGGTACCGGGCTGGAAGTGCTAATGCAAACACGATCAGCCCTGTATTTAAGCCAGAACGACCCGGGTCAGCCCGGGTCTAGCTGTACTGTGCAAAAGGGGCTTTAGATTGTTTTGTTACCATAGCAACAATCTGATGCTGTGAGTTTAATCTTTGAGTTTGAGCTCTGTTTGCCCACAAATACAAACTAGTAAACTGCAATTATAACTTATCGCTTTTGAGGTTGGCCAATAAACTACTCCCCCTCTTCCAGATTTCACTAAATCTGACACAGAAGCTGTTAGAGGTGCTGATGTTTTTAGCAGCACGACTGGCCCCTATGTCAGATTCTGAATATTATACAGCCTTGGACCGGCCCTGCAATCGTTAAACCCGCTGCACTGCGCAGAGACGCTCAACAAACGGGAGATTTAATTTAATGCTGCTAATGTGGCTTTAGTAGCTCTTCAATTTCGTGTCTGTTGAGTTTTTAACAAGGGGACACAGAAAACTATTTCGGTTGGTCCAGCTTCTCAGATCTCCGTGCGGCCGCTCACATTACCTCTGTCTGACTAAGTGGACAAGGCATTTGATATGGTTTGATGCATCATAACCGGAAAAATAATACTAAAAATCTGTGGTGGTTGGTGGTGATATTTGAAGGGTGGGCTAGTATATATATATATATAAAAATAAATGTATACTGTGAGACGAGGGTTAAATCTGCATGATGAGGTCAGTGCTGGTTCGTTAACCACTAACGCTCCGGCCAACCGGGACCACGGACATAAACTTTATCAGCGTAGACAGAGCAACACGCTGGGCAGCGTGTTGAGATGTAAAAGCTGCACAAAATTCTTTGTCCACAAATATAAATCATTCTCACCGCTCGCTCAACGCACCTCTGAAAGCCACTACAAGTTATTCCTGAGGTTTACATAAAGCTGCACAGCCAGAGCTAACGCGGTGGGGTTTAAACTCCTACCGTGATCACAAACTCTGGAAAGAAACATAATTCCTCACAGGGGATTGATGTAAATATCCATACAGGTCAGCCTGTGTCCAGTTTGAGTGAAAGGAGGCGCGAGCGATCAACGAAGAGGCTAACTTAATCCAACTGCTGCAGCGAATGAGGCAACGCGCAGAGGCGCCAGCGGTGTGATTGGTCTGGCTCTAAATGCATAAACTATAAGCCTGTCTTCTATAAACATATCTTTTAGCTTTTAGGAATAAATCTGCTCCGCCAGTGCAGATTGGCTCAGAGCAACAGAGTCACTTGCAATACGGCTTTAAAAAACCCCCCAAAAAACGATTTATTTATTTTTTTCCCTAAAAACTTAAACAAGAAAGGCTTAGCCTGGCGGTGGGGCTAGTAAAGCATGGCGGGCCGCCAGGCCTGTAATATACTGGGGGAAACCGTGTGTGACTGATTATTTTTTCTACTTCTACCATTAGGTAAGAAATGAAAATCAGAATAGGCACCATTTTTTTTAGAACCTGACCCTGAAACATTAAAAATAGTTTAATTTATTTGATAAAAAGGAAATGATTAACTCTTTTGTTTGATTTTGAGAGAAAAATTAAACTACCTATCATTGGGCTATGGCCAACCAAAAAAAAATAAATGAATAAATTTCCTACTCAGCCCAGCTTGATTTTAAGTTAGAGTTGGAGGCACAGTTTCCTCCAAACTGAATTGGAAATTTGTGCTTTCCTTCAAAAATCTGGATGAGTTTGCTTTTTATAAGTTGTTTCTAAACTTGCATCTAAAAGAGTGACAGGTTTGTGTTTGTACTTTATTAAGCTCAATTTGACTTTAGACACTCATAAGTGCACGGAAAAGCATATTTGCTGTCAATCAGTATTATGTTTTGCTAAAATAACTCGCATAAATTCACTTGACGGCTGCTAATTTGCCTTCCGCCGTTTTCGTTTTCCTACGCGGCGTTGAGCCTCCTTCCTTCTAGAACTTTCGGAGCGACGCGGATTTGTTCGAGGCCGCGGCTTTCAAAGCGACGACTCCCTGCGTGCCGCGAAACATCTTTTCACGTCTTCACAAATTAAAGCAGAACCTCTCCGAGCGCCAGCAGCCGGCGAGCCCCGTCACGAGAAAAGCAAATCAACTTCAGCCGAGAGTCGCTCTGCCCCAGTTGTAGACATGTGCGCCGACCCGACTGCGCTCCTCCGGCGTTTTCACCGCGTTACCCAGAAACGCTCCGTTCGCGTGACCCAATTTGCGGCCTCTCCTCCTCATTCATCTGCCGCCACAGACGCGCGGCAGGAGACTCCGCGAGCGGCGGAGCATTCATCACCTCTGAGCGGCGTGGTCCTCCGCTTGCATCCTGTCGGCCTGCTCCGCGAGCCGAACCTCCGCGGACGGGAAGGGCGGCGGCTCCATCTGCGGCTCGGGGTGAGAGAGGCAGAGATGCGTTCGAGGACCCGTTTGTGGTTGTGTTTTATGAAATATGTAATCAAATAGGAGCTTGGCAACATTTTTCTTCCGCTGACAGTCAATTTAAATATTGTATCTGCCACATCTGCCTGCTGCAGTGCTTCTTCAGTACCCTGGAGGTAATTGAGGCGTTCAGTTCGGCTTGTGGAGCTTTTTTCTATCCTTATGGGGTTTGAATTCCACCAAAAAAAAAAAAGTGTGTTTTTTCCTTCCCATTTTTTTAAAAGAAGCAATTTGTTTCCACTCACTTTTATGCATTATTATAATCAAGATAATTAAATTATAACAAATATCCATTGGTAAAAGGATTATTCATAACAAAAGTAATAATAACTTTATTTATAAAGCGCTTTCAAAGACAAGACAAAATAAGATGGTACAGATCAGAAACGGATAAAACGGCAAGAAGGCAATAAAACAAAAAAAGTGGAGTTTAAAAGGAATGAACTTTAAACTTGGCTTTAAAACATCCTCAGAACTGCTCTTCCTGATGTCCTGGTACATTTATTTACTGATCCATTTGCAGAAATGGCACCAGAATGTTTCCTTTGAAGCAGCGCATCAAGTTGAGACACGTCACATGCGCAGATCATAAATCGAATGGAAGGAAAAGTAATCCCTGGGCAAAGGGTGGATTATCTTGCTCCGATACCCCGGGGGCAAAGAATTATCCCTCTCGCTCTGCCAAAGGATGGGGCCCCGGGGCCTTATTTCACAAGCCAGCTTTGTTCATCAATACCATGCAGTTCCAAAGGGAGCCCATCTTAAGATTTAATCAAGAAGGAAATGATTTGGTTTGGATTTATGTTTTGAATTTACCTCATTTAAAAAAAGAAAAGAAAAGAAAAAACTAGCTAAACTAGCTTTTGATTATTATTATTTTTTAAATTAAACAAGATGTGATTCATTCCATCAGGATTGATTGTAAACACAAAATATGTAAAGTGTATTCTGCAAAAACACAAAACAGCTTCCCGTTGACCCAGGGCACACCGGGGTCCGGTATGAAGAAGTTCAAAGATGGCAAGACCCGGTGACGACAGGTCATAGGTCAGGCAAAGCGGGTGAAGTGTCTTGACCAAGGACACAACAAAGGAGACAGACAGAGCGGGATTCAAACCAGCAACCCAGCGACTATGGGATGAATTCCCACCACCATCGCCCCAGTTCAGCTCATCTAGTCAAGCTTAGGAGACGATAAATCAAAGCACCAGCCAACATGGTAACTTTGGAGGAGCTGCAGAGATCCTACTTTGGTGGCAGTGGTGGTAGGAGTGTGTGTTGTAACTGGTGGGTTGCTGGTTCGAACCCCACTCTGTCCATCTGTCGTTTTGTCTTTGGACAAGACAATTCACTGCCTTGACTAGTAGTGGTACATGGCACTCATGACTCACCTTTGTCAGATTGCCCCAGGGCAGCTGTGGCTGCAGTCCAGTAGCTTGGCACCATCGGTGTGTGAAGGGGTGTGTGTGAATGGGTGAATGGCTGAATGCAGTGTGAAGCGCGTTGGGGTCTTCTAAACTAGATAAAAGGCTGGACGAGTACAAGAGATTTACCATTTAGGTAGGCGAATCGGTCAGCAGGACAACTGTTAGTCATACATCCCATCGTCACGTAAGACTAAGAAGAATTAAAGCTACTGCTGAAACAAAGCCATAAAAACTTCTATACGTAGTTTGCAACACAGCAAACATGTGAAACAAAAAGCTCTGGAGTCTAAAATGTAACTTTTTGTGGGGGTTTACATAAAGTCTCAATAACATACCCTGAAGTTTGCGGTTGCTCCCAATGTCGCTTAGCAGGCCTAGAGCTGTGCTCCGGTTCAGGCCTTTGCTCGCTTCCTAATTACCCCGGTTTGCGTCTTCGCCGCGCGGCACCAGCAGGGAAGAGCGCCGCCGTAGTTTTGATGCCGAGCTGCGTCGAACAACAAGCATCTGGCACAGCGGCGGCAAGCGGTCAGCATGACGTCTTCTGACGAGACCCTTCAGATCACTTTTCATCAGAGCGTCGCAGTCGGAGGCTACCCCCGACGCTTTGCTTTAATCAGCCGTCAAGTGTCACATTCAGAGGGCCTCACTCCGGGGGGGGGGGTAGGGGAACTTTCATCCAGCCTCCGCTCCGGGTTTATACAAAAACAAGTGAAAACAGAGGGAGCGGCGGGAGCTGCGCCAGACCCTGACCTTGCGACGCCGTTGTAATGAGAAGGAGGCGAGTGTATCACTTATCATTAGCGGCATGATTAGGTGCCAATGGGCTGTGCCTGCCGCGGTTTGAGCCCTCCGCTCGGCGACAATCCCAAGAGTGCGATAACATATGAGATGACAACAGTTTCACACCCAGATTCACACCTCCCGCGGTTCCATACGTCGCGGCAGCCTAATCACTCATGTGAGATTAATGAGAGAAGTTGAGGTGTGGTGGGACGCTCACTAATTACAAGCTCACACACTGGATTGTCACCAGGGGAGCAGACGGTTAGCGTGTGCTTTGTGTTTGTGTGTTCCTCTAAGCGTGTTTTTAAAGTCGGTTTTTGTTTCACGAAAACAAAAACAAAGCAACAAAAAAAAAAAAAAAAACCGACGGTTTCCAGCGGAAGAAAATGAGCAACATCAAAGCTTCTCTCAGGAGAAAAATGTACGAAAAAAAATAAATAAAGGCACTTTGTGGGAATAACGGGGCGGCAAAAACAAAAATCAAATCAACTCAAAACGCCGCTGAACGGAAAGGTAGCGAAAGCGCCGGTGTAAATTATTTCATTTCTTCCTGTGCGCAGAGCCGCCTGCGAAAAGAACAAAACAGAAACAAAACAATGGAGTCGTGAAAACGCACAAGCAGCTCCGCAGCAACGTGTGTTGGACAAGTTTTTCTTTGAGCGATGTTGCTCGCTTTTTTTTTTTTGTCAGGCGTTCTGGTTGGACACCTTAAATAAATGAGGACTTCTATCGCTGCAACAAAACCCCCCAAAAAACAAGGAAGATTTTCCAAATCCAAATCCTAGCAACTTATTCTTTTAGTAGAAAAATATAAAGTTGTTTTACTGCCTTCAGACCCACATTATGGAAAAACTGTTTATCCATCAAGTTTCCATTTATTTGATTTGGAACCAGACATTCAGCTTCCAGTCACCAAATAAATCCAGGAGCCCAGTTTTACTAACCCGCTTGGATTAGTATCAGGTTGTAATTATTAAGAAATAAATGCGCAAAACTTCACATTTTGCTTTCGACCCGATACCAAGTAAATACCCAGCCTGTATCGCTGACACTGATGCTTTTTTATTTAAGTTTGAGACATATTCAGACTTCTGACCTCAAGGTCATTTATCCTTTTTCCCGTGTTCAAACCTCAAAGTTCCTAGGTTTGTACAAAATACTTTGACATATTAACATAATTTGTGTGCATTGTTTTCAAAATAAAGTGCAAAAAATAATTTGAGAGCAAATCAACAAATCTTTTCCTAAGGCAGAGTCGAGAAACTACGACGCAAAAAAAAAAAAAAAATAGATTTGAAGAGACAATATGAAGCTAAAGTTGTGATCTTACCACACTAGTATTGATCCGATACCGACTTGGTATCGATATTATCGATCTTTCTGACCGATCCGCCACCTCTAATGTCAAGTTGTTTGTTAAAACTACAGTGTCTTGAAAAAAGTGCTTGGTCTGTAAACACAATTTGTCACCTTAAATTCCCCAACTTTATGTAGTTCTGGACTTTGACTAGGCCATTCTAATTCCCCCCCCCCACTCTAAACCATTTCATTTTAACTCTAGCTGTATGCGTCAGGTCATTTGGAAGATAGCAGGTGGATTTCCGGCCCAGTTGCAAGTCAACAAAGCAAACTTTTAAAAGGCCCTCTTTCAACACTGATTTGTTATTTTTTCACATGAAAAGCAAAACTAACTTTCCTTCTACTTCACAATAATGCACTACTTAGTTGAAACATCACAAAGTGTAAGAAAGTTCATGGAATAATAGGCATGTATTTGCCTACCTGTTCAGCTCAATGTTCAGCATATGCTCTTTGGACTGAACAGAGTCTCGCATCTTTATCCTTCAGTTCAGCTGTGTTGAAATGCGTTTTTGCTCCCGATTGGACGGTAAACACCATCGTCGTCGATGCAAAACGGGAACGAGACGCAGCTGTTGCCACAGGTAGATTCCTCCGAACGTCTATCGTTCCAGATGAAGGCTGCGGCAGGAATACGAACCTGCGTCGTGTTTCTACGGTAATGAAAAGTGCTAAACTAATCGGGGTTGGTCAGGGCGGATTGTGGCGTTTTCATTACAACAAGCCGACCGGAATCAAAGGAAGAATAAAACCCGGGCAGCTGCAAAAGGTTTTGGTGTTTGTACGTTATGGATGGACTTTAGCCTCTCGCAATCAGACAGCGGGAAAGAGAAGGAGGTAGCCGTCACAGAAACCGATTTGAGTAAACGGCTCGCGTTGACCGACCCTCTGGATGTTCATGCTACAGGCCAAATGTTTTCTAAGTTTGATTAAATTCATACAAAAAAGATTCATTGGTCTACTTAAAAAAATGATATTCTGTTAATGAGTCACTTATCAAAGCACTTCTTTGAAAAAAATATCCGGTACATGAAGTTTTCTTGCTTTGAGGTTTGCTTTCTCCAAAGTGACCTGTGGTAGCACGACATATGCAGTAATTAATCGGCATTTGTTTGTTTGTTTTTTTTCTTAGTTTGTCCACTTTTGCATTGAAATGTTGCAGTTTTTAAATAGGGATGCGGCAATATGAAAATTTTGACCGATATCGATATTTGATGTTAATATTCCTGCATTGGCCAAGTTCATCTAAAGCAAAATGATCACTGATGCTTTAGAGGCTTCTGTAGCTTATACCAAATCTTTTGAGTTTCTCCTCCATCCCCACATACTAGGCAGCTGATAAAACAGAAACCCAGCAAGGACATGTCTCATTTTAGACATTATTTTTTATTTTTTGTGCCAAACGAAGAAGCTTCAAATCCCAGAGCACAGCACTCTATTGTACGCCGCTCATTAAGTGAAACTGTCCTTCAGCTTCGCGCGTTTGATGCGTTTCGGCGTCGCAGTGTGACGGGAAAGGTAGATAAACAAAAAGTTTCCGTGGTGGTGCTTCCCCTCTGCTTCGTTGCTGCAGCTTCGCAGACTTCAGGTAATGTTTTTGTGCTCACCAGTTTTGATCATGCTGACTTTTATCTCGACAACACAAAGTCTCTGTAGTCACGTTCCCTGTCTACAGCGTTCCCGAGTCAAATTTGTGAGGTTTTTTTTCCCCATTTTTTGGGTGGCACAAAAAGTCGAAACAACATTAAAAACAGCTGTTTGCTGTCGAGTTCAATGAAGGAAGCTGCTTGTGTGTCTATTTTGTCCATGACTCGCGTGCGATTAAAGAGGACACCTTTTGGCTATTTATTTAGATACGAGAGAACAGAGAGAGAAGGGGGAAAAAAGCCCTAATTGTCTCATTAATTACTCTTCGCATGAAATAATGACCTAGCCCTTGTGATTGCAGTTCTTTGTTGCTCAATAATGAAGGCAGAGGTGGGATGGCAGCAAAAGAAAACATGCTTCAACCTTTTTTTTATTCACAGCATTATGCTAGAAGAGAGGGAGAAAAAAAGGAAAAATAGGACAAATAAGAACAAAAGGCAGGAGCAGTGAGAGAAAAAAATGGTAAAAACAAAAGGGGGAAAAAAAATGCAGCATTAGGACCGATTTGTTTAGAGCGAATCAAAAAGAGAGCAGCAGAGACGGAGAAAGATTTGGCCGTGAAGTGTTTGCCAGGCCTGCTGGAGCCCACCCAGTTCTCTCTCTCCCACCATCCCAGCGCGGTGAATAGGCTGTTTGACACACTGTTCAGACACCGAGACGCGGCACAACAACAAACCAAATCAGCAGCAAATTAAAGACTCCTGGGGGGGAAGCAGCAGAGTATCGCCAGAGGTGTTCTGGAAAGCCAGGCCACGCCAATTAAGTGCTGTAAGACGGTTCCAGGAGCCGGTTCTCTGGACCTCCAGCACACGATGGGTGTTATTAGACGAATGGAACGACAGATTGTACAGGGTGTCTTTAAAAAGTCTTAAATTCTGGTAAAATTCTTCTAAAATTAAGGGTTTAAAATGTCAAATTTGTTAAAAAAAACATTTGTCATGGCTGGACTGTTCAATCTTACAGGGTCAAGCTCGATTTTTATCTGTTATCGCAAGACTTTTCTGTCACGTGTGCAGATGTCTTTTGTGATTTAGGTCAGTTGAGGCTAAATTTGACTACTAATATACCCTTACTAGCTAGAGTAGCAAGAGTATATTGCTACCCTCGCTATGAATATAGCCAACTGGGTTAGCAATAGCTAGCAAGGGTGTATTAGCAGCTAGTTAATCAGTTATTCAGCTAGTGAGTCCGTGTCAAATGTAAAAAAGCTAGCTAGCTAAAAAGTTAGTTTTTATTGTGATTTTTTTTAAAATTATTTGTTTAGCTGGCTAGTTTTTTTATATTTGTCATGGGCTAAAAAATTTTTTTTAATTTATTGCCATTGGCTCACTTCTGTACGATTAAACGTGCATTTTGTGCACAAAAGGCTTACTTGTCTACTTGTGGGACTATTCTGTCACGCAGAAGTCTGAGTCATGCGCAGATGTCGTCTGTGATTTGAGTCCCTTGAGGCTACAAGTAACTAGCTGCTGATAAACTACAATCTAGAGTAGCAAGAGTAGACTGCTTACCCTAGCTAGCAATATATCTAGCTAGGGTAGCAGTAGCTAGCAAGCTAGCAAGGGTATATTAGCAACTAGTTAGTCGGTGTCAGATGTAAACAGCTAGATAGCTAAAAGTGAAATCATTGTAAATTTTTCTTTTTTTTTCTTTAGCTAGCAAGTTTTGAATATATTTTTAATGGCTAAGGAAACTTTTAAAATTTGGCGCCAGTTCGCTGGAAAGGTTCGTCTTCGTCACTGGCTCACTCCTGTTGCCAACGGTGCTACTTGCATTTTACTCAAAAAATCTTGGAAGCGCAAAGCTGCTGACAAGAGACACAAACAAACACCTGAGATGTCAAAGTTTTGATGTGGTGACGACAAAGCTCACCAGAGAACGGTCACCGCCGTTTCCACTAGCGCTGGTCTTTGGTGAGATACAAACTCTGAAGTCAGGGGTTGAGTGGATTTTAAACACCAAGTTCAAGCACTAGTCCCTTGAGGCCACAAGTAACTAGCTGCTGATAAACTACAATCTAGAGTAGCAAGAGTAGACTGTTTAAAATCCTCGGTGTTTAAAATCCACTCAGGTCTTAAATTTTGTTCATGATGGTCTTTAAAAGTCTTAAATTTGAGTTGAAGCCCTTAGAAACGCTGCTGTAAGCGCGGTCCTCTTGTCATGCCGCTGTTAGCTCCTACCATAGGGAGCTGGTGACACTAGATTAGCCTGAATACGTCTGTTATAGTCTGTCCAATGCAAACTTCCAACACAAGCTGCATTATTTGTGTCTCGAGGCCTCTAAAGGGAACGTAGCTCTTCATATCTGTCATATAGCCGAGGGAAGAAAAAAACTTATTTATCCCCGGTTTTTGCTTCAGCATGAATAGGTGCTGATTATCCTGCAGCTGATCTGGGTAAGCGCTGCTGCAGCAGCACTTCAGAGGGCAGTGAGGGGCTGCCATGTTAAAGACGATCCTAACCGGGTGCACAGCTCCCAGGCCTGTGCTGACATAAATCAGTGCAGCAAAGCAACTGTGTGGCGTTGCTTATTTAGTTGCCCAGCTGCACTCAGTGAACCTGAAACAACGAGGGGCGCTGTTTTCGACTCAAATGAGTGCTTCCAGTGCATACAGTTAAGTTTTACTGTATCTTTTTTTTTGTTTGTTTTCCTTTTTCTTCACCTTTCATGATTGTACACTTGACTGTTCCACCGTCAAAGGTCCTCCATCTTGTCGGAATGAGGCGGACCCAAACGGGGCGCGCATGAACGACCTCGGCAGTTCTCACAGGAGTACCAGGAGAAAGAGAGGCTGCTACTCGTCTACAACATTTCAGCGTCGGCATTGACCCTGAAATCAAATGTTTGATATAAAACTTTGAAAGAATTTCACTGCTTTCTGGTCTGTACTGGAGAGGCGAGATATACCCGTTAAACTTGTTCCGCTTTTTGTTAGGATGCAGCCACAAACTTTACACAAAACAGCACATAATCGTGACGTGGAAGAAAAAAAATACTTAATTTTCAAACTGTTTTACATGTAACGGCTTAAAGGTGTGGCATGTAGCTGTCCAACCCGACTGAGATTAAGGTACAGAGAACATCTGTCAACGTCATTTTAAGCCATATATGTCTACATATATCCCATATGATTCAGGCCTGGACTTTGACTGGACTGTCCTAGCACATAAATACGGTTGCATCTAAACCAATCTTTTATATGTTGTTGGTATGTTTGAGGAGGTTGTCCTGCTGGATTGTGAACAGTCGCCTGAGTTTTAAGTCTCCAACAGCTTCTCTGTGCCAGCTGGTGTAAAACATCCCCACAGTATTATGCTGCTTTATCGTGTTTTACAACGGTAAAACATGGTAGCGGCATCGTCCCCGATTTACAAGCAGCGCTTGCAAGAGGAGCAACAGAAATTAAAGGAAGAAAGGTGGCGAGAAGGGGAAAGAAGAAGATGGGAGTAGACGAGAGAAGCATAGAGGGAGCACAAGCCTAGTCTGCCTCTAAACCTGCAGAAAGAGGAAAAAAAACAAAACCAAGAAACCACAGCAGCAAACGACAATTAAAGCTGTATGTAGACCCAATCACACCCCAACGCATAATTTGTATAAAAGGGTCTGAATCTAAACATCTGATGTTCTTCTTGCCATTTCTTCCATATTTGCTGACCTATTTGAGAGCATTATTACCTGTATCAATATATTCTATTATAAACCTTTTACAACAGCTTCGTCCAGTTTGGGTGGACGACCATGTCTTGGCTTCTCGACTTCTAGGACAATTGGTTGCACTTGATTTTATTTAAGGGTATCAGTAAAACGAGAGCTGAATTCTGAAAGCAGTGTAGATTCTCGTTCTAACAGAATGATGTATTGGCACAAAGAGCTTCATGCCAGTCAACCGCTCTCTACTGTAGTCAGGAATCTAATTAGCTCAACGAAGGCACATTAACCTTATCATGGATTTAATGGCAATTAGACGCATGTAAGGCCGCTTACAAGTGACTTGAACTTATCCTTGATTGTGAGGCTGATAAAAGCTGATGCAGAGTAGAATATAAGGGTCCAAATTAATTATTCCACAACAGCGCAGATGAAAAGCTGCTTCTATTGACGGACGCAGCTGATTGCCACCGCGGGTGACTCTAGGGAACGCGGCCGGCTATAGCTCAGAGATGGGCCAGGTTGTGACAGAACTGTCCCAGTCCATGAGCTGGGAGGCATTTTGTAACGAAGATGACCAGCGCGAGGTGCCAGAGCCGGTCTGTCGGTCGAGCAAAACGCTCCAGCAGCTTCCCGGGGGCCACGCCAGCCTTGGAGCGGAAGGCAGGAAAGATCCTTGGGAGAGAGCGGGCTTCCTTTATTCTCTAACAGGAGAGCGCGCGCGTGTGTGTGTGTGTGATCCGCAGGCCTGAAGCGTCCACAGTGAACGGAGGTTTAATTGGCCATATCCAGTGATAGATGGCTGTTCAACCTTTTGTTGCTCATCAGTGGCAGGATGCACCGAGGCTTGCTTGTTTCACAATATGAGGCTGATTGTGGGGTCTATTAAAAATCAGCCTCTGGAGGAGATGTCACTGTGCCGCGACGCCACAGCTTGAAAGGAGAAACTCCAGAATGATCTGATTTGAAAAAAGAAAAGAATTTAAGAAAAGAATCAACTCGCGCTCAGTTGATTGCCCATTATATCACGAAGGCAGTAAAAAAATGATTGAAAAACTGATCACACTTAATGAGTTATCTCTATCCACAGAGACATCCGGAGGGAGATAATTGACATTAATTATCCGCTTTTGTTTCTCGGCAACGTAAATCAAAGCGGGGGGGGGGGGGGGGGGGGGGGGGAATCTCAGTTTTTATTTAATCGCAAACAAAAATCATCGTGTCAAGCAAATTCCTGATTGAATGGCGTGTACGTTAATGACATAATCGCTCCCTCACCGAACAATCCGGGCTGGTGAAAAAAGTTCCCTTTCTTTGTGCTCAAGAGTGATTGATGCGCTCAGCGGCTGGGAAGACGCACGTCAGGTTAAAGATACAAAATGCCTGTTTTTGTTCGGTAAACTGTGTGCAGGGGGAAGGAACTCTAAGTGAATCAGAAAGCAAACAACTCCGAGTATCGTCTCAGACTCTCTGGCAGACGGAGATGAAAACAGAAACGGGCCCTGACGGCAGGAAGCGGAGGATATCCAGGCGAAGCGAAACCGGCTTTGCTCGAGGAGGGCTTCCTTTGCACTTCACAGAGGAGGTGCCAAAGTGAGAGAAAATTAATAAATAAATAAATGGCCACTTTTGCAGCAGGGTTGGGGGGTGGGGATGTTCTTTTGACATCCCCTAACAGTTGAGAGTAAGCTGGAAAAATGAGTGATGCTCGTTAACTCTGACCCAAATCCTGCTCGACAGTGGGAGCTGTTAAAACACGGAGCAGACTGGGGAGTCTGGGTGACCTAGATAGCATTGGCTCTGAAAAGCAGCCATACATCACATTAAGTCGCTCTTCGCTCTAATACAATGAGGCATATCTCTCTCATTGGTAATGAAAATTACATTCTGATAAGGTTCTTTGTGACACGGAGAATACCTCTCCGTCCGCCGACACGCCAATGCCTCGTCTGCTGGGACGGACTCTCGGCATAGACTGCTCCTTCGCCGCTGGACCTGGGTGACACTATCAGACTTATGAGCGGACACGGACTGGGACACTATAGTCGGACGAATCCGAACTGTGACTCGTGGTGATGAGTCATCCTCGGTTACCAGCTGTTGACGGAGGAAATGGAACATGTCTGAGCAAAACAGTTCACTTCTTTTCTTCGTTGTTCAGCCGGTCGCTTTGTGGGTCGCCTCAACGGGTTTCATCTCGCTTCCCTCTTTGTCTCACCGGCTCATCTTCTTAGAGCTCTCTTCATTTTGTCCAATATGTTCACTATCCTTCCTCTTCACATGCACAAATCATGTCAACCTCGTTTCAAAAACCTTATCTACAATCCTTGTTGACCTGAGTCGGCCATTACAAATGTGCCCAAACCTTTGTTGGTATTTTAAATGAAGGGTTGTGGTTGTGGCACCGTCATCATTTGTAAATATGATGCTGGATTTAGATTTAGAATTAGAATTGTGGCCCGAAAGCTCATGTTCAGTTCAGAGTTCATCAGATAACAGCATGGTTATTGGAGATTTTAGCTAGGCCAGGATGATGTTTTTCTATATATAATTTTGCTCGACTTCATTGTTCAGACATAAAAGCAATACAGGAAATTGTTGTTGCATGTAAAACACATCCAGTTCTCATTGAAAATTTCTTTCACTTCCCTCACTGTCCTTTTTATATCACTTCTGATTTAAAAAAGGACAAAATATTTGGACGATCCAGTGCAAATATCTTAGTACACTTGAAATAACGCAAAACTCACTCATGGGTAACTTTTCAGCAAGATATAACAGCTTGTTTTAAGTCAATAATTCCTTTACATTGATGAAGAAGTACTAGTTCCATTGACAGATTGACATGGGAAAAATCATTTTCCCATGCTATAAGTGAAATAAGCTGCTAATGGAAATAGTACTTTGTTTTGTCTTATTTCAGCTATACTAATATATTTGCACTAGAAACTAGACCAAAACTACCTGGTGTTTTTGCTGTAATTACTTGTTTTAGACTTGAATTTTACTTTCAGACTAATTTGACATTAGAAGTGTTGACTTTTATAATCTTTTGTCCATGATTGAATGAAAGGTCTCCTGATACACAGCTCGTTGGTGCTTTCAGTTTCCCCGGTAGCTCTCCTTCCTGTCGTGGCCGTTTACAAAAGTCTTTCTGGGGGGAAACTGACAAGGGTCCCCCTTGGAAACAAACTTCCAACAATGTCACACAATGTCAGACATGACGGTGTACTCCCTGCTACTCCCAGTGCCCAGTTTCTTTTCTGTCCTCTCTTTCCCCGACAATGGCACCTCAACTCGCCAACCGAAGCCGCGGCAGCCGCCGTGCCAGCTTGGCACGGCTTGGCCCGTGTCAGCGGCGGATGATTCAAGGGCATTAAAAAACAATGCGGGGGTTTCCAGTTCACGGTGCCAGGAGTGGCACCGCCACCGTTTGCTTTGAAACAGCCTCTCCCCTCCTCTCCTGCTGTTGGACCCATTAGCAGTCCATCCTCCGAAAATTTGCTTTGCGTGCAACAGCAGCGCCGGTCATGGTTTGCTGTTCTGTATTTACTCATGAGCAGTACATAAAGTGAGACTGTTAAATATTTCACCAGAGGTCTTCTTCATGGGTGGCCGCTACAGCAGCGAGCATTAGCTGCACGCTCATTAAGGATTGATGATCAAGAAGAGATAATAACATCTTTGTTGATTTGTTAAATTGCTGCCCGCCATTTTATACGCGAGTACTGTAATGAGTGAACAAGGGAGCACGTGTCATTTTAATTTTTAACCACCTGTAGCTTAACATTTGTTATCTCTGTCTCCTTGCCTTGCAGTGCTGAGAGCTACAGACTGTGATGGGCTGCTAACCCACATCTGAAGTGCTCCAACAAAGAATAATATCCACTTCTGACCTACTCTGAAGAACAATATTTGATTCAGTCAGTGTTGCAAGTCTCCCCCAGGGGGATTGCTCCTGAGCAATAGGTGAACCTTCGTAAAGAGCAACAGTGGAAACCATGTGATACTTGACCTTCACTGTGAGAACTCGGGTGCACTCCGGAGGATGTCAAATCTGATCTGAAGCCGCCCCTCCAGAGGATCGTTCGGCTCATAATTCAATCGGCTCTTCGATGTTTTGCCCGGCGTCGCTCAAACGCCGCGGACCAGCAGTGACGGGGCGCATCTATTGACGCCGGATCTTTATTTGTTGAGGAGTATCAGACACGTCGCCATGGATTTGACTGAGATTATCCTTACCAAAGAGCCGCTGTGAGAGACACGGAGAGCCGACGGAGGGCGAATCGAACACTGGGAGATCGAGGGGGGTCAGCGAGTGCGCTGCTAAACTCATGGTGGATCTGCTGTGAGCAGGACAAGGGACTCAGCGGTGGAGGATGTCAGCAGAGGCCGAGGTCCAGTCGGGTGTCAAAACCAGCCAGCGAAAGGAGTCCAGGAGGATCAGAGGTACGTTCAGTTCTAACAGAGCAATTTTTAAGTTTTGTTGACAGGCTGGTGTCTGTTTAGTGAAGTGTTTCTCAATTCCGGTCCTCAGGCCCCCTCTGTCCTGCATGTTTTAGGTGGTCCCCTTCTGTCACACACCTGGATTGAATCTGTGGCTGATTAACAGGCTTCTGCAGGACTTGATGACTGCAGAAGAGATCATGCAATCATTTGGGTCAGCTGTTCTGAAATAGAGCCACATCTAAAACATGCAGAGCAGAGGGGCCTGAGGACTGGAATTGAGAAGCACTGGTTTAGTAGTACATGATGAAGCATAAGATGGATAAACGGACTCAGGCATTATTAGAGGCCCTGATTGGGTGAGGCATTAAGGAAAGGTCTTGGCTACGTTTTGTCCTCCCACGCACGATTATGACTAGAGATGAACCAAGAAATTGACTTATGACTGGAAACAAGTGACTTTTTTTTTCCAATGACCTTTCCTGACCTGTCACTGAAACCCAAGATTGTGATGTTTCTCCAATCAGTAGCTGTAGCTACATTTCCATTACAAAAGTTTCAGTATTTCACCAATGTCAGAAAAACATGAATTCACAATTGCTTTGTTTGCATTAAATAAGAAACAAAATTAAAAACGCATGTTCAAGTAATTTAAAAACGTGACGCGCCATCATCCTCCATCATCCGTCATCTACCACTTCCTGTTGTCTTCTTTGTGGTTTGCACCAGTGGCAACAGCCAGTTGTTGAGCACATGACTGGGGTGATGTAAAAAAAAAGTGTTTCTGTTGCAGTTTTATGAAATAGACCAATTTCAGTTTGGGCAAAAAAAAAAAAAAAAAAAAAAGCCCACCTCCTAGCACCAAAACCTTTTATCAAAAAAATTAGTTTTTTTCCAAAATGGACGTGTTTCCTTTAAGCAAGTTTATTTTTGAAATGTAAAATTGCGCCTTTATATAGTCAATGGAAAAGCAGCTTATGTTTCCATCTGATTGATATGCAATATTTGAAACGTTCAATCAATCAATCAAATTTTATTTGTATAGCACATTTCAGCAGCAAGGCATTTCAAAGTGCTTTACATCATAACAAACACAGAATCACAATGCAATATAGAATCAATCATTAAGTCAAGTTACATCAATAAATTTGTAATTGATTACATTTCAAATACAATTCTAAACAGGTGGGTTTTCAGTTGAGATTTAAAAGAAGTCAGTGTTTCAGCTGTTTTACAGTTTTCTGGAAGTTTGTTCCAAATTCGTGGTGCATAGATGCTGAAAGCTGCTTCTCCTCGTTTGGTTCTGGTTCTGGGGATGCAGAGCAGACCAGAACCGGAAGACCTGAGAGGTCTGGAAGGTTGATACAATAAAAGCAGATCTTTAATGTATTGTGGTGCTAAGCTGTTCAGTGATTTATAAACTAACAAGAGTATTTTAAAGTCTATTCTTTGAGCTACAGGGAGCCAGTGGAGGGACTTTAGAACTGGTGTTATGTGTTGCGACTAACTCGTACGGCAATTGGGTAGAAACATATCTAATACCTTCTGTCTATGTTGTGAAAATGTGGTTAAAACTGCTAATTAAAAACAGACATCCAGGGCCTGAAGAGGTATGTAGTTTTTATCTTTTTCCTCCACTTGTCTCATCTCCTCAATTAACAATGTCTGGACTGTGAATGCATGAAAAATATTCAGCTTATGGGAGTTCTTTTCAGATGGGTGTAAAACGATTAGGAATAGAAACAGGTCGGCAACCAACTGGCTGGTTTTGCTAGTCTGGCAGACAGTGAAGAAAACCCTGCACCTTGTTACGGATGGAGCTAAATAACATCAGACAAGGAGGAAAAGAAACCGCCACTCAGTCAGGTCCACTGAGAGCCTTCGTGTCTCATCTCAGGGATCCAGATGTAGTAACAGCCATCCCCATGTAGCCCCAGGGTTCGGTGGCACAGTGATTCAGGTGTCACGGACAGGGTAATTCACACCATGTCACCGCGGCGAACAGCATAAGTGATCTGATTGGAAGAGGCATCCTCTGCGCGCTGAAAGCTTGAACCGGGATTGGATTGGCTTTGAGCAGGAAGACGCAGAGCGCTACAGAGGGCGGGATTGTCTTTGAGGCCGACTGAACCAGCAGGAGCTCCAGCGTTTGCCTTCCACTTCTTCATCCTGCAGTCTTTTCCCCTCGTCTCTCCATCTACCAACAAAGCCGCTGCAGCTAGTTCAGTGGGTTTCGGCTATTGTGAGCTTGCAGTAACAAGGTCGCCGGGGCCAGGTCCTCGGTGGCTGTTTCACGAGTTCTGTCGGATCGCTCTGATAAATGGCTCGGCTGGAGGAGGGCCCATCGATTTGAGTTAAGTGGAGAGGTGGGGAGGGGTGACGGGGGCGAGGGGGAGCGGCCGCCAGACGGCTCAGGAGAAGGGACTATCTGCACAAAGTATCAGCCTCTGCCTTTAACATGTTAATCACATGGTCCAGGAACCGTCACAAGCACTGAAGAGGTGATTTAGATCTATATGGAGTAGAATTGGGTCTGCATGCAGAATATATGTATGCAGATGGATATGTGGGTTCGGCCGCGTTGTGATGTCTTATTTGTGAAGGACACTATGAAGTCTGGCATGTGGAACGTACAGTGGGGTGAAAAAGTGTTTGCCCCTTATAGATTTGACTTTTTGTCACTTTTCTACGGCCAGGATTTTAACATGTCCGTTTTGGTTACTTGCGCAGATTTTAACGCATTATAATTTGAACAATTGATTGATTTTTATTTATTTATTTTTTTACATCCAGTGATTCCAGCCGGACCCTTTGTATACTCTCGTTTCTGTAAATCTGACGCACGAGCGACGGACGACAGAGCCATTTCTCTTGGTCAGCAAAAGACGACCTGACGGGACGCTGGAAAAAAAACTATTGTTGTTTTCAATCTGTGCTAAAAGAAGTTGGCACAACAAGTTCAAGCCCAAAAAAAGCATTTCGATGCCAAACTTGTTGCGGATGCCCCCGACGCCAACGTCAGCGTCCTAACTTGACATTTCTAAAGGATTTTGTTTTAAAGAGGTTCCACGAATAATCACTTGAAATCTGTGTAGAATGGCACTTTGCATCAATCTGATGGTTGAATAACCTAAGTAATGGATTAAAAACAAGAAATATATTTGCTGTTGAACTCCTATATTTATTAGATAATTTAGCAGTAAAATGGGTTTTTGAATTGAAAATTTTTCTTATTACGTTGATATGTAGTTTTTGATTAAAATGTGGTTAATTACAGACCCTGCAATTAACTCTATTAAAAAATTCTAATCGAGTCCCTCTACTACATTTTCCAGATCGTCAAACGTATGTTGAAAACAAGTGGCGGGAAATCTATCTGTTTAGAAATACACCACCCTTCTTGTTTAGTCATGAATAAACCGTAATTAATCAGTTTCATTTATAACAACCAGGCCTGATTACTGCCATATGTGCAGAATCAGGGAAACACTTACACAGAAGCGGGCTGCTGCTTTTCCTGGTTCGGACCGCGCGCTGCGCTCGGCAGAGCCGTGGATTTTGTGCTCTACCAGAAAAGCCAGATGAAAAACGTCTGGATATCAGTTTTTGACCTTGACCTTGAGTGCAAATGAGGTTATGCAGCGGCGCAAAGGACTCCAGTAACCCTACCTCTGATTGACTCGGAGATGCTGGGATTGGATCCGACGGAGATGCTGCGGCGTGACCTTAAATGGGCTGTTCACGCTTTAAAATCCTCCAGTGTGGCTGAATTAAAACACATCTGTGAAAACAAGTGGACAAAATCCGTGGCTAGTTAATCTCAAAAGGGTTGGTGGCAGCTGTCAAGGATGAAACAATCAGTTATTGCGCTTAGGGGGCAATTGCTTGTTCAGATACGATCAGATTGGTTTGGATAGCTTTTCCCCTTGCTATGATATACTAAGTTTTGTTTCTGCTCTTGTCTAAATGTATCGAGGACGAAGCCAAAACCAACCTGAGGTAAATGTGCATCTTAATGCTTTCTGACTTCCCCGTCCTCGTGACAACTCTCAAGGCTAGTCTCTTCAAATAAAGGCAGCAATCTAAAAAATCTAAAAATAGTGAAAGTATACTCCCAAAACTTCAACAGGTTGAACTGCTGGCAGGAGAATATTGCTAAATGGTTGAGAGTTGTTGGAAAGCCATAGAAAGGTAGTAATGTATTTAAAAACTCATGTGCCAGTTTGCTGTGCGACTTTGTTTGAGAGTGTGAGACATGTTTTCTTTCTGCACATGCTGAGTCACTGGGATGCAGGTTTTTGTTTGCTTTACGCTCAAATCCAGGTATGAATACTTTCAATACGTCAGTCAGTAGTTCAGATTTTTTTTTCAGCAACGGGACCAACACAGATATTAATATCGGATTGGTGCATCTCTACTGAAAACATAAGTGACGGACATAATGTAGAGATTAGGGGAAAGAAAAATACTCCAGCTGTGGGGTGTAAATGTTATTCAGTTTCCATCCAACACAAATTATAACAGTGGCATCCCACCAAGAAAAGAAAATCTTGGCTTAGCCGTCCCTGACAAAGCGTCCTTAAAGAGGCTAGAACAGAGTAGCATACTTCTCAGCTATGAGTAATTGCCCAGTCCTGATAGCTGATGGATTTAACGTTAGCTTTGTTGTTCATGGCGTTTCCAGCTAATGGCTAAATATAGATTCCAGTCGGATCCTCTAATGCATCATGTGCTGCTTTCCCCCCTCCGCCCCTCCGCCTCCCTCTCTTTACTTCTCATGCAGTTCTAATGGGCCTGAGATGAGCGCGGCACATTAACGCGATGCTGGACGCGCTCACTCACATCGGGGACGCACGGCGGCGACGTCTGCTCTGTAAAAGCTAAAGTGCCGGTCGGTCCGCACGTCCATAGGACTTCCTTTCATGTGTGACTTTACTATCACCATAGCAACTGTTGCTCTCCGACTGTAATCTGTGCACAAGAAACGTTTAAAAAAAAGAGAAAAAAAAGGGCAAACCAGAGGAAGACGGAGATAACGAGCTGACCAGACACTGAGGCAGCATGTCAGATGAAAGCCTGTTTTTTTTTTTTTTACATTGCCTGTTGAAGTTGGGTCTGTCCGCCTTCCTCGTGTTCTGCTGCTCTGCTTTTAAAGCGAGCGTTCAGAACTTATAAAGTGGGATTCTTTTAAAAGGTTGTTAGCGGGTCATGGGTTATATGCGGTAGATAAGCCGTTGTCAACATGACGGAGTTGGTTTGTCCTCTCTGAAGCAATAGCCATTTGATTCAGACTCTTATTTACTGTTGTTCAGACATGAACCGCTTCCAACCTTTCAACAGCACCGCGTTTGAAAAATCGTGAACCATCCCTTCATGGCACAGAGGTACAATATGATGAAAATCCAGACGGACCCTCAGGGACGATGGTAATTTTCGAGCCGATTTGCTGTGTAAGGACAGGATTGTGCCATCCACGCCGCTTCAGAGCACACTTTGATCACGCCCCGTCGACTTCTCTGGGACTTTGTACGTAGAGCCACGTGCATTTCTGA
This sequence comes from Xiphophorus hellerii, assembly GCF_003331165.1. Taxonomy (NCBI): domain Eukaryota; kingdom Metazoa; phylum Chordata; class Actinopteri; order Cyprinodontiformes; family Poeciliidae; genus Xiphophorus; species Xiphophorus hellerii. The sequence goes on from NC_045677.1 coordinate 5,841,752, forward strand.
TTGCTGAGACCACAAAGACAGGAGAGGGCAGATTAATTCACTAGTCATTTGTCATGCAGTAAAAGCCCCGTTCGTACCTGCTCTGCTCTCCTCTGTCAGTCCAATGACAACCGAAATGTGTCAGTGTAATGTCTAAATTACCACCCCGGTGCTTATGCTCAAAGATTTATGATGGCAATCTGTCCAAGTCGGGATTAGCAACTTTAGATGTGTTGCTTTTGAAAAGTGCAAACTTTGGCAGAAGGAGGTGCATGGGGCATGTTGTTTTTCGGACGCTGCAGCTTCTCGTCTTCTGGCGTCCTTCATATTCAATGGAGTTTGATACGTTAGCACTGTAGCCTCCCCCGTGGCTTTCTGTTACAGTAGCATGTGAAGATGTGAAACAAGAAAAAACAAAAGCCTCGTCAGCTCCTGCATCCATAATTTGGTCACCAGATAAGCCAGGTGGTGATGGATTGTTTTTGTGGCTGGTGAAATATTTTCCTCCATGAGCTCCACAGCAACAGAATCATTCACCTGGGGATAAATTATGAACAAAACAGAGAACTAAACTGGAATAACTAAATAAATAAAATGAGACAGTGACATCAAAGCAGCAGAACATTGGTAATTCCACGTTCTTGAATAGGGCGCAGTACATGCGCTCTATTCACAGGAAGAGTGCCTTGAAGCAAACACATACTTTAAAAATGCGTCCGAACCTGATGTTCTATAACAGCCTCTTTGTTTCCTCATGTTCAGACCTCAGTAAAATGTATTTTTCAGTATGACGGGATGATAGCAGGGAAATTGAAAAGTGAAACAAAAGCTTTACAATATGGCTGGATCCAACTGAGTTTAGTGCCTTTCCACGACAACTTTGCATGTCCTCTTCAAGAATGAAAATGTTTTTTTTCTTTACCTTTAAATCACTGTCCCTTTAGCATTTAAATATGCGTTGATATTTACGTTAATTTTAACCTTGTGACCTTTTTCAACTGAAACACCTGGAGCAAAGTGAAACGCCTGACCTGTTCCACAAGTCACAGAGGCTGATGTGAATGCTTTAATCAATTTTTGAGCAGCTTTACTTTTCTATCAGAGCTGGCCTGAACGTAGGCAAGATGTTCCTTCCTGTAGCTGTTTGAAGTGGAAAGGTCACGGCTATAACAGACATGGAGCACCAGTTTCCCCACACATGAACAAAACACCCATTACCAACTGCTTCCTTCACTATCTACCATTTATTCAGGTAAAATAACAGCCTTGCGGCGCTATTATCCAAAGCCCGCTCCCGACCAACACCCGTCAGCACAGAGCATGATACTCAGCTGCAGAAAACACCATAAAAAATAACCTCATGCCCCCAAACACCAGTTATTCAGGACAAGACTCTTACTCACTGAACCACACAGATACAAAGAGCTCCGTCAACCTGGACAGTTAATGTTGCTGAATCCTTTGTGTTGCTGCAAATCCGTTGATCAATGCCTGGGTTGCCTTTACAACGGCTCAACCTGGGTTAAGCTGAAACGCTGGACAAGAAAACAGGGAAAGAAACGATAAAAACACGCCACTCAGTCTCACCAGCAGGAGTTTATTAAGAAGTTCACAAGACCGAACTTTTATTTTGATGGACTCCAAAGAGAATTTACTTGCCGTTCTCACCTTTACAAACCCAGAACTTCTTCAACCATCGCTGGGAACACAAGAACCTCGATACTGTGCTTCATTTTTAACATCAGCGAGGTTGAATGAGGGAACATCAGCTGCTGTTAGTGTCAGCAAATGCGTTTGCGTGTGTTTGCTGAGGCCTACGAGTTACGCCGCGCACACGGAGGAGGCAGATGGTGGGGACAGATTTTCCATTCTCGGATATTCGTTTTCTTTACCGCGTCTTATAGGCATCTGCTCCGATAGGGCTTACCTTGTGTTGCTTTTCCCTTTTCTTTTTTTTTTTCTTTCATGAAATATGAAATCCTGTGTGCTGAGATACGGGAAATAATTGTGACCGTCGCAGCTTTCATGTTGATGAATTAAAATAGGATGGTGTGCGGCGTGTCCTGCCAGATGGGAGGGGAGAAGGGGGGCAGTGTGGACACCATGAGACGCTCTCAGAAAGGTTCCGAGGTTAACCTGCCTCGATGCTTGCATCCCCAACAAAAACTTCCCTGTTGCCAAGTCCTTATATCTGGGGGGGGCACTTCTGACTCTCCATCTGTTACCATCTGTGCCTTCGCTGTCCCCGTTCTACTGTGGCAAGGAAAACCATTCAGAGACGGGCTCCGAAACGGCACGGAGCACGGCGAACAGTAAACGTTCCCTCTGTGGCCCTGGAGCACAGCTTCAGTGTCGGGTAGGGGATTACAATGTTTGAAACCCTTTGACATCCTGTAGTCTGAGCTGCATTTTTGAAAACTTTACTTTATTCTGTTCCAGTTTCTGTCATCATCTTAAGACATGAGGGCAAGAGGAACTTCTGCTAAGATACAGTGAGGATTGGGTGTCTTTCCACCTGACAACTACAAACGTCAATGTCTTCCATTGGGATTTGTTTGTTGGAAACCAACAAAAGTAGCGCATAATTATGTACCGAATGGATGTGTCATCTTTCAAATTTTTTTCATGAATACCAATCTAAACTAGTTCGTACTTAGCCTTCGGCATTTTGATACCGACAGATGAAATCTTCAGGAGCCTTCAGGACTCCCCTATTCAGAATATCGTCCTCCTGTGTGTAACTGAAATACATTTTAAATCCAACTATTTTTAAGATATCAGAGGCTTGTTAGAGAACATTAGTGAAACAAAAAGCATCACAAAGACCCAAGGAATACCATGGTAACTCTGCAGACTTCAGGTGAGAGTTGAATGTCAGAACTAACCATCCGTCCATTGTCTATACTAGTGGTTCCCAAAGTGTGGGGCGCACCCCCTACAGGGGGCGCCGTGCCATTGCAGGGTGGCGCTGGAAGCGGTATGGATGAATGGGGGAAAAAAAGGTTACACAAAAGTGTTTCCCTGTAAAGATGGTTTGTAGTGTGTTTTGTTGCAACCTGAAGTGTGAAATAAACTTCAGTGGAGTTTGAAAACAAAATATGTGTTTAGGTTTATGTCTGGTTGAATGATGTGTGTGCCCTGTTGATTCTTTTTTTTTTTCTTTTTTGAGGGTTTTTTATTGTAACCAATAGGGGGGCACAGGAATCTTTGGGAACCACTGCTCTATACAGCCTATCCTCATAGGATTGCTGGTCGGCTGGTGCCTTTTGTCCAACAGTCACTGGCCAAAAAGCAGGGCATATTCAACTTGGACAGATTAGCTGATCTAACAGTCATAGTTTTTAACTGAGGAAGCATGGGAGAACCCACACATCCACAGGGAGAACATGCAAACTCCATATAGGCTGGGATTTGAACCTAGGACCTCGCTGCAAGACAACATTACCACCAACTGTTCTGCAACAGGAAACCCTCAATAATTAATGTCTATGACTACATGACACATCTGAGCTAACTAACTAAATGTTGCTGCACATCTGTCATCTTACTTCAAACCTGATTTTTTTTTTTCTAGTGAGCCCAAAAAAAAAATTTACTTAACTAATTTTTACTCCTCTTAAAGGAGAAAAATATTTTTTTTCCTAACTCATGTTTTTTTATATTTTATAATGTCAATTGCAATGAATGCTACGACCTAATGACCGTACAATGCCATGAAAACATAAGAACAAAGTCTATACATTTCACATATTGATTTTATGTAAAGACTAATTACGTGTGACCTCAATCTTTGAATCTGGGGGTCTGAGTCTTTGTTAATCAGAAATAGTACGTAGAACACAATGTAGAGAACGTAGAATACAAAATATACCTTTGCCTTCAATATTGTATTACTGAACCAAATGCATTCTCATGACAATATAAAATAGATGTGAAATCACAAATTAGCCATAAAATACCGCGAATAATTATTTCTTGTTCTCCTCTGAAAAGAGCCGGACCCCAGTCATACAGCCAGAGCTTTAATTAAACCTTTTTCATGTGTTAGAATGGCCCAGTCAAAGTTCAGGTCTTGGGACTGAATTGAAAAATCTGAAGTATGACTTAAAGATTTGCTGTTCACAGATGTTTTCCTTCCAGTTTCACCGAGCTTAGAATGCATTGTAAAAAGAATGGCCGAAGATGTCGGTGCCTAGAAACCCAAAACTGGCAGAGACGTTCCTCAACATAGAAATACAAATAAAGTGACAAAAAAATAAATAAATTCACTTCACACTTTAAGGTTTAAATGTAAAAAAAATCCTCTGTTCTGGTGTAATCACATAGAATTCCAATAAAGCGTGCTGACGTTTCGGTTTGCATTGTGAATAAGTGTTTAAAAAAAAAGCAACACCGAAAAGCTGGGGTATGAATACTTTTGCCCTGTGCTTGCACATCAGAACAGCAGGCCTCTGACCACCAGTGTGTGGCGTCACACGCAGCAGGCAACTCTTTGTCAGGCAAATCTCCAGCCTATTTCTTCACAAACAAAATCATTGTGAGGGCCGTTCAGCTCTGGCCTTCCAGAAAGCCGGAAGAATATACTGTATGTGTGTCACCTCCCTTCACGAGCGCTAACACAAACACACACCTTCCCTTCCTCACCTCTTCGATCTGACAGAGTGCAGCAACATGAAACAGCATGCCCCTCAGCTCTTTGGTTTTCAAAATACAGCACGCTCGCTCTTCTCCATCTGAACCCGGAGCACGTAGCACACGAGTTACGCCATGCGCCGACTCAAGACACTAGTTCCCTTCGCAAGCTCTGCCTTTTTTTTTTAATGATCATCCATCTGTGCGTAAACCTCAAAATTTCTCCTGAAGTATTATTTGGCGGGTGGAGGGTGGGATGAGTGAAAGGCACGCTCGCATGTAAAGAAACAAAATGGCATGGAGCGCCTGGTTAGAGCTCATCTTGAGAGAGCGGCGCTGAATTGGGCCGATTGTGTTTAAAATGCAAGTGGAGCAGCATGCATTTTGCATTACATTAGAGAGCGAGTGAGTCAGGAAGATCAGGCGAGAGAGAGCGCACAACGCCGTGTGAATAGATTGTAGATACAGCAAGAGGGTTGGTTTGAACAACAGCGATCATCGCAGCGGAAACATTTCCCGTGCGCCTGCTGCTCTGCTTCTTATTCAGTCCGTCGATGGATCCTGAACGTCCGCGTCCGACTGTGGGCTGCTAAATGCACTGCGGAGTCTCGATGTACCGCGGGTCTCAAAAGTCCACCCTGTTAAAATTCCAGGTTTGGAGATCTTGATAAATAATTTCCAAACCTCTCCCATAATTGATGCAACACATGTCCAGTACAGTTCAACTGGGGGGAAAAAATCTGCAAAGGGGAGAAAGTCAAAGAATAATAAAAAAGCTGCTGTAGCGTCGCTGCAAGTGTGGACACCCTGTAACTAATCCCTTCTTGAAAGGCCTTTAGATTGAACTTCAGCATTCGGGCTTATTCAGTTTACACCTGTCACCATTTCTGGTGAATCTGTTAAATCAGAGATAAACTTTGGCCATTCTAGTCAGTATTTGCTTGACATTTGCATCCTCTACTACCTAATGCCATAGTTTCCAGAGAGGTTACAAAAGATAATGATAATGTAACCATTAAAAGGTATCAGTCAGGAGATGTGAACAAAATATTCCTCCGGGTATCCCCTCAAAAAGCTGCTAGGCCCGGTGCTAGGGATGCTAAGCCAGTCCTCTGCGGGGGCCTTCTGTGTTTTGTTAAAAAAAAAAATGGTAAAAGTTACTAACATTTGGAGGTGTATGAACAGGGATCCGAATTTGGAAATAATAGCGTGTGAGGTCAACGGGTAGGAAGGACAACGCAAGTGGTGCGCACCACCTCGCGCCCAGTCCATCACGTCAACTATAGATCTAGCTTAACCCGTCAATGCTGTCACAGCTACTGGAGTATAAAAAAATAGTTTTTTTATATTGGTGTATTTAAAATAAACTATGCTTAGCCTGGTGGGGGGGCATGTAAAGCCTGGAGGCCCGCCAGGCTTATAATCAGTGATGGCATAGTTACTTTGAAAAGTAACTTTAATCAGATTACTGATTACTCCTTGAAAAAGTAACTTGGATTACCGACTACTTGATTTGGAAAGTAACTAAGTTACATTAAAAGTAACTTTCTTAGTTACTATCAGCAGCTGCTAACAACAACAACGCTCTGACGTTGATCTTTGCCAAAACTTAATTGTAAGTTATTTTATAAAGGCAACATCTACAATGTGTCTCCACTTATAAGGCTGAACAGAAGAGGAGATTTTTTTAATGGTAACAACAGTACAAAAAAAACTTTAGTAATTTGTGCGTGTTTTTGTGTGCTCTACTATTGCCTGGAAAACTGAGAAGGATTTTTAAGCCCCTTTAGCTCGACGTCATTCACAGCAAATATATTACCTGTCAAGTTTTATCAAGTCTGGTTTCCCACTTGAAAGGGATGGTCTGTACTGTGAATCTCAACTGGATTTCACTCCAAGAGCCTTCACTTTAGCTGATCCGTCTTTATTTTTATATGATGGTCATCATAGTTTTTAGCCTTCCAGCCACATGGGTGAAAAACCTCAAAAGAAACAGAAACACATCTATTATATTTTGAAATTAACAATATAAATACATCGTGAAATAATCAGATTTCCACCCCTTTAAACCAATTATTCCAAAAGTATAATAAATAGCAAATATTTTATAGTAAAATTCAACACCAATAAATTAGCATATTTATCAACATTTCTTAAATATATTTTTAGTCAAAATTCTATTCAACATTTATTCATTTTTTCACTTTCTACCATAAGCAATAAACACCAAGTGATTTTTTTTTTTTTAATTACTCTATTTGATTTGAATATTAAAACTGTTCAGTACAACAATCAATCAGAGTCCATGTGCTGCTCCAATGAGACTCAGGAAATAAGGAGCCGCGTTGTGAGGCTTACCGGCCGTCCTTCACAGTTTGTAGAAAACTTTTGCACAGTTCTGAATTTATGTGCTACCAGCACTGTTTGCTGTTTGCTTCTCATGCGATGGCACTTCTTCAGACAGGAGTGACGGGTCAGTCACTCCAAAAGTACCTGCGCTCTCTGATTGCTAGGAGATTGAGTCCACCTGGTTCTCATCGCTAACCAGAAGAGAAACTGCAGAAAGGTGCAACAGAGGGGAGTGGCTACCCGGCGGTTTGCCAGACACAGCGGGACGGATCATCCGGGGAATGATGGACAGGGAGAGTCTGACTAAAACTAACTGGATGCCAAACAAATTCTGAGATTTATTATGTGTCTCTGCTCGTTTCCAAGCCCAAATGAGCAACTTCACGTTCAGAAACGAGCCCAAAACAGCGCAACCAGCGACTCGTTAAATTTGCAAGCGACTTTAGAAAATAAAACAAGCCGAAAGCCGCTTGTGATAATCGGACTTGGCGGAAGAAACTCAAAATAGTTCCTGTTTTTCCACCTCCCTCCATTGTTTACGTTTCTGTCGCTGCTGATACTGTCGCGTAGAAACGGCGGTCTCTCCCCAAGACTCGTAGAGGAAATACAATTAAATTACAAAAGAAAATAGTAACGCAAAGTGATTTCGATAAGTAACTGTATTCTGACTACTGGATTCGAAGTAGCAACGCGTTAGATTACTCGTTACTGAAAAAAGGGGTCCGACATCAGTAACGCGTTACTTTGTAACTTTTACTGACATCACTGCTTATAATGCACCGATTCCTGTACCAAATAGGCAAAAGATGGATTTTACTTTCCAAAATGGATGAAACCACCGTATGGAAATCTTCCAAGACTCTTGACAGTAACAGTGAAGGGAGCTGCGGCAATTTGGAGTAAGTGCTAATTGTGTTCCAGATGTGACCACGACTCTTTGTATTCCCAGCACGTCTACACTAGAAGTCCAAGGTAGACGCATCTTCTCCCAAAGAAAACATACAGGCCTTCCTTACCAAGACCTTATTGGAGACTGTGTTACTGTTTCAAAATAGCTAAGTCAGAACCTTTGGGTCAGAATTCAGGAAGATAATTTTGGCACAGAAACAGCCCTGAACTGAGAACTTCCCCTCAGACAAAACGGAGTTTTTTTTTATGAGATGGAAGAAAGGATGAACAGCAGCAGTCAGCATTGATCCGCTGGATGAGTTCGGAACAGAGGAGCGACGCTGAATCGGACCCAGATTTGACGTTCACTTAAGAGACCGAAATGACGGAGCCATCATCAAACCCTCCCCCATCTGTTGAGGATTGTGGTCTCATGAATAAGTGAGAGGAGACATGCACTTGCATTTGAACTGGGGTTTTTTTTTTTCATCCTCCATTTTGCACGAGCTCTTTAATTTGCTCCGTGCTGTTTTCTGATGTTCCTTTTGGAAAATGCGCGGCTTGGAAGAAGAAATTCCCAACGGTTTGATGTGACATAGTTGGAAAATAAAGTCAGTTTTGGGTGGAATAAGCTCATTTTGGTGTAACTCGGTCTTGGAGCGGAGCCCGAGAGTTGCTGCTGAGGATGTTCTACCTTGTTCGCTTCAAGTGCATGGATTAGCAAGCCTCTTTAAGGCCGCTGCTAACTGATGTACAGGATGGTCTCGTGACCTATATTTTGAGAGCGGAAGGGGCCTAAACTGTTCAAATTCTCCAAGGTGCTGCTGGTTGATTGATTTGAAATTCCACCGTCTCCCTGTGTGACGGCCTGTTTTTTTTTACCTTCCTTCTCCCGCTTGACTTTATGAGGGGTTGGTATACATTTTTGACGTGCGAGATGGCGCCCAAGGCTCGCGCCTCCACATGTAATCAAAACGGCGCGTCGGCAGACTGCGCGGTGACAAAATGAGGAAAAAAGGTGTCGGTGTCAAGGAGATGTCAGGGCGGCTGCGGAGACGGAATATTCAGCGCCGAGGTGGAGAGGATGTCAGCGGAAAGCCTTAGGCCGTCCAGCCACACACTCGTGACAGCCCTCCCCTTCCCACCGCCGCCACCCGGCATCCGTCTCGTGGGGAGGGCTTCGGCGGATTGTGGGTGAGCGCTGGACCGAGATAATTCCTCTCAATAGGAACCAGTCAGGCTGGTTTGTCACCAGCAATAGCACCCATGGGAACCACGGGACATAGGTGCAAGAAAAAGGGTGAGTTCACCCCCAGCCCAATCCCCCTCAGCCTCCGTTTTCTTTTTTTGAATGCTTTACTGAGTGATAGCTCGTGGTAGTGTTGTCAGCGTTTCCCGGCATTTTCCTATTTCGTCCACCCGCTTTGCCCAACTTCATTCCAATTTCAGCTTCAATCTTCTCCTCGTCTTTTCTCTCGTCGCATTTAATTTGCTATTCACTCTGCATTTCCTATTCCATAAATATTTATGCAAGTGAACACACACATACACCCCCCCCCCCCGGCCCCCCTACACACACACACACGCACGCACGCATGCATATACACAGTATGCTGGCGCCAACGTGGCGTGATACTAAACGCCGTCGAAATTGAAGTGAGCTCACACATCCTAATTTCCAGTATTCACTCCCTCAGTTTCATTTTCTGATCTTTGTCTCGGGGATTTTCTTCCTTTTTCTTTAACTCTCTCGCTGTTTCACTGCAGGTCAGGACCGCACGGAGGCGGGGCTTATTAAGCGTTTCCGTGGAGATGGCGTGCGCTACAAGGCCAAGCTGATTGGGATTGATGAGGTGACAGCCGCACGCGGGGACAAGCTGTGCCAGGACTCCATGATGAAGCTGAAGGTGAAAACTTCTCTATGGGTTTATCTCTCTCTGCCTCTCTCTTCCTCTATGTGTGTGTGTGTGTGTGTGTGTCATTGAGGTTCTCGTCATCTCGGTCTGATTTGGAAAAGGCTTGCTCAAGCGTGACTGTATTGTCTTTTGAGTGAGTCATGGGAGCTGTCCTCTCCTGTGTGACTCACTGAAACTGTATGACTGACCTGCTGGGACACAGGAAGGACCAACTATATCAATTCTTCCTTTTCTTTGAAGCATAAAAGGAAAAAAAACAGCTACTGAGGTTCGCTTGGCGTCCCTCCACTTCACTCCTCTTCTAGTTAGCTGTTTTAAGTTTAGCATAGCTCAAAGCCCTTCGCATTAATTCGCACAAATATTATTTTGTGACCTCCGAGGCAAACTGGCTCCGCATCCTGAGACGCTTTGAGCCGTGTATGACTTAAGTAGAAAATCCCTCACCCCCCTGTAGCCCCCCGAAGCCCCAGCTTCCCCCAACTTACCCCCAATTAGTCTGTCTCCTCCGTGTTTTCTCGCGTCTCTCACTGACTGCTATTTTTACAACAAAGTCCGCGCTGTTCCACTTGTGGCACATGTGCGAACTGCGATAACGTGACCCAGATAACGTTATAGCAGGCCAGTGTTCTTTGCAGATTGTTGCAAAGTGAATCAGGTCAAATCCAGCCCCATGGTAAGAAGCAGTGCATGTGCTTTAAACATAGAAGAAGCGCATGTTTAGCAGTGTAAATAGTTGGGGGTTTTTCTAAGCCACACCGAAAATGAATTAAAAGTTAACCGAAAGGGGAGAAAATGACAGGAGATGGTGCCAGATTTAAACCATGTGACTCACTCGGAGCACCTTGACCTAACTAATAACAGGTTTAAGAAAATACAATACCAACTACCAAAGAAACGTTCCAGCTGGTTATATAGCATTTTGTATCTTGTTTGTTACATAAATCTTTGTAATTATAGATGCACTGATTGTTGATTTTATGGCCAGTTTCTTGTCTCGTTTTTGCACAATTTCAGATGTAAAAAATGGACGACAGCAGGACAAAGTTCAGATTTACTGTCGGGTTAAATTGTTGTTTGACTTTAACTTAGGCTTAGAGTATATTCACTTAAAAATGTATAAATTGAGCAAAGTTTCATTGCACCGCTCCAATGAAAGACATAAAAACAATTACTGAATGATTTATTCACGCCTCATTGTATCTGTAGAAACATCTTAAGAAGGCAATGCCACGTTTTTAGAGACGGAGCAGCTGGTGTTACGCAGCTCCGCAGTGAAACACAATTTTCAAAAACTTAGACAAAATGAGAGGACAGTTAAACTCTCTCTAGTGTCTTATATTGGACTTGAGCATAGTTAGCAGGATTATCACAGTTTGTGAAGTTAGCATTGGCTGATCAATAAAACTGGAGTCACCAAATGGAGAATGAACGTCCATACAGAATACAGTTTTCTTTCTAGAAGTTTCTTACACCATTTGTGGTCTTTCTGCATTCGTCTTCAACACTTTGTTCATACCGAGCCCTCTTCCCTCGGTAACAACGTCCACACAGAGCGGCTCGGTTTGAGCACAGTCTGTTGGACTTTAGGCGTTTTGTGTCTGCTGATTAGAAAAAGGCAGCGTTTCTTGGCTTTCAACCGGCCGATCTCCGATCATGTGTAAAACCATCCCGTTCCAGTCGGCGACCAATTTCTTTGTGCGTCTCTGAAAATCGCACTCATGAATGTTTATATTTTCCGCGTGGCAGCAGGGCGGCTCCATTAACCGATGAACAATTTTCCCTTGGTCTGAGAAAATAAAAGCTAAATTACTGGGTGTAAAACAAGCAAGGAGAATCTTTGATCTGATGTCCAAGTCTGATCATGAGCGCATATAAATACTGTAATAACTGACAAGCTTATGAAAGCAAAAAATAAAAACCTCAGAAAAATATGTTGAATGATAATATTCGCTTATTAAAGTAGAGTCAATCACGCCTGCAGAGTTTGATCTATGATCATGTCATCATTCATCTGGGAATAATCAATACAGAACGGACCGGGCGGTACCGGCATCCAGGGCCGGCGGGAGAATACAATACAGTATTGAGATTACGCTCAAAGCTGCCCTGAAGCATCTCCTGTATGAAAAATGTTAAAACTACAGTTCATTAAAAAAAATAATAAGAGTGCAGTTATGAGCTGTCAGTATCTTAACTTTGATGTGTAATTTTGTGGAATCTTTTCTGATAGGAGGGCAAAAAATGTCATGATGAAAACGCGGAGGACCCACCCAGGTTGAAAGTGAAATAAAGATCATTTAATGGTGAAATGCAATCTCAAAATCCAAAATCCAGGCAGCACAGATGAGCAGACGCCCAACACTCAGAGCTGGTAGCGACTGGTAGAAGCAGACAGCTGAACGACAGACTGGTACGACTGGGACCCGACAAGGACACAGAGACGCAGGTGACATTAAATACACAGAGGGTAATCACGGAACGAGACACACCTGGGAACAATCAAGGGGCCGACAGGACAACACAGAGACTCAAAAGACACAGAAACTTAAAAACAAACACTCAGAAAAACTCAAATCCTTACAAAAAAAATTTGCAAAATTGGAAAAAGAATTACTTTGGCCTTCACTTATAGTGCTGGAATGTTGGATCGCTGACTTCCATTAGAAATTTGCGAAAATATTTATGTTCTGCTAATGTAGAAAAAATAAAGAAATCTGCTAATGCAGTTTTATAGTAATACGTCTACTTTGATATGACTGAAAAACAACCTCATCCTAGAAAAAAGACTCATCGAAAAACAAGCTTTTTAAAGTTAATTAAAATTTTTTTATGTACAATTTTATGGCTAACGGAAACGCAGCTACTGTTTAACTTTTGAAACAGATATTTATGGGATGGATATACTGTATATCTTAACTTTAAATACACTTAGACAATGTAAGTAACTGAGTGCAATAATGACACTAACTGCTCAGAGATTTACAGTCTTTTAAAATGGTCAAGTTTACCATAGGTGGCCCTACACTGACTGACCATAGAAACCTAATAAACACGTTAAATACGACCTGTTTTTACCTCCTGATTGATTCCAACTGAGCTCCCCAATAAAACCTGCATTATTTAGAATAATGTTGGGCTGGAGTTGGACTCTAAAGACTAATCTCTTAATGTCTATTTAGTTGAGCTCCGCTCTGAGTTTGGTCTTGAATTGATTTGTGCAAGAGACTTGACTAATAAAATATGATTTCTCATTGGGTAAAAAACTGAAACTATTTAAACTGGTGATTCTGGAGGAGGAAGGTGGGGTGGGATTTACGGAAAGTCGCACACGAGCCTCTTTGTAGGGGACTGGTTGGATAAATTGCTCTTGCAAAGAAGACTCTTATACGTGGCTTCTTTACGTTTCCCCCCCCACTGGCTTTTCTAGAGCTTTAATGTGTGGGAAGCCCCAAAGGAGAGGCAGTACAGCCAGAAGGCAAACCTTCACCCACATCCCATCCCGGGGGATATGTCCAATTAAACAACTTTTTGCTGCCTTGATCTGACATTTCAGCAGTGCCCTCCATATAACTCCGGCAGTCACAAGCCAGAAGCCAGTTACAGTCAATGGAGCGGTCGATACAGACCTGCTATTATCTGGACAGGGGATAGAGGAGGGAACAGGTCTGTATTGAGCTGCTTCTCGTTGCCACTGGGACTAATCCACAGAATGGAAAAGCCGATGGCTGACTGACAACACCCCTCAGCGCTTGTGCCCACCTACCTCTTTCTCTCTCACTGCTTACTCGGCTCTCAATCCTTCCTTCCTTCTTTCCTTCCTTCCTTCTTTCTTTTTAAAAAAAATGTTTTTCTTGTTGTATCATATCGCCCCAGCTCACCGGTTTCCCAAAAGAAGACCGTTCAAGAGCGTTCATTCCTTCTGAAATGAATAAAAAAAAATGTTACGTAGAGTTTACAAGGTTTTACTATTAAACATCTAACAGCATGGTGCGCTTTTATGTTGATCAACTCAGATTCAATAAGTTTGCAGAAACACTTTTTGCTGCCTTTTGTGTAGGGTTGGGCGATACGGACTCCAAGTTTTATCACAATATTTTGTGGTACTATTGTGACAACAACAAAAAGTGACTATTTATTACTTATTTCTTTGGTAACTGTAGAGCTGTGATAGGAGCAATTCTAGCCTCAAAAACACAAATATCGCTCTTGAAAAACATTCCCATTTGTGAAACGCTTCTTTAGGAGACCAGTCACATAAAGAAAAGTTTAGTGAGACTCATTGAACAAAGGAGAGGAAAATAGTAAAAAAAAAAAAAAAAAAAAAAACAATCCTGACATTACGGACTGTTTTGGAGGGTCTCTAACATCATTAATTGGAATTTATCGTGCCAACAATAATTCAATGTTCTTATAAGAAACTTATCACGATAAATGATAATCAATGCGATAAATGCCCTCTCTTAATTTTGGGGTGTGTCTCTACCAAGTCTGGACATCTAGAGACTAAATCATTTTTTAGTCTAGGCTTTGATTGGGTTAGGGTTCTAACAGGTACACATACATCAGCTTTGATCTACATCTTCTATGAAATGATCGTGTTGGGTTTCATCTGCCCAGTCTTAATGATTTTTTTGGTTTTTATTTAGGGATATCAGAACAAAAGACTACAAATGCACGTCACGTATTTTAGGTTTTATTTGTAAAAAGTGTCGACAATTATTTACCATTGTCCTTCCAGTTCACACACACGAGCTGCATTGTGTTGGTCAGTCACATAACGTTAAGGCCATCTGTTCCTCAAGGCTCCGTTCTCAGCCCTCTCCTTTTTTCATTGTATCTTCTTCATTTTACAAAAATCCTTGAAATTATTTCCACTGTTACGCAAATTATTGTTCAATGTATCTCCATGTAAAACCCATTTGCCATTCATCTCTCCCTAAAGTGCCTCGACTCACCATGAATTTTCCAAGCTTTAATGAAAAGAAAACAGAGGCGAACACTCCTCCAACCCTCGGTGATCTGTGGCTGTATGTTAAGCAACAGGTTCTTTTTAGATGTACTTTATCAATAAAATTGTTATGGATTTGGTTAATTTTGGGAGCACAACTCGTCCAAATGTCAACATTTTCCACAATACTCAAAAAACTTTCAAGGAGGAATTTGGAAGTAGAAATTCTCTGCTGCACAGAGGAGGTCAAGCATTTTTTTTTTTTTCCACCCCTAAACCGAACCTGCTGCTTTGTCAGCCGCAGCCTCTGCACATAAGGCAAAGTCTTTCTTCTCTTATCATCTCCCCGCTTTTCCTTTCTTCTCCCGACCATTTTTCTCTCGGGCGTTGTTCAATGAAAGGCATGTCAAGCTCACAGGTTGCATCAAACGGAACACGGTGGAAATTTTAATTGTTTTCTTTATCGGGGCGCGAGAGTGTAGGAGAACGAGTGTAGAGAGAGTGCGGCTGCAGATCCATGGGAAAAATCATACTTCAAAGGCTGCAGTGGTTGTTCAGTCAGCAGTACGTGTGAAGTTGCTGGAGCAAGCCGGTCGGGCAGCGGCGCTATCCATTCAGTCAGCAAATCTAACCTTATTGTCAGTAGACGGTGCTTGTGTTTTTATCACGTCAAAGCGCAGAAGACCTGCTTCAAGAGGTTGGGGTAATGTGATTCGCCGCTCAAGTTGAAGTGAGATTCCCTCTGAGAGAGAAGCTTCATGAAAAAGGCAGATGAAAGAACATCCTGTCCTATTTCACCCGTATGCATCTCCTGCCACCCCAACCCCAATCCTTCACATCACATGAATCCCGTTTTTTTTGTGAACCTCCCTTAGTCACAAGTCGCCCCGCTCTCACCTGTGAACAAGGTCAACTGCCTCTCCCTTCATGACTTCTCCTTCTGCTCCTTGCAGGGAATGGCTTCGTCAGCGCGCTCCAAGGGGGAGCACAAGCAGAGGGTCTTCTTGACCGTCTCGTTCGGCGGGATAAAGATTTACTGCGAGAGATCAGGGGTGAGTAGCGCGTCGACGCGGAGGCTGCCGGGAAGCGGCCAGCTGCTGCCGGCGTGAGGACGTCCAGAGGGCACTGCTCACTTCACAACAGCTGCCTTCCTGGGCCGCCATCTTAGACGACTGACCGGCCGAAACGCTGTAACGTTTCGGTCTGCGCATTGACCAAAACGTTAAATATTCTCCCAATCACAATTGAAATCAAGCACTCTTGAGTTACTCGGAAGGCAGTTTGACATTTGGTTTACTAAACATTAAAACTCTTGATGACATTGCCCTAAGTTGAGAGGTTTGACGTTTAGGGCTCCAGTCAGGGTGAATGATATATTAATTCTGGGTTTTTGATGGTGAATATGAATTGTTGAACTCCTGGTTGAACAGGTTGGTGTTTATCGTGGAGAGGAAGTTGAGGATGACTAACTCAATGGAAAGAGTCATCGTCTTGCAGTCGGAAAGTCCATTTAGCTAATCCTCCTTTTTTTATTCCAGCTCCATAGTACGGTGTGTCAGTACCACTGTCACTGATTTAGACCCTCAGCATGAGGGTCGAAATCACCAGGATGTTTTTCATTTCTGCTAAAACATTTATCTAAGTATTGGTGAGAGTGTTTATTTGAACCTGAGTTCACACAGGGTTTCTGCAGGCTTCACCAACTCAAAATTAAGACTTTTTAAGACCGTGATGACATACATGTAAGACCTCTATGTACAAAATACAATAAATTGGCAATAAATTTGCACCTATCCATGACGAACTTAAAAAAGCTAGCTAGCTTAGCAGCTACTTACTGGTAGCCTCACTTACCTCAATACACAGAACATGTGTGGGGGCGACTCAAACTTAAGCCTGACAGAAAGTATTATAAATATTATAGTAGTATATATAATATAATATTATAGTAGTGTATATACTGTATATATATTTGCCATGACAAAATTTAAGACCTGTGATTAATGTATTTTTAGGCCAACCTGCATGTATTTAAATGAATTTAAGACATTTTAAGACCTTCAAGTAAAAATTCATGAATAGTTTTATGATCCCAAAGAGAAACAACATTGTTTTAAATGCATGAATTTCAGACTTTTTAAGGTTGGGTAGACACACTGTCATTATTTCCACCCAGCAAATTCAACCTATTGCACCTTATTTTTTGTTTTTATGAGCCACTAAAGTTCCATGTTGTGTTATGACGGCCCTCTGGAAAAGACATGGTTCAAACACGTCACTGAAAGGCCAAAATAATCAGAAATTCTGGTCCATGAGATGTGTATGTAAATCTCATGCCTTTTCTCCAGGCGGGTTTGGAGGATCGCCGTTTCATTACAGGATGATCCAGGGACTCTGGGTTTTTCCCCTCCGTCCCGCGGCTCAGTGCCGGCTAGATGGGCCCACTTGGCTCATCAGCGCTAACCGCTAATTAGCTCTCAGTTCCACCCCTTAATGATCATTGCTGCTAATACTAATTACAACATAGCTCCACCTCAGCTCTCTTTAGTGCTAAAGTGATAATTGGGCAACAGTGATTGTCTTGCGGCTACCGGTTCCCACCCGACCACCCCAAGAAAAAAAAAGCCCTCACCTCGGATTGTACCTCTTTCCAGTCTGACTTCGTTTCTCCTGAAATGAAAAAAAGAGCGTTTAGCTTCTCGCCACGACCCGAGAGCTCACCCAGTTCCGACAGCCTCATTTGTTGTTTCAGAAGCCCTGCCCCCCCCTAATGCGCCGCGTTGTATTTACCGATTACACAGCAGTAAGTAACCCTGCGCTTAATGCGCCTCTGTGGGTTGTTTAGGTGGAAACGGGGAGAGGGGGATCACTGCGGTGTACAGTCGGCGAGCATTTAGACGGAAATGCTTTCAGCAAAGCTGACATGATTCTGTGGCGTATGGAAGTGCACTTGTCGTATTAGTTTTGTATTTAACATTAATCTGGAGCATTACCGGCAACAGTCCCCCACGAAAAAAACCCCGGGTAAACGTTGAAATGAAAGCTCCTCCCGGTGTTTAAGCTCATCCTGTCTAATAGAGCAGCAGCAGCAGACGGGTGTGCCTTAGTGACAGCTGAATTACTATCCTTTGTGTATGAAGGTGTTCTCTTTCAGGATATCCTCCGCTCCCTCATTTAGGTATTTTGCATTTGATGTTTCATGGCAGCACAAACGTTACGCAACCGGGTTATGCAACTCCGTTCCGCGCCGCAGAAGCTACAATATCACAAACACCGCAGCAGTGCAGACTCGGAAGTTTCTTCCCGCTAAATTGTTCGGCTGCACAACAGTATGCAAAGATGTTTAAAGTGAGTCTGGCCTACTTTGGATGGCAACAAAGAGCGCAGCTCTGTGTCACGCTTTAAAAAGACAGAATGCAAGCTCTTAACAGGAGAAGACGTCACCTGCGTTGATCGCCCCGCCTTCCTGTCGTTCAGGTGCTTCTGCATCACCACTCGGTCCATGAGATCAGCTACATCGCAAAGGACACCAGGGACCACCGGGCCTTTGGGTACGTCTGCGGGAAGGAGGGCCACCACCGGTTTGTGGCCGTCAAGACGGCGCAGTCTGTAAGTTCTGGTACCAAAACTGAAAAGTGAAAGTTTGTGTAGTTTGTAGTGCAAACGTATAAAGTACAGGTGAAAATATGCATCTTTTTACGGATTACGGATTAATACGCAGCTTTTTGGGTATTATATCAGAATCTCACAGACCAACTCAAGGTGGTGCATGATTGTAAAGCGGAGGAAGATGTGGTTTTCAATGGTTTTTACAAATGAAGACCATCAGTCGGAGGATCATTGGATCATCAGTGGGAATACATTTCTTGCATGGTCATGAATAAAACAAAAAACTTGTGTAATTAGTAATATTGGTGCATTTAACAAGGACAAAGGGAAACGTTTTTATTTTATTTAGGTTTTACTTGCTGTATTCTTTCAAGACGAGTTTCTCACCTTTTCGGATGTTTTCACAAACCCATCGTCTAATTCCTGCTTTCAGGCGGAGCCTCTGATCCTTGACCTGCGCGACCTCTTCACGCTGATTTATGACATCAAACAGCGGGAGGAGATGGAGAAGAAGGCTCAGAAGGACAAACACTGTGAGCAGGCCGTCTACCAGGTAAGGCTCTGATTTCCGCTTCTCCTCCGCATCGAGTTCCTACACGTCATCCATTTAATGCACAGAAAATCTACATATAATGAACTGATTACATTTTTTTTTCTCTCACTTTAATCATACGAGTGTCGATGCCCGTGATTTAAGTAAATCACAGCAACCCTGTGTCATTGTGTAACTATGATTGCGTACAGATAGACTTAGATTGTTTTGTTGTTGTTTTTTTTTTTTGCCTTCTATTTTATTTTATTTTTTTATGAAACTGAAAAACAAAATGTGTCATCTGCCCTCTTCCTCAATCGCAGACCATCCTTGAGGACGAAGTGGATGACCCGGTGTACCAGGTAGGTGAGCGGGCGCTACAAGCAGATCCAGAACACTGGACTGCCTTTCTAGCTTCACTGGAATGAAACACATTGAATGGGGGGCGGAGGGAGAAACAAAAAAAACTTTAATATATTTCTTCTTTCTCCAGCCACTGCTCTGCTTGAATTAGTATTTCATAATATTGCACCATTCTGTAATACACAGTAGACCATCCTAGTGAACAGTTATCCTCAGCCATCCAACTCCCATTTTGCCAGTGCAGTGTTGTACAACCATATTTTCCGAGTGAATCTGTGTCGGTGTTCGGATTTTCCTCCAAAGACATGCCCCTCTTCACTTCCCCCGACTGGATGTTATCCCGCCCCCACTATTTTTGCCCTGTATTTATTTGGCTCAACATGACTTCCTTTTTTTTTTTTCTTCCTTTTTTTTCTCTGTGTTTGCTCACACTGAATACAGACAACACTAACTCTTACTCTGAATGCTATGTTCAGTGGTTCGTCCAAACGCCCCACCTCTCCCCCCCAGAACACCTCTGGTCTTTGCTCTTGATGTGTGTTTTTTTCATGATGTCATTCCCATTTGTAGCTTTCGATTTTTGTTGATGCTGGTTGACAAAACGCCTGACTGTGTTCAGAGCCTTTGGCATTTTGGGATATATGTTTTGTTAAACATTTCATTAAGAGGATTAAGTCCATTCCAGTGGGTGCGTAGGAAATCTGGATGGATGCTGCATTAAATTATTACTCAGAAGCTGAAATTTTCTGATTCTGTTTTGGAAAGATTTGACGGCCTCTCCCAAACCGCTATCTCAAAATTCAATATGGCTGCCGTGTGCGTAAAATGTAGCTAACTATACTGACAAAATTACCTTCCTGCATTTTGGTAAATTATTTTAGAGCATATTTATTGTACACCATCAGCTTGTGAATGTGCGTTTCTAATGTCTGAATCATAAAAATGCACTTTTACGTTTTCTGCATTTAATTAAATTCATTTTTAGTTTATTTAATCAAGGAGAACACAGTTAACAATGTTACGAGACAAACTATCAATCGTTGTTTTGTACGAAAGTTTTTACTAGCCATATGTTAATTTGCAAACCCAGTCCTTGGTTGGACCATTTAAAAAAACAACAAAATTAGAAATTCTCAACAAACAGAACATTACAGTAGTTTAGCCACCTGTTAGCACAAAAATGCCAGTTTTTTGAGGTAAAAGTGTCCTTGCAGCTCGATTCATCTGCAGTACTTTAAACAATAATTTTTTACTGTTTTTGAGGAATAAATTGGACATAGTAATTGCACAAAAATCTATATTTGGAAAAAAAAAGTAGCTTCTCATATCTTGGCGCTACCCAGATTTTCTTCTGAGGCAAACAGATTAGCAACCTTTTAGCGCAAAGATGCGAGCTGTTTAGTGAGGTAAAGCTATCCCTACATGTTTCAGCTACAATATTTGAAAAGGAATACATTCTTCTTTTTTTGAGGAATAAATTTAAGATGGTAATTATAAAAAAAATCAATAATTAGATAAAAAAAGTAACTTTTTCTATCTTTGTCGAATCGCTGCTGCTACACACGTAGCTTGCAGTGGTTTCATTTTCGTTACCAGTATCTCCCAAAATGTCAAACAAATTTCTCCGTTTTCATTTCATTTTTACATCAATTTCGGTAGATCTACAGCTGTGACATATTTCTAGACAAAAATCTGAAGCAATTTCTACACTGGAAGTGGAGTTTGACACTGCTGAGGTGGAAGGCTAACCTTCAGCTAAGACCTCCACATTGCCTTGAACTACTGCCTGACCTGTTATACTTGTGCTCTTTCCTCTTCCCACCTCACTCTTTTTTTTTCTTTTCTTTTCTCCCTTCCTCTTTCCCATGCCCCATTTTTCACACTCTTCCTTCCCCTGATCTCATTTCCCCCCCACCCTCCTCCGCTCAACGCCATCCCCGCTCCCTTGTGCTTTCACTTATTCTGCTCATGCCTCCACACCTCTATCTCTCTGTTTTATATGCCATCTCCTCCTCCTTTTCTCACTCTCTCTCTGCCTCTGTCCTTCCCCTTCATTATTTTCTGCATCTCTATGCCTTGCCCACTGATTCTGTTCTGTAGTACATAGTGTTTGAGGCTGGACACGAACCCCTCCGTGGCCCCCAGTCAGAGGAGAGCGTTTATCAGGTACAAAGACAAGTTTTGCCCCACTTTTTTTTTTCCTCCCTCTTCATTCCTTATAAATAAAAAGATAGCAGTATTTATGGTATGGCTCTGACCTGAAGGAAGCTAGAGTGTGTTGACTGTTTTTGGAGAAAGTTTTTTTGTTTGTTTGTTTTATATGAATTTTAGTGTATTAAAAAAGGTACGAATTGAGCAGTAGACTCCAGTGACACTTAGAAAGGTGACGCCTTAGATCTCGTGATTTCACAAGATTGAGTAAGACAGAAAGTTTAAATAATACAATGAAATACTTTAAAGCTTTTAGTGCCATAAGAAAGGCAGTATCCTCTTTGGAGATCTCGTCTGTTTTTGCGTTTTTCTTTTCTTTTTTTTTTTTTTGTCATTTCAAATCATCCAGAAAGAATTTAAATCAAGACACTGATAACCTAAACACAAAAGGCAGTTTTCAAATGTTGATTTAATCTATTAAGGGGGAAAAAGCCATCCAAACCAGCTTCTATACTCATCAATGCCAGTATGATAAAGAAATGACTTTAATTGAACCAGTCTGACAACGTGAAGTAGGGCAAAAGACCTCAAAACGCAACACAGATAAGAAGAACATTTGTTGACTTCTGTCATTCCAGATTTCATTGAATTGACCGGAGAGGCTTACAAAGCCTCTGGCTTTTGAATCTCCACTGAACCACAGCGAGCGCCAATAGCCACACGCTGAGAAAACCTAAATCTGTAGAGGAGCTTCCCATGAGTTCACAGATGACTTTTACCTTAACGGCAAAACTTTCTGAAAGGTGCTCCTCCCGTTCCATCTGACGCTTTCCAGAAACAAAATACTCATCTTACTTACCAACAAGGTGGTGGCAGAGTGATGGTCTGAAGCGATTATGGTTGTTAAAGACCTGAACTACGACCTCATGCAGAAGGACAGTGATCCACATCACACCACGGAGTCCACTACTGAATCACTGAAAAAGTCTAAAAGTCCAGTCAAACCCGGATTCAAGTTCTATTGAGATGTTTTGGCGCGACTTTGAAAATGCTGTTCAGTCTCAAAAATAAGACGTGTCACTGTTGGGGCCATGCTAAGAAAATAAAACTAAAACAAGTAACAAATTACGAGAATAAAGTCATACCAAGAGAAAAAAGCTGTGCGAAAATAAAATAGAAATAATACGAAGGTAAATTTGTAGCATTAGTACGTAATATTATGGCTTTATTTTCGTATGAGTTAATTCTCATAATTAAATTTTTTTTATTAATGTGGCCCTCATACTCCATTGTACAAAAACCCACCAAAGTGGCTGAATAAAAAATAAATTCTCCAGAGAAAAGTGGGTCCAATTCCTCCACAGCGGGCTTAAAGACTTCTTCCCGGTTAATACAATGTTAAGTTATTACGTTCAGGGTGCAAATACTTTTCCCAAATGGCCTTGTTGGTTTGGATAACCTTTTCCCATATTGAACGAAAACTCCAGTTTGTTTTTGTGTTATTTTTGTCTGATACTTAAATGTTTTGATCGAAACATTTTTAACAAAAGAAAAAGCAAAAATGAAAGAAACTTGCTTTGGGGCAAATGCGCGCTCCATACCAAATTGTACCTAAAGCAGTTTACAACATGTCGAGGTGAGCTGTTCAACTTGAATTCGCCCACTGCCTATGTACACCAAGGTCGTCTTCACTGGCCAACATCATGACCTTTTGATTTTGGACCACTTGAAGGACCAGATAGAACTCCCGGGACGCATGGAACGGGTTAATACCAGCCTCCACCCGCCCCGTTCCCCGGTCTCCCTTGTCCTCCTCCTGCTTCGGCCTCTCCAAAGATGAAAGTTGCAGATGGAGAAAGAGAGAGATTAATCACTTGCCATGCCATTTGATCTCCGAGTGAAACAAGATCAATAGACTTCGGGGGAACATAACTGAAAGCTAACCAGTTGAGGTAGCAGATGAAGAGGCGAGCAGCAGGGTTAAGAACCAGCAGATATCTTGGATAGCTGTGAAGAAAAACAGAAAAAGAGGAGAGAAACGCCGGAGCCGAGGCATTTTCATATCATCAAATGAGACAGCGCAGACGGTTGTCGAATAATAATAGGCTTTCTTAACACACACCGAACCTCCTTCAAGCTTTGTTTGCAATCGATATCGATTTAAGCAGAATTGATCCGGCGGCGCAACTGTAGAATTTGCATAATCCTGCGCTGCTAAAAGATAAGTGCATCTAAATTATTAACCTGGATGGAAATTGATTGAGTTAACTTTTTTTTTTCTACTTTAATAGACATGTTTTTTTCCCCCCTTTTTTTTCTTCTATTATTTTTGCACACTCCTGTGTTGAAATACTTAGCCAGCGAAGAAAAAGTAAAAGGTGTTGATCTGTTGACTTCCATATCAATCGACATCCGATCTAACGCAGGTCCCAACCAGTCAGCAGAAGGAAGGGATCTATGACGTTCCCAAACGCCATTTCATGACTGTAGGTGTTTTCATTCTTATTATTTACTTTTTTTTTAATGTTTTTTTTTCTTACTTTACTGCTTACAAACCTCTCTTTAGGACCCTCGCGAAGGGAGTTCCTTAAGCCACAACTGGCCCATTTTGCTCAGCTTCATCAAAGGTTGCAGTGCAGGAGCTTGCAAAAGTATTCACACCCCTCGAACTATGTCACATTTTGTCACATAAGGGCTAAAAACCTCAATGCATTTTACTTAAGAATGCCATGAAGTAGTGCATAATGGTGAATGGGAAGGAAAGTAGCAGGAAGCTGGTCAAAGCTGAAGACAATTGGAGCTAAACACCAGACAATCCCCGAATGAAAACGTTTTGGAAATTGCTAAAGACCTGAGAGATTCTCCTTTTAGCAGAACATCATCCCTGAACGTCCAGCCAAAGCTACAGAGCAGTGGTTTTGCTCAAGGGTCCCTTCACGGTGGTGGCTGTAAACTATTAGCACAACTGATAAAGAAACTAGTTGTTTTTAAAATATAGATCCAAAAGGACGACTGGTTTTAATAGTTTTCCGTTTTGAACCCGTTTCGTTTCAGAAGTTCAATAAGCTGTAATAATTTATTTGAATAGTAACTACATTTTATGGGTAAAAACTGGTCAAAAATGGTCTTTAAAGGTCGTCAGCCTCTGGTTGAGATCAAACCATATTTACGTGTTTTAATGTCCTAGTCATAGTCCAAACTTCTGTGACTTGAAAACGATGTCTACGGACACTCTTCACCCGGTTTGAATAATCCTGACGTCATCTGCGTAGAACGTCAGGCAAACTTGTCATTTGGCACTACTTTGTCTTGGCCCATCGTGTAAAAGGCATATAAATACAGGGGGGTTTATGCCTGCCATGTGACACCTGAAAAGGTTCTTGGGGTGTGATACTGGTGCAGTGTGGTAAAGCAGGGTATTGGCTCAAAAAGAAAACTGACAACAGAACAACAATGTTCTCTTTTCTTTTTGTCATGATAATGACGCTGGTGGTGCCGCAGAATCTTGAAGACTTGAAAGCAGCAGATTGGTCGACCGAAGTCCTCTGTAATTACACACAACATTAGACGGGCCAGCTTTGTGTACAAAATCCAATCTTGTGCAGAATTAGATGCGTATCATAACCAGATGCTAGAAATATACATAAAAAAAAAAAAAGCTCTGTTTGCCGGTCCCGTCGGACTGGAACGCTGGGCCGGTTCCGCGCCGTGGAATGGCTGTGTTTGTCTTCCTCAGAGGGTGGAAATGAGAGGTTTGTAGGCGGTGGAGAGTGGGGTGGGGGGAGTATTGAGTTGAGTTGCATGTTGTGTTGTTACATTTACAATTAAGGCACCTGTTAAAAAAAAAACAACAAAAAAAAAACTGCTCCTTATTCAGAGGATTTGTGACATTTCTCCCCCTGGTTTTAATCGAACCGAAGCTGGGTTCATCTCAGTTCTCTACCATGCAACGATATTCCTGTTTCATCTTTAAAAAGAAACATTTGTTCCACTCCCACTTTTACCCAACATTCACCAAGAAAAAAACCCGCAAAAAAACTCCTGTCATTTGTGTGTTTTGTAACCCGGTGCATCAGACAGATGAACTGTCTCAGCCCCGTTGCTATCTCACCTAAACAGCCCATGCCGGTTTAGGCAGCAGCGCTTCCATATCTCTAAGTGTTACTGCTTGTCTGTTCATTCAGTTGGAGCTTTTTGAGAGCCTCGAGCTCATCCGATGTGTGTCAGCTCCCTCGGGGGGGAAAGACCTCTGTGTACAATGTTTGCTTCTTCTTTTTTTTTTTTCTTCTCCTTCCTCTTCCAAATTCTGACTCATTCTGTGCCCCTCGATGGTTATCGGCGTGCCGCGCAAACTGTGTGTCACCCCTTTATGTCCGCAGCCTGTGGGAGGAGGACATAAACGCCACGTCACGGCGGCGTCACCGACGGCCGCCGTTCCCGTTTTCGTTTGTCCGTTCTTTTTGGTTTGACCGTTCCCCTGTGAGTTTCGCTGCAGCATGCAAGTCTGTGCGTTTTGTGTGAATTTCCACGCTTTTACACTCAATCACTGTCTGCTTGGGCATGGCTGCAACCATTCCATGCGACTTTTTCCATTCCATGTTTACAATGTTTCACCTAAAGGGTTGTGAAAATGATTTTTGCTCCCTTATGAATTCTTCTGCTTTTTGCCTTAATTTGTAAATCTTTCAGGTCATAAAATAGTAAGACAGTGGACGCCCGAGACTTGTTCGATTTTTAGGACCACAGCCGTGGAAGCTAAAATCCACAAGTACTTCTGACCCCCTTTAAGAACATTTATGACTTACTATTTAATAATTCAAAAACAAATATAACTTAATATGTGTTCATATGCACTGTAGAAGCCGCCTAATCACTATCACAGAAGCTAATCTACAGTCTTCCCTATTTATGCTTTTGGGAGTTCAACCAATCAGCGCTAAGGAAAATAAACGAAGCTCCTGGGTTGGGCTAGCCTCTACCGACGCTAGCCAATTGCATATCAAGTACCATTGCAGCCAAGTATTTTAGCTTCCAAAGCTGCATTTTCTTTTGACTGTTAGATGTACTCTATGGAAGAATCTAGAAAGAGGCAGTTTTTTGCAGACAAATTGGGGTTGCATTCTACCAGAAAAATTGAGTGAATACTGGACCACGAACAGGCGGGAGTTCACTGCATCTAAAAACGATAACCTGAGTAAATACCAAAGTTGTCAAATGCTGATAATAAAGGGAAAACTATGCAAACCCACTTGGCCCTTTGTGAAAATAGTTATCGCCTGTTAACTCTGGTTCGTCGGCAAGTATCGTCATCGCTTTTTACATCGCTGCGAGAAATGACAACTCTGACAGCATCTTGAACAAATTTAAGTCCAGACTTTGACCTTTTGTTATACACTATTTTTTTTTTTTGAGTTAGTTAGAGAAGATCTCGCTGTTGTGCTACATAAACCAAGTCTGCTTGAGTTTAAAAGTTGGCTGGACAATTGGCTTGAAGATTTTCTGGTGAAGCAGAGTTAGTGGTTTTATGAATTATATCAAGTCAACCAGGTCCTGAAATGGTAAAATAGCTCAGACTTAAACATTACCACCACTGGCCTTTTTGTGTTTTTCTTTTTAGGGGGTTGCGGGGAAGTCTCCCATTATTTCCCAATTTCTTTGTTATTGTTGAACAGTGAGCTCTTTTTGTAATTTTGCTCGGCCAGCCGCTCCTGCCAAGGTTCAATTTTCTGCCCTGTTCTCTATATTTGTACATAAAGATTCTACAAATATAGAGAAAGATTCCCAAAGATTTAGAAACAGCTAATGGTTTCTACACTGATGGATTGCACTGGTTTTGTTTCTCATCTTGTTGTTAAATTTGTACATTTTTAGCCTCCTTCATGTTGTCAGACTGATTCTACTGGAGGGATTTATTGATATGGTGGTACTCAGGCCTGCTTCGGAGAGGCATTTTCTCCAAAACAAATGAAATCAACATTTGAAAATATTGTCTTATATTTACTCAGGTAATCTCTGATGAGATGAAAACATTTTTAAGTGTGTCAAAAAGGCAAAACGGAAGAAATCTGTGCAGGGGGTGAAGACTTTTCCACAGCGCTGTCAGTGGTGTGAGTAGACCTCAGAGGGGGAGTAGAGTAGGGGGCTTCAGTCTGCTTACTGGGCGAGGTGGTCCCATGGTCTCGGTCTGGTGGTTTCAGGAGCGTCCTCCATTATTGGTTGAATTAAAACCCGCTCCCCCCTGTGTGTGTGTGTGTGAGTGTGTATCTCCTCCTGGAGCAAAAATCAACATGATAAAGCAGCTCAGACTCTCACCGGGGCCTCTCATGATTGGCAGACATAAGAATATCTAATCAGAGTCTGTTTTATGGAACCCTATAGCCTTTTATCAACTCAATTATAGCGAAGCATGAAAGATTCATTTGAGATCCATTAACTGATAATGAAATGAGGGGGATAGTTGTTTCTTGCCGTCCGCAGCACAAAGCGTCTTTACGAATAGATTTTTACTGCCCACACCTACCCAACCATGCAACCACCGGCAGCCCATGTCCGAAATAAAACGGTCATGACTCTGGAGTTTTTTCAGGTGCTGATGTATCACCAGACTTTTCCCTCTTCTTTCTCCCCCTCCGGCCCCCTCTCCACCTCGTCGTACGGCCCAACTCGTAGAACATCAACCACTTTGATCTTTTCGGCGACATGTCCACCCCTCCCTCGGTGAGTACCTCCGGCGAAAAAAAAGGTAAAAAAAATAACGCTTTCATGTCAGCGGAACCGATACGAGTTCTGTCAGGGCGCTGGTGGCGACCGGAATCGCTCTGATCTGACGGCAGAAACCCCCGCAGATGGAGCTCGGTGCGACTTTTAGGTGACTTTGGTAGAGGTGACATGTGTGTCCTTCCAGATGCCCCCGTCACCTGCCAACACGCTGGACCCGAACCGGAGCAGCCGCCAGCAGCAGCAGCACACCCCCGCCGAGCTGTACGCCCCCTTCAGCCCGACCTCCATGCCGTCAGGTAGACGACCGTTTTAATGTCTCGCCTCCGATTCAAATTGGGAACACGACAAGCTCTGTCATTTGCTCACTCTCCTTTGAGTGGAAGCGGCAGATCAGCAGCATTGGACAAACTGAATCAAAAAGTCCAAGAAAATTAGCTGTAGGCACATTTGATATTAACAAAAGCGTGCATGATATTCAACTCTTTCACATCATTTTGAAATGGCTACACCACAAATGTGTTTCATTGAGTTCATATGAACTAGGTAGGGAAAATAAACATTTTATTGACTAAGATGCAACGATAAAGCATTCTTTTATTGCATGCTGATAATTTATAGATTCACTGATCAATTTGAACAATTATGCACCGATTAATAGCAAGACAGCAAAAGAGATTTTGCGTTTTAGAGTTTGAACCAAGTGAAGCTGAAGCTTTGCCTTTTGAGGAGTCTGAACATACTTACAGACCATCTTAAATGCAAATTCTGTATTTTCTGTACAGTTTTTGCAATTTTGTTTAGCTTCTTGGTGTTCATTCAACCACCGTGATGCTGGCACCAGAGTGGGGATTGTGTGGTGTATTTTATAGATGGATAGTTGGTTGGATAGATAACTTGTCCCTATTTCAAAATTGATTTATGGTAAAATATTGATACAGGCGAATCTCAGGCATAGCCTTACACTATCACTCAATTTACAACGCACAATAGCATATAGACCAACTAGGCAGTCCTTCAGATACAGTACATACATATCAAATATGTATGTACTGTATCTGTAGTAGCTTAAAAGCTTGTGGAACCAATAAGAACTTTTACCTGTCTTTAGTAAGAAGAGGCAGACAGTACAGTCGTCCAGGTGAAAAGGGTTTTGTCAATCATCATTTTGTTTTCCTTGTTGAGCACAAGCTCCTTGTAAATATTGTCCACTACTCTAAAGTTGCCTTTTGGTTTACTTCCATGTTTGCTGTTTCCTCTATGTGGAAGTCGACTACAAACTTGACTTCTTACAGCTTTTCAAAATGTCCAGTTTTAATAGAATCCTTGACTAATTGTTGTTCCATGAGCAGATTCTCTCAGCTCCTCTAGTCTTAGGCTGGTCCTCTTGGCTGCTTCTCAGAGTCCTTCTCTTGCCGTTGATTGGTTGAACTCCTTCTTCAGATGCTAAAAGCTAGACGATGTTTGTCTCCTTCAGGTTATATGACCATGGGGCCGGTCCAAGCGGCTCAGTGGGCCCAGCAGCCGTTTCCCGGCCAGGCTCAGACTTTGGCCTTCCCCGTTCAGGGCCCCCTCCAGGTAGCTCAGGTCCTCCCCGGCGGTCAGCCCATCATCCTGAGCCAGGCCAACATTTTCCCCACCACTCAGCAGCAGTGGGCGGCCATGGCAGCGTATATGCCGGCGCAGACCGTGGGAGTTGGGGGCCATGCCATACCAGCTGCCATGCTCCAAGGCCTGGTCCCCATTACCACCGTGTGCCCCCAAACGTGCGACCTGTCGGCGCCTTCCTCGGCCATCACCAGCCCCCATCACATGGCCGACCCCGCCCTGCTCCAGAGGCAGCTCAGCCTGGGGAAGGAAGGACTGGGCGTGGACTTGGACGCGGGCGAGGGCCCGTCCACATCGGGAGCGGGACCCGGCGTGGTTTCCGGAGGGGCGAGCAGGTGCGGAACCCCTGGCCTCATGAGTGCGCCTGACATGCTGGTCTGCAGTCAGCTGCTGCCTCCACAGGCAGCAGCCAATCAGGAGGAGGAAGGTAGCTGTAGCGACCTTGATCTGTCCAGGATGACTTTGAGCCCAGGAACGTCCACCTCACCATCAACCGAATCACGTAAGTGTTTCTGAACGCATTTTACAGAAGCAATTTCTATCAATCGATCAATCATGTTTATTTGTACAGCATATTTCAGCAACAAGGCAGTTCAAAGTGCTTTACATCATAAAAACATAAAAAATAAAACGTCATAAAATCATCAATAGAGAAACCAGTGACATACATTACATTTTATCAAGTGCCATCAGCCAAATCATCAATGCACATCATGAAACTCTAAACGAGTGGATCTTCAGCCTTGTTTTACAGGAATTCAGTGTTTCAGCTGCTTTGCACTTTTCTGGAAGTTTGCATAGACACTGAATGCTGTTTGGTTCTGGTACAATTTATCTGAATAGCTTGATTTTCGTACATGTTTGAGTATCTTAAGGTACCTCAAGATATCTGTATTTAACATACACCGAGCTTCCATGTTCATTGGCACTCTGGTAAACATGATGAGGTGTTTTCAAACCTGATGGTCCGGTAGGCTCGGTTTGATTTAACCTCTTCTGGTCTTCTACAGTATCATAAGATAGTTAGCGCAGCCAGCATTGCTGAAACAGAATGCAGGTCATTAGCTTTACTGTAGTTTGCTTCCTGCAGTAAAGCATTAAGCAAACTACAGTGCAGGGCATTCTGGGTAAATATAACCAAAACAAACACACATGTCAAGCAACAGTGGGAGAAATGGCTCCTGGTCTTTTACCAGAGACAAAAGAGAAATCCTACAACTGCTAAAATCTGACGCCACTCCATTTTGTTTACATTTTGCGAAGAAGGATGTGTCGATCAGCGTCGTCTTCAAAGATTTTTGTGTCAATTTTTGTCCCTCAGTGGTTCTTGGTTCAGTACCACCACGGGCGAGGAGGGGGAACAGGTTTTGGATCATTTGACAGTGCAGTGTGAAAGTGAACTGCAGCAGCTGAAAATGTAACAAATGTTGCAGTTTTAGTCCCAAATCAAATTGAGTCGATCAGGTGTGAAAACATCCTAAAACAGCTACCTTCACAGAGGGTTTCATCACCATGACCTAGCTATGATGTGTACACTGATTGGAAAACGGTCAAGTTTTTTGAGTTTCCAGCCGGTTGGTCATCGGTTGGGCGAAGTGAGCTAAAAATAATCTGATTTCAGTCAATCTCTAACAACCATTGGCTGGAAGGACTTTTGAGATAGTGATCTTTGTTTCCCTGGTAACCTTCACTCAAAGGAAAAACCCATACACCCTCTGCATAACAGTGCTTCTCTTCTCACATTCATTACTGCCTTTACAGATGTCTTGCTAGCCGCTTTGAACTGTCATCTTTACTTTTCCGCTGTCTCCAGTTTTGCGGGGAAACTGACGTAACAGCCTTCGCCTTCCACGTACCGCTAATTGTTAGACGTTTGTGTTTGCTTCAGCTCTCTTGCAAAACAGTTGGCCCGTCTGCCTTCCCGCACACCTTCTTGCTCTTGTTTTGTCCCTCTTGAAAAGAAGGGAGGCGGCTAACCGCCTGTCAGAACGAGCCTCGTCTGAAAGCTAACGTCGTCGAAGGCAGACTTGCTTAAAGGTCATAATCCAGATTCCCATCTTTCATCTCATCGCATTCCCTCGACTTTCTGTTCGCAGCATCCACACCTGCCCCTCAGCAGAGCTCGTCTTCAGACTGCCCCCCGTCCCAGGGCAGTGACCCCCCGACGGATCACTCCCCAGTTGACCCGGAGGAACCCCCCAGCAACACCAGGGAGGAACAATCAGTAAGTGCTTGCCTCTCCCACTGGGATTCATGGATGCCACTTACCAACAGACTCCTATTGCAGCGGGGATGATGTATAAAGTCTCGTGTGATTATCGCCCGACTGAAGTTATTTACGTCTATCAAAAAAAAAAAAAAGTCAAATCAATTACACACGAAAGGTCAAACATCAATTAAGTGGGTTGATTACTTGGCGTAATGAGGTGAAATCATTTAGAATGATTACACTTCCCAACATTTTGGTGGGAAATCAGAGTGAAGAAGAGCTGATCTGTCTCCGACCCAGGGTTGGGCGAGCTCGGACTCTCCGGTGCCGAGCGAAGGCGGCGAGCCGACGGATCAGACGGGTCCGCAGAAAGACAGCTAGAGGGACGCAGGCGGTGGGAAGGCGGTGAGCGTTTCATCAGCCCGTTCTTCCTCTCATTTCCCACAGTTATTAATCAGCCGTCTTCACCACATGACATTTGTGTCTCAACTCCCCATCTCTTTTTCTTCTCAATGCCAAGCGATTTCCCTCGCCTCATCCTTTTCCCCCATAAACCCATCTTTCTGTCCTTTATTGGCTTCATATTTCCATCTGTCAGCCTGCCTCCCAGTTTTTACTGTGAATGGAAGCTTTGCTGCCAACCGCAGCCTTCATGTAAATCAGTCTGAAGCTGGGAAGGCACCACAGTGACATCTGGTGGTGAGATCTATAACTACACTAAGAGTTTGTTTTTTTTTCTTCGTCTTCCATTTAGGGATATGGAAGCATTCCGTCCTAAAACTGGAGGTTCTGGGAAAAACAAGACAGACAAGTGACTGTGATTACACAGGCTAGCTGTTGTCTTTTTTTATATATATATAACATTTAAAGGATATTTCTGGCTATCAGAGGAACTGCTTTATTTTTTCTCGAGAGGCCACACACTGTATTGCTCTCCTCAGCATGTCCAATCAAATAACTCTTCAACCAGGAAGTGACCTTTGATATCGGACTCCTTGAGCGGGAGGTGCGCGCATCCTTCCGTTTCGAACTGAAAGAGTTTTTAAAAAACGACGCTGATGATGCAAACTACTCTTTTTTTCTTTTTTTTTTCTTGACAAACGTCAAAGAGGAGCAGCATCTCTCCGTGCGTTGGCCGCAGTACGCAGCAAGTTTCCCGTCATCTCGCTCCGCCGTTTCACCAGTTTGCATGAACTGAGAGTTCGACGAACTCGGCCGAGGGCCTGAGAAACGAGATCAAAAACTCAAGATTCTTCGTCTTTTATAAGCTGTGATTTCCCAGCCGGTGACGCTGGAGTCGATGCAGACGTCAACGTGACTCTACGTGACGGTGTAGAAATGGAAAAATTGCCAAACGTCTATTTTGTAAATAAGAATCTTTCCCCCAGGCCCTCCTAAAACCCGAGCCTCCGTGCCATAAGATAGCACTCTGCCTCTCGGATGCCAACTACGTGTGTTTGTCTGAAGCAACGCTCCACCAGCATCTCCAGTCTTACCATCTGGAAATTAATTTAATTTTTTTGTTTCTTTCTTGGAGCCATGTTTTTTTTATTATTATTATTTCTAATTTCTAAAGATGTATTGTTTTTTTGTTTTTTTTTAAGGTTTCGGGGAGGGGAGGGAATGAACTGTGAATATGTGTTGCCTGTTCAGGCAGAATAAAGTCTGATGATTCTCTGATTACAAACTCGATAAAAAAGAGCGATGTGGGCGGAGCTAGAGGTGTTACCTTTTTACCGACGTCTAGTGGCAGATTTTCTTAGCTTTTTAGATATACGTCATTTTCAACCAAGGTCGCGTTGTTTACAATTTGCGTCTGTCTGATTTCTTGAAGAAACAATAGGGGGGAAAAAAATCTTAGTAATACATTGGGATGAAAGACGTTTTCCTATCACTGGCAAAAAAAAATTGTACCTTTAAGTCACATTAGAACCACAAACCCATATGCATTTTAAGTTTTTTTTTTTCTTTTTTCTTTTTTTAGTTAGACCAACACAAAGTAGAGCATAATTGTTGTGCTTTTTTTCAGCAAAAAATATAAAAATCAGGTCTTTCAGGGTGTATTCACCAGCTTTATTTTGATTTAATTTAGCTAGTTCTTCTCTGCAAAATACCATAGATTAAATCTGATTGAAAGTCTCTTAGTTCTGTTACTCAAGGACATTGAGGCTAAAACATCCTTGCTAGCTACCTAGCCAGCTAGCATTGCTAAAGCTTCCCCTGGTAATGTTTGCCGCTGCTGCTACTAGCACTGATCTAAGAGCAGCAATCTCTGAAGTCTGAGGGTTAGTGGATTTTAGACATGGTGGACAAGCACCAGTCTCACCTAATGAAGTGTTTTACTTCAACAAAGTTGTTACTATGGAGGGAAAATAAGTAGAGCATGGAATCAAAAGAGAATAGAGCCACAGACGCAGCTCTGCTGACAAATAGGAAAGAGAGAAAAAAAAAAGGTAATTAATGTCTTCAACTAACGGAAGAATGTGTCAAAATCTCACGAGAAGTACCAGGTCTTAGATTTCATTCTTAATGGTCTTTAAAAAAAGGTTTTAAAAAGTGTTAAATTTGAGTTGGTGAAAGCAGCAGAAGCCCTGATCTTTTTTCACTTGAAATAAGACAAAGTTAGCTTACAAGTAACTTTTCGGAGCTCCTCTTAAATCAGTACTTCTTTAATATTGATCAAAACGTGCTACTTCCATTGGCAGATGTTTTTTTACTTATTACAAGTTATTTTTCCCATAAGTGAAGAAAATCTGCCAGTGGAAGTACTGTTGTAGTTTTTTCTTGTTTTTTTAAGATCAATATTCAAGAATTATTGACCTAAAATAAGCTCTTATATCTGGTTGAAGAGTTAGGTTTGTCTCATTTTAAGATATTTGCTCTAGAAACTAGACAAAACACTCTTGGCAAGATTTTGCGTTTTTTTATTCAAACTTCAGATGTATAAAGTTCACATCAGACACTTCTGTGATAAAAAAAGAAACCCATTCGCTTTACAATCGTGGACTACCTTGTGTTGGTCTATCGGATATAATCACTATGAAATAAATCCTAGTTTGTGGTTGGAATGTGGCAAAACGGCAAATATTCGAGTGGGTATGCCTACACTGTGGATGGTTTAGCAAACTAAAAGCTCAACGACGGCAGGACACGCGTCTCCTCTGGGTTTGGTTTTCGTTGTCCAGTCACTGCTCCCGTCAGGCCGTCGCGTTGTTGTAACGAAGCACTCACCGTACATCGTCTCCCCGTGAACAGTCCAAACTACAGATCACCAACACTTCCTGCTAGACAACACCTGTCATTAATGGTTAACCGACAAACGAGACAAAGTGTCCCAGAATATTTTGTAAAGTTTATTTATGGAATTAAGATTTGTGCTGAAAAAGGGATTTTTGTACGTCTATGACTCCCCCCCGCCCCGTCCATATGCTGTATCCATGACACTGTTCTGTCACAAATAAATGACCACGTGATTCCCAAGGTTACTGCTGCTTTTCTGTCTTACCGTCTTACATCCAACAGCCAACGGGGGCTGCCCTGCATCAACAAATGACTTCTTAATGTGGCTTCTTATATACAGTACATCTTAGTTTTGGGGGAAATATTATTGTTCTCTTTTTTCTTTTTTTTTTAAATGAATATTTGCTTTTAAGCTTTATTAATGACGATTTTCTTATAAGTTAGGTAAAGAAAAATCTGGGTGGATGAAGAAAATGCTCAGTTCCTTTCCAGGGGGCGCTCTATGCTACATAATGGAAGATGAGTGGAAGACATTTCTGTAAGTTTCTCAGGATTTATGGTTTATTTAGAATCGATATAAAGACTGGTTAATGTTTTAATTTAAAAAATAAAGGATTATTGATGGTTCCTTACTAAAACAAACATCCATATTTTTCTTTTGGATCAGAATTAATGACACACTTAACAAATGAAACCGAAAAAAACAAAGTATGACACTAAACCTAATCACCTATTACTGACAGAGGGGAAGTTTTTAATAAATTTAATAAACTCATAGGCTTCTTAGAAGTCTAAAGGAAAGATTTTATCAGTCTGACTTTAAACTGGACGGAAAAACTGGGAACGTTCGGCTCTAAAGCTCACATTGGAGTCTGGACTTCCAGCAGCAGACCACCGCTTCGGTAGGATAAAGAACCTCACATGGTCCGAAGTCTGGCTGCTTCTCCATCAGAGTCGGCTCCGACTCTCTCCCTCCCCACTTGGGTGATGGATAAATCTTGAGACCAGCTGCTGTCAGAAAATATCAATACGATTTCTTTGATTTTAGTTTATTGTTATTATTCTCTTGGCTTGCGCATAATTTTGACGTCATGATTTTGTCCCACGTGACAAACGTTTGGACTCTGCTGCTGTAAGTTGTCATTTCTTCAAACCTACTTAAAAGATTTATTTTTATTTTTAAAAAAAGATAAAAATAGCAGTCAAAATCCCATAACTACCGTATTGCGCCACCCTCCTCGGAATAAACAAACTGCGGCAAATTCCTGCGGTTGCGCCACTCTGTAAAGCCCACAGTGTGGCGAAGCTGAACAAAGGTTAAAGGTGGCAGCGCCGTAACTCGACTGCAAACGATGGTGCCACCGTCCCAGACTTGATTACGCAGCGGTCATTTTTCACCGCCATCGTATCATCAGAAGCACGTTTCCTGCGCGTGTCGGAAGCAGATATTACATGTCACGCGTAATGAAGTTTATGCAAATGCCAAAGATATCTCAGGCTCGTCCGCTGAACTTACCGGCGAATCCAACGGCGTTTTAATCAGACTGTGTCGAACCTGTGGGAAACACACGCTTACACACGCACACACCTCGCAGTGCAGCTCTGTGGCCTGTGGGATTGTGCATCCAACTTGGTGGCTGAGTGTAATGGTGGCGGTGGGTTCATCTTGAGGCCAGTATTGATCAGCGCGTGTTTACACAGCGAGCTGAGCAGAGCTTTCCCCTCAGTCACAGCGGCTCATAACACACAATCATGTTTTCTGTGATGATGCAGCCGAGCAGATTCAGTTCCCACAGCTGCCTGCTCGCTCTGACTCTCAGCTTGGTGCTGCTAAGGTAGGAGACATTATTTCTGCTCATCTATAGCTTTCCATGACGCTTTGCTGTTATAAAACAAATTTCAGCTTTGTTTGTCATCCAAGGACAAATCATTTTAAAGGGGCAGTGTTATGTAAGATTGACTTTTGTGAGCTTTGTAGCGTGTTATAATGTTATTCCCTCATCAAAAAACACACCTGGAGTGTTGCCTTGACTCTTTCATCAATGTTTGAGAAATCCTTTAATCTCCATGGCAACCATTCAGTTGTGCAAAAAGCTTGGTGGGACTGAGCGCCATCTTTATGATGAAGCTTCTTCTCAGAGCGGGAGTTTTCAAGCGTTTGCCTCGCAGAGCGCAACTCCCCCCACCTCTCCCCTCCCACACACACACTCCAACACGCACACACTCAGCTCCTTCAGACTAGCCAGCAGCAATTAGCAAACACCTGGTGGATCAGTTCATCTGCTGAGCTCATTATAGGAGCTACTTCTAATTGCAACGCTGGTAAAATGTTGTTAAAGGGTTAGTAGAGGAGCCATGTTCTGATGACTTCCTGAAGGCGGAGTTTCCGAAAGAGCAGGAGCTTCTTAAAGAGACAGTGACCCAATTTCAAGGTGTTAAATTGCAAAGTGGCATTTCTTTTAAGTCATGTTTTATATATTCACTTGAAGGTAACATAGTTACTTGACTGTGCTGTAAAATGGCACTATTGCATAACGCTGCCCTGTCAGATAAAGACATTTGCTTTCAGGCTGCATTTTTGTTGGTTCTGATTTCTCGTCCCATGAACACGTCACAGTGAGTTTCCCCGAACAGCAGCAAGCGATGAGAACGCCAGTGTTCGTGAAACCCGTTCAGTGGGTAACCGGGTGGTAGTCCAGCCGGTGGACTGCGTTTTATCGGAGTGGAGCCGTTGGTCCCGCTGTGACACCTGCACAAAGAAGAAAGTAAGTACGATGACGAGGAGGCAAATACACAGTTTATAATTGTGCTTGAACAAATGTCGGACAGTAAATAAGATCTGAGTGAAGTTTCGTCTCCCTGCTTTCTTCAAATCGAACAAAATTGGTGTTTGTGTCGCAACAATTTGAATTTGCGCTGCTGTCATTTAGTATTTTCAGAAATCATCAAATGTCAACCAGACCCCCAACAGTCCTGCAAAAAGTTTTGTTGCACAAACCTAAAATTAAATAATTTATATCAATTTTGTTTGACTTTGTTCATGTGTGGGGGAGGCCAGGTTGATCTGTGGAAACGTTTTGTTTTTAATCTTAAAAATTATAACTGCACAAACAAAAAATGTTGCTGCACAGATGTAGTACAGCTGATTGACACCGTATTTTGCTTAATTTTGTAAAGGTGGGGTGTTTGGTTGACCTTTGAATGGTAGCGGCACAAATTACAAATTTTGCTGCACATACTAACACACATTTCAAACCACTAGCAAAACACAATTTTTGTTTCTTTTGTTGTGTGAAAAATATTTAAATAAATAATTCCTAGTTGAAGTTATTGACATAAAGGTTTCCTGAAGCTGGAGCTCCACAAGGGAAAGTTGGGAGTTTCTCATCTGTTTAAACCCTGATCCCAAAATCCAATATGGCTGCCAGGCATTTTAAACCTCTGATAATCTGGAAAATGAACAGCTTGAAATAGTCATGAAAACACTTTTAGCATTAATGCCAATGATGAGAGCTTGTCAGCTGTTGCCCGAAGTAAAAGTCGACTGAAATGTAAATCATTTTAGAAAGTTAGGTAGCTTATTAATTAGCTGCATCGCAGACATGAGACAAAGCTGTCCGTTTTTGTTTCTGCGCTTTTTTTTTCTTGCTTCTTTTTTTATTTAGCAAACTAAAACCAGTTAATGTTCAGCATAAAACAGCCATTTTTTTCCCCAAAAACTAGCAAAGTATAGTAAATATATGTTCAGGTAAGTCCAGATAGTAAAAGCTGAACTGCTTCCACTAAGAGCAGCTAATTAGTTTTCATAAAGACGCGCCGTCCACCTGGAGTCAGATTAGAGATGGGTAACTTTGTGGCAGAGAAACGGTCGACAGACAATTCTCTGGGGCTTTCAACATTTAAATATTTAAGAGCCAGTCAAGCGGCGGGCTGCGTTTGATCAGAGTGGAGCTCTGTGTGGACTGTAAAGAGCTCCGCCGCTGACAAAGGTCAGAGCTGATCCACTCCAGTCCTCCATCTCACCCACTTTACAAGAGAGGGGATTAATAAAGCTGACATGACAAAGTGAGAACAGCCCACGAATGTGATTTCACGCATTACGGCTCTCAGGAGGAGCTCCGGAGCCACAGGATGTTAGAGGATGTTGGCAGGACTCTGTCTCGGTTTGTGCTGACACTCGGCGTGTTTGTCTCCCTCCAACTACAACCAGTACCGCTATGCTAAACTGGAGCGGCCATCTCAGTTTGGAGGAGAGCCATGCTACCTTCATGGCACCCAGGAGGAACGCTGCGAGGTTCCAGCCCGCTACACCTGCGATAGCGTACCTCTGTGTGAGGGATTCCTCTGCACACAAACGGGTACGCCATACGTCTGTCTCCATTTCTGGTTCACTCTAGTACCCCTGTCTAAAATCCAGTGGAATTAAATGCTTTTAGAGTTCAGCAATTTTTTACAATAATTTTTTGTTAAATTCTTTCTAGTTAAATGTGTTCTGTAAAGTAAAGGAACTGCAGTAAAACTATTGTTTTAAATGATACATGGCAGAGGCTGAATAAAAACGCACTTTTTGTGATATTTTTCTTCCACTTCTCAGTTATTATGTACTTTGATTTGGTTTGGTAAAACACTCATAGAATATTTTAAAATTTATGTGTAGAACGTGACAAAATTTGACTTTTACAAGAAAGTTTAACACTAACAATTTCTTCTGGTAGGCTAATTTGATATTTCCATTTGCTAGCATGCTATGGCCATTCTTTCTTCATGTTTTACATTGATAACATATGAAACACTTTTTTCATCATTATCTGAGATTCAGTAGGCCTAATTTTAACCTCTGACAGGAACCCAAAGTGAAATCTTAGTTTCATCATGGCCAATAGAAGGCGCCGCTAGCTAAAAAGCTAGCTGTGCTAACCCTGAAGCTCAAATGATAAACATCTAATTACTTGAAGAATTCTTACGTCAATAACCTAATCTTTAATACAGATGTCAAACTTTTTCAGAGGAGAGAGTTTAACTAAATTATAATTTATTCAGAAAAATGAATTTTGCGGGACGCTTCATGTTTTCATAGTTAGCAGAAACGCTACGCAGAAAATGTGTGTATTAGCAGATTACTGAAAGTGTGCCTGACTTTACAACTGGACCAGCACTTCTAAAGATTCACCGCACTTTAATTTGTCATAAAAGTTGCCGACCATGTACACTAAAAGAAGAATGTAAAATATGACCCAGAAGCAGTGAAACTGTATCAGAGCGTCTCCTTTACTTCCCTCAGGTCGCTGTGTCCACAGAACCCTGCAGTGTAACGGAGAGGACGACTGTGGGGACATGTCCGACGAGGTCGGCTGCACGAAGACGTCCAAGCCCTGCAGGGTGGAGGCAGAAGAGTACTGGGGAATAGAAAATCTGGCCAAAGGGTGAATCACTCAAAGAGTCGATTACCAAAACATGCTGGGTTTCTTTTTCCTTCTGCTGCTGTTGTCAAACTTTACTTTCTGTATCAACAAAAATACGTTTTCTTTCAGAATAAACGTCCTGAACAGCCACCTGGAAGGCGTGGTGCTCGATAACAGATACTATGGAGGCGGCTGCCTGCCTCACTACATCCAGGATGTCCCGTTCAGGAAGCCTTTCAACTTGCAGCAGTACATGTTGCAGGTCAAAACGGCCGACTTCGGTCAAAGTCGTGTCAAAAATGGAACATGAGACACATCAATGTGTTTTATGCAATGGGAGCGCAAAGATCAGCAAATTTGTCCCTCCTGTTTTACTTACGTTTTTACATTTTCTTAAAATGGAAAATGTTGGGGGGGTTTTTTGTCTTTTAATAGCCATATTATTTTTGCTTTTCTTGCTTTTCTTTTAATGCTAATGGGAAATGAGGCTGCAAAAATAAAGTGGGCAAAATACAACATATTTTTGAAGAAAGAGTCACTCTGTAGTCCATTATAGAGGTCATGAGAGTAGATAAAATGTTGGTTTTTTTAAAGGAAACTCAATGCTCACCTCTAGAGGGATTTACACTCATTTTCCAAACTACAGTAGCCATTATTCCTCAATACCATTTGAACTGCTAACAATAACGGCAACATCTGTCCATCATCCCATAATATTCTTCTTCCTACAGACGAGAGGCTCGTACGATTTCACCCTGCAGTCGTTCGAGTCGTACTCTGACTACATGGATCACACTTTCAGGGAACGGATGACCCAAACCTCTTTCTCCATTGGCTTCAGCATTCCGGGCGTTTTCAGCTTTGGGTTCAATTACGACTCCTCCAAATACAGCAAGTCTGTCAGCAAGATTCGACGTGCCTCCGGAGTTGTACGTTTGTCCCTCTAGCAGATCTCTGAACAACCAGCTAACCTGCACCGTTGTGTTCTCGGAAACGTCACGTTCCCTCAAAGCCTTGGCGACTTTCACCGTTGCTCTCTGATCTCTGATCTCTAGACAAACAGCTTCATTCGAGCCAAAGCGGAGCTGGAGCTGGCCCAGTACATCCTGAAGTCCGACGGCTTGGTGCTTCACCCGGAGTTCCTGCAGCGCCTTCGCTCTCTGCCGCAGGCGTACGTTTATGGAGAGTACAGACAGATCTACAAGGACTACGGCACCCACTACATCACCGAGGCCGCCCTCGGAGGAGACTTCGAGCACACGACCATCCTGA
Organism: Xiphophorus hellerii; assembly: GCF_003331165.1. Classification (NCBI taxonomy): domain Eukaryota; kingdom Metazoa; phylum Chordata; class Actinopteri; order Cyprinodontiformes; family Poeciliidae; genus Xiphophorus; species Xiphophorus hellerii. Next base: position 5,883,567 of record NC_045677.1, read on the forward strand.
ACAAAGAGAAGCTAGAGAAGTCAGGTCTGGAGTGATTATGGCACCAGAATTCAAAATGCGTAGCCTGGCAAAATGGTTTAGATCTGATTTCCAAGCAGTTAAGAAGTAATCACACTCTGGTTTGTCACCCTAGACTATAATTTGGACCAGTACAAGTCTTGCCTGCAGATAGGTTTCAAGATTGGGGTGACCATTGAAGGAGTTCCTGTATCCTTGGGCCTTGGAGGTGGATCCTGTTCTGGACTTCTGAATGAAATGGGAGGTGGGAATACGTCTCGGATTGAATTTCTTACACCTAACACATGAGTTGTACCCTACAAAACGTTTCTCTGCTTGCTTTCAGAGGACACAAAGAACGGGGCGATGGTGGAGGACTTTGTTGCTGTCGTCCGGGGTGGAAACAGTGAATCCATCACTGCTTTGTTGTCTCAGAAGCTTCCCAGCGAACAGCTGATGAGGCTCTGGGGTGAAGGCGTCCGTTACAACCCGGACTTCATCCGCATGACAGTGAGCTCAGACTGTACACATAAAAGATTTATGTTTACTTATTTTCTTATGTGTGTTGCTCTCCAACATCAACCAGGTCAATAGATGTTTCGGTGTGTTTCGCTCCTCCATTATCTGAGGTGCTAATTAAGCTGAGAGCAACGAATCGGATCAGACAGCTTGATGCACGGCCAGCGTTGGCACGGTTACAAAGAGTTACAGTACAATAGAACTGATCAATGGCAATTTAGGGAGCAAACGCCTTAACAGTCCCAGTAAGTTAGTGTGCCAGAGAGAAATCGGCTGATTTATTTATTTATTTTTTTTGCTGTTCGAGACAGCTTTCTGCTGGCTCAGTGGAAAAATGTCTCATTTTCAGATCATTTGAGCCGTATAACAAGAAGCGCGTGATATGATTGAACATCACTATGTGTATCGTCAGACCAAGCCGCTGTACGAGCTGGTGACTTCCAGAGACTTCGTCCAGGCCGACAGTCTGAAGAGGAACTTGAAGAGAGCTCTGTCCGAGTACCTGGCTGAGACCAGCGCCTGTCGCTGTGCTCCCTGTCACAACAATGGAGTGGCTGTTCTAAAAGGTACATTGTTTCGGATTGTTCGTAAAGCCCTTTCTCGTTTTAACACAAACCTTAACTTGAGGAAGCTGTTTTCTTCAAGTAAAATTGTTGCTTTCTCAGTCTTTCTAAGGACTTCTGGTTCACTCTTCATATAATACGGCTTTGACCCCGTTCTGACCAGATTTTAACCATCAAGACACATGAACTCATATTTCACTCCTGAACACTGTGGCCTAAAGAGTTTTCTCAGCGACTGCAATGGGCTCAGGTCCTGCTGCTAAACCAAAAAATCTGATGGTCATCTTGAGGTGGGATGCAAAGACAGATATTTCAATAGACATTAATCAAGAAGTCAAAACACAAGAAAGTCTAGATGGGCCAGTCAAATTAAATCGAGAAACTTCAGTCAAGGTTTCAAGACGCGCCTTGATTGAAGAACTTGACTGTGTGGTTTGTAAGACCAGAATCCCAGGAGGTAGAGGCTTCTCTCAAGATGGCCAGCAGTCATCCAGAGGAGGTCACAGTCCGCTCTGTTTGCAACTGTAAAGGATTTCAGATTGTGTCCTGACTTGTCAAAACCTCCACTGACGGTGTAACCTTCTGTCGACCACAAATATGAATGTTAAAACTTGTGGTTCTCAACAATTAGAACTTGTTTAATGCGACATCTGAATTTCAATTCAATGGCAGCAAAAGTAATAACGTCTGCTTTCTCGACAGGCACAAGATGCGAGTGCGTGTGTCCTACCGGCTACACCGGACGGAGCTGCGAAATCACTTCCAGGCAAAAAGGTCGATGAAAACAAACGCTAGAAGTATTCTTCCTATACGCCACACATTTCATCCTTCAAAGCACCGAGACATGACAAAAAGGCGCGATTGTTTTATTGTAGTGTTGGGCATCGATGGTGGCTGGAGCTGTTGGGGAGCGTGGTCGTCGTGCAGCGGGGGTCAAATGACCCGGAGTCGACAGTGTAGCAACCCGGCACCAAGCAGCGGCGGCCTCCCGTGCAGAGGGCTGCAGCAGGAGTCCACCGAGTGCTTTTAAAGTCGCAGATGTTAAAGAAGAGAAAGGGAATAAAGTATCTACCAAACACGTTTGTTGACCTGGTGTTTTATTCAAATGAGTCGTCCTGTGAGAAAGTATTTAATTGAGGATGTTGAACCATGAGAGCGATATCGTCTGTTTTTCTTTTATTGCGGTACTTAACTAGGCCTGCCTTGGGCACTGACCTAGATTCAGCTGCTGTTACTCAGATTCATCCTTCGTGTAAGCAAAACACAACTTCCTTGCTGTTGCACGCAATAAAACCAACATTCTTGAAATGAATAGAGGCTCAAAGGTACGCAAAGTCGCCAAAGCTCATTTATTTTTTTTAATAACACAACAACGACAACTCGTTATCCCCTCGCTGTCCGTTTCTATGTGGAGGAGGGTGTGGGGGGAATTGCTCCTTTTAGCATCGACGATTCTGATTGGCTGAGCCCAGGCAGGTTGCCCCGCCCCCTTCAGGTGAAGGATTGTTGCAGACTCTTGTCCTACTTTTCGTCCCTGACGAGCAGGAAGACCATGACCCCCAGCAGGACCACGAGCCATCTGTCTTGGCATCTGTCAAGACAAAAAGAAATGGTTTCATTTTGCTTTACTTAAACGACTGTGGTATATTTTATAATATCAGTAAGACGAATCGTTGTTAATGAGCAACGAATGCTCCGCAAAGTCTCTGCACCTCTTTGGTCGAGACTGAAGGATCTCAAACACAAACAGGATGAACCGTGCTCATAAAACCTGGGGAAAAATATCCTGGGAGTTTGATGAGGTTTCTGTTTAAAACTCATAAATTACCAAAGGAAATATTTGCTGCACCTAATTTGAATTATTCAGAATTATTCAAAAGTCTTCAGCGGCCCCAGATGTGTTGTTTTCCATGTTTCGTAAAGTAATTTAACGTTTTTGTCGGAACGTTGCGATTTTTTTTTCTTCCTGATTCAAATGAAATGGGGGCCTCGTTTGTGAAAAAAGCGTGTGTGTTTTTTCCCACTATTAACAGGCTAATATGTGGGAGGGGGGGGAAGTCTAACAAATAAATGTAAGTTATTGATTTAAACAAACGGAATGATTCTGGAAATGGCCCTGTTCCAAAATAGGCCAAGTAAAATCTTCTGTGTCCATCACTGGACTGAAAATGTATAAAAAGCAACCAAAGTTTAAAGAAAACTTTAAAATATGTTCAGAAAGAACATTTGCTCAAGACCACTTAAAGCAATCAAAGCCAGGGATGACTCGGTTCTTCCGCAAAGAGACAAAGTGAGCAGGAAATTCTTTCTAATCTTGTCAGGAAATTAGATCTTTTCTTTGAGAAACGTTTTCAGCAGAACTGTAGGAAACTCTGTGGATAAAAAAAAATGATCTCTGAAGTTCTCCGGTCATTGACAGTTTGTTTATTTGGGATGAAATTAGGGTCATTACAACAATGAGCAACGTTTGTCATGTTTTCCTGTAAACAGGTCAGTGTACTGCCTACAACAGCAAAGATAAAAGTTGAGTTCTTCATTTAGCAAAACAGGAAAAGGCTCAAATGAATAAATAGCAAAAAAAAAAGGTATGGAGAAGGAATAACATGACTTTTAATAAGTGACCAGTAAGACCCAAACCGAGACCCTTTGTAATTAACTGTAGTCTACATCAGCAAGCAGGAATGCTGGGAAAAACTGAGTAGGATGAAAGTACTGGAAGCCTGTAGATATCTACGAGAAATATTTCTATGTTATTCCTCTGACTAAAGGTTGGAATCCAAATTCTTGCGAAACCCATTCAGTGTGTTTACATTCTGTCAGCTATAACGGGCTCTATTCCAACGAAGACATCAAGAACCAACTCCCTGAGCTTGTTTGGTGTCCCTCAGGAACACATGATGGGCCCCTTTGCTGTTTGCTCTGCCTCCCAAAGCGATATGAGGCATAACTGCTTATAAAGGCCAGCTTTGAAGAAATTAGTTCAGATACAAGTAGCAAAAAAGCACAACATGTTGCTCTCAATGTTGTTGTTTTTTTGTTTTTTTAAAGAACTGACAGCTACAAGTGTCATCGAAAATTTGAGACGTCGGGTAAGTTTGGTCCCAAATTCTGCCTCTAAAAAAAAAGAAAAATCCCTTTTATTGAAAAACTTGAGTGTTTTTGTAACTGGGGTGTTTCCATTAAGCAAATGTATTTTTCTAATTCCAATTCTAGCAATTTTATGATCAATACAAACGCAGCTTCTGTCTGCAGCTGCATGGTCGCATATGCACGGTCCATTGCAGTTTTGTGAAATACTGCAAAACTGCAATGGACCGCGCGCTGTTGTTTTGTTGTTGTTGTTTTTTTGCAACACCAATCATGTCTTAACGACCTGTTGTTACTACTGTCAGAAAAGAGGGGGGATGGTGGCGCTGCATGTTTTTAATTGACTTCTCGCGTGAACAAATGTATTCACGTGCGATTTTAATCGCTTTTCTTATTTAGCGCAATTGTGAATTTTTTATTTTTATTTTTTCACAATTCACACATTTTTTTTCACAAAAGTTTTGTGATTGGAACGCAGCTAATGTCCGGTTTTCAATACATCTGTAAAAGAAACAAACGAAGCACATTTGACCCAAAGCGTGAACTTTTTTTAAATTTTTTTTTAAGGGAATTCATTTAGTGGAAACAACTTTAGTGGAAACGTTGTTTGCTATAAATAGGGAAACACTTTCAAGAAATATACATTAATTAAACCTTCAAACCGAATATAAAGAATACCTGCTGTTCAGTCTGCTATTTCAACATTTAATAGCTGAAAATGTAAGTTTTGGTTTCACATCGCAGACTCACCTCTCCTGAGAGTCTCCTCGCAGGCCACGCCCCGGAAGCCCGACCTACAGATACAGCTACAGGAGGTGCCTGAGAGGACAGGAATCCCATTGTGCCTGCAGGGGGCGCACCGACAAGTGTCAAACTCCCGCAGATACTCCTCTATGGCCCTCTCCAGGTTTTCTATTCTGGCTCCTGCGTGGTCAGCTGCCGTGCTGAGGCGCACAGCCTCAAAGATCGGCAAAATCTGCAGTCAGGAATCGAAATCGGTGTGAAATGTTTGGCGGGGGAACGTAACGCCACCTTCTTCTGGATGTGTTGTTACCTCAAAGTCAGTCAGAGCTGGGCTGTATTTGAGAGAAGCCCCCCACTTTCTGTATGTTGCCTGGTCCCTGATGACCAGCAGTCCTGAGCCGGTCTCTGTGATTCCCCCTTTCACCAGTTTGATGATGTCCTCAACCACAGCGGACTCGGAGGAGTTCGCTGCAAAGAACAAAGCACAGTGATTTAAGGCTGTGACAAACAAGTCTGGCAAGATTTTGTGCAACAACCCAAAGTGTTACCAAGTATTTTTGGTCTGGTTTCTGGTGCAAATATCTTAGTACATTTGACAAAACTTAACTGGAAAGTAAATTTTCAGCAAGACAAGACATAGGAACTTGTTTTAAGTCAATTATTCTTTAGTACTGCTATAAAGGTACTAATTCTGTTGGCAGGTTATTTCAATATATGGAGTACTTGGTTTTGTGATTTAGTGTTTTTGCAGAGTTAAAAGTCAAAAGTGAATTAATAGTTAAAGATGCGTGTTAATGATACTTGAATTGAAAATAAAAAAAGGGCACACTCACCTGAAATACAATTTCTCACCTTTAAAATCCTCCTTGTTGGTTTCGCATTGACTTCCTTCAACCTTAACACCTAAATCTGAGGTTTCACTGAGTGAATAACTTATGCCGAGAGAGGCCCCGAAGCAGGACTGAAATCTTTTTGCGTCTATATCTGGAAGAGTTAGGAAAGAAGATGAAACATTTTACTTGAAGTACTTAATTTCCACAAGAGCTCCTAATTTAAACCAACCAATGTTTGATTACTTGACTTGGCCATAGCCGTTTTATTTAGGACGGCGACGTATTCCAGAGATCCCCCCATGGCTCCCTCTGTGACGTAGTGGGTACCGAAGGTGTTCAGGAAGCGGGAGTAAACGCCAAAGTCGTACTGTTCGGGAAGCTCCATGAGGGCGATGTAGAAATCTTCGTGAAGCATCAGCTGGTTGCTTCGCATTTTGAAGTGGGCGGTTTGCACTTTGGACCAAACCCTAATGAAGCTAAAGTCCTGGACACAGAGCAGAAAAGCCTGACCTGAACGCTTCACGAGGCGTAAAAGTAGTGTATTGTTTTCTGAAGCAAACCAAGCGAGTACCGAACACCACAAGCAGTTTGCATATTTTGTGTGTGTGTGTGTGTGTGTGTGGAACGGTACTCCAAATTATTCACAGATTTTTCTCTAAAATATTCAAAAGAAAATGTAGCTTGACATGCTGAAATATCCTCGTACAACGAGACTGTAGATGTTAGCTTATACAGCAGTGCTAATATGTTTCGCACTGTGCATATTAAGGCACATTAGGTGTTTGTGTTATTAAAATAGGGAGTTTTAGAGTGGGTCCCAAGTATCTTAGCTATTTGCTGTGGCTTGTAGTCCCTAATCCTCTTTATTCATGGGCTGGAAACTACAACTTCCTTCTAATAGTCGGGATCCACTCTAATTTTCCTTCCTGCCACATTAACTACCAAGAAGATACAGTAGATTATGTGGTTGTGATGTGAGAAAATGTGGAAAAATCCAAGGGGTTGTAAATACTTTCGCAAGACGCTGTATCCTCTACAAACTGTGCATACTTTGTTTCAGCTGATCATGGTTTACACCAGTTAAATAAAGTTAAATTATTTGGGTGCTTAAATGTTGCTGACTGTATAGGTTTAAAAAGCAAGAGGTAATTTTCAGATTGTCATATTACTTTTCTTCCGTTTCATTTAAGGGACATAAACGCAACACAATATTTGATGTCACACAAGAGGGCTTTTTTTTTTTTTAAATTATGCTGATTGAAGCAGTCAGCATAGTCTTTACATTGATTGTTTTTTTAGAATATACCTGGCTTTGATATTTTGTGAGGTTGTTGAGAAACTCGGATTCTGCATTTCCTTTCACTCCAACGTTCACAAAAGAGATCCCAACAGAGACGCCGAAATTGGAGGACGACATGGACTGCCTCGCTTCCAGCAGCCTTTGCATATCTTCAAAATATTCATCGGAACCCTTCGAGGTGGCTTCAGCCTGTAACGGGTTCACCTTTAGTTAAATCCATGGTTTCTCTGGAAATCACCAATCTCTACTTTACATAAAGAGCCACCGTACCTACCACAAAACTGTACGTGTGGTAATTGTAAGGCTTTCGGTAGTTCTTTTCGTCTTCATTGTACTGTAGGCTCTCACAGAACGCATCATACGTCAGTTTACTCCATTCCCCATTGTAGACATATTCACACTTTCCTCCAAAGTACTTGGGGTCAAGCACTTGATCCATAAAGTCTCCAGTTAGGAGGTTGTAGCTTTGAAAAAGAAAGCAGAAGTATTTTGTTTCCAAACAAGGTAAGTTCATATCTGTGAAAAGCATCCAGGACTTACCCCTGCGTGCTACGTTCAGCCCCAGGAATTGGGATCAAGGTTGAGCACTTGTCCTCTCTCTGGTCGATGCGATCGCATTCTTCTTCGTCAGAGAAATCGTCACAGTCCGGTTCCCCGTTACAGCGAAGGGACTGGCTTATGCAGCGTCCTGGAAAGATGGACAAAAGTTCAGAAACACACAAACCTCCCTTGACTTTAAAAAAGCAAGTAATCCTAAAAGACCTTTTGGCGGGACTTGCCTGTTTCTTTGCAGGTGAAACTCTCCCCGCAGTAATCCTTGACCAAGCACTGGGTGGTCGCTGTTGGACACGCCAGCCGGTCCCACAACGTCCCAACACAGTCTGTCCCACCAAACTGTGCAGGTTTCTCCAAGTGTCGAAAACGTAACTAAGACAAAGTAAACAAGCTTGTTAAGGGTGTGGCAATGACACAGACATAAAGTGTGTGACCCAAAGATGAAGGCCTTAGTCCTTCATCTTTGGCCATCAGAGGTTTGAGTCCTAGCCTAATGACCTTTGATGCATGTCTTTCCCCACTATCATAACACAGTTTCTTGTCTGAGAACTATCAACTAAAGGCCAGTAAGGTTGACTTTAAAACTAAATGTTATATATATATATATATATATATATATCACAAATATATTCCGTTACATTACAGGCGGGAGTTATAGAAGTCAAGCGTTTTACGATTGTATTGGAAACTGCTGGCAATACTTTGTACAATCCTTTTGCCCAGTATTTCTAGCAGAGACAATTTTGACAATTGCCTATTCTTTATTCCCTTTAGATTTCCTAGCCATAATTCCTCCTTTAGCCTCTCTCCTCTTCAGCTCTTCACACAGGTTTTCTATTGTGTTTAACCTCTGAGGACTTAAATGACCAAGGAGTAAGTGAGATTTTGTGTCATTTAAACTATCTAGCTGTCCTTACAGGGTCACACCTAAGGACAGCTTAGTGAGACCAATTGATCCAATTGTAGAATACCAAGAAAGAATGCATGCATACACAGGGAAAATAAGCAAAGTCCATGCAGTATAGTTCCAGGTGGTTAGTCGAACCCATGACCTTCTTTCTGCAAGGCAACAGTGCTGCCTATTTCCATGTCAATTTAGCCATAATATTTTGGACCCTGATCCTGCTGAAAGACCAGCCTCTTATTCTTTAACCAACTTCCCAGAGACTTTGGAAGAGAGTCAGTCCCACAGCATCACAGCTCCTCCACCATACTCATTTCACACCAACTTAGGGATTCTGTTGCTACTTAGTCTCATCTGAACAAAGCACACAGTTCTAATTTAGCAAACTACACATTTACAATTACAGAACAAAAAGGTATTTTCCTCACATCCTACACAACCAGTTGGGATGTGGATGGTAACTAATGGTTGCTGCAGAGACGTGGTGACCCCAAGATGCTGCAGTTCTCCAACAGTGAAGTTTAGAGGGTTATCTTCCCGCTCACTGTGCATGGAGGCAAACATATCAGGCTTCGTTTAGCAGAGTGGTCAGGGGCTCAAAAAATGGGCCTCTGTGTTACAGTATATCCTACTGTACCCCAAAGAAACAGAAGGTTGTGGGTTAATAATTAGACCAAAGAAATAATGCTTTGGTTACATTGATTTCAGGGAAATTATTACAATATCAGTGACTTAAAACAATATGTTTTTACAAATAATGTATATTCCCACAAAAGAAATGACCTGAAAATGAAGGTGAGAGGCTATAGAAGATTATATTAAACAGCCTTATTAAATCTGCAGAGGCACATCTGAACTCGTCCGTATTATAAACCTGGTAAAAAAAAAAAACACTCAAAATGAGCCTTTTTCATGAGGCATCCAATCACTGAACAGATGCTTAGAGCAGATAAATGTGTGGATGAGCCAAAACTTTCTCCAGCTGAACAGAAACAAAACTGAAGTTATTATTTTTGGACCTAAAGAGGAAGGTTTTGGAGTCAATGCACAGCTTCAGTTATTACAACTGAAAACCAGCGATCAGGCCCGAAACCTGGGAGTAGTGATGGACTCTGACCTGAACCTCCAGAGCCACATAAAGACAGTTACAAAGTCGGCCTTCTATCACCTGAAGAACATTTCCAGGATTAAAGGACTAATGTCTCAGCCAGATCTAGACAAACTCATCCATGCGTTCATCTTCAGTCGTATTGATTATTGCAACAGCGTCTTCACAGGTCTGTCCAACAAATCAATCAAACAGCTGCAGCTGATCCAGAATGCTGCTGCTCGCGTTCTCACTAAAACCAGGAAGATAGAGCACATAACACCAGTTTTAAAGTCCCTCCACTGGCTCCCTGTAGCTCAAAGAATAGACTTTAAAATACTGTTGTTAGTTTACAAATCACTGAACAGCTCAGCACCACAATACATTAAAGATCTGCTGTTGTTGTATCAACCTTCCAGACCTCTCGGGTCTTCTGGTTCTGGTTCTGCTCTGCATCCCCAGAACCAGAACCAAACGAGGAGAAGCAGCTTTCAGCATCTATGCACCACAAATCTGGAACAAACTTCCAGAAAACTGTAAAACAGCTGAAACACTGACTTCTTTTAAATCTCAACTAAAAACCCACCTGTTTAGGATTGTATTTGAAACGTAATCAATTACAAATTTATTGATGGAACTTCACTTAATGCCGTGTTTTGATTATTGATTCTATGTTGCATTGTGTTTCTGTGTTTGTAATGATGTAAAGCACTTTGAAATGTCTTGCTGCTGAAATGTGCTATACAAATAAAATGTGATTGATTGATTGATAAGCAGTTATATTTACTACAGAACCCAGCTACCTTTAGTGGTGGATAGTTGACCCAGTCCTTCCTTCAGTGACCCCTCTAGTTCCCTCAAAACATTGATGTTTTGAGGGAACAAATGGAGGTTTTAGTTTTTTTATTTTACAGAGAAAAACGTCTTCACCGTCTTATCTGTGCAGGAGTCGCACCGTGTCCAAGACGACCACCTCCCCACTCTACAGTCGATGGGCGCCGGACTGTTTGCAGCTCTGGCCCTCCTGAGCACCATAACATGACATTTGTTTTTGTCACATAATAAGCCCAGCGTGGGATTTATTAAACTGATTGTTCGAACTGATGTAGTGAAAAATACTGCACCTGGTCTGAGAAGTTGTCCATGGCCTCCTGGTCGCGTTCGCAGTTGGGTTAATAAGCAGATGCAGAGCACATAAAGCCACAACCACATGACTAAATGTCCCCATTTTGAAAACGATCACGGAAGCTTCAACATATCATATCACAAAGTGGATGTTGTGGTCCTAGGAGGACTTCTACCGTTGCTGTCTGCACCAACAGAAAGTGAATGATTGATCAAGAGTAAACAGAAGCTCTTACAAAAATGGGGAAAGTTTTTTTTTTGTTTTAATGACCTATGACCCCTGTTCTGGTCACTGCAAAAGATACATCACAAACGCTCCGTCCTCAGACAAAGGGCCAGCACCTCTTTATGTCTTTCCTCATTTAGCTTCTTCAGTTTGGTTTTCCTCCTTTAACGAGCTCATTCACATGTACATTACTGACACACTAAAGAATTGGATAAGAACTCATTTTATGGTTATAGATTAAGTTTGATTTTATAGATTGAAATTTGAGTATTAACCAATTTTAAAATGTAAACCATAATAGTTTCCTCTCCCTTTGTGGCAGGGAACTTTTACAGTGTTTCTGTGTTTTCTTCTGTGACATTTTTCCAGACTGTTCATCAACATGAAAACTTACTTTAATCAAAACAGATTCAGTTCCTGTAAAACAGAGCATACGTTTGTTGTAATGAATGCTCAACTGTGAATACTGTCTGACACCAGACATAGGTTTCTATAGAAGTTTAGTACAACTCTGCAATGAATTGTAGGTGATATATTTTTAAAGTAATGTTTCAATAATATTTAAATACAATGTGCAAAAGATCAACCAGATACATTTTTTTCTCCATATTTAGTTCTCTGTCTAAATTTAATTAGAATTTGTTTCATTCTCAGTATTATCATTTACACAATATGTTACGTTTTTCTTTATGACGTGTCGTTAGTTTTTTTTTTTTTTTTTTTTTTTTTTGCAGAGTAAATAGCTTTTTACGTTCTCTATTCACTTGTGTTGCCAAGGAAACTTCTTATATTCATTGCCATTTAAGTGAACGCCGATTTTTTAAAAAAAACAACAACAAACAAACAAAAACAAACTAAGAAACAGATGCTTTTGGTTAGCGTTTTTTGCTGACCGCCTAAAACAAAAGAAGAAGAAGAAGAATGAGCTTCTGATTGGCTCATTCGGTGACGCCCGGAACGCACGCGCTCTACGCAGGTGTGTCGGCGGCGGTTGTTTGAAGTGGTTTGTTTTAGCACCTTGAAGCTGTTCGCTGCATTGAAGTTACGAGGAGTTTTCAGAAGATTAGCCGGACGGTGATGAATAAAACTTGCGACAATGGAGGAGGTAAAAACCGAAAGCTGTCAGAGCATTGTTAATCTCAGGTTCTGCTCTGTAAGATGGAAATTACAGCGTCCTGTAAATGCATACACTTGTCTTTGTACTGATGTCTGTGTGACGTACTTTCTAGATTTTTGTTCAATAGTATAAAATAATGTAGCTTTGTAAAAAAAATTCTGGCCTTCAAAGGGTTCAAATAATGAAAATGTAATTATATACGCTACAGTCTACGGCACAGTTGCTGAAAAAGAATGCATTTTAGGGCTTAATAATAAAAATATTGACACGGAAAATTAAATATTTTTACAACATATTTTAAGAAACTAACTGAATCTCAGTCTGATTTTTTTTAAATTTTATTTTAATATGGCAGAAAGTAATTATAATGAATGTCAATCAACGTTTCTGTCAGACATTGACAATAATGTATTTTTTTATTCAATACGAAAAAAAAGGAAATATGCGGGGCTTTACGGGGTTATACTGCTAAAGCATGAATATTATCTTATAGGTATATTTCTGAAACAATTTTAACAGAATAACATTTTGGTGGAAAATATAACTCTGTTCTAATTTTAAATCTGCTACTGTCAAAACTGATTCTTGGCAGAGACAAATGCGTTCACATTTTAAAAGACCTTTTGATAGTAAGCTACAGCCTGGATGGTTAATGGTTTATTCATTAAAGAATGAACCAAACTGAAGTAAATTCAAAATAATTGTCTTCTTTCCCAAATATTCTTTTTAAATTTGTTAAATTATTTTATTTTATTTTTTTTTGTATCCAGGAAGGATCAATTAACTTCAAAGCTCTGAAGGCTAAATTTCAGGAGGAGGGTCTCCTGGCTCATTCAAAAATCAGTCGACCAGCTGTTGCTGAAAAACCCAAACTCCTTCAACCTTTTCTAGGACACTGCAGCTCCGTGGCCAGTTGTATCGCCCACACCCCTGAAGTTCCCCGTGTCTTCTTCAGAGATGGGGTTCAGTCATCTGGAGGCAAACGCCCGATTTCCTTTCCCCCTCGCTCTAAGCAGACCTCTCCCTCATTTCAGCTTGCAAATGGAGATGGCTCAGCAAAGCATCCCCTCAAAGACTGGCACATGCCTTTGGTGCTCCCTGTGCCCCCTGTGAAAGTAGATGCACCAACTGGAAAGGAGCAAAAACTGGAGGCAGAGACCAGGAAAGAAGTCTTCTCACATACTAAGATAAAGAAGAAGGGGTTGTTGCTTCCTTTCAAATCAGTCAAGGCATCAAAAAACTTTGCTGGTAATGGCGAGGAGCTCACATACGGTGATTTACCCAATAGGCCTGGTGACGCTCCCAGTGATTTCTCTTCCATGGACAAACAAGGCTCAGAGGAACGACCTTCCCTTCACAGTGACCAGTTGACCTCTGAGCACGCCGTCTCCAGTCCTGAATTCGTAGTCTCCCCTCCTTCACCAGAAACATGTCCAGACTCTGACAACAGGATTCTGAGCACTTTGGAGAAGGCCAAGAAGAAACTCTCACGTCGACAGATTGCAATTCCGCCTAAAACCAAAGGCTTGCGTTCACCTGACTACAGCTGCATAGAGAAGACCTTCCGTTTGTCTCCAAAGAACCCTGACCGCCTTGGTTCAGATGTCCTCGTACCTCCATCCTCAAGCCTTCCACACTTGGCCTGTATTTCTGCTCGGCCTTTCTGCAAAGCCAACAACTCTGCACGCAGTAGGTTACCTACATCAAATATTACCTTTTCAAGTAATTATTAGTCATTTGGATAACAATTGTTTCCTTTTTTCTACCAAAGAGCCATCTTTTGATAAGCACCTTATGTTGGAGAAAGCCAGCCAGCTACCGGTGAGGACTAGTGAACCTTATTCACCCCGGAGACCCTTAAAGAAGCTGCTACCTGAGTTGTGGACTCTTGGACCAGTTCCAGTAAAGCCCCCTAGACCTTCAACAGTTGATCTTAGCTCTTACCATGCAGTCCTAGCAAAAGGTAAAGGTAACAGCAGCTTTTGCTCAATCGTCAGTAGAGATTACAGGGGTTGTCTTTCCACTAAATTTACCTTTGGTTTCCTTTTTGTAGAAACATTACCTGGTTGGTGCCAAACACCCAAAAAGGAGGCAGTGTCTGTCCTTGATGTTCCAGATTTTCCAGACTTTGAGACTTCAGAGTTGGAAAAGGCAGAGGCTGAACCTGTTGACATTGCAGCATTAGAAATGGAAGCTGTAGACATAGTTGTTGGTAATCCTGCAACACCAGCCGTATCGGAGGCCACCGATTACGGGGGTTCGGATTCTGCCTTGGCAGTTTGTGAACCTAGAGAGTCAAATAGGATCCATATAGTCCAAGATCTAAACCTTGGCACCTCACACATAATACCCCTTGATCCAGCAAGCTTTCCCGAACCAATAAACCCGTTGGAGTTCCCACAGCTGCCGCTACCAGAGCGGCGGTCCTACAGTGAAGACGCTGCTGTAGATTCTTTTCTCAATTCTCGCTCCGATGAGATCTATGTAGGGGCTACTGAGAAACTGACTGTCCCAGAGGAAACTGAGTTTTTGGGCCAGCCAACACCAAACCACAAGACTCAAACGCAACCAAGGTGGGTTTGGTGGCAACAGCTGGCTAATGTGTCTGTTCAGCTGTTAGATTTCTACTCCTGAATCTGGATCATTTCCGTTTTCTAGAGAACATCATCAGAGCTGCTACTACGAAACCTGCGATAATGTTTATGAAGATGTGGAGATCAACAAACACCTGTCAAGCCATATGTCAACCAAGCAAAAAAGCAGATTACGAAGTACAGTTTGATATTTGTTTTCTCATTTAAATGAGAATCGTTGGAAAGGTTCATCTTAATTTAACATTCTTATTTCCTCCAGATCCATATGCAGACAGCCAGTTAAGGGTAAGTGCATTTAATGTTTTATTAAGTGCGGGGTAAAATATTTCTATGTAGAAATGCAATTGAATAAATATCATTTACATATAAAATGTCTTGTAAAAAATTTATGGAAAAAATATTTTTCCCTCCAATAAATGTTTTAAACAATACAAATCTGTGGTGTTGTTCAGGATGGTTGTCCTACTTAAAGGCAACGAGCCCCATCTCAGTTTGAATGCTTTTGTAGACTCTAATAAGTTTTCTCCCTAAATTACCCTAAGTTGTAAATATATTGCAAAAATATGCCATATTCAAATCCCAAAGGAGTATTGAGAGTCCTATAAATGTTTATTGATATATTCCAATTGTAATGAACTTGCATTTTTCATGCTAATGTAATGTTTAGCCGGTTGAACGGTCTCTCGACAGCAGGTGGTCACATCGGACACAAATCACTTTGTCCAATTAGTGGAAAGAAGAAAATAGGCAAACATTAGTATCTGATTAAAACAGTATAACTACATGTGCAGGCACAACTTATTTTTATTTGGATCATTTTCTCCTTCCTCTTTATTTGTGGTGCTCTGTTGTACGAAACCCAATGAAATCCATTGAACACGAGAAACGGTTGTATGTATGCTAAACTGTGTGCTCATTTCTAGAAGGGGGAAGCGTGTCTTCACAAACGACCACGGCATCCATGGTATGTGTTTCCAAACATTCACATAGTCCATTTGCTTCCTTTTTGTATCTTTGACATAAATTCCAATTAATGATCTCTACAAAAAACTCAAACTCTCGTCACCGCCGGGATTATTTTTGCTATTTTTTTCCTACTGTTCAATAAGTGTACCAAAACATAGAAAATGTGATTTAATCCAGGTTCTGTTTGCAGTAATAAATAGTTCTTATTTTCACTTTTATCATGATCACTTAGTATCATAAAATACCATGACAAAACTTTAAGTCCATGTCGCCCACCCCTATTCGCTGATCCAGCAGAGATCACTCTGCAGGTGTTGCACCAGAACAGGAAATATATATTTTTGTAATCCACCACATAATAAACGTATTTGACATGTTTGTGCTACGATCAGGAAAACGTCCTGGTTATACAATGCAAAAACAAAATCTTACGTATTCTTGGTCTAGTTTCTAGTGCGAATATCTTGGTACACTTGAAATGAGACAAAGCTACCGTACAGGTAACTTTTCAGGAACATATATGGGAGCTTGTTTCAGTCAATAATTTCTTAGTACTAATGAAAAAGTTATAGTTCCATTGGCATTTCGCATATGGCACATTATATCACATATAACTTTGGAAAGATGTCTTGTTATAAGTGAAATATTCTGCCAGTGGAACAATTACATTTTCATCAATATTAAGGAACTATTGGCTTAAAACAAGTTCCTATTTCTTTCTGAAAAGTTACTTGTAAGGTAATTTTGTTCTATTTCAAGTGTACTAATTTATTTGCACCGGAAACTGGACCAAAAATACTGAGGATTTTTTTTGTTTTTCCATTGTACGTCTCGTACCCTCCATGTTGTTTGTAGTAAGTTGAACAGTCTAATCTTTCTGTAGGCAGTGCACAAGCCCCTACACTGCTGACCACAAAGAACAGAGGAAGAGAGAGAAGCAGCGACTTGAAAAGGAGAGAAAAGAGCAGAAAGAGAGGGAGAAGAAGGAAAATGAAATGAAAAAAAAGTTCAAAGTGAGCAATACAATTCAGACAAATCTGAACTCTATCTTGCTTGTTTAAAAATCAACGATTGACCTCCTTCGCTGACTCCGTAGGTGACTGGGGAGGAAGAGCCGATGTACCACGCCAAGGTCATGGTGGCCAGCAAGGTCCGCAAGAACGACCTGCCTGTGAGGAACGGCGACACGGTCAGCATCATCCGGACTACCAACTGCCCCAAAGGCAAATGGCTGGCCAGGGACACCAACCTCAAGTGTAGGTTTAATTAGAACAAATAACTAAGATTAAACGTGATTCTTTTCTTTTTTTTTTTTGTTTTTGGTTGTTTCTTTTTCTTTTTTAGCTTAATGCTGTTCTCAGTCTCTGTTGTCCCCTCTCTGTCGTAGACGGCTATATCTCTGTGATGAATGTCGAGTTAAACATCAAGGACATGCTGGAACTCGGCAAAAAGGCTCAAGCGGCTGGACGGGGAGCCTACGTCGAGCCGGACACCATCAGTATTGGGAGCCGGTACTTGGAAAAAAAGACAACTGGATTTCTTTATTTTGTTTTATAAGATCAAAGCTCCACGCATGCAATGATAAATCCTGACACATTTCTCCCCTCTCTCCCCCTGTCTTTTCCCAGATCCTGTAAGTATCCACAGCCCTCCGGCCCGTTGCTTACATTTCAATCACTCATTGTGCCAGAACGCGCTGAACGGTACAGAAAATGTTTGCTCTCGTTGATTGACGAAGCACCACGTCAGTCGCCATATTCGCCATTTGCTTCAAAGCTGTGTTTTTTTTGTTGTTGTTTTGTTTTGCTTTTTTTTTACTGGGGGTGAGGCTGCTGAACGTCTCTCACCAGCATGCATGCTGGTCTTAATCACAGCAGTTTGTTTTTCCACAGTCACAGATGACAGCGAAGAGTGGGCCTGTGAGGATGAAACTCTTTCGCCGTCCTATGAAAGCCAGTATGACCATCGTTGTCCTCATTAGGGCTGAAAGTGCCCTGATGACGCAATATCCTAGCAAATTGAAAGTATTTTATTGTTCATTCCTCTCTCTTTGTTTCTGTGCCGTAGTGTTGCTCAGCAGACCGTTTCAGAGCCAGAAATGTGTAAGTATATGAAGTATGTAAGTGCTGGGGGAAAAACCCAACCAAAAATCCAGTGTGTCACTTGAGAGGGAAGAGGGCCGTCTCTGTTTGGTTGGTGTTGCGTGTGGACATATAGCAGACTGCTTCTTACTGCGCTCTACAATTCTCAAAACTTTGTTGATATTCCGCTAATGTCAAGAAACCCACTTTTTTTTTTGCAATTTCTGTGTTTTCTATAAAATAAGGAACACAATTAAAAATCACTCTTGAGCATGCTTGTTCCCTCATCCTCCTACCACTTCCTGTTTTCTTTCTTTTCTTCTAGTAGTAACATCTGGTTGTTGATCATGTGACTCATGTGATGCAGAAAAAGTGTTTCCATTGGCGTTCTGTGAAATGCACTAACTTCATTATGGCCTAAAAAACCCTCATCCTAGCGCAAAAAATGTTTTTATCCAAAAACGGGAGTTTGTTCAAAATTGGCGTGTTTTCATTAAGCAAATTTATTTTCTTAAATCTAATCTTACAGTTTTATGGTCGATGGAAACCCAGCTTGACATGCCTTTTAACGTGCCGTTTCACCACACCGTGTCTGCCACTCCTGCTGTTTTTGCATGGCTAAGCTAATTCCTCTTAGCTCCTTGTCATACCTTTGTCCTTCATGTGCTCATTTTGTCAGCTTGCGTTCATGTGGATGCCCAGCATACACTCAGTGACGGCAACCTGGAAGACCAACACACACAGTAAGCCCCAAACACACACTGTCACAGCAGAGAAAACAGTTTTATGCCAACGTAAGAATTAACAATTGTGGGTTAGCGGTGATGAGCTAATGCAATGCCTTTAAACGTATTAATAGGCAACTCTTGAGTGTGTTTTACTGTGAAAGACTAAGAAGTAGTGCGTAAATCTGAAGTAAGATCAAGAAAAACAATTTGCAAAAAACACATGAATTTGGTCCAATATGTCAGGGTGAGTTACAGAAGTCTCCTAATAGAAAGATTAACTTAATGTATTGACTCTTTGCATAAATTGAATACTAGAACATTAGCTTGAACAAACAAATTTGCACCTGCTGGATAAAATTAGTCCGAAGGATCACCACATTTGATTGTGTCTAGGACTGCAACTATCGATTATTTTAGTAAACAATTATTCTGATGATTAATCAGATTTTTTAAAATGGGCACATTCTGCAGATTTTTCATTTAACCCCTTGCACTTATTTTTATACAGCATTAGAAATACCTTAAGAGATGCAAACAAACAAGTAATTCAGTTCCTTTTTCAAATAAGATAATAAACATAATATCGTCTAAAATGCAACATGTTGGCCTTCAATGAATGCTTGATCATTTGTAGCAGAGGATGCATCCGCAGCTGTGAAAATGCCTCCAACATCACTATAGTTTTGGCTTGTTTACTGCTCTGAGTAGTTTTATTTAAGCAAATTGTCTCCAGTTAATGATTAATCGATCACTTAATTAGTTGGCAATTATTTTAAATAATTGATTCATCCTGATTATGCCAATTAATTGTTTCAATCCTAGTTGTATTGAGTGCAAATATCTCTCCTACACTTGTGGCAGTTCTTGAAATGGGCTGCATGGGCAGTTGTCCAGGGCGGCATTAGAAAGGGAGGCAGGACACCCAAGAAGTAAAAAAAAAATAAATCTATATCTTATTTGTCTGCTGTGCCTTGAACAAGTTTACAGTGAAGTAAGTTTCCCATTTTTGTTGGTGAGTAGGGAGGGATTAGTTAGCCTGCTTTCTGCTGGAAAGGAACTCACATAATTACTTGAGTATTAATTGGTTGGGGGGGGGAGAAGGAACTTGCCCAGGGCCCCATTCCGGCAAGAACCACCACTGCCCTGTTGGTCAGTAAAATGTGAGTCAGAAATGTCACCTGCTTTACAGAACCAGACACGAGGCTCTGCAGAAACTAGCCCTCTTGGTCCAACACGGCGACGGAGGAGCGACTCTTACCAAGTACAGTTTTCTGCCGCCGCCTCTCTGCCAACGCTTCCCACTGTCCCCCGCCTCGTTCTGCTAATAACTTTTTGCTTATCCTGTTTGTCTCGTTCAAAGTGCTGACACGTCAAGTGAGTCGACAGTTTAATATTGTTTCTCCGCTGACGTCACCGCTCCCCTCTCACTGATAACGGTGAAGCTAAAACAAGGGCACTCACGCACACATCACCTCGGGGCCTCTGCGGTCTAAACACAACTCGGAGACTTTTTTAATTTTTTTTTTACGTGTGATGGAAAACAGCTCAACAGGGAGCGTTTTATCTCCCGTGACTTGTAGACGAGAGGGTGTTGCGTGTTTTACAGACCTACAGTTCAAAGTTGGTGTGACTGGCGTATCATTCTTGTCTTTATCTAGGTTCCCTGTGTGCGGTTGAGGAGCCTCCGTATCCGTAAGTGTTGCTTCCGTCTAATCAGAAGGAGAAACTGGAATCTCCTTGATCCTTGTTTATAGTACTGAAGCACTCAGGATTTGTTTTTTCCCCCCCCCAACCTGTACTTAAAGCATCTTTCTTTGTTTTTAACTTTTTGTGACAGCGAACAGGAGATTGACTTCACAGAGATGGAGCTGCTTCCCCCTCCTCCTCTATATGCCGACACCCTCTGATCAAGATGGCTGTAGTGTGCACCAATCGGGGAAACAATTTGTTTGATTTATCTTTACTAGAGCTACAATTTCACAATGGTTTGAACACTTTTACTTTCTTTACATGCACTCTCAAAAGTTGACGCCGACGCACACAGTTGATGATTGCACTGGATTTGGGCGGAAATAAACGGTTGTTTGCGGTTGCTTGACGTTCCGACAGTGGTTAATGAGATTGTTCTGTTTTAAGTTTTTTTTTTTTTCTTTCTTTCCATGTTGCACAAAATAAATCCCATTGATTCTTCTGAATCGCACTCCTTACATTCCCCGTTGAGCCGACTCATTTTGAAACCGTTTAACGGAGGGGGATTTAAGAACGAAAAAGAAAAAAAAAAAATTCCCATTCATGACTTATTCAAAGTGTGGAGAAACTAAACAAATACAGACGCCTCCACTTTTTGAACCCTGGACAAACGAAAGCGAAATCCATCTTCTGACTGACTGCGCGTCTGTGAAATCCCCTCTGGATGCTGCTGTGTTGACTCCTGCATCCTTAAGCAGGTCGAGTGTGGGGGTGTGTGTGTGTGTGTATCCATATGGTATTGATTGGGAAAACGGGGCGGGGGGGGGGGGGAAAGAGTTGGAGAGGGGCGTGGTTTAGGAGCCTGTCAGACTTGAAACAGCCAAAAGGAAGAGAAGAAAGGATGGTGAGAACAGAAGAAAGCGCCGAACTGTAGTCGTAGAAAGTCCGGGGGGGTAAAAAAGTCCTGACTGTTTAAAAAGTGAGAGGAGAACCCAGCGCGCGAGCCCAACTGACTCACGCTGAGCGGCTCGAGACGATCTTTGAAAAGCAACAACCTCCGTTCGACTAGAGTTGCGTAGATAAAAGGGTTTTTAAATGCAACGCTGTGTGAAGATCATGGCAGCCGACACGAAGAGCTCACTGGGCAGCAATATCTGCCCAAACCGCAGCCGGAGAAAGCTGCTGGTCGCCGTGGATCTCTTCTGCCTGTTCTTAGGTAAGCCCAGCTCACATTTTACTACTGTTCATATACAGCGTGTGATACTACAGCAGCGTCGCGTGACCGTGTGATGTAATGAAAGTTTAAAAGCACTATATGTTGTAATTGTAACATCAACTATTGAATCTGCCGATTCAAGCAAACTTATTGGGTGATTATGGCTGAAAAAAGTATCACGAGGCAAGCGCTTCTTATCAGTCGGTGTCAGTAATTATTAATTAACGTTTTATTTTAATACTGCCAAACTGGTTACATGACTTTTCCAGTCTTTTTCCACAGTTTCCCCTCCAGCTGTTGTACTCATTTTCTACTTTCTATTCCAGCTGGGTTTTTTTTTAAATGTTCTCTTTTTAAGGAGTTATGAGGCAGGGTGGCAATACCTGAAACCGTTGCTGCTATTCAACAGGTTGTTGCTAGGTAACCAAAGACGGAGTTAGTTGACGCCACCAACCTTGTTAAGCTGGCCGATAGATTCCCAGAATGCTGTTCGGTTCTAGTTCGGAGTTCAATGATATTACTCAATATATCTGACGGATATTATTTTGATATTAATCACATGTCTACTGTTGTATATATATATTTCTTGCCCTGCCCTACTTAGCAGCTGTTTACAGTTTATAAACTTAGAGTGGTAACAGAGCTAGAATCTAATTCAATTTAATCTAGTTGAAGACATTGGCTTCATTTCAATTTACTTAAGTTCTGGTTCCCATTTGGGTCAGTCGACCCTAATGAAATATGACAGCTTAATATCCCCACATAATTAAGCGCATAAATTTGACAAGTCATATAACAGATTGGGTAATAGAGTCAAATATTGTTGAATATTTAAGTTCTGAGTTGTTTTATTTCTCTGCCTTTTTCAACCTCAGAAGTAAAGAGAAACTAATTAAATCTTTTCCAACAACAGGGATTTAATTGACCATCCTGAATAATTGCATTTTGAAAGAACACGTTTACAAGTGATAGTGTATAAATAATGGGAAATACATGTGATTCAACCATCACATTTTTGACTTTAAAGTGCTTCACTTTAATATATTGTAACGGCTGATATTTAGTTCCAGTTGTAAATTGCGATAAAGGTTATGATTGGTGCATAATTGTGGGTCTTGAAGCAGCTGCAAATTAAAACCAAACTCCAGTCTCAGACTCAGAAGCTCTTGTTCAACCCACGAAATAATCTGTTTTTATCTTTTCCAAATGTTACATGAGTTCCTTGTGTTCTGTTTCTAATCGTTTCCTGAAAATGCGCTTGGCTTAGAGGAAACCCACTAATGAACTGTTCCAGCATTTCTTCCCTCTCCACCCACACCTGTAACCATACGAACCTCTGTTTTTGACTTCTTTTTTTCCCCCCCCAGAATGGCTCAAATTCCTCACAGCAACAGGAATGCTTCAGATGTGAACATCTGCTGAACTACACGCTGTGCGTCTGGCTTAAGTGGTTATTTACCAGACCAATGTGGGTGTTAAAAATCTCACAGCAGCTGCTGGTAGATTTAGTTTTTGATGCGGAAACATTTTAGAAATTAAAATGATTTACCTCGTCCTTAATACTAATTGATGCTTGATGTAACCATATGTCCATAACGTGTTGAAATGTCAGAGTGAAGCTGCAGTTGGAAGTCAAATGCTATAAATAACGCTGTTCCATTTTCCTGGCAAATCCACTGACTGTTTTACAATCTTGTAGAAAGTAATCTTTTTTCTTTTTCTTTTTTTTTTTCATGTGCTATGTTTAGAGTCAGGCTAGTTTTCACCTCTGTGGAGGGTAAATCCCCATCATTTGTATCATTTGTTCCATAAACTTAACAGAGAGAAACTTGTCAACAAACCAGCAGTGTGTTTCTGTCTAAAGATGTCGGGTTAGAGTCTGACCGCAAGTAGGAAACTGTGGGCCACAACTAGCAATCTCCTTGGTCCGCTCTCGGCGCAGTTACTCCTGCCTCCAAGGACGTTATTTGGGCGTTTGACGGCGCTCCGGCGCCCCTGCTCTTTGTAGATCATTGGTTTCAGTAAAGATGAGAGTTTTCTGACAGGAAAACGTCATCCTGACTCGGATCCGACAGGAAACATTTCAGTTTACATTAGACTGCGGAAGGTGGATGTAGTGTTTCCCAGTTAACCCTCTAATGGCATTCAAGTGGATGGCTAATAAGCCAAACATGCAAGCAAAGATACTCATACCATTAAACATTTATGAAGTTTGTCAGTTGAAAAAGATCTTGAAAGATTAGTTGGCAAATTCAAAATGTTTCTCTTTTAGGGATTGTTTTTGTTTTTTTACTCCCTGTCTACACAGCCTGGTTTTAACCAGACAACTCAGAATCGTCACTTGAGGAACACACCATGTAGCTGATTAAAACGTCTCTCATTGTACACCTGAACAAACAAAACTTGTACGCCAGAAAAATGTCACCAGCAGGTGACATTTCTATCCATGTGATTTCTATCAATCAAACTCATTTGGCTCATTTTGTTTCCCCGTACGCCGTGGAAACATGAGTGAAGGTTTACCTCAGACTCAGCGCTGGTACAACTGGTTATTTGAAGGCACAGCTGAAAGTTCAAAAACAGCCACGTCATTGTGTGTATGGATACATTTGCGTGTGGGTGTGGGCGTGTGTGTGTGTAGGGCTCAGACATGTTCACGCACTCCACCGCAGACTGCAAGCAATCAAGTGGAAAATGTTTGTTTTTACAGTCACATCTTGGTGTTTTGCTGAACGCCTCCAGCACATGTTGAGCATTTTCCACAGATATAAGAACCTGGCTGAAAAACCCAACAACACCCCTCAACGTTTGATTGTTTTATGTCGAGACGAGGTTTGGGCCAAGAGAAAACATACCTGAAGACAAAAATATAAATGTTTAACATGATTAACTTGCTTTGATTTAAAGCGGAAAAGCAACAGTTACATCTGCTGGTGCTTAAGATGTAAAATATTAATTATAGCGAGGTTTAACAGAATATTTCTGAGATGTCAGGCTTTGAGGACTTTCATAGCGTGGAGCTGCGGTTGCAGAACCAAAGGGGCGTGGCTTACTAATCGTAGCATTCATCAGCATAAGACAGCTCTGAACTTTGCATCACAATACTCATGCATCCAATCCTTCAAGCAAACGCAAATTGCTTTCAGTTCACAGTGGCTCCAGGTTAATGACTATACTGTGGCGTATAAATTATTGGTTGGTCTTCTTCTAACCCTCACGTTTTATCAGGACATTTTAGTTGACGCCAAAAGCATCACAAAAACATGTAGATCTCTGAACAAAAGGATAATCTGAATGGGGGGTTATAGAGGAACCCAACTCAGACAAGCTTATATTTACTTGTTAATTAGTTGGGCTAATAGACATGCTAACTTTCCAATTTTAATTTTAAACGGTTACCTTTAATAATCACAGTGAGTTGCGGTCTTTTAATTTCCGGTTGTTGACCCATGACTAGGTAGGACTCCTGGTTGAACTAACCAAACTTGTCAGAGAACAGCCGATGCTGACATGAAGAACTGAACTTTTTTTCTTTGCCGTTTAAATCCAGCTTCTCAGCATTTTCTCTCGCTCCTGTTGTCTTTAACGTTGAGCTAATGCCGGAAAACTTGCCCACACCTGCTGACAGGTGTTGACGTTGGCGTGGCCGGCGCTCTCCACCGCCCTCTGATGTTTCATGCGGGCTCGACTGAAGAGGGTGGGAGGGGAAAATCCCAAGAAGCCGTGCTCACTGCTGATGCTGCAGTGTCAGGCGGATGCGAGGGGTCATGGCACCCGAGTCAGGAGGGAGAAGCAAAAACAGCCGAATGTCTGGAAGCCGGGATCTGACTGCGACCTTCTGTTTCTTGTCATTTTTCCTCCCTTCGCCCTGTTTCCCAGAAGTCGTCTACTGCGCTTGGTCATTTTAAGGTTCATTTAAAAGCCACGGACTCGTGAATTCATCAATGCGTTTGCCAGACTTTTCTTCTCTTTGAGTCTCTGCCCTCCGAATGCCTCTGGGCTTGTGGTTAGTCTGAGTCTGAGTGAATGGGTTTAAAGGGGTTGCAGAGGTCTTTTCTCCGTCATATCAGCAGTCTGGATATCCTCCTGTGTTGTTCTCTTCAGAGACAGATAAACCAAACCGTGGGGGATTTGACATTCAGGATTAAGCGCACTGTAAAACGCGGCATGTTTTGACAGCTACATGCCCATTAAGACGTCCCGCCCGATTTCTTTTCTTTTTCCACCGGTACAGCTTCAGAGCGGAATGTCGTTCCGGCGTAGGTATTTGTTTGAAGAGCGGCTGAAAGTTAATAACGTGAACCCTGCTGAATGTGGAGGGCCGAGCGGCATTCTGGATTTCCCAGAGCGCCAGAACTCTCTGTAACCTGAACTCGGCCCAGCTGGACCTTGAAAACCACAACTTAGCAGCTCTGTGTGTGTGTGGGGGGGGGTATAATTGGGTGGGTATATCAGCAAGTCAAGCATGTGTTGACATTCAGTCTAAGAAATTCCCCCTGCCACCTTTCCCAACACCGGCAGTCTGCTTGTTTATCTTTATATCTGCAGATCGCAGCCGACTTGAAAGCCCATTGCCACTTTGAAGTGAAGTGAAAGCATATTTTCCCTATTCTGTCTTGAGATTTGAAGGCCTCTCCTGGGTACCTCAGTTACCCCTGGATATCAAAGTCCTCCATCGCTGCCTCTTGAGATCGAGGAAATAAGCTGTCCTTATTGGCTCTTGGCTAAGTTACACCCGCTCTGTTTGTTGTCAGCAGATAAGAACAGATCTTTTCGCTACTTCAAGTGGTGAAAGACACTAAATCGATCAGACACAAACACCCCCAAGGCGTCTTCAAAAGGTCCTTTTAAGGTCTACTTCAAAGCCGCGGCTGGAAAGATGGCGCCACTCAAGATGCTTTGGTTGTTTTGTTGTTTTTTTGTTGTTTTTTTGTCTTTTCCGGTTTAGCAAAAATTTGACGTAGTTCGGTGTTAGAGACTGGAAGGATAGCTGCCGTGGGTTAAAATAGCGCAGTTTCACAAATTCATAACCATGCATGGATTTATACTTGGGAGCGGCTACATATGTGACATTTTGGGGAAATTGTATTTGGTGGTTTTACAAAAGAGCATTGGATATTGCCCCAAAAAAGAAAAAGTACCATCGTCCTGCTACTTTCTGTCCTCTTCGTTGTTGCAGCTGGCTGACGAATATATGACTACGGATAGATAAATTTCAATATGGCCAAAATCCACCTCATCCTAGCTCAAGAGTTTTTCTTTTCTTTTGAAATTGGCGTGTTTCCAATAATCAGAAATTTTATTTTCACAATTTCAATTTGTGCAATGTTATGCTTGAAGGAAAAGCTTTTCCACCTCCTTTTTCCACAGAGTTTTGGGAAAACTGGTACTTCAGCATTTTCATTGCGCTCTCATTGAAACGAAGGGAACAAGAGGACAAAATAAATGTTCTTATTTTAATTGCAATGGTGTTCAGTTAAACTCATGAAGATGCCGTCCTCGGAACTCCTGAAAGCGGTTTGTATTTTCTCTGCTATGTTAAGCGTTTTCTTAAATGTATGTATATATGTGTTCTGAAAAAAAAAACCCTGCCTCACCTGCACTCATGTATCTGTCCAACCATGCAGTGGTTCTTGTCGCCGTGCTTTTGCACAAGTCTGTCTTCCCGCCTTACCAGAGGGGGTTCTACTGTGACGACGAGGGCATCAGACTTCCCTTTAAGAACAGCACGGTGCCCACCTCCGTACTCGCAGCTGTGGGCTTCACTCTGCCCGTGTTCTCTGTAAGTCCTGGTGTGGTAAAAGCAGGAGGACGAGGGGAAGCCTGTGTTGGAGCACGCTCAGTTCGCCAGTGGCTGGATTTTTTTCCCCCAATCCCACACCGATTTGACGGCTTTCACGGGCTCCGAGTCGCACGCGGTGGTTATGTCCCATTGACTGCAAATCATGTATGCAGCTCATTACTTGTCCGCCAGTTTCCACTGTGGACTGTTTGATTCAAATCCCGGCCTTCAGGCTGCCGTTAGTGTGCATTCACTTTACCAAACGCACACAAAATTGGCTGTTTGTTTGTAAAGAAAAATATCTAAAAATATGAATTGTCCCAAATTGAAATATTTTTTAAAAACTCTTGTTTTTCCTAACAATATTTTTAAACCTAAGACATTCAAATTACAGTCCTACAAGAAGAGAATTTGTTAAAAAAAAAAAAAAAAGAGGGACATTATGATAAATCCTTATATTAGAGTTATGAAATGAGAAAGTATTTTTATTTTTACCAACAGAGTGAAGGTTTGACAGCTAACAAAATGTGTTTCGAAGGGTCTAATCAGTGTGGAATGATCTGCTGTAGGTCAGGTGTAATATCGTAGTATTTGAGTCTATTCTGGCTAGCTAATTGCTTTTTTTAGAATAGCTAATTTACTATGGAAATTTTAGCTAATTCACTAGAATTAGCTAAAGACTAATTCCAAAGAAACATTTTTATAAATCTCAAATTGTGTTTTAAAACATTTTGTGTAGAACTAAGGTTTTGAACCAGAGAAGCTGACACCAACTAGTGTCGTTAGCAGCTAACCGTTAACCACTGGGGTATTCCGACTTTGCTAGCAAATGTTTAATATCACTTCCCATTCTTTTTTCTTTTTTTTTCTAGCTACTCAAAATGCTGAGTCAGTAAAGTGTTTATGATTCGACTCAAGTTTTCAACTCTAGAGCCACTTCCCTTCTTGCTATAAGGGTCTCAAACAGCTGAAACTAGCTGGCAAGCTTAAATCGCACAACTTTGGATCCTACAGTAATGGAATTTTCTCCACGTGGTTTAATTTTCCACACTTAAGATGTGCATCTTAAAGCGATTTACTAAATGTTTTTACTAAGCAGGTGGATTCCCACTGATTCAAACTCATCAATACTATTAGGGTTTTTTTTTTTTTTTACTTTAATGAGGCCAATTCTGAGCCCAACTTGGACAACTTGCTTCTTATTATCATTACAGTGACAGACTTTCAAATAACCTTTCAGTCCTGAGACAAAACCACATGCTGAAATTTGCAGATTATTTTTCAAATTTCCCTCATAAAATGGTAATGAGAGCCTCTTAGAAACATTCAGCTCAGCAGGGTGATTCATTACAGAAAACAAAAACAGCTGTAAGGTAACGCATCCTCGGTCTTCAGTCGACAGACTGAACTATAACCCTGAGTCGGACTGGCCAATTAGCAGTCATTACTTTGTTAGTCACAGATAACAGCCACAGAACGAACTGAGCCAGCTCCAGTTGTTCTCTTGTCATCCCCTGCTTGCCACCACAGCCTCTGATTTGCGTGTCATTAACCTAGCACCTCCATCTCTCTCTCTCACCCACCCATCCACCCGTCCCGTCCTCCCCGTTGCCTTCCCTTCTCTTCTCTTCCCATTCCTTCCCTTCCCTGCCTCCTCTCCGTCCTCTCTGTGCCACTCACTCGCCTCTACACGCTAGCCGGCCTGCCTTTCTTGGTCATTGAGACCTCCGCTGTTCAGCCGTACCGTAGAGGGTTTTACTGCGACGATGAATCCATCAGGTACCCGGCCAAAAGCGGAGAGATCGTTAGCGACACTCTGCTTAGCGCGACAGGCATTCTAATCAGCATCCTCTCTGTAAGTCACCTCACTCTCATCACTAATGTCATCTTCACTCCTCGGGTTTCAGCGCCGCTCACAAGTACTAGCAGCACCTGTGGCAGCCATGTGAATTCTCATGCTAATCTTTTATTATTATTATTATTATTATTATTATTATTATTATTCTTGTTTGCAGTTGATACTACTTCATGTCTTCTGTCTACAACAATGATTTAAACATATGCAAACCGTCCAATCTGCTACAGCTGTTCATGTTTGCCTCAAAGCGTGCCTGCAGCTCAGTCCACAGTTTTTATAGGAACGTAGTAAAAACAACTTCTTATTACGGAACCGTATCACATTGAAAATAAAATATTCCAACAAATTTAAAAGCATCAAATGATTAGAAATGCATTTTTATGTGACCAGATTACCGATTCCACAATTATTGGCACGAATGAACAAATTGTAAAACATTTCAATTTTTGTCCTTCTCTTTAGGTTTTAAAGTGTCAAAGGCATTTTAATGAGTAATCAATGAGGCATTGTTACTCCAATACATAAATATGATGGGAATAGGATTCCCTTGGCCACCCTTGAAAATGAGAAGGACGAGAGAACATGCCATTAAAGTAAGACACATGTGTTGATCTTCATAAAACTAAAACTATCCAACAATTTAGGATTTATTCCAAACAAGCATTGTTTAAAACTAAAGAACAAACACATATCATCTTACTACTTGTGCAAGCTTTTTTACACGCTAACAATACAGGCTGTTGTTGCGCAACACCCCCCCCCCCCTCTTTGGTTGAGAATCTGTCCACACAGATTGAGAATCTGTCCACACAGATTCTCAACCAGAGAATCTGTGTGGACAGATTCTCTGGTTGTGTGAATCTGTCCACACAACCAGATTCACCCCATTGACACCCAAGTATACTGCTGGGCCTAGATGTCACCCGGGTGATTCATTCCAAAGACAACTCCATTTATTATTACTGTTAAACTAAAATCTCCAGCATGGGGAAGTGGGATGAGCTCGGATTTTCTTGACAAGGCATAAACACGCTTACTTCAAACAACGTTTGGAACTTTTACCTCCCGTTTCGGGGCTTTGAGGGAACAAACCAAAATTATCCTGAATGATGACTGATGCGACTCTTCTCCACACCCGGGCCATCAGCCAGAGCCGCTGCCTCCAGAGCGTTCCAGATAAGAACGAACCGACAACACTCTCTCCCGAGATTTCCCTGGAGGAAGCAAGATGACTAAAGTGATTAGGACTTTCACAGTGAAGTGAAGTTTGGAGTAGTTTGGAGGAATCTCCTGAGAGAAAGCCGAGCATCTTCGACCCAGAGTCTGGTGATTAAACTCATTACTGTTGGAACTCGTGCAGTTTTGTTCGAGCGTCTCGCACCAGGCTGCTCTTGACAGATACAGCAATACAGAAGAAAGTTCAAAGAAATTACAAATTTGATTTTTTTTTTTCCATTTAAAGACAACAACTCGTACTTTAGGACTCAGCCGCTACATGGAAACCGAAATTAAACTCCAGCGACGTTTGTAAGAACTCGGCAGCGGCCGTGGCGAGTAGACGGAGCCTGCCCAAGCGTGTAGTTAGTGCTTACAAAACACCCCCCTCCTGCCCCCCCAACACCTCGGTAGCCACAGAGTAATACAGTCACAACCACAGATGGGTCGTTTGTGTGCAAACAGATTCCCGCAGCACTCCCCCCCAAAATGTAGGGCCCGTTTAAAAAGTTAAATGTTATACCTCACATAAAATGTCCATTTTTCACCGCGTTGCCTCACGGCTGAGGGTGCATGTGTTGTGTACCCTGCCTTTCACCTCCCCACCGCCCCCCCAAGAGCAGAGTACTGCTCAGACCTAAAGCCACAGGGGTGAGAAGGAGCCGGCAGGCTGTGTAATTACGGTTGACGCAATGGTTGTTTGGTTAAACACCATAATTGCCGGGGTGGAATTGTGGTGAGGGCCCCAAACAAGAAAAAAATAATAATAAAATGGCCATATATTTCATTTTCCCCCAGCAATACATGACTTTTGGATCCATCTCCAACGCCCCCCTAGAGAGCTCTGGCCAACATTTGTGTTTTATGAAGCAGAAGAAAAAGCAAACGTATTTAGTGCTTCGTTGCTCCGAGATGGAGAGCTGGGGGGGGAACCAAGAGGTCGTGGCCTTTTTGTAATTTATGTAATTTATGCTGGCCTTTGTCAGGGTGAAAGTAGAAACAATATGCCGTCACTTTTGGAACTTTTGTCCAAATATCAAATCAGCTTTTTGTTTTGTTTTTTCTCTGTTATGGTAAGATTTTCACATCGTCGCCGTGTTGCAGACGCCGAATGGGCTTCTCTCTCAAACCATCTCTGACCAGCTTCCGTTTCCCTTTGGAAGGAAAGCCACTCATCCGTACAGGAAGTGGGCAAATAATAGCTGTCCAGTCAACAGAGTCTCCTAAATATTCTGTGAATCTTTGCCGCTCCTCCGCATGGCTCAGACCTACTAGAATATTGTCTTTTATAACCTAGCTCTGTTTTAAGCATCACAACCGTATCCCTGTCCACTGAGGTTCTTTAGGCCTTTGCAGAACGACCGGATTTATAAAGATTAAATTAGACACAATTGGACTCCCATTTCCTCCTGAGTAGACGTAAACTCCCAATAAAATCCAACAAATTTCGTGGTTGTAGTGTGACCAAATGTGGAAGAAGTTCACGGGGCGCGACGGCTTTCTGGAGGCGCTGCGCGTCCATTACCAAGCAACTCGATTCATCTGTTCGCTCAGTGAAAACCTTCTGCACAAGAGGAACCAGATGTGTTGTCTTTCCCCCAGCTGGGGTAGCGGCAGCTGGCTCTAAAGGCCTGTGTGGTGGAAACAACGCCTTTTCTTTTTTTTCTCTGCTTGTTAAATCTCCAGTGTGTTCCAGAGCGAGGCTCGCCCTCACCCCTCCTTGGAAGAATGCGCGATGAATTCGAGATGCTGACGTGAAAACAGCCAGACGTCCGGGTTTTCAGAAAGACCGCCTGTGCGGGGGGAAAAACAAACATGCGCCTGGTGGAATCTGGCCACCGCCAATCAGACACGTCGCCTAGCTCAGCATTTCCTTGATTAGAACCAGCAGTGACTCCCCCCAGCCCTACTCTCCTCCTCATTCCTTTTCTCACTTTTCTGCCTCTCCTCCCTTACTTGCAACACTTCTTGTTCCTTCAATCGTATTAGCATATCTTCTTTGCCATTCCATCCTCCCTTCTTGTCATTCTGTACCTTCTGTCCCCCCCTCCCCCATCTGTCTCTCACTCCTCCACAGCTTCAATTGTAAATAGCTTGAAGACAACAGAGGAAGATGAGGTTAGGGGGCAGGGAAGGCGTTTTTGAGCTTGGACAACTGTTTTGAGTCATGAATATTTATCTACCCTTGATTGTCCCCCTCTGTTCCCTCCCATTGGTCAATGTTCAGTGGGGGTTCTTTCATTGTTTTCTCTTAGAGGAAGAGTATAATGGAGTAGAGATGTTCGGCAAATCAGCAGCCCTGATGCATAGAAAACTCCCAGTACTTTGTTCTAGTCTATCAAAGACCTACATAAAATGCTAACAAATTAAAACACATAATTGATACTCAAGCAACCCCAAGGCTTGTCTCAATTACCAGTCAGTGATTAGTTTTGGTTCTAATTAATGTTTAGGCTGGTTCAGTCTGATGATATATGACAAATTAGTACCAATCAAACCATATGTCCACATTTCTTTACACTACCCTTTGAGCAGATCATAGAAAATGACTTTAAATTGTTGCCAAAGCAGGTATGAAATGTCCACCTGCCTGGTCTGCGTTAATGCAGAGTTGGTTTAAAATGTTCTCCATTTTGGACCCAAAAAGGGTCTGGTAGGAAACCACCAAAACTACGAAACAACAAAGAGGCAAAACGGCAAAGAGCGGAATGTCCACCATTCTTCAATAGCACACGGTAACTTCACAAAGGCCGTTTCACCAACAACCGCTTCCTCTCTCTTCTCTCAGATCATAATAGGTGAAAGCTTCAGGATCTTCTTTCTGACCAAGGAATCCAAGTCGTTTGTTGGGAACCCCTACTTTGCTGCTTTCTACAAACAGATTGGGGTGTTCCTCTTTGGCTGTGCCATCAGCCTGTCCTTCACCAACATCGCCAAGGTGACGCTAGGCCGCCTGCGGCCACACTTCATCGACGTGTGCAAGCCTGACTTCTCCACCATCAACTGCTCCCTGGGCTACATCACGGAGTACACGTGTCTAGGGTCAGAGAGTAAAGTCCAAGAGGCTAGGTATGGTGTGCTAACCCATGGCTCAGTCACCCACAATTAAATGCCATTGGTTTGGACATTTGTTACGCGCTTCGATGCTAACTGATAAACGTTCTCCTCAGGAAGTCATTCTTATCTGGACATGCGTCGTTCTCCATGTACACCATGCTCTACCTAGTGGTGAGTTTCTAGACGTTCGTCCTTTTACTCGTTCTGTTCTTCAATAACTTTAAAAAAAATAATTTTTTTTTTATCTGACTTCCTTTGGTCTACAGTTTTACCTGCAGTCTCGCTTAACTTGGAACGGAGCCCGCCTGCTGCGTCCGTTGACCCAGTTCGCCCTCATCATGATATCCTTCTACACTGGCCTGACCCGGGTGTCCGACCACAAGCACCACCCCGCCGATGTCCTGGCCGGGTTCTTTCAGGGCGCCCTGGTGGCCGTCTGCATCGTAAGCCGTCACACTCTTCTTTAAAGCCGTCCCAATTATAACAGCAGAGGAAATATATCATTTTCATCTAATGAAATATTTCTGACACCGCATGCCTTATGATTTTGTTTGTTTTTGTAGAGCTCAGAACAGCAGTGATTTTGTACAAAGTCTATGATAAACTCGTTCCAATATGTATGCAGAAGTGGTTAGAAATTAAAGAAACAATTTATGACTTAAAAGTGAAGGGTTTGTTTAAAAAACTTAAAAGTCAGTAAGGACAAATATTAAAAACAAATGTACTTCAGTTAGAGGGATTCAGGTGTGGAATAATTGTTGTGAGGACATAAAACTGGTTTTCAGTCTCTAAATTAAAAAAAAAGTATAATAAAATAGGGTTTGATTATGTTTTCTTTTATGAGTTATTCTACAGACTGATTTGAAATTCCCTGGAGACGTGTTTTAGAAAAATATACAGAAAAGATTCTGCTGCTTTGATTTGGTTGATGCTTTAAAAAAAGTGAAGGTATAATAAGCCTGTGCTTCTGCCTACACCTTTTGGTTAAATATTGTTTATTTCTGTACTAGGTTTGTTTTTTTGTCAACACTCTCTGTTGTTGTTTTTTTACTTGTTAAAAAATAACCAAAAATAGTTATTATAATTATTTCCTAGGACCTTTAGAGGGTAGCAGCAAACAGTAAAGTCGTATCAAGACGTAGCTACAGTTAGCTAAAGACAACTGTTACAAAACGATCCTTTAAGCCTCGCGTCTCTTGTTTTTGACTTCAAAGACGAGCTAAAAAGGATGAAGATGTTCAAAGTACGTAGCTAAATTTGGAAATTCAGAATTGACTTCCTGTAGTACTTTTTCTGGGACCACATGCGCTGGAGTGGTAGCACTGTTTTCTCAGCAGAGACACCTACTGTTTAGGAGGAGGACTGCAGCAAGTGTTGCATGTTTGAACATCCAGTTTAAACATCTCCGATGCTGAGGATATTTGTTAGCTTTTTTTTTTATTATTGTTTGTTTATTGATAGATGTACAAAGTTAGCAATGGTTTTAACTGGATCAAAAGTGAATGTAACAAATCGTGAACAACACTTTTTTTTTTTTTTAGCTTGCTCAACATGTCCACATCAAATTGCAAACCGAGCGGGGTTAAAGATAAAGTATTAGGAGTGAATAACTAGCCACAATCATTAAAAGTGTCATTATATAATTTTTAAGTATAAATAATTGTTGATAGCCCGGAAAGTTATATTTTTTATTTTTAGGCCAAGACAGAGAGTAGAAAGTCTTTATTTTTTTCTGACCAACTGCAAACCTTTAAACAATTCCCTCTCCTTCTGCCTGGCAGGTTTTCTTTGTGTCCGATTTGCTTTGGCCCAAAAGAGGATGGTGCCTTTTGACCCAGATGCCGGTGAAGAAAGATTGCCTTCCTCCAGCAGACACCAGGGAGCAGGGCAACCCTCTCACCATGGTGTAAAAACAAGGCTGAAAACCGACTGAAAGCAAGAAATGAGCAGAACTGTGCCTTTGTTATTACTATTATTATTATTATTTTCCTACAGCCACTTGTTCTTACTGAATGAAATGGACACTCTGGAAAGTGCAGAAGTGAACCACAGAAAGCAGTTAAAGAAAGTTTTGCTTTCTGAAGAACTTTTTCTTTTTTTTTAATGTTTTTCCCCAAATCTCACAAGACATGTGAATGTGTAGGGAGGTGAGACGACCTTTTTGTTGTTGTTGTTTTGTTACACAAGGAGTATTTGACCTTCTCTTCTGTTATGAAGAACTTTTTGGGTTTTTTCTGAGCAAAAGTCCGGAATTCAAGCAAAAGCCTACGAATGGCGGCCGCTAACAAAGCTGTGTGCGGCTTTTCTGCGTTTTATTTGTCCAGCATGGGCGCTCCACTCGTAGCCCTGCTCCTCGCTGTGTGACTCATATTTGAACAGAATAAAAATAAACAATAAAAAATACAAATTCCTCTATTTCAGGAAGGATATTGTTTTAGTTTATTACAAGACATTGCATGCGTGACTTTTAAAGCACTATTTTCCTCTAGTATTGTTCGTCACCTCTTGAACGACCTTTTTTGAAAAGCTTTTGGAAAGCTTCACTCTGTGTGTAGTTCAGTGTTGCCTCAGACGTTATAGTTATGTGGAAAATACAGCGACGATGTGGGTGGGTTTTAGATGTGGGCCTCATTCTGCTGGCATGGATGGGCCCCCACTGAGCCGTTTAATGAAATGACGGTCTTTTATATGTGCCAGACGGGTGTTCACGCGTTAGGTCAGAGTGTGTGTGCGTGTGTGTTTTAAGGTTAGGTCGTATATTTCAGTATTCATCGCCTAAAAGTGTGGCAGAGAAGAGGCACCTGTTTTAGCATACAAATTGATACAATTTGATCACATGTACCCGTTACTTATCATTGGTTTCCTATAACACTTATGGCTATGTAGCTATGTGTGTATGTGTTGCCAGTAGAGATGCACTGACCAGTGACTGGCCAGTTGGAAACTCAAAAATCTAGTCCTTTCCAACCAGGGAACGCAGCATAACGAAGGCCAATACCTTGGTGAGCATGGAGATGTTAGCCTTTGGCAATTTTTGATATGGACGTCATTCGAAGCTAGCCGTGTTCAGTGTCAGTGAAATGTTTTAAAACGAGTCGAAAGAAGAACCAAACATTTTAGAAGCTAAGGTTAGCTGTATTTGCAATGGAGGGATGCTAGCTGCTCATTCAGGCTAGACTCCCAACACTTCTTGAACATATGTGAGTTTTTCCAAGTATGCTAACTACTCTAATCATGTTAACCATTGTAATTTTATGGTAATCTCTGCAATGCGATGCCAAAAACATAATACCCATAGTAGCTTATGTTGTAAATTCACATAATTGGGATGTCGGTAGAGATGCGCTGACCTGTGACTGGCCAGTTGGGAACTCAAAAAGTCAGGGATTGCACTGTAAAGAAGGCTAACAGGTTACACAGCTAGCCTTGGACATTCTTCAACGTGGACATTGTTACATGGAGCTAGCGATGTTTGGTATCAGTGAAATGTTTTAACCTCGAGTTCGAAGAAGAACCGAAGGTTTAGGAAGCTATTTGAAGATTAGCCGTATTTACTGTGGAGGGATGCTAGCTGCTCTAGACTTCTTTTGGTGTTAATACTTCTGGACCTTTTCAATATCTAGGATCTCATGCCAAAAACAACTCATAATGTTAACTCTATTATTTTCTTCCTGTTTTACCCCTTTCTCACACAGTGTGACTTCGCCTCTGATCCAAGTACAATGGCTCATTTAAAAATAATTAATTTTCTGACAGCAGGAATTCTTTATTAAAAACAGTTGGATTAAGTGACAAATCAGAATCAACTTAAACTGATATTACTAGAACATAGGCTGCTATTATAACTTTTAACTGTAGGAACTGTACGTTGGAACATTTTAGCCGTTTTTAACTAATATATTTTAGAACCTAGATACAAGCTGTACAAAATTGGAGATCGACAACAGAACTCTGATCGGCGAATCTCTAGATGACATAAACCTGATGTAATACCTGCAGTGTGCTTGCATGACTCCGTTGTGAAGCACATATAGGAAGCCAGTGCCTTAAAATATCCAGACTCGCTTATAAATAACTAAGACTGCCTCAGAAAGTTCACTGTGCCACTACGTGTTGTAAATTGCTGTAAAGTGTGTCCTGTTTGTGTCCTGCAGAAACGCCCACTATGACTCTGCGTTGAGACCTGTGTAAATGTAGAACGTGCTTCTGCGTGAGGCAAACAGCGTCCAGTGAAGTGAATATTAACTTGTATAAAACCAAGAACGAAGCGGGTCAAAACCAGACTCCTTCGGTTCTGGGGTTGTTGTTTTTTTTCTGTTTTGTTATAAGAACAAAACAAACAAAAAAAACTTTATATTTTTGTAATGTGAAATTTTATACCATAAAGCTGTATTAAAGAGAGGATGTCTTTAATAAAAACACAAAAGAAAAGTGAAGCTGAAGGTTTCTTTGTGGTTTCTGTCGAAACGCGGAGTGTTATATTTAAGCAGGCAGCCAACTTTGCATGTGATGAGGAGATTTTGGGCGTGGGGCCGCGGTAGACTTCCACGAGCCTCTTCCTGTGGGGAAATGGTGAACATTCCAGGTTTTAACCCTGCTCTGCATCGCCCCTCTGGAATAATATAAAGTCCACACAGAACCTATTCCAGAGTGGCAGGCCATGCTAACATGTGGACATGCTTAGAAGCGGTACGATTGTGTTCACCGCCCTGGATTATCCATTTAGATTATCCTTGTGTCCATAAAACGTAGAATAGAACATCCATAGGTTATATCAGAGTGTACACACACACACACACACACACACCTTTAAGCTAATTGTTAGAAAATCAGGCAAATAGCTAACAATAGAGCTGAGTAGCTTAATACAGTACAAAAGTGGGTTTTTAGGCGGAAAACTTTAGTTTTAGCTGGATTGTGTTTGTCCAGAGGTTACATAAATCTCTGCCATGACAGACATAATCTTTTAACAAGAGAGTTGAACTACAAACACGCAACCTGAGCAACAGAGTTGACTCCTGCCTATTGGTGGTGAAGAATTCGCAGATTTATTTGTATTTTTTTTTTCCATGCAACATTTCTAAAATATGCAACAGAGAAAATACAATTCAGGATCCTGAAACATGTGGTTACGGTGCTACTTGACATGCTATTGGCTGGCATTTACAAGGCAGCCAATCCAGGAGCGCCGCTCATTGTCTTCGGCATTTGATTGGTCGCACCCTGGAGAGAGAGAGAGGAAAAGGAAGACCATAGACATTAGCTTCCGCTCAAACGGTTTCCACTGTGCGTATTAATGAACGTTAAGCTATATTTGGAGTTTAAACCATTAAAACAAACCCATTAAAGCGATTTTAAAAGGGGTGTCAAGTATTTGAGGATTTTGGCTATTCGCAGGTAGCTGTGATCCTAAGCCTCGCAAATTAACCCGGGGATCTACTGTATTTTAATAGCATAAAATAAAGGTGCATAAGGTTGAATTTATCAAGGCTTTTCTGTAATCGTCACAACACGCCTGGAATTCATTAAACAATACCAGCAGAAAACAGGTCAGACTGCACAACAAATTGTAAAGAAGCAGGAATGACGTTATTAATCCAATTCATAAACTCATCTGATCTGCAGAACTAAATGGTCTGCGGAATAAAACATTTAATACAAGGAAACTCAAAAGGTCACTTTAAAGAAAGCAAACAGTACAATAGAAAAAAGAAAACCTCCATTTGGTTGTACCCAGTGATGTAATCAGTGACGTCACACAGCTATTTAAAGCGGAAGTGCTGGGCCGGCCAATCCCATACACCTGCTGGGGCCAAACAACGGTGAGTGCAAAAAAAAAAAAAAAAAAAAAAAACAAGCAAGCAAGTAAGTTACCAGAAATGTAAATGGGAACAAATGAAACATTCATATTTATCTAATGGTTTAACTTTAAATATAACACAGATGTAGGGCCCCAAAAAAAGGCTTGGACCGGCACTGAAACAAAGACAGTATGATCTTCTATCCGTCAGATAAAAGTCCGCATGATGATTTAACCCCAGAACCCAAGTCTGACCAAAGAACACGTGTATGAACACTCTCCTCTTATCAGCCGCTAACAAAAAACACTTGGCAGCATTTATTGTGAAACAGATATACTGCTCCATCTTGGTCCGGTTTCAGCTTACATATCTGTGGTGAGTATTAAAATCTTCAGAAGTTATATCCAGGCTCATGCGGCTTTTGTTGTTTATGGTGACACGACAGTTTTCCCCCCTGACTGCCTGGATATTTTTGATTCATTGACATCATGGGTTTTCAAACTTAGTATCGAGTTGTTTGATTGATTGTTCCAGATTATTCTGAGCTGACCACGTTCAGGCGTTGGAGCGACACAAGCCTCCCGTCCTTGCGAGCGTCTATAGCGACGTTTTTGGGGACATTACAGTCAGCACATTGGAACGACACACAACTTCTTATGAACGATGCCGTGAGAGCTGTGGTGAACAAAAGCAAACTACAAACCACGAAGAAGACTACTTGCTGTCTTCTTCTTCTTCGTGGTTTTCGCCAGTACTAACATCCGGCTGTTCATGTTCGTGACTCGTGCGAAATACCGGCTATTTCGGTACGGCTGTAAAAGCACCTAATCCCAGCGCAACAATTTTTGTTTTCTTATCGAAAAATGTGAGTTCTTTTTTTTCTTTTTTTACTTCACATGCGAATTTATGTTCGTAATTTTAATTTGCGCAGTTCTATGGTTAGTGGAAACACGCGGCTAGTGTCTTCCAGTTTATTCAAGCTGTTTCCTAAAGGTGTTGGAGTTGAACTCTGTTTTTTCTTTTTCTTTTTTTTTTTTTTTTCAGGCTGCTTCTTATTGTCGAATCGTGAACGCTAACTTTAACTGAGCCGAGTGAGGTCCGCTGTGCTTCGGATGTTGTCGGGTTCTGCTCGGACCTCCTGGGTAAGTGAGTCATCTCTTTTTCTTTTTTTTTTCAGAGGTATTTTGGCCGGGCCGGCCACCGTTTCATGTCTTATCCTTTTGTGGATGTTTGGCTCTCACGCAGCCTTAGAAACGGTTTGTTACCTTTGTAGCCCATTTCAAGCTGACAAATGGGGTTTCTTTCCCACTTATTCTTTAATTTGTTTAATTTAGGAGTATGAGACATTGCTTTTGGAGATGTTTTCGACTACTTTATGTCGTCATGAAGGTTCTAAATGGTGTCATGACTTCCCAGAAATGACAGCAGTCAAGTCTGGGAGTAGCTTGTGTAGATGAACTAGAAAATATTTAGTTACAGTTCATTCATGATTATGGGGTAGTAATTAATGATTACCTTCTTTTTGACACTGGACTGTTGAGTTTATGTAGCTTTTTTCACCGTTTTAAATATAGACACATCTGATAAATTAATGCTAATCTTCTACGTGGCGAGAACCTCTATAAAAACCTCCAGTAATATTTTGTCCGTATCACCATATTGAAATGAAAATTTAAAACACAGATATCTACCATGACCCTAACGTATTTTTACATGCATTACAATATTATCTAGAGCATTACTTTTTTATTAAGGACACATAGAATGAACACCTCCTAACCATATTATCTTAATCGCTAACTAGCCTGCAGTCTGCTGCTTTACAGACGTGCAGCTTATCAACTGTAACTTTAAAACATTGTTACTTCAAGGCAAGGCAAACTTATTTACAGTGTACAGCAACATCCCTGCTCAAGATAATCCAGGGGATTTTACAGGAATTCAAAGACAAAAAGAAAATAACAAACTTGAAGTTTTGCCCAAATAGAGACCTGAATCTAGCTTATTTTATCCAGGTGACTAGCAGTGCGCAGTAACAGGTTTATGATGAAAATAACTGGGATTTTTCGAGTTCTTTTTTTTTTCTTTTACTGTTAGTCTATACCTCAAGCAATAGTACCTTGGTGATGTTGCAATAGGCCTTTTGAACCTTGTCTGCTGTGACGTCTTAAGTAACGCTGTGTGTAGCCGCAGTCAGAGCAAAGGAATCTGGAGGATAAATAAGAAACATGTGCTACTTATGATCGATAGCTGGGTGAAATAAAAGTGCATTTACTTTCATATAAAAATATATAACGGCTAGCTTTCCTGCCCTTTCTTGGTAACAAATTGTAGAACGTGTCTTCATCAGAGTCGCCATAAAAGGTGTAAACACTCCTCTTCTGTTAAACACTGCGCTGACTGGAATCGTTCTGTTCCCTGTCAAACACTTGGCAAATCTCGGCCTGCAAACCAAGTCCATAACGCCTCTCTTCCTCCTCCTCCTCCTCCTCCTCCTCCTCCTCTTCCACAACAACATCAGTGGAGCATTTTCACTCAAAGATATCTTCATTTCTTTTAATTGAAAACAACACACTGGCACACTGTGGCCCAACAGTCTATTTTTTCCCCCTCTTATTTTCATCTGGAGACATTTTTCTGAATGAGATTCAAAGAGGCTTTTCTTGATCTGCAGCTTTCAACATTCACATGCTGGAATCCCTTTCATGTGGTCTTGCTGGGGGAAGAAAGGGGGGAAAAAGTGTTGTTGTGTTTTCCTGCCACAGTTTAACTGCAGTTATTTGTGAAGCAATTACCCAGTGCCGTTTACAGTTCCTTCACAGGGACTCTAGATATGCTGCTGTGGTTGCTCTGAAGTAATCTCTCTTTCTTGTTTGCCCCTCTTTACTCACAAATACACTTAAAGCATCATCAGGACTCCCACTAAGGTCGCAGTTTGTTGCATCTGTTAGCAGTTAAATTACTTTACTGGTAAGTTTTCCCCTAATGCAGTCGCTTTGGACTAACGTGATGAGTGCAGATATCTGATTACTTCACCTGGTCAAAGTAAAACCCAGCAAACTGAAACAAGCATCCTCACAACATGCCAGAGAAGAGTTGACATGCTGGAAGTCAGTGTAGTATCGCTGCTACAACTTGGCCCACAAAAAAGACCTGTAGCGGATAGTAAGCAGAAGGTTCCTATAGTTTTGCCGCCCTCTGCAGGATTCGTCAGGGTCTGTTTTATTGGTCAAGATGGGGACGATGGTTCTGATTGTGGTAAGAGTTCATCTGGCAATTAATGGGTTGCTGGTTCGATCCCCGCTCTGTTGGGTTCTTGGGTGGTGGCGCTGCTGGTGGT
The DNA here is from genome assembly GCF_003331165.1 of Xiphophorus hellerii. Taxonomy (NCBI): domain Eukaryota; kingdom Metazoa; phylum Chordata; class Actinopteri; order Cyprinodontiformes; family Poeciliidae; genus Xiphophorus; species Xiphophorus hellerii. The sequence goes on from NC_045677.1 coordinate 5,925,951, forward strand.
GGTCGGAGGGCCCGGGTGGCGCTGGTGCATGGCAGCCTCACTTCTGACAGATTTCCCCGGGGCAGCTGTGGCTACTATCCAGTAGCTTACCACAATCAGCGTGTGATTGGGTGAATGACTAAATGTCAGGCGAAGAGCTTTTGGATCCTCGGGACTAGACAACACATCAAGTACAAGCAAAGATTGTGTGTACAAACAAGGTCATCTGTCTTTGGTTCAAGCAGTGACAACAGTACAGACCTAAAGTATAAATTTGGAAACTTTAGAGGAAACTTAAAAAAGGATAAAAGGAACAGTGCGCACATGTATGTCTACGTACAGATATGTTTTTAGATAAGAGGCTGGTTACAGTAGTGCAGATATGCTTAGGTTGAAGAGAGTACATAGGCTGTAAGGCAGGGGTCTCCAAACCCTAGTCCTCAAGATCTACTGTCTGACAGGTTTTAGGTACAACCTCTTCTCCAACACACCTGACTCAAACAGATAGCTAGTTACCAGGCCTTTGCCAAACTTGTTGGCATGCAGAAGGGGAAAAGCAATAATTTGAATCCCCTGTGTTGGAGCAGAGATTAATCTAAAACCTACAGGACAGTAGATCTCAAGGACTAGGGTTGGAGACCCCTGCTGTGAGGTGTTCATTGTGTTCATCAGAGAGACTTCCTGGGACTGGAAACTGTCTCTGTGGCAGCTGGTTTGTGCAAATGAATAAAACAGATTAAATAAAGCAATGTAGTATGACCAGCAACTCCTACTGAAGGTTGTACATCTTGCCACAGGAGGTACGGTTTGCTAGGCCTCCTACCAACAAGTATCTAAGTGTGAGGATCATCACAGGTCCTAAGAACTGGAAGTATTGGGGACTGCTCAAAGCCTACACCAATTTTTGAACTGTGATACCATTTTGACAATTTGATCAGAAACAAAACCACCGAACAGCTCCACAGCTTTCTGCCACTAGGGAAGGAAAAATGGAAGACTGTAATGGTTTCGGTGATAGTTGGTAATCACTGTCTATCAGAGATCCAAAGTACAGTGATGAACAAGCTGACGCATGTAGAGAAAGTAGACTGCCCCGTGTGGTCTGGCCCAACGTACGAGCAGCTGCAGCTCAAATTGAGAAATTGTGGATTTCACAGAAAGGCAGGTGGCTGCAGACTAGTCAGGGTGGAAACAGTATTCTCGGATGGCCATGTCCACTTCCAGCAGGATTAGGACCCTTCAACGTAACAAAAATGGTTCAGGAATGGTTTGAGGAGCAGAGCAACGAGTTGGGTGTGTTGATTAGGTCTTCAGATTCCCCAGATCTCAAGCCAGCTGAGCATCTGTTTGGTGTACTAAACAAAAATCGAGCTGCTAACATCTTGATGCCAGATACCACAAACACATCTTTATGGATCTATGAGACTGACTGCTTCAACAACTAAAGGTTGTTTTGAGTGTTAGAGATCTCAAACAAATGTCTAGTTTATCTTTGTGCAGTTTAGTACACAATGGGCTGACAATACATTGATTCTAACTTGAATTTACAGCTTTCTTTGGATTAGTTTCTATTTCAGATTGTTAACCAGCACAAAAACACGTGCTGTTTTTCACCTGAACACTGTTTAAAGACGAATAAGACTCGGGCCTTGTTGAGTTCCTTTTAAGACACGAGAAGCACTCTGCCTCCTCCTTGAGTCAGATTGGAGCCGTTCACAGAGCCTCATGACGCCACATAACTCGACTGGCATTAGCGGCAGAGGTCATGGGTCCCCGCGTTGACAGATGGAGGGACGCTGAGAGGAAGCGGGACACACCCTCTGAAATGCCCTGGCTGATAAGTGACCTCATTACAGCTCTGCGGGGCATGCTCTTCTTATTCAGGCAACGGCATGTTGACGACTGGCTCCCATGGGGGACTTTGGACTCCGAGCTCTGACAAGTTTAGGGGAGGAGGGGGATTCTTGGCTCATGGCATACGGTTGGTTTCCAGAACTTCCAGCAAAGAGGCCGATGATACTGCCATGCACTACTTTGTTTAATTTATGGTTATTAAATGTTTGTTTTTTGAGCTGACCCAAAACAGGAGCGCTGCAGCGGACCGCAGAAGGCCTTTCACATGTTGCGTCACTCGCTCTTATCAGTCTGTAGGCCATCCTCATACTATGAATGCTAATGTCCACCCTTAAAACTACTCTAAGCCCTGAGGTTAACCCTCCCTATCCAGAGGCCCTGACTCCTGGGAGTGATTTTGGTGTGTGTGTGCTCCAGCTGTAAGTCTTTCTGAGTGTGCGTCTATGTTTCCTGCTGTCTCTGTCTGTCCTCCCGTCTGTCTGGACAACGTAAACACTAAAGAGGCGAGCCAGACTTCTCTTTCAGCAGATATGGAGACAGGGCAGCGTTCGCTGAGAGTCTCCCGTCTGGGACTGTCTAATAAACACTGCGAGATAAACTGGATTCTGGGGCGAGAAATGGGTTTGGAAAGTTAACTTGTTGACAAGTCAGCAAAAATATTGCAGCTAAGAGTGGTCCATTAGAGAGAGAACAATCAAAGTAATGTTTCTTTTTGCTGATTTTTAGTGAAGGTTAAAAAAAAAGGACTTGGTTCCAAAGAACCAAATCCATGAAAGTACCTCCAAAGTCCCACCCACTTATATTCTGATTACATATTTCCTTCTAAACATCTCTATGACTAATGCGACCCTGAGTCATGATGCGTCATTGGCTTATTTCTCCCAAACTTCCCCTTAAGACAATCCAAGTGATAATAAACTCTCCAAGTTGACATAAAGCAGGAATAACTTCAGCATGTGTCTCAAACAGAAGAGAGCCTGAAAGGGAAAGAAAGATGAAACAGCTCAAGTACCGAACAACACACTCATGTCGCACTGACTGCGTTGTAAAGTTGTTGATGTCAACTCAGATCTCGGTTTGTTTTCCTGACTTTTGCCTGAGCTTTAAAACAAAGTTTGGTTTGAATTGGTCTGTGGACGACCGCTCCAAAAGCAAGGAAGCGGACTACAGTGCAGTGCATTCTGGGTAAGCGGAACCAAAGCTAATGTGTGAGTACAGCCCTAGTGGGAGAAATGACTTGTTGTTTCTTATCAAAGATAAAAGAGAAATTCTTCAACTGCTAAAATATGATGCCACTCCAGAAGGAAGTTGAGCTCGGTGTCTTCAGAGGATTTTGTGTCCGTTCCTGCAGTAGTTTTTGGTGCAGCGCCACCAGAGGCAAAGGGGTGAACAGGTTTTTCAAAAAGTTTGGGTCACTAGTGTGAAAGTGAACCGCACCAACTGAAAATGTTCTCCAGTCGAACCAGCCTACCGGTGTACACTATCTCTTATTTGTTCACTAATTTTCTGCAACAAACCTCAGAGGCCTTCACAGACCAGCTGGATTGATACTGAAGTTAAATTACAGTCAGTTTATTAATAAGTCGACTTCCTGAACACAATTCGTTGCTCTTGGTTTTATTTAGGAGTACCGAAATGAAATTTAGTCTAGAAGTGCAGTTTCTGGACTCTTTATATATCCCAGTGAAATACATTGAAATTGTCATTAAATGACTAAATGTCTTAGAGGTCAAAGAATATGACACTGTTTTAAGGCACAGGAAATAATGACTTTGACCAAAACAAAAACCGAAACATTAAACCAGGGGTTTGCAATCTTCACTACCTACATTGTCATTTTGCTCTCAGGACAACCAAATCAAACACGATAATTTTTTTGAAAGTAAACAGTAAACAACTCTTCAGACAAACATTTACTTTAGGGAAAATAAATAACATTAATAAATAACATTTCCCTAAAATGTTTCATTTTAGGGAAATGTTTCATTTTATTACAAAAGAACCAGCATTTTATTTCTGTTTTTAGAATGTAGACATAAATGTGGATTGTTATGTTTTTTGTTTTTAATCACATAAATTACTACCTGATAACAAGGAAAAGAAATCTGAAAACATGTTACTGGTACTTTTTTCTGTCATTCTTTGTGAAAGTTTATTGCAAGTATTGCTGGAAAAAATTGGAAACATTGCAAAACCCCCCCCCAAAAAACTCTGCATTTGCTACTGTATCTGAATTTAAAAGCATTAAGAGGTTCTTCTTCATTTTATTGAGAGTCGTTGCGGACGGTCCAGGGAGCCGCAGGTTGCAGATTCCTGAATTAAACAATTCGATAGCAATAGTAAGGTAAGGTCATTTTATTTATATAGCACATTTTCAGCAACAAGACAATACAAAGTGCTTTACAGCAGCGGACCGGTCATGGTTTTCCCTGACTGGGAGCGAGAAGGCAGCATGTTGAATATGACAGTTAGCCAATCAGAAAACGCGGTGACGCAAGAACGGAGGGGAATCCCAAACACACAACAGCTCACATGGAGCAACTGAGATTCCGGTGGACATCGGAGATTATATGTGGAAACAACGTGACTGTTAAACATTTCGTAAAAGGAATATCCATAGAAATGATGAGGAGAGGAGTTGGAGCGAAAGTGCGACCGCAATTGATAAACCCGTTAGCTTTTCAGCTATTTATTATTAACGTAACATAATTAGATTATAATGATAAGGTTATTTATTCAGTCAGGGCTTGATGCTGACACTAGCCACATGCATTGCAGGTAGATTGTGACTAGTAAAACATTGATTAATGCCTAGTTTTAAAATGAGTTAACTGGACTTGTATTTGTTATTTTGTGCCCATTGTTCTCAACGTAATTGTAAACATTAAAACAGCAAATACTGTAATAACAATCTACTATCTCAGTCATTAACCGATGACGCTTAAAGAAACGACAGAACATTATCATCAATCAATAAAATCTTTCCAGGCCGAACTTGAAAACTGGACATTATGCCGCTAACACTTAGCTTTCGTCAACAACTCAGAGGCGGAGGTCAGAGCTCCGCGCAACACAAGTAATGTTCCGGCCGGAACACGGTGCGCTAAATAAAAAAACGTAAATCAAGGAAGCTTCGAGGCAGATATTTTTACCTCAAGGAATTTTAATAATCGAGGTACTCGAATCATTCGAGGAATTGTTTCCGCCCTACTCTGCTCTAATTGCTTTTCTGGGTTGGAAGAATAGGAGTCTAAAAAGTAGTTGCTAAGGAAGTTTTTCTGGGTTCTAGGTTCTAATCCCTGTTCTCTGATGCTAAATAAGTGTAAGTAAGTAAGTAAGTATCTCCTGGACGTCTGGGATGCTAGATAAGTATAAGTATTCTGTGCTCTAAATTTGTAAAAAATAATGAGTACTCCACAGTTTGTAAGTAATAATAAAAACTTAGTATTCCTGTTCTGGAAGATTTTTTTTTCCGGATTCCAAGTTCATTCTAGTTCCTTTTCTGGGTTGCAACAATAGGAGTCTCTCTGCATAATAATCTAAAAATGAATCCAAGTATAATCTAAATGGTGAGTACTCTACAGCTTCTAAAAAATAAGCTAAAGAGTTCACGTCAGACAAAGTGAAGTCATTCCTCACCTCAAGCCAAGTTTCATACACCTCCCAACAACTGATACCCCCAACCAGTCCCAACCTTTCAAATTGATTTTCAACTCTACAATCCCAAGGCCATTGCCGCCCCTCGTTTTTTTTTTTTTCTTTTTCCTCTTTGCAGAAGAATTTCAGCAAATTGCCTCCACATGCATCTCGAGGAGCCCCATGGGAAAGAGGCCAAGACGAATGCTGTGCTGACGGAGCCCAAACACTGACTTCATCAAACATCGGGACATTGCGTCGTCATGTTGCATAAGGAGATCCTCACTTAATCTCCCTTATGCAACACGGCGAAGAGGCAACAAACAGGCCTTCGAAAGATAAGTTGCCAACTTCCCCGGTGGAAGGGTAACGTTTTTACATGTAAGGATGTGATGGAGGTAAAGATCCCAAAGACCTTCCAAAGACGTCTTGTGTTTCCAGTAATTGAAGTAGCAGCAGAAAGTCAGGAAAAGAAAACCAGGAGCGAGGAAGCGTGGGTAATATTTTCCATGTGACTGAGTTTAAATCTCAGGTGTCCTAACTCATACTCCCTCTGCAGCGCAGGTTTCCACTGGCAGCCGGCCAGAGGCGTTTGACCTTGTGTTTTTTCATTCCGTCACTCTGCGAGCGCCGACGTCGTCGGCCGGCGAATGCGCGTCTCTGGAGGAGTATCACTTGCAGAGCGTCACCGCGGACTTTACAGGGTGGAAATTGTCTTAATTGTACACAGACCATGACAATTCTGCTTGAAAAATAATTTCCGCGCGCTGTCGTGCATTTTTGAGCAATTTCTGCACAAACGCATCTTTTTCATTTTTGGAGACTTCTAAATTGTTGACCTCCAACATCAGGAATTTCTGAATCACCTGGGGGAGGAAATGATGGACGGCTCCTATCTAGTGAGCTCTAAATCGGCGCCTCCTCGCAAGTCATCTGTGACAACCGAACATGCACACGGGGATTATGAGGGAAGACGATATCGTTCGGAATTTGGCAAAAACAGACAAACGAAACACGAATGGAGGAATTGCGTTGCAGACATTCTCGTTGTGTAACATCTGCTTTGGATCATTTTGGTGGAGTGGGCAGTTATTGACGACTGACTAACTACTGAGTAGATAAACACTTTGAAATGTGTCGATGTGTACATTCACAACATGCTAGTCCAGTTTGTATCCATTTCTGATTGAATTTAGTGGAACATGGAGTGCGCTCTTCCTGCCTTTGAAGGTTGTAGGACTGAATGTTGCCGCCAGGTTCTGTTTAATAAACCACAGGATTCACCGACCTTCTTCTTGGAGAAGCAATTGTTGTCGCCCATCAGTGTGAGAAATGCTTCAAGGCCGCGATGCAAACAATCATTTTACCGTGAGAGGGATTCTCAACAAGTGGAAAAGATTTAAGACAGCAGTCAGTCTTCTCATATGTTTGTGACGTTAATGTAATGAAAACTATGTCTTAATGATTTATTGATTTGCAATATGCAAAAATGTAGTTTTAAGACGCGGTTAGCTGTTCCTTTTTACATTTAGAGGACGTTGTTGTGCTCATATAATGCATAAAAAAACATCACAATTTGATGTATTTTCTATAAAAAGATGAACACCACATCTTTAGCAGAGCCTAAATAAACACAAGTCTTTCATCTGTTGCCTCCAGCGGTTTTTCCACCGATTCTAGCGTTTCCCCCCCCCCCCCCCCCCCCCCCCCCTTCTTTCTAAGCAGAAATGGGACGTAAGAGTTTTCTAAATCTCTTCAAATGGCTCCTCCAACCCGAGGCAGCAGAGATGCAGGAGTGATGCCTGGCCTTTCTCCTGGGCTCTCCGAGGAAAATCCTGTTTAACTTCTCCACAATAACATTCCCTGGGGTTATTTATTCAGGAATGTTAATGTGCTTAGAACCCAGCGGACCCTGTGGCCTCTGACACGGGCTCCTCCGGGTTCCCCTATCACGCAATCGATCAGGCTCTGAGGTGCCACCGCCATCTGTTTAAACAACGCAGAATAATGCCGCAGGAGTCCACCGACAGTCACCGCAGTCGGACAGCGTGGCGCGACGACCAGCAACGAAACATTGGCACGTCTCCTTCCGGGTTGGGCCTCATCGGCCTGGAATATACACTTCAGAGAATGCTGCGTTTTCAATGTTTGGAGGCCCTTCGGTTTGAATTTGTCTGCCTGTCGGTGCGACTCTCGCACTGTAAACAGTATTTTCTGTTTCGTCTTTCATCTCAGTTTGGTGCTTTATGTCATGGTTTGGATAAACATGTGGGATGTATGTATGAGCCCAATTACCTCGCCTAGATTCAGGAGTTCTTTTTATCCCAGTTGGTGCCCAAATGCAAACACATGCAAAGAGTACCATGTTCACCTTTCAGAAAAAACTGTCAACTGATGTTTTTTGTGTTTTAAAAGTATGATCTAATTTTGGCAAGTTTGGTAAAACTCATCCTTCTTTTACGTATGAGCCGAGACTTGAATCTCTAAGGAGAAAAACTACATTTTCAAAATATATTGGTATTGCAGGCCCAAAAAAATGCACTTTTACTAGTAATTTTTAATGTCAACATCACATGACAGCAATGAAAACTTGTGAATATTAAAAGCCGTTAATTCATAAGGCCTTTATTTTCCAGTTCAAACTTCTGAAAAAGGTGAGCTCCACTCAGGTACTTGTTCTGTTTATAATGCCCAACACCATATTTTACTGACCAGCTCATATGTATGTAGAATATATGCTCATCCAGTCATTCAGCATTGTTCCAATAATAATAATAATAATGTTGGGGCGTGCTGTGGTGGCGCAGGGTGTTAGCACGCCCCACGTTTGGAGGCCTTAGTCCTCGACGCGGATGTCGCGGGTTCGATTCCCGGTCCCGACGACCTTTGCCGCATGTCTTCCCCCCTCTCCTCACCCTCCTTCCTGTCTGCCTACTGTGTAAAAAATACGAGCCACTAGCACCGCAAAAACTCTTCGGAGAAAAAAAATAAATAAAAATAATAATATTAAATTAATCTCATGCTACGCTATGCGCAAACTCTGTCTGCACCAGTGAAGATTGACTCACCTCAGTGTGCTTAACTGTCGAACTGACGACTGCATAACCTAGTTTCTAATTAATAATTATTTTTTTACTTGAGGACACTATTCTAATACTGAAGGATAACCTCACTATATGGGACTCAAAACTCTAATAAATATGACTGTGACATTACAGCACAAGTAACATTCCCATGGACACAATGCAGCTTTAAGTTCCTCAAAATGTTCTTACTTTCTTCATGCAAGTTGGACTATGATTATGTCTAATGGTGAAAACATGTCTGTGAAACAGACTTCTGCACCTACATTTTTAGCAACAGTCAAAATAATTGCAAAGAAAACTACACATGCACCTGAGGAAAATAACGGTAAAAGGTAATGCTGCATTTTCTTTCTCTGCAAGCATATTCCAGAATTGTCAAAGCCGTTCAAACAAAATACAGACACCAAATCGCAAAACTTGGAATTATTATTTGGAGGTTCAGAAATAAGTGAAAGATTCAAAATGTGAAACAGCATAATAAGGGTAATAAAACTCCTGGAGACCAAGCATGGTCATGGTGTCACGGTGCACGATTGGGTCAAAATGTGATGTTTAACTAAGAAATGCGACTAAATGTCTAAAGCATAAAGAGGGAAAAAAAGGCACCTGTTTTCCCTCCATTGTGTCTACTCACGTTTCATACCTTTGCTCCGATTCACATTAGACCGTTTCCACACCTGGGAGCTTATTTTTCTTGGGAAACGTGGGAAGCGAATGACTGACTGATTTCTGCCATAACAGCGTCGTAAAAAAATCCCAGAGGTCTCCACCCTGCAAGACTGACTTTGTTTGCATGGCACTGATTTCCACAGTCCATGTGAACTTAGAGGATTTCCTGGCCAAGTGGCCTCATTTTAAATTCGGTCTTTCTGACCCAGGACTCCATACACACACACACACACACACACACACACACGTGCGCTTGAGGCTCATTCCCACTGGTCTGAGATTGTAAAACGGGGCGGTTAGAACATCTTGTCTTCGTCAGTGAGTAGAGTACAGTGCCTCCTGAACTTTATCGCATTTTGTTACAATTCACCAACAAATTTCATTGTGTTCTTTCTGGATTTTATGTGATGGACCAACACAAAGTTAGCCTGGCCATTCTGCTTGATTCTAATGTCCCTTCAGTCTCCCTCCGGCTTTCTCTCATTGACTTGGATTCCTCTGGTGATTTATGATTGCATAAATAGTAGCTTCTTGCTCAAAACGGCCCTAAATAGTGCCAACATGTTCAGGTTCTCCATTTTCTTGTCCTTACTTGCTCAGGAAGACTGTTGATTATATGGACGGCGGTGTTACAAGTGCAAGCAATGTTTTAATTCCTAACAGATAGCTATTTGTGACAGCTTTCCTAACGTTATGCTATTGTTTAATTGTTATTAATTTGACAAGCGTACAAATGCCATGCATTTCTCTCAACATATATATATATTTCAGTGTCATTGTTAATTTATTTACAGTGCAACAGCAACTCATAAACAGAGAGTTGTACACTGCATTCAGAATACATGAATTTTGTAATATGCGAACAAAGAACAATTACTTTGACGTTCCCAAAAATATATCAAGTGCATAAAAAAACTTGCCTCCGCGTATCATGCACTCATTTAAAAAGCTTAACATAATGGAAAGTACCAGGTGGTGCCCAGCAAAACCCAAAAGAAGACCCTTTTTATAACCTTCCACAAAAGAAACCCGGAAAATGCTTTTATTGTGAATATGAACTCAATGTAACAAGTACAGCTAGCGATGGTTTGACTTTTCCTCTGTTTTGCTCTTCTTTCTAGGCCATGTCTGTCAACTCTTCGTTGTGTCTTGGTGTCTTTCCCGTTTCCTCAACCTCCAGTTCCTCTGACGTTCCCTCTTTTCTTGGCATGTCTTTTGTTTTGCGTGTGTCAGGAGTTGGCTAGAGTAGCAGACCCCCTGGTTTTTGATGAAAGCATATTTATGTGAGGATGTGGGTTTCTGTGCTTTTGCATTTTGGTTAATTTAGTCTCTGTGTCGTCTTGTTACCCTGTTATCTGTTTGACTCACCTGCTTTTCTGCTGCGTCGTCTGTCAACATTATAAACAAATTTTTCCACGTTACCCTGGGTCAGACCACATTCATCCTCATCAGCAAACCTCCACTCCATGACATTTTGACATTTTCAACATTAAAATGGCCCAATCAAAGTCTGGAGTTCAGTACATACAAGTACTCCATCACATCTGATTGAGTTTGAGCTATTTTGTGAAGACAAATTGGTAAAAAAAAAAAAAAAAATGAAGCTGGTGGAAACATACCTCAAAAGATTGGTAGCAATGTCTATAATGTCCAAATGAAGCACACAGAGATTTGATCAAATCTGGGATAGATGAATGGCCTAAATAATTTTGCCAGGACTGTATGACGTGTTCGTGATTTTTGGTCCCTTAAAAATATTTCACATGACTCACGTGAACTCACGTAAAGTAAAGCCAGGCAGGCAGACCAGATATAGGAAGTAACTCTGGTAATAAACTCCACGTTCTCTTTATGATCCACTGTAAATCCCATTTAATTGCACTGACGGCAACAGTAAAATCTTATCAGCTCATAATGGTGGCCTTTCAGAGGCATCAACATTTTAATCATTTTTTTTATGTTTGTCTAAGTTTATGATTCCCCCCGCCCCCCCAAAAAAACTGGAAGCCGGTGGCCCCTCACTCATTAAAACCATAATTCTTTCATTGTGTAACATGTTTATGGCCGTCCCCCGCCCCGTGTGATGCAGATTCCAGGATCATTCTCCCTTTTCCTAAAACACAGGGTGATATTTCACTCCTTGCCCCCATCCTGCGCATAAGCCCATTTTATACAGTTCTGCTCTGACCCATTGTTTTTCCACATTCCAATATATTGCAAGAATGATGTGTCATTTATTACTAATTGGGTGATGAAACTACGGAAACCGTTAACAGCAGCCCAGCATGTTTGTCCAGTGACTTGATCTCTTTAATAGCCCAGACCTAGCAATGAAATTACCAAAGCAACATTTTTCCCCACGACTCTTGAATACGTGACTCGGCCTCGGTGTGTTGACTTCGACTCAGCTTCCTGCACTGGGGAGGTAAGCCTGCCTCCTGGCGAAACATGAGCCAAACTGAACACATAAAGCAAAATATGTCCAAGGAGCAGAGCAGAGCATCAGGGCCGTGCAGAGACCTATGGAGGGACAGGGGCTCGAATTTAAAAAAGGGGCACATTGAACAAAAACTCCGTACAACAACATAGCAACAACCCATATTAATCAAGAATCTAAGTGGATCCTACTGTATCATTGCCATCATGCGGGGACTATATTTAATAATCAATCAAATCTAGTCTATATTTTCCCCAACAGGTATAAAGTTTCTGTTTCTGCTGCTGACAGTCCTGGAGGGCTGAGCTGATCTGAGACTGTAGCTGTTAAACAGACCAGAGGAGAGAAGGTCAAAGGTTATGAAATAAGCAAAATTGCTGCCATTTTACTAATTAATCCCTAATAATATCTATTTAACCTCTAGAATAGCCTGGCTGCAGACTGATTTATAGATCCAAAAAGCTCAAAGGGGTTAACTCTATATAATAGTTTGATGTTAAACCTCTAGATCTAGAATTATAAGACTGGGATATCAAGGCAAAAAAAACTCAGTAGCTGCTGGTAGGGGCCATTCAGGGGCTTCCAGACATTCAGGGGCCTCCAGACACTCAGGGGCCTCCAGACATTCAGGGGCCTCCAGACATTCAGGGGCCTCCAGACACTCTGGGCCTCCAGACATTCAGGGGCCTCCAGACATTCAGGGGCCTCCAGACATTCAGGGGCCTCCAGACACTCAGGGGCCCCTAGAAATGGTTGAATTGTACCACAGACCATAGATCTAAACCTGTAGCATCATTTATAGAGAATAACAATGTTATTACATTTTATTTAATGCATTCAGCTGAGAAAAAAAAAACTACATTTAGGATTTAATTAGGACGTTTACTTTGTAAAAGTTTAAAGAATCGTCTTGATAGTTTGATTGTTGTGTTACCATGGCTACAATATGGCGTAATCTTTGTGTTTGAATTGGGTTTATTCACAAATACATCACAGCAAATAACCAATAATCAGTGATTGATTTTAAACTCTGCCAATAAACCTGGTCTCCCTCTCACAGATTCACCTTGCCATTTTGCTTCCTTTTTTGTCAAATGACAGAAGGGATTTCTCATCCAAAGCTATTTTTAAACCTGGATTTGAATTTGCAATGCTTTACTTAAATTTGTTTACATACACTCAGCATCCACTTTATTAGGTACACTTTGCTGGTACCAGGTTGGACACCCTTTTGTCTTCAGAACTGCCTTAAACCTTCATGGTATAGATTCAACAAGGTCCTGGAAACATTCCTCACAGAGTGTTGTCCATATTGACATGATGTGCATCACGCTGCTGCTGCATGGTGCACATCACGGATGCACACCATGCAGCAGCAGTTTTATCTTGATGACTGATAATCCACACTAATGCATTAATGAATGGTTGACATTTTCTCATGTAAAAATACAACATTTAGTTATAACAGCCTATCGTTACACAGAAACCTCACTCAGTATTTCAGAAAAGCATTTTGAGTTATCATTGTTTATGTTTCTATGTTTTGTTTATGTTCAAGTAACAAGAATTTAACACGTCACCAATTTTCAAAGTAAATATCTCTTGAAGATGAAGCTGACATGACATTCTTTCATTGAGTCCAGGTATAAAAGGAAATTAAACCCTAGTTTTATGGTAAGAGAATAAAAAATATTTTTCTGTTCAAGAGACCAAAAACTGATCTGGTCTTAATTTAAATTGAACTTAAACTGAAGTGCCACAAATTACTGGCAAGCTGTTCAGTTATTATCTGCTGCTACTTTTATTATGTTTCTTTTTTTATTATTGCAACATGTTTAATAACACAACAGGGGAAAAAAACTCATTTACTCAAAAATGACCAGGAGAGGGGCGTGCCGTGGTGGCGTAGTGGTTAGCTCGACCCATATTTGGAGGCCTTGAGTCCTCGCCCCGACCGTCGCGGGTTCGACTCCCGGACCCGACGACATTTGCCGCATGTCTTCACCCCTCTCCTTCCCCGTTTCCTGTCAGTCTACTGTCGTATAAGGGGCACAAGAACCCACAAAAGAGAACCCTTGGAGGGGTAAAAAAAAAGAAAGAAATGACCAGGAGAGGGCGACAAAACGCAGCTAAACTGGAAGAACCACATTAACTGGTCTTGCAATGCAATCAAAGAAGCAAACTCAAGAATAAAATCTCCATTGCAAATGTTTTGGGTAGGGTGTCACTTTATGCTGCAGTGGTAAGAGTAAACAGAAGATCTCTGAAAGGGGCGATTCATAAAAACACAGAAAAGAGGCTGAGATGGGGGTGTTAGAAAATGAGAAAATTAAAAAATAAATAAGGTGAGATTAGACATAAAATTCTTTGGCTGATGATCTGCTTGGTGAATCATCCTTTTCACTGAGTCCAAATGTAAAAAAAACAATAATAATGTCATTATTAGACGTCGTTAAATGTTTTCCTTATGACCAGAGCAAGTAATTAAGGCAAGACATGATAAGTTGAAGAGGATCCTCCTCACTCCCAGTTCAAAATAGATCAAGCAGATGGTTTAGAGCCAGTTTCTAAATGTGACTGATGTGTGTCTAACTTCTGGAAAAATACTTACTCTCTATAAAACCAATCAAAAACACTTGTATTAATTTATTTGTTTACGAGTATTCTCATAGGTAAAGTCACACGTACGTATGAGTTGAAAAACAGGACAAATACAAAACTTACATTTATGCACATTTACTGACTTAAATTCACAAATTTAGATGTCTACGCACGCATTTTTAATTGACAGTAGTTTTATCTCATACATAACTCCTTGTGTTTCCATAGCAACTAAAACAAACAAGAACCTGACACAGGTCGTGTGACATCATCATGTCATCGGTGTTCTCATCGATGATGTCATAAAGGTTCAAGCGATTATTATTATCATTTGGAATACAAGAATTCTCAGTTTGCTTTTCAACGCCGTTGGAGGTACAACACTTTGATAGAGAGACGATTTCGAACAGTGATTTTAGAAACCATTTCAACTACAGTCACAATGATTTTAACCATCGGTTGGGGCCTTGGGTATCTTGTTACGAAGGGAGTAGAAAAGTTGCTGGGATATCGGATAAAAGGTGAAGACATTTCAGCAGAGAGATCAACTGATGAAAGTTCAGAACACTTTGATTTTGACGTCGTCTCTGAAGACGATGTAAAACACGAGGATGTTTCAAAGGAGAGCACATCTGAAGATGGACGATACAAGAATTTTGGATTTGAAGATTTCGTTGAAGACGATGAAAAACACAGTGTTGTTTCTTCAGAAAGCCCATCTGAAGATGGAAAATTTGAGTCCTCAGGTTCTGACATCGTCTCTGAAGACAATGTAAAACACACTGATGTTTCTGCAGAGAGCTCATCTGAGGATAAACAACATAATTACTTTGGACTGGGAGATTTCGTTGAAGACGATGAAAAACACACTGATGTTTCTTCAGAGAGCTCATCTGAAGATGGAAGATTTGAGTCCTCAGGTTCTGACATCGTCTCTGAAGACGATGTAGAACACAGTGATGTTTCTTCAGAGAGCTCATCTGAAGATGAAAGATTTGAGTCTTCTGATTCTGACATTGTCTCTGAAGACGATGTAGAACACAGCGATGTTTCTTCAGAGAGCTCATCTGAAGATGAAAGATTTGAGCAGCACCCAGCAGGGTGGGCGGAGACACAGGAAGGAGCCGAATGTGGGTCCGACGGGCAACGTCGGTGCTGGGGCCGGGCCACTGGAGGCTTGTCCGGAGGTCGACGTCGGTACAGAGGCCAGGCTGCGGGAGGCGGGTCCGCCAGGCAACGTCGGCGCAGGGACCGGGCCACAGGAGGCGGCGACAAGGAGTCTCTGGGAGAATCTGGAGGAGCACTAGGAGGCTGGTTCTCGGGAGGAGCACTAGGGGGCAACGAGGAAACATTGGGAACACTAGGGAGCTCAGAGGAGACGCTACGGAGCTTGGAGGGGATGCTAAGGAGCTTGGAGGGAAAGCTAGGGAGCTTGAAGGAGATGCTAGGGAGCTTGGAGGGAAAGCCAGGGAGCTTGGAGGAGACGCTAGGGAGCTTGGAGGGAACACTAGGGAGCTCGGAGGAGACGCTAGGGAGCTTGGAGGGAAAGCCAGGGAGCTTGGAGGAGACGCTAGGGAGCTTGGAGGGAACACTAGGGAGCTCGGAGGAGACGCTAGGGAGCTCGGAGGGAAAGCCAGGGAGCTTGGAGGGGACGCTCGGAAACTCTGAGGAACTAGGAAGCTCTTTAGGGGCCAAGAACCCACTAACAGGGCCCGAAGGCTCAGTTACGGGGAACAGGCCACGCCATCAGCCGCGCCCCCTGGCTGGCGCCCCCTGGCTGGCGACCGCCTGGAAACCCATCATCATGGGGACCAGAGCGAAGGCGATAGTGTGCTCTCTTCGCCGAGGGGCTGGAGAAGGCTTAGGAGCGACGGCTGCTGGGGGCGTGGGAGCGGCAGCCACAGCGATGACGACCGGAGGTGTGGAGGACTCAGGGGCTGGAGGTTCTATTTGCTGCACTATGATTTCTAGTTGAGTTATGTTTTTTCGTAGTTAAATTTCGTAGTTCCGTCTCGTATCAAACGTCTTTTCTTTTTTTTAATCGCTTAAAATGAGTCCACAAACTATCACGACTGCTTCTACATCATCATGTTCAGAAGGGGCTTCATTTACCTTTATCAAAAGGAAAGGAAGTAGGCAAAGACCGGGTAAAAAGATCTAATGCGACGGTTTCTCCAGCCCCTCCTCTCGAAAGCGATTAAGGTGCTTTTGGAGAGGAGCTAGAAATTTCTAATTTGGTTGAAGAAAATATCCCTGATGAGATAATAACCGAGCATTTTGAAGCTGGAGACGTTTCAGTAACTGGGACAGAACATGTGTTGTTGAGTTCAGTTACTTAAACATTCATGACAAGAGACACAAAATTTTCTGGGATCAAAGGGTAAAAAGATTAAGACAGGTTTCCTGTTTGCAGGTTTCTCTCCGGGCGCTCCGGCTTCCTGCCACAGTCTAACATCATGACTGTTTGGTTAATTGGCCTCTAAATTCTCCTTAGATGTTAATAAAACATTAATTTTGTGAATAAAACTGTTGGACAGTGGCTCAGTTGGGAGCACTGTTGCCTTGCAGCATCAAAGTCCTGGGTTTGAATCCCCTCTCTCATAACCCACTTTCCTGTCTACTCCTATAAAATAAAGGCCACTAGAGCCTTTATTTCCCAAAAAGGCTCTGAAATAATAAATGTATTTCTGACATTTAATTACAAAATGTCAGAAATAGATTTTGTAATTACATTTCATGAATAAAATATCAAAAAGAAATTTGCAGGTTTCTCTCCGGGTGCTCCGGCTTCCTGCTACACTTTAAATTCATGATTGTAAACACATTATTTATACATATATATATATATATATATATATATACATATATATATATATATATATATATATATATATATATATATATATATATGTATACTCTTAGAAAGCTTATTTCAAAAAATATCATTATTAAGTGGGCAGTGATGTACAGATTAAGACACTTTTATCAGGGTTTCCCTCAGTGTATTTTAAGCCTGGCGGCTCATCATGCTTTAACTACCCGTAACATGTAATTACCCAGTAATATTTGTACCTTTCTGATGTTGTTTATATTTTAATAAACTGAAAATACTCAAATGTTGCCCTGTTCTTAAAAACAAACATCTATAGAGTTCCTCTATTGCTTTTTTTTTTACACTGCAAGCTTTTTTAAATATAACATTAAGTATCCTTCTGCATAAGAAGTCAGCATACCTAAAGCATCAAAAGACCAACTATAACCAGGATAAAACAGATTTAACTTTATGCGTGACCTAAAGGTTGTATAAAACAGTTGTAGATTTATGAAACCTGTTTAGATTTATTAAGCGAACGAACAAAAGAGGAAGCGGTGCAGCATCTACGTGTGTGTATCTGTGCTGCTGCTGGATTCTGAGCAGGTGCCTGTTTGTGTTTCTGCTCTGCATGTTGTGGTCGTACCCTGCTGTGACTGACGGCTCCCCTCTGAGTTTCTCCTGCTGACTTTCTTGCCTCCACCTTGTCAGAACAAGTCTCAGCCTGGCCTCTCTCAGTCAGCCTCTCGCTCATCAGTCTGTCCTCTGTAGGGACATAGATGTACTCTATTGCACATCTGGATATGTTATAAAATAATCTTCCATTTGTTTTCCATCCTCACATGATACTTTTAAAGGTCGCAAGGTCACCGGTGTGTCTCTCAAGTTTGCCGTGGCCTGGGCATGACACGGCTTGGACAGGTCACCATTCCATCACAGGGAAACACAGACACGCCTGACAATAAAGAATCAATCAGTTTTAAGTTGTTATTTTTATTTAGAAATTTCAAGCGACCAAATTGTTTTCGGACTGTGACAGAAAACAGGAGTACCCAGAGAGAACCTTCTGTAGTCACAGAGAGAACATTCAAACCCCAGACCAAACAGCTCATCAAGGACCCATCTTGGTTTGGGCCATTAGCCTCACAGCACTGTGGTGCCACGGTGAGCTCAAAAGAGATGGTAAGAGCTTCAGGAAGATGGCGGTGGCAGAAGGTTTGGTTTCCTGAGTCTGGCTACAGATCTAAAAAATTCAAAAGGAGACTTTATGTTGTTCCGCAAATAGTCTAAATGTGAAGGACATTTCAAATAGCTGCCAACAAGCCCAGGTCTGGCTGTCCAAGCAAGTTCACCCTGGAAGTGGAACGCAATATGCCGAAAGAAGTCTCCGAGAAATATCATCACGGGACCTAAAACAGGCTCTCGTTACTGTTGATCTGAAAGTGCCTGCCTGTACAACCAGAAAGGGACTGAACAATTCAAGAAAACATGACGGTCAGACCCAGGTTTGCCAGAGAGAAAGTGGACAAAGGCCAAGAGTTCTGGAGCAACGTCCTTTAGATAGATCAGTCTCAAGCTGATTCATTTGTACCCAAGAACAGAGGAGAGAAATCAAACAACAAACCAACAGTGAGTCACAGCTATAAGAATCCTGGTTTAGGGTTTCTTTGCCAACTCGCTACCGTAGAATCCAACATGAGTATTATGTTTCAGAGAGTGATTGAGCAAAACGTGAAACCATCTGTAAAACAAACAAAAATAATATAATAAACCAGAAACAGAGCTGGACTCAGAATCATGACAATGACCCAAAACATAGCAGAGGACTGCCAGAGGCTGAGAATGCTTTAATTTCCCGTGGCAACCATTCTGCTGCTCAAAACGCCTGGCTGATTTAGAGCCACCTTCTCCTCTCTGCTGCAGTTTCCACACTTCCGCCTCACAGAGCAACCTTTCCCCACAACTCCGCCCACTCAACTCCTTCAGACTAGTCAGCAGAAATGAGCAAACACCAGCTGGAACTGCAGTGAAATGCTGGTAAAACACTGTTACCGGGCTAATAGTGGAGCCATGTTGTGCTGACTTGCTGAAGGTGGAGTTTCAGAAAGAGCAGGAGTTTTTAAAGAGACAGTAGCCCGATTTCAAGGCGTTACTTTGCGATGTCAAATTTTTTAAAGCCATATTTGATAGCATTTTTATAGCAAATGAAGGTAACGTATTTAGTTGACTGTGCTATAAAATGGCCTTGGAAATACATGACACTGCTCCTTTAAAAGATGTTGTTTTGTTGGTTACATTTCTTAGCAACAAACTGAACATTTAATGGTGTTCTAATTTTTTTATAACTGCAAATCTTTTGTTGATGAAGAATAACGCATCACAGCTGCATAGCAGTGACATCACTGTCATCGCTGTGTTTACGTCTGGTGGAAGAGACTCATCACATTTCTAGCGGTTTTACAGTCCCCCGTCGGATCTCTGGTGCAACTTTGTTGTTATTCCTCAGGGTTCATTGAAACCAAGACAATGGGCCCCTGAGGGGCCCTTCAAACATCCAGCAGCTTCAGAATCAGCCGTTGAGCGTATTCACTAATTACGGGGATATTGTGAGACGGGAGATGAACACAGGACAGTGTTTGATCCTGAGCCTACAATGGTGCACCTAAAAGGAGGTTATTATGTCCTCCCCCCACCATACCGTCCCTCTTATCTGGCCCTTGATGAGATTTCTCCTAGGGCAACGGTGTGCAAATATAATCGGTGACAAGAGATGATGGAGGAAAGCGAGGAGGCTGCTTAAGCTTTGAAAAACTCCTGTTTCCTTAGGTAAAACAGATTGATATGAGTCAAGACTACAAAAAACTATTTTGTTTTGAATTTCTGCCTTTAAAAAAAAAAAAAAAAATTGTCTTCCTCTTCAGGTGTAATTGAGCTCCTTAAGCCTCAACATCAGTCCAGTGGCAAGAAGAAAGCCGTCACTAAAAGGTCACAAGGTGAGGTTTGCCACAAGCCAGAACAAACATGCAGAAGAATGTAAATAGTCGATTTAGTTGGCAGCTTTTTAGAATGACTTGGCAAGACCTTCAACTACATACTATTAAATCACGAGAAATTATGTAAAATACAGTGCAATATGCAATACCTCTGAGGTTCCACTTTTGTTATCCTGTTATATAGAATATTGATTAAGAAGCATAGCTCTCAAGCACACGTCAGCAGGATTGTTTCTCATGTTTTTATCTCATGTTTTTATCCATATATATATATATATATATATATATATATATATATATATATATATATATATATATATACAGGGGTTGGACAATGAAACTGAAACACCTCTTATTTTAGTGTGAGCTTATTTTAAATCATTTCTTAAGATTATATGACCAGTTTTCGCTTCTCCTTTTTTTTTCTTAACAATTATGATTCCCCTGAATCAAAATGGAAATCATATCAATGTAAAATAAAAATGTGTGTCATAGCTCAACCTTGCAATACAAACTGCTTGTGAAGGATCTGCAAATCCTTATATATATATATATATATATATATATATATATATATAAGCCAAATAATGAAATTAATGTGACACATGTCATAACCAGACAGCCAGTTGTTAGTTTAACTTCCGTTTTCACTAACCACCAGAAACTGCCTCCATTGTGAAAAGTGTGCAGACAAAGATGATTGGCGTCCCTCTGCTTATTCACTGAGTAAACAAAGCAGCGGCATGTGAAGAGGAAACGAGAGAGAAAAATCCATTTTGAAGCGAACTGATTAAAGGAACATGATGCAACACGAGTCTAAAGAAAGGAGGAAGTTTCATCTAAGTAATGTTTTTAATGTTTAACAGCTGGAGCAGACTCTAAGGATTAAAAGTTGATTGTTGACTCTTCTGAACACATATTTCATGTCACTGTTGCCTATGTAATGTAGCCTAATATACATAAGATGATAATAGGCAATGATGGTTTTGCATGTGGCCATTAGTTATCTAATAGACAATCGCATTACCTGTTTTGACGCAAAATTAATCCTGTAATCTATTTTACGTTTAACTTCTGTCTTCCTTTTTGAAACATTTGCATTGCAGAATTATGTGTCACACAAAATGAAAACGTCTCTCTTAAATATGCGAACCCCATTAATCTCTTTTTCCCAACTTAAGAGGTGATACTTGAAAAAAAGGGACTTAAAAAACAACACAATTTACATATAGAATAGTGAGCAAAAAACAAACAAACAAAAAAACCCCCCACATATTATTTACTATTACAAAAACATCTGGAGTTAGTCATTGGTCAATTTACAATGCACCTGGACTAGAGCCTGTGAAGCAGCTCCACAGCATGATGCTACCAACATCATGCTTGACAGTTACGGTGCTAGTAGGTTCTTAGGCCTTACTTTGACAGGCCTAAACATACTCATCTAAAACATGGCCGCTTTGTGAACTCAAACAAGACCTTTTGTAAGAAGTGCAGAATTGGAAGGTAATTCAATGAAAGAATATACCATAAAATACAGATTATTTTTATTGCTTGTTCATGGTGATAAGGATGTACTCTACACATGGAATTGGGTTGGATCACATGGCAACCAACCTCTTGACTCAAAGACCTTTTCCTGGTTTCTTTGCGGAAGAAGGAACCTCGAAAAAAATACGTCTTATGTTTTGGATAAATAATATATTATGTCAACAAAAATATTTTCGAAAGTGACTTGTAAGAATGGACAAATTGCATAAAACGGTTATTTAACACTTCCTCTGAAGGTTTCCTCGACGTAATCCTTCGAGTAACTTACATTCCCAGAAAGGGGGAGACTGAGAAAGTGCAAAGTCATGCTACACTGTGGCGTGGTCAGGACTGGAGAAGTGAACTGAGGAGATGCGTCGCGTTATTTGGTAAAAGTATCGCGAGATTTTGGTGAAGGTATATAAATCCAGTCGACACAGCCAGCCGTTGCACTCTGTACGGCTTTGGATGCGAGGTGAAATTTTACAAAAGGTAGGTGTTTAAAAAAAAAAAGAAAACGACAACTTTTCTCTATATATGTATTGCTTTGGAGTAGTTTTTTTGTTTTAAGCTTCCAATTCGCGGTGCTTCAAGGTCAGGGAGTTCTCTTTCGTGTTTTTGAGGAATTCAACAAGTGTTTTTTTCTTCTCTTTTTTTTTTTTAAATCACAAAACTGTAAATCCAGTGTGACAAGAGTTAGCTTAATCGGTATTTTCTGTCCGACATTGATGGATTTATCTGAAATCAGGTTTTTTTCTTGTCATTTTTGAATGTTTACCAGGTAAACATACATTTCGGTTCGTAAAGAGTCATTTTTCGACGAAAGCACGATGGGGGAAAAAAAAATACGTTTGCATTTATTCATACCCGGAAACACCTGTGAAACAAGAGAAGTGGTCATGGGTTATGTTTCGAAAGATCCCAACTGACTGCAGGCTATTATATACTCAGGCATGTAATAGCCTGAGTAATTTATTGTCAGGTAATGATGCAAAATTACCTTGTCTGCGGTTTTTAGCTCTCAGTGAATGATGAGATTTGTTGCTCAACAATATAATTAAGTCAACGTGCATTTAGGTTTCTCGAATCTGTTCACATCTTTCACAAATAAAATTGAATTCAAATTCAAAAATACTTTATTAACCCCAAAGGGAAATGTAATAATGTCCCTAAAGCCAGGTGTGAGAATGGCTGACACAAACATTTCTTGCAACTAGCTGTCGTTGTGTTCAAAGAGCAGAAAAGTCGTGAATTTCATTTAATTATTTTGCACGTGCAGAAGAAATACGGAGCAAGAAACAGGATGTGTAGTTTTGTAATATCAGCATTTCCTCCACCCATCCTTTACAGACTCTGTCTGAGCTCAGTAAAATAATCTAGTGAGCTTTTGTTTATAGTTGAAAATGAGCAAGAAAAAAAACCTCTTTGAATACTATTTGAACATTTAAAAAAAAAAATCTTTGAGAATTTGGATAATTTTTCATCTGGAACTGTATTGAAAATGTGTAGGAACCCTGAAAAATGTAATGAAATAGAATATTAAACATTACTGTAGCCATGTGAACGATCTCACAGACTTTGTAAACAAAACTTTTTTTTTTTATTGCACGAGTTGAGCAAGTGGGCTCATATTTATATTAGACATTCCTTTTATAAAATAAACAAGCAGCTGTAAGTACAACACTTTGATAGAGAGACGATTTCGAACAGTGATTTTAGAAACCATTTCAACTGCAGTCAAAATGATTTTTACTATCGGTTGGGGCCTTGGGTTTCTTGTCACGAAGGGAGTAGAAAAGTTGCTGGGATATCAGATTAAAGATGAAGACATTTCAGCAGAGAGCTCAGCTGATGAAAGTTCAAAACACTTTGATTTTGACGTCGTCGCCGAAGACGATGTAAAACACAGTGATGTTTCAAAGGAAAGCTCATCTGAAGATGAACGATACAAGTACTTTGGATTTGAAGATTTCTTTGAAGAATGTGTAAAACACAAGGATGTTTCTGCAGAAAGCTCATCTGAAGATGGAAGATTTGAGTACTCTGATTTTGACATTGTCTCCGAAGACGATGAAAAACACACTGATGTTTCTACAGAAAGCTCATCTGAAGATGGAAGATTTGAGTCCTCTGTTTTTGACATTGTCTCCGAAGACGATGTAAAAGATGATGGAATTTCAGGAGAATTCGAAGAGGATAAGACAGGGAAGTACTTGAGTTTTGACATTTTTTCTGAAAATCAGAAGGACATCGATGCTTCCTCTAAAGTCGAGGAAGTTACCACCAATACATGTTTGACAGTCAAGACATCTGGAGAAACTGCTGCTTTGGAAAGCATATGTCTTCCTGATAGCAAAATGGAGCTGGAATTTGAAACCTTCTCTGGGGACACAGAAATTAAAAATTACACAGACCATTTTGAGAACCTGGACACTAAAGATACAGTTGATTCACCAAAGGAAGTTGACTCTGGAAGCAGAAATGATGCTGATGATGTTGTGCCACATTTTGATGAAGTGTCTGAGCTTTCTTCATCAGAAGAATGGTCTTCAGATGAAGAAAGCTCTGAAGATGATACTGAATTTGACCCTGACCATTATGACAGCATTTACACTAAGAACATTGATGCTTCCTCTAAGGATGAGGAAGTTCCTTCTGGAAGCCCAGATGCTGAGGATACGTGGACAGAATTTGGAGAAGTGTATAAGTTTTCTTCATCAGAGGAATCATCTTCTGAAGAAGAAAACTCAGAAGATGGAAATCAGAATGACACCAATGATTTCGACACCATGGATGTAAATATTTACCCAGCCATGTATTTTTGCAAATTCTCCAACTCCTTTTTTAACTGTTGGATGAATTCCACAACGCAAAGCATAATTAATTTGACTGTTGTCAGAAGGTTTGTGGCTCAGCATCCTGAGGAGATTTCTGAACTTTTTTCAGCGACACCATTGTTTGCAAGATATTTCTTTACAGCAATGTGCCATCCAGGAAGAGACTTTCCTGCACATGAAGTGTTTGCTGTTCAGAATGAACTCATTGATATTCTGAAGATTAAGGATGTAAAACATCAGGACAGGCCAGGAGTCCTTTTGTTTTACATGTTGCACTAGCTGGCGGAGTGTGGCATCTACACAAACGCTAAATTATATACAACTGACTACTGTGAACATTGTCAGAAGTGTTCGCGAATTATTCGTGACCTTGGTCCTGTCGTTCCTCTGCCAAAGGAACAAGTAAATGACACCACATCAACTCTTCTGGAGGATTATTGGAATGGAATTTCAGAAAGTTGCGATACCTGCAAGTCCAACAAAAAGAGGAATTGCTTTTTTAATGACACTGATGTGATGACCCTGATACTGCCATGGCCAGACAGTCCAGATGATATCAGACATCCTGTGATACCTGACCCAACCCTGGAAGTTCCTGTAAAAAATGGAACTCAGTTATATCATCTGTCCTCCGTCATTTGCTGGAGACATTCAACTACTTCTGACACCAGCAGCTTTTACACATATCTGATGTGTGGAAAACTGGTGTTTAAGGCGGAGGATGAGCGGGTATCACTGGAAAAGATCGACTGTGCAGCTGACGTTTGCAGCAATGGGTACGTCTACATCTATGAAAAAGCCACAGAAGGACAGGACGAATACAGTGTAGGGCTCAAAGTCTGAAAAACAAAACACAACAAGGGTGGGTGGAGGGGCGCAAGACGGGGGGCTAGAGTCCAAATAACAACAAAAAACAACCCAACAGGGTGGGCGGAGACACAGGAAGGAGCCATGAGTCCAAAAACAACAGAAAACAACCCATCAGGGTGGGCGAAGGCACAGGAGATGGAACCCGTGGGGAAAGTCCGGCAGGCATCCGTCGCGTGGGAGGTCCGGCAGGCGTCCGCGGCGCCAGAGGAGGTCCGGAGGACGTCCATGGTGCTGGAGGCGGAACCCACGGGGGAGGTCCGGAGGATGTCCGTGGCGCTGGGGATGGGAACCAGGAGGTGCGGCGTAAAGACAGAGACAGCACGATGACACCAAATGAGACGAGGACCTGACAAGGGTGGGCGGAGACACAGGAAGGAGCCGAATGTGGGTCCAGCGGGCAACGTCGGTGCTGGGGCCGGGCCCCTGGAGGCTGGTCCGGAGGTCAACGTCGGCACAGAGGCCAGGCGACGTCGGCGCAGGGACCGGGCCACAGGAGGCGGCGACAAGGAGTCTCTGGGAGAATCTGGAGGAGCACTAGGAGGCTGGTTCTCGGGAGGAGCACTAGGGGGTGACGAGGAAACATTGGGAACACTAGGGAGCTCGGAGGAGACGCTAGGGAGCTCGGAGGGAACGCTAGGGAGCTTGGAGGGAACGCTAGGAAACTCGGAGGAACTAGGAAGCTCTGAAGGGGCCGAGAACCCACTAACTGGGCCTGAAGGCTCACTTACGGGGACAGGCCACGCCATCAGCCACGCAATCAGCCGCGCCCCCTGTCGGCCCGGTGTCAGGCGACCGCCTGGAAACCCATCACCATGGGGACCGGAGCGAAGGCGATAGTGGGCTCTGTTCGCCGAGGGGCTGGAGCAGGCTTAGGAGCAACGGCTGCTGCGGGCGTGGGAGCGGCAGCTGCAGCGGTGACGACTGGAGGTGTGGAGGACGCAGGGGCTGGAGGCACGGAGACAGCAACGGCTGAAGGTATGGCGAGGGCAGGAGAAACAGTCTCTGGAGCTGCAGGAGAGGGGGCTGCTGCGGGCTCTGGCCGCTAATGAGTAAATCAGCCGACTGACCAACCTGGTCTTAAATTAGAGTTTACATGTTCAGGCTTTAACATTTCAAAGGATATAATATGCAAGTACCATTCAAACATTGGCGTATCATGAAAAAAATATGTATATATATATATTTGTTATCATTTCAGAAAGTGAAACTAATAGAAAATATAAATTCATTACACAACACAGTGAAATCTAAAGAGGTTATTATAATTTAAGATTATGGTTTAAAGATAGTAAAAAATTGTGTTTCAGAAAACTTGCAAAATGTATGTTTTCTATCAATGCTACAATATTACCAACAATAGATCAGTAAATGAACAGAACAGAGTTTAGCTTTTCGTATTATTAATTATTCTAACAGTGTTTTTATTTAATTTTTTACCACTGTACATTGTGTATACAATTTTGTGTTTCATAAGCAGCTTGATGTCTTGATGGCTCATCATATGAATGTTTTCTGCATGTTTATTCAAATAATATCAGAAGTGAAGAAAATCTTTTCCTTTTTCTTCTTTCATTTTTTAAATCAATATTTTATCCCTGAAACATGGCAGTGGCAGCAGGATGATGTGGGGATCATTTTGATTCTACTGGCCAGGAAAAGTTAGTGAGACTGAGGAGAGCAAGGCAGACGTAACCTGCAGCTGTGATCGCAGCGACAGGCAGCAGCTCAAGCATCGTCTCAGGGGGGCTGAATAGTTTGTTTTTAGATTTTTGTTTGTAAAATGTTTGCAAACCCTGAGTTAGTTTTCCTTCATTTTCACAATTGTGCACAGCTTTATTGCCAGAGTGGCATTTCAAAATAAATACACTGAAGTTACAACAGTTTCCTGCAAGGCAGTGCATGGCTCATTGTGCTGAGCAGAAACAAAAGTAAGCAATCATTTCTACAATTAGCAAAATGTCGCCGTTTATGTATAATATACATAGTTGGATTGTAGCACCAAAGGTGGTGTGGATGAGACACAATTTTACATAAACTACAAACACTTAAAATCCTCTTTCCAAACACACTGAGCTCATGTTGGTCTTTTGAAGCAACAGCCTTGAATGTCCTGAGGAAAAAACTGATGTTTAACTTTTTTTGTCCTAAAACTAAACTTTCTCCTTGTTTACAAACTGGGATAAACAATGAATTAAGTTTGTTTCTTTGAGTTTGGACTCTTTGAAAGAGATAAAATCAGTTAAGTAAACGATTACTAAGCTCTACCCAGATGTGGATCTGAACAAGCCGTGTCCTACTTGCCAACCTCAGAAAGAAATCCAAATGAGAAAACAAGAAATGAAGATGTGGTAACAACCGCAGCACAGGAATAATTACATCAGTTCAGCTAAAGGCATTAGGATGGTTTCATCTTAATGACTGATAATCCACACTAATGCATTAATGAATGGTTGACATTTTCTCATGTAAAAATACAACATTTAGTTAGAACAGCCTATCGTTACACAGAAACCTCACTCAGTATTTCAGAAAAGCATTTTGAGTTATCATTGTTTATGTTTCTATGTTTCGTTTATGTTCAAGTAACAAGAATTTAACACGTCACCAATTTTCAAAGTAAATATCTTTTGAAGATGAAGCTGACATGTGTAACCCTTCTCGCTTTTCACAGCGCCAGTATAGTCTTGGTTGGTTGTTGTCACCTAGTGTGATATAAAATGAAATTCTCACAATGTGATTCACTGCATGCAAGTGGTAAACAGCTCCACCAGCGCTCCTCAGAATTCTTTATTTTGTTTTATTTTTTTTTAGATGTGATCGTATAGCTTAACAATTCAAAAACAAAACAAAACATTCTTATTCCAAAAATCAAACAGTAAAATAACAGACAACTGCTACAGCAGTTAACAGTTAACATTTAACAGTTACATTTACAAAACAATTTTTTCCCTCTAAATATATATACATTCATAAATTTACACTTTGAACCCACCTAGTGTGACATAAAATGAAATTCTCACAATGTGAATGACTGCATGCAAGTGGTCCAACAGCTGAAAAACAAAAGACACAGTTAGCGTCGTGACCGAGCGGTCAGCCACAAACACCAACTGGCACAGCTCCCACTCATAGGGTCATATTTTTCCAGCCCAACCACAAGAAACTTTATAAATTATATTTGTAATTGTTAAATGATCTTACAGTATTTTGTTAATTGTTGAACTAGAAAAATATGACCCTAAGTAAAAACAATAGCGAAGAGCTGCCTCTCTCGCACCTACCTCCACCAGCGTTCCTCAGGATTCTGGTGGAGGAAGCCGCGAGAGCGTCTGAAGGACCCGTTGCATGCAGTCACTCATCACACCACTAGGTGGCTCCAAACACATGGATACAGCAATCTCATTACAAACACATACATACTATTATTATTATTATTTTGGGCAAAATTCACATACACATTCATACACACTTTTCTCTCTGTTACTCCCACCCCTGCTGAATTTTGACCAAAATGATTAAAGTGCAGAATTATCACCATAACGGAAAATAAATAAATGAGTAAATAAATCACTTGAATTGGCTAATATGGATATACAAAGTCCAACTGAAATAGTATCCTTTACAAAGGATGAAGTGGCAAGAAATTATCATGTTTACAGCGTTCTGTTGAAGCGTTCCACACTGCCGTTACCCATTGGATGGTAGGGGGTCGTATGGGATTTTCTCACACCAGCAACTTTCAACAGTTCGCTTATGAGCTGACTTTCAAAGGATGGGCCTTGGTCAGAATGGATTCTCTCAGGAAAACCATAGATGCAAAATTACTTGTCCCAAAGCTGCCTCTCCACTTGTTTTGCAGATTGGTCACGGCAAGGAAAGGCCTGAGCGAGCCGTGTAAAATGATCAGTTACAACCAGCACATCAATAGACTTGTTGTTAGAATCCTCCGCTGTCCAAAAGTCTATACACACAATCTCCAGTGGTGCAGATGTTTTTATACTCTCAAGAGGTGCTCGACCATCTGGATCGGGGGACTTTGCGATGACGCATCTGGGACACTGGCGAACATACTCTTTGACATCACGGTCAATATGGGGCCAGAAGAACCTCTGACGAGCAATAGCCAAACTTCTGAACTGCCCTTGATGACCAGCATTGTCGTGTATCCCTTTGAGTACATCAGCCTTGAGAGAATCAGGGACCACGAACTGGTGGCGTCTCTTACGGGTAACTTGGTCTTTAGACAGTCTGAAGAGGATGTCATTGGACACAGCAAACTTCTCCCAGTGTTTGAGGTATTTAATGACCATTGTTTGTTCATTCGACCTTTCTCTTCTTGATGGACGACGGCCACGATCAACATAGTATAACACTCTTGATAACGCAGGATCGTTATGCTGTTTTTCTCTCAACACAGGTTGATCGTCTTGAGATGGGAGGATCAGTTGGGGCAGATGTTCAAGGGCGTCAACAGCTCGTACTCTAGCAGCAGACTCCCATGCACTGTGTCTCAAGAAGAGCATGAACATCATCTTTTGTGAAGGACTGAAACTTTGTGCTGTCAGGTAAGTGCAACACATTGGAGTCCTGGTCTTTGGCATTTGACTGTCTGAAAGCCTCTTGTACTGAATCAGATGAAACAGGGAGGGCCTCATTAAGTAGCTGGCTGTATGGGCTCTGCAACAGCCTCCTTCCCACGGCAGATTTGACAAAGGGATGGCGACTTAAGGCATCTGCCACCACATTTTTAGAGCCAGGGATATATTTAATATCAAAGACATAAGAAGCCAGCTTTGCCACCCATCGCTGTTCACAGGCATCCAGACGTGGCTTTGTGAGAATGTGGGTGAGCGGGTTGTTGTCTGTCCACACTGTAAATACATGTCCTTTCAGCCAGTGGCTAAATTTGTCACACACCGAACATTTCAGTCCTAAAAACTCGAGACGGTGGGCTGGATATTTCTTTTGAGCGCGTGTGAGAGACTTGCTAGCGAATGCTATTGGACGAGCCACACTTTCGCCCTCCTGGACTTGTGAGAGGACTGCACCCAAACCGTCTAGTGATGCATCGGTAGACAGGACAAATGGGCGGTTAAAGTCTGGGTGGGCCAGAATGACTGAGTTAACCAAAGCTGCTTTAAGCTCCATGAATGCAGAGAGATGCTCGTCTGTCCAATCAGCTGGAGTCAGTTTGCGGAACTGGAGTTTTCGCTTGGTGGGTATCTTTGGTTTGCGTTTCTGTTTTGCACCAGCCAGTAGGTCAAACAGTGGTCTGGCAATTGCAGAATAGTTTGGGGTGAAATGTTGGTAGTAGTTGACCATGCCGAGAATTGATCGGATGCGTGAATGGGATGGAGTGATACCATCTGGCTCCATGAGATCTGTAATGAGCATGTTGCTGATGGACTCAACTTTAGAAGGATCTGTAGAAACACCAGATTTGTCAATTATGTGACCAAGAAACTTCACAGATCTTCTCAGCAGCCAACATTTCTTTGGAGCCAGTTTGAGGTTATGGTAACGGAGACGACCGAACACCATCTCTAACCTCTCGAGAGCCACCTCCTCAGATGGTCCAAACACCAGCAAATCATCGAGGTAACATAGCAGGCTGAGAAAGTTCTGGTCACCGAATATTGAGGTCATCATCCTCATAAAGCTGGCTGGGCTGTTGCACAGGCCTTGGGGAAGTCTGTTGTATTCATACAACCCCATGGGTGTTGTAAAGGCAGAGTATTTACGGTCATCTTCATGGAGTGGCATGTTGTAAAAGCCAGACATGAGGTCCATTGTGCTAAAGAACATGTTTCCTCCCAAGGCAGCCAAGCAATCAGCCTGATGTGGTAGGGGATGAGCATCCTTCAGGGTCCGTCTGTTGAGGCATCTGAAGTCTGTGCAGATCCTTAAATCACCGTTCTTTTTCCAAACGAGGACAAGAGGTGAAGCAAATTCACTCGTTGATTTTCGTATAATTTCTTTCTCCTCCATCTCATTCTGGTACTCAGCAGGAGGCACGCGGCGATAGGGCAGCCGAAAGGGTCTCTCATCTGTGAGCCGGATCCTGTGTACAAATTCTTTTGCCTCTCCACAGTCTAAGTGATGGCGGGAGAAGACATCCTCATAACTGATCACTAGATCTGCTAGCTTTCTCCGCCAGTCATCTGACACATCACAAGACTGTAGGTCCAGATCCCCCAGACCAGCACTTCTCAGTCTTTCCTGTATATTGTCATTGTTTTCTATTGCAGAATCAACTTCAGTGCGTTTGACAGAGGTGGCCTGATATGAGCATGTTACATCTTGTATATCTAGGTCCTCCATAGCAAGACAGGTGTATACATCAGCCAGTCTAGCATTCTTACGTATGGTGACAGGACCACTGGAAGCATTTAAAATCTTGAGAGGGACTAACCTGTCTCCCCAGAGTGGTATCACAGCTCTCTCCACCAAAATGCCACGGGGAGCGGAATGTGATGACGTGGGCTCAGACATCACAGTCAAACCAGGTGATAACTTTGTGCCCTTGGGAAGTTTGCCCCATACAAGATACTCAGTGCCAGCCTCCAGAGTAACAGCTGTGTTACATCTCACTGTGCCAACTTTGTCTGGGACATTCTCACCAGACCAACGGTCCAGGCCAGCAAGAAGAGAGAGGAACTCCTCGAGTTCTGGGAGACCTTTGTGAGGTGTGGAAACTGCTGCCCAGTAGGAGGAGTCTTTCTTTAACAAGTGCAATAGTTGCCTGATGACATTGGAGCCCAGAAGCAGATCAGTCTGTTGGTGTTTCACTACAAAGGTTAGGACTGACAACTGGCATCCATAGATCTCCATATTCAGATCCACTAGTGAGGTCGGTCTTACTCTAGAACCACCACATCCCACAAATACGATGTCGGTAGCCTCCTGGTGAGAGATTACAACACCAGCATTAATCATTGACTGTAAGGCTACGTCGCTCAAAGAGCATGCCATCGAGCCGCTATCTAGCATGGCACCAAGAATTAATTTGTCATTAAGTTTGACATTTGTGTAAAATAAACTGTCACTTTTTTTGACTTTTTGTGTGTCTTGCATAATAATATTCTCAGACTCATTTAGTCTTTGAATATTTTGGTACAGTTCAGCAGCATCAAGTATGTGGGAGGAATCACTTTGACCCATGCGGCCTCCCTCCGGGCACAGGTCACTTAGTTTCCCTGCACATTTTCTGTTGGTACAGCTCTGTTTGGACAAGAGCGCCTCTTGTGGTCAGGGCCGAAGCATGTGAAACAAAGGCGGTCTGAACGGCAGTGGGCTTCCGTGGTGTGCTTGTCATCATTGCATATGCGACAGTTTATAACAGGTCTGGCTCGATCCCATGTGCGCTTGTGGCGAGCAGATGATACCTGGCCGCCAACCTGAACTTTATCAAGTACCTGCCTGAGCATAGACATCATCTCTCCAAGCATGGCAACTTCTTGTGGCAGACTGAGCGGCTGACTTTGTGGGACTGGAGCGAAAGGTTGGCACTGCACTTGTGAGAACTGGCTGTGCTGCTTTGCAGATTGCAGGGCAGGAATGTAAGACTGTGAAGAAGGGGAATCTAATGTAGTGGCCAGCTGCTGGTTCTGTACCATCACAGGAGAACATGAATTTGGTGGAGACTCAGAGGCAGGCTGTACATTGTAAGAGGACAAAACATTATTTGATCTTTGTGCACCACCAGGGACTTGGGATTCAACGTGTGTGTCATAGCAGAACAGTGGGGCTGCAGATGGTCTGTGGATTGGTGTTTTGATCCTGGACACACGCTCTCTCTGGTGCTCACCTAGCCTCTCCTGAATGTCTTTTGAGGTCCATTCATGTATTTGCTTGTACTTAAATACTGAAGCCAGTTCTGCATCAGGGCAGTGCTTTACAAACATTTGAGCAATTTCACTGCTCATATCGTCAGTTTGTTTCCCCTGACGCTTTAAACCTTCTTCAGCCATATCTGCAGCTTTGTTGAGGCGAATCCAGTAGTCAAAGGCGTCCTCTTTTTGAAATGGCAGTGTGGAGTAGAAGTCTTGCAGCGGCAGACAGGAGGATGTGTGACTGAAGAATTGAATCAGCATGTTATAAATTACATCTGGGGAGCATGTAGCATTTAAAAAAGGGTCACTTTTAAGACCAATCTTAACCACATCTCTGGCTCCCCATAATCTCCTCTGTTTGTATGGAACTATTATAGTTCTGCCTTCTAAGGTAACCTCTCATCATTTCAACCCACTCAGTAACAGTATGTTTGTCAGTATTCTCACCTCTAAAAATTGGAGGTGTTGTTTCTGATTTTACAATGATATTGAATTTTTGACTGTCAAAGACAGAAGTGTCTCCAATATGTGCACCATCTTGTTTCAAACAGGTGGCATTTTGGGTTTCTTTTTCCTCAGCAACACCAGAAGACAACAATCTATTTGCAATGGACTCTCCAATCTGTGAACCTAACTGATAAATCATGTCATTTAATATTTGTAAGTCATGGCCAGCATTAAATGTAGAGTGGCTCGGGCCCCCCAACAACATCTGTCCCATAGGTGTCTCAGCTGGATAGAAAGCTAATCCCTGAGGCCTATTACTTGCAGGTAACATGGGTGAGGCACAAAAATCCGACCCAACTGCCACTCCTGACTCTAAAGTGAGACCCATTACACCTCTACCTCTCCCAAAGGAGGGTTGACTGTTCACATTTTCAACGTTTGGTTGGAATCTTTCTGCCATTACAAAATGGAATAATGAAAATAAAACACACTCGAGTAAAAATCAGTCACTTATTGGCAATAAATATTCTCCCCTCAGTCCTTTAACCTTGTAACACAGATGTGTTGACACGTCTTGAAGTGAAGAGGCAGCTTGTAGGTAGATGACACAGCAACCCGGGCGAACAGCATCAAGCCGATCAGGGATCACGGAGTCACGGCACCAGTGTAACCCTTCTCGCTTTTCACAGCGCCAGTATAGTCTTGGTTGGTTGTTGTCACCTAGTGTGATATAAAATGAAATTCTCACAATGTGATTGACTGCATGCAAGGGTCCAACAGCTGAAAAACAAACGACACAGTTAGTTCGTGACCGAGCGGTCAGCCACAAACACCAACTGGCGCAGCTCCCACTCATAGGGTCATATTTTTTCAGCCCAACCACAAGAAACTTTGTAAATTATATTTGTAATTGTTAAATGATCTTACAGTATTTTGTTAATAGTTGAACTAGAAAAATATGACCCTAAGTAAAAACAATAGCGAAGTGCAGCCTCTCTCGCACCTACCTCCACCAGCGTTCCTCAGGATTCTGGTGGGGGAAGCCGCGAGAGCGTCTGAAGGACCCGTTGCATGCAGTCTGTTGACGCTGCCATCTTTAAAGGGCTGGAAATCCGACCCAACTGCCACTGGTCGTGACGAAGGAAAAAAAACATAGCCTTCAGTTTCGTTTGGCCTGAGTGCAGTGCTCACCAGAGCAACCTGTGGCCTTTTATTAGCAGATTGCACCCACCTGTGTAAATCTCCGCCCACAACAGGAAGTCAACAAGAACATAAACAATAAGATTCAACACAGTCACTCATCACACCACTAGGTGGCTCCAAACACATGGATACAACAATCTCATTACAAACACATACACACTATTATTATTATTATTTTGGGCAAAATTCACAAATTCACAATTCACATGTAACAGAGAGAAAATACACACTTTTCTCTCTGTTACACATGACATTCTTTCATTGAATCCAGGTATAAAAGGAAATTAAACCCTAGTTATATGGTAAGAGAATAAAAAAATATTTTTCTGTTCAAGAGACCAAAAACTGATCTGGTCTTAATTTAAATTGAACTTAAACTGAAGTGCCACAAATTACTGGCAAGCTGTTCAGTTATTATCTGCTGCTACTTTTATTATGTTTCTTTTTTTATTATTGCAACATGTTTAATAACACAACAGGGGGGAAAAAAACTCATTTACTCAAAAATGACCAGGAGAGGGCGACAAAACGCAGCTAAACTGGAAGAACCACATTAACTGGTCTTGCAATGCAATCAAAGAAGCAAACTCAAGAATAAAATCTCCATTGCAAATGTTTTGGGTAGGGTGTCACTTTATGCTGCAGTGGTAAGAGTAAACAGAAGATCTCTGAAAGGGGTGATTCATAAAAACACAGAAAAGAGGCTGAGATGGGGGTGTTAGAAAATGAGAAAATTAAAAAATAAATAAGGTGAGATTAGACATAAAATTCTTTGGCTGATGATCTGCTTGGTGAATCATCCTTTTCACTGAGTTCAAATGTAAAAAAAAAACAATAATAATGTCATTATTAGACGTCATTAAATGTTTTCCTTATGAACAGAGCAAGTAATTAAGGCAAGACATGATAAGTTGAAGAGGATCCTCCTCACTCCCAGTTCAAAATAGATCAAGCAGATGGTTTAGAGCCAGTTTCTAAATGTGACTGATGTGTGTCTAACTTCTGCAAAAATACTTACTCTCTATAAAACCAATCAAAAACACTTGTATTAATTTATTTGTTTACGAGTATTCTCATAGGTAAAGTTACACGTACGTATGAGTTGAAAAACAGGACAAATACAAAACTTACATTTATGCACATTTACTGACTTAAATTCACAAATTTAGATGTCTACGCACGCATTTTTAATTGACAGTAGTTTTATCTCATACATAACTCCTTGTGTTTCCATAGCAACTAAAACAAACAAGAACCTGACACAGGTCGTGTGACATCATCATGTCATCGGTGTTCTCATCGATGATGTCATAAAGGTTCAAGCGATTATTATTATCATTTGGAATCCAAGAATTCTCAGTTTGCTTTTCAACGCCGTTGGAGGTACAACACTTTGATAGAGAGACGATTTCGGACAGTGATTTTAGAAACCATTTCAACTACAGTCAAAATGATTTTAACCATCGGTTGGGGCCTTGGGTATCTTGTCACGAAGGGAGTAGAAAAGTTGCTGGGATATCGGATGAAAGATGAAGACATTTCAGCAGAGAGATCAACTGATGAAGGTTCAAAACACTTTGATTTTGACGTCGTCGCGGAAGACGATGTAAAACACAGTGGTGTTTCAAAGGAAAGCTCATCTGAAGATGAACGTATGAAGTATTTTGGATTTGAAGATTTCTTTGAAGAATGTGTAAAACACAAGGATGTTTATGCAGAGAGCTCATCTGAAGATGGAAGATTTGAGTCCTCTGTTTTTGACATTGTCTCCGAAGACGATGTAAAAGATGATGGAATTTCAGGAGAATTCGAAGAGGATAAGACAGGGAAGAACTTGAGTTTTGACATTTTTCCTGAAGATCAGATGGACATCGATGCTTCCTCTAAAGTTGAGGAAGTTACCATCAATACATGTTTGACAGTTAAGACATCTGGAGAAACTGCTGCTTTGGAAAGCATCAGTCTTCCTGATAGCAAAATGGAGCTGGAATTTGAAACCTTCTCTGGAGACACAGAAATTAAAAATTATACAGACCATTGTGAGAACCTGGACACTAAAGATACAGTTGATTCACCAAAGGAAGTTGACGCTGGAAGCAGAAATGATGCTGATGATGTTGTGCCACATTTTGATGAAGTGTCTGAGCTTTCTTCATCAGAAGAATGGTCTTCAGATGAAGAAAGCTCTGAAGATGATGTTGAATTTGATCCTGACCATAACGACAGCATTTATGCTAAGAGCATTGATGCTTCCTCTAAGGATGAGGAAGTTCCTTCTGGAAGCCCAGATGCTGAGGATATGTGGACAGAATTTGGAGAAGTGTACAAGTTTTCTTCATCAGAGGAATCGTCTTCTGAAGAAGAAAACTCAGAAGACGGAAATCAGAATGACACCAACGATTTTGATGCCATGGATGTAAATATTTACCCAGCCATGTATTTTTGTAAATTCTCCAACTCCTTTTTTAACTGTTGGATGAATTCCACAATGCAAAGCATCATTAACTTGACTGTTGTCAGAAGGTTTGTGTCTCAGCATCCTGAGGAGATTTCTGAACTTTTTTCAGCGACACCATTATTTGCAAGATGCTACTTCACAGCAATGTGCCATCCAGGAAGAGACTTTCCTCCACATGAAGTGTTTGCTGTTCAGAACGAAATCATTGATATTCTGAAGGTTAAGGATGTGAAACATCAGGACAGGCCAGGAGTCCTTTTGTTTTACATGTTGCACTATCTGGCGGAGTGTGGCATCTACACAAACACTAAGTTATATACAACTGACTACTGCGAACATTGTCAGAAGTGTTCACGAATTATTCGTGACCTTGGTCCTGTCGTTCCTCTGCCAAAGGAACAAGAAAATGACACTACATCAACTCTTCTGGAGGATTATTGGAATGGAATTTCAGAAAGTTGCGACACTTGCAAGTCAAACAAAAAGAGGGATTGCTTTTTTAATGACACTGATGTGATGACCCTGATACTGCCATGGCCAGACAGTCCAGATGATATCAGACATCCTGTGATACCTGACCCAACCCTGGAAGTTCCTGTGAAAAATGGAACTCAGTTATATCATCTGTCCTCCGTCATTTGCTGGAGACATTCAACTGCTTCTGACACCAGCAACTTTTATACATATCTGATGTGTGGAGAACTGGTGTTTAAGGCGGAGGATGAGAGGATATCACTGGAAAAGATCGACTGTGCAGCTGACGTTTGCAGGAATGGGTACATCTATATCTATGAAAAAGCCACAGAAGGACATAATGAATACAGTGTAGGGCTCAAAGTCTGAAAAACAAAACACAACAAGGGTGGGTGGAGGGGCGAAGGACGGGGGGCTAGAGTCCAAATAACAACAAAAAACAACCCAACAGGGTGGGCGGAGACACAGGAAGGAGCCAGGAGTCCAAAAACAACAGAAAACAACCCATCAGGGTTGGTGGAGGCACAGGAGATGGAACCCGTGGGGAAAGTCCGGCGGGCGTCCGCCGCGTGGGAGGTCCAGAGGATGTCCGCAATCCAGGAGGTGTGGCGTAAAGACAGAGACAGCACGATGACACCAAATGAGACGAGGACCCAACAAGGGTGGGTGGAGGGGCGCAGGATGAGGGGCCAGAGTCCAAATAACAACAAAAAACAACCCAGCATGGTGGGCGGAGACACAGGAAGGAGCCGAATGTGGGTCCGGAGGTCAACATCGGCACAGAAGCCGGGCTGCGGGAGGCCGCGACAAGGAGTCTCTGGGAGAATCTGGAGGAGCACTAGGAGGCTGGTTCTCAGGAGGACCACTAGGGGGCGACGAGGAAACATTGGGAACACTAGGGAGCTCGGAGGAGGGACTAGGGAGCTTGGAGGGGACGCTAGGAAACTCGGAGGAACTAGGAAGCTCTGAAGGGGCCGAGAACCCACTAACTGGGCCCGAAGGCTCACTTACGGGGACAGGCCATGCCATCAGCCGCACCGCCTGTCAGCCCGGTGTCAGGCGGGCTGCCTGGAAACCCATCACCATGGGGACTGGAGCGAAGGCGGGAGTGGGCTCTGTTTGCCGAGGGGCTGGCGCAGGCTTAGGAGCGACGGCTGCTGTGGGCATGGGAGCGGCAGCTGTAGCGGTGACGACCGGAGGTGTGGAGGACGCAGGGGCTGGAGGCACGGAGACAGCAACGGCTGAAGGTATGGCGGGGGCAGGAGAAACAGTCTCTGGAGCTGCAGGAGAGGGGGCTGCTGCGGGCTCTGGAGGTGCTGGTTCCGGAGACGCTGGGTCTGGGCTGGCGGAGAGATTGTGCAGCTTGGGAGGCAGAGTGTTGCCTTCTTTAGAACGGCAACCGCCATCAGGCGCTCCCACTCTGCCTCCTGCTGCAACTCCGCCAGCCCCAGGTGCGGAAGTCGCAGGATCCAGTAGTCTAGCATAAGGACCATGCATGTGGCAATGACCAGGCGCTGACGGGCGGAATAAGGCTGGTGGAGTTAAATACACAGAGGATAATCAAGGAAACGAGACACACCAGGGAACAATCAAGGGGAGGACAGGACAGCACAGGGACTCAGAACACAGAGAACTCAAAATAAACACAAAAAACTCAAATCCCGACAGAAGGTAAGGTAAAGTTGAGAGAAAGCTGGCTACAATGGTGCACACGAGAAAGTTTTTTTTCTTCTATGTTCCTTTTTTTGGATTCATTATAGCAGTGGTCCCCAATCTTTTTAGTAACGCGGCCCGGTCAAGACTTCGAAAATTCGCTGTGGACCGGGGGGATGGGGGGTGGGTTGCGCTCCGAGACGGAAGTATTTCATTATTTCTTCCGCGGCCCGGTACCAATTGGTCCACGGACCGGTACCGGTCCGCAGCCCGGGGGTTGGGGACCACTGCATTATAGTATTGCTTCTTACAAAAGGTTTGAGAGTCACTCTCAGTCCTTGTAAGAGTTTATCTGAAAACTCTAAAGTTTTATATAAACTTTAGAGTTTTGTATTTTTCTTGCAGGGAGCGACCATAAATCAACACAAGAAATACACTGCTCAAAAAAATAAAGGGAACACTTAAACAGGTGTTTAACACTTAAAGTGTTCCCTTTATTTTTTTGAGCAGTATACTAGTACATACTAGTTTTTTGTTGTTGTTGTTGTTGTTTTTTAACAGGAAGCAGAGAGGAAATGGGCAAAGATAGGGGGAGAGGACATGCAGAAATGACGAGAAATCTGAACTGACAAGAGCGCCACGAAATGGGTAGTAAATGGCGCCATCTGCTGGCTTTTGTGAAGATTACAAACAGCTGTCTTTTTTTCTTTCTTTTTTCTTTTTTTTTTTTAAATGAGTGGTTTGAACCGACAATTGGGTCAGATACTGAGACCCAGTCAAGAAGAAGATAGGAGGTCAGGAGCGTCATTACCTGTCCGTCCGCCATTTTAAACTATAAAAAAAACCCTTATCAGATTTTGCTGAACTTCTTTTGCAGAATGAAATAAGAATTACTAAGAGACAAAATTATGCTAAATAACTCTCTTTCTTGGCATTGTCACCAGCGTATTGCTCCCTTGTCTTTGGGCACTTCGTGTTCCTTTATGTGTTGGAGTGAGTCATACTTTTTGACGGCACTTGGCAATTTTTTTTTTTTCTTTATGACCTGGAAGTGCATGATCCTCTTACAGTCCTGCAAAAGTGTAAACAAAAAAGCCACTGCTATTTCACTTGCAATGTGGACTACTTTGATCTCTAGCTCCAATCCTTTGATCGGTCAAACCGGAACCAGAATTTTCTGCAGCGCACTCAGTCTTTAAAAACACCATTTGTGAAAACAGGACTACTTTAGACTGTTAGAAGATGCAAGTCCACTATATTATTCAAGGAAGAACCCCCACTATCCATCTTACCCGTTGAGTGCAGAAGAACCCAAACTTCAGGGCTCAGCACTGAAGTTTGGGTTCTTCAGCGTAACTCTTAACTCAGAGTTAAGATCAAACTCTGAGTTAAGAGTTTGATCTTAACTCAGCAGTTTTTACAACGTAGTCCGTCTACCAAGTGAAATTTACTGACCAAATCTTTTGAAATGAAGAAGCCTAAGTCATTTTCATTGCTGAAAGAGAATCACACGTTCATTGCGGTGAAAATAAATATATTATATTAATTAATTAATATTATATTTGTGGACAAAGTGTGTGGCACGTAAAGGATATTTTAAACCAGCTTCAGTAGAAAGAAAAGGGAAAGAAGCCTTTCCCTTTTCGGTGATCAGACCGCTAAAAAGCAACGGACAAAAAACAACAACTGCCAAATGATTAGACGGCTCCGTCCAAGACGTCCGGCTGTGTATTCTGTCGGTTCTCCAGAAGTGACTCTGCGGCTCGAGTGCTTTATCTATTCTGTCGAAGTGATGGAACGCCCTGGCTCGGTAGCGGCGCTTGATGTTTGGGCGGAGAAGACCCGTCTTGAAACTGGAGGTCATCAGGGAGGCATGTCTGTTTTAAAACTCTCGAAGCAGAATGGTGACAACTCTTTTCAGCTTGAAAGTGACATCTTAAACTTTCTGACAGCATGATATAATCTCCTTCCCCTTCGTCGTGGCTGAGAAGACACATTCTTGCATAATTCATTGTGGTACTGATTTGGTTTTCTACTTGGGGCATTTATTTGCAGTGCTTTATGAGGCATCAGACACACTCTTTCAATAATCCTTTCTGAAAATGACTCACACGCAAATTGTGCCACTACTGGATGAAGTTAAAAGATCCACACACTCTGGTTAAAATGCTAGGATTTTGCAATGTCAACAAAAAACCTTTTCTGTGACATACTTCCTGCATTACTCAACTGAAAAATCCAAACTAATACATTAAGATATCTGCATTTTTTTTTTGTATTATTTAATCTCAAGTGCATCGTCGAACGTCTGACAAAACGGTTTCACTAGAGGACAATTTTATAATAGCCAAACCAAAACCCCAAAATCGTTCAAAAGTTCAATTGGGACACCTGATGAGATCCGCTGCAAAGAAATATTTACTGTTTTTCTCAAATTAAATGATTAAAATTCCATATGAGTCACAAAAGTTTATTAACTTTGTCCTAATAAGAGTCTGCAGACTTGTTGTGTCCACTGCTTAATGCCCTGATATAAATAACCCCCTCACTGCATAACGGAGAAGTCGTGACCCCGGCTGGGCGGGAGCGGGAATTTCCCAATTGTTGCTCTAATTCTGACGTCCATTAATGTGGGCCAAGATGAAAAACATGTCATCTATTTTAGTCGGCGGCAGATGCTGGGGTCCTCACATGCTTTTCCGCTCCGACGCTGTGAAAGTGGGCCGCGCGCGTCACTGCGGACCTGCTTCACAACAGGCTCTGCTTTTTTGGGAAAATACTAGCGCAACTTAATTCAGATTTTACCACCAAGAAAAGGTGCAAATACATTCGAGTTTTTAAGTGGTGGAGTTATAGAACTGTTAAAATTGCATGAAGTCCAGCGGAAATTATTCTATCTGTAGCTGTGTTTCCAGTACAAATGTGTGCAAATCTTTGCTAATATTCTGCTAATGTTAATGCTAAAAAAAATAAAAATAAAATTTCACAATTTTGGTGTTTTCATTAAATGACAAATAAAATTAAAATCACACCAGAATGTGTTTGATCACACAATAAGTCATTAAAAATTATGCCAGCGACGAATGCAAATAGTTAAATGAGATATATTTATAAGTCAA
Organism: Xiphophorus hellerii; assembly: GCF_003331165.1. Taxonomy (NCBI): domain Eukaryota; kingdom Metazoa; phylum Chordata; class Actinopteri; order Cyprinodontiformes; family Poeciliidae; genus Xiphophorus; species Xiphophorus hellerii. Next base: position 5,968,441 of record NC_045677.1, read on the forward strand.
CTATTAAGCTAGCGCTCGTCATCTGTCGGCCATCAGAGGAGACGTCGGCGTCTTGTCCAGGCGTTGGGGCGAAAATCCCAGTATTCTTCGAAGCTGGTACGTATACGGCCACCTGCATCCACCTTATCTGAAAAAAAAAACAAACTACAAACCGCAAAGAAGGCTACTTCCTGTCGTCTTCTTTGTGGTTTCCACCAGTAGTAACGTTCATCATGGGCCTCGTGCGACACGAAGAGAGTATCGCAGTTTTGCGAAATGCAACATTTTCAATACGGCTGAGGTAAATCAGCTAATTTGATTCAGGTGTGTTGGATCACGGACATGATAATGCTGGTGAACAGGAGCTACTGAGTGCTGGAGTTGGAGACACAGGAGCCTGGTTTACCTAAAAAAAAGAGACTTAAAAAAATTACCCTAAAAATTGGTTCTAATATTTTCATCACATTTCATAAAAAAAAGTCAATTTTCTGTTTCATTTCTGCTAATAACCATGTTCTTACAATGTTGCCACCACCACCGTGCTTCACCATAGGGCTGACTTTACCAAGGACTCGCTCACACCCCGACATTTCATTTTATTTTGAAGAAAAAAAGCAACCATCTTTGTAAAGGTAATGAATGCTGAATCTAACGTTTAAATACAATTTACTTCTAATTCATTTGCATTCACTGCTAAATGTAGAGGTGAGCCGAGTACCCAGAAACCGTACTCCAGTAAGAGTAGCTCTACTTCTACATATTTTTACTCAAGTAAAAGTAAAAAGTAGCCGTCCAAGAAATTACTCCAGTAAAAAAGTATTTGGTACAAAAGTACTGAGCAACTTACCAAAAGAGTCATTTCACATTTAAAAATGACATAATTAGACGAGACGGACCAAAATATAAAGTTAAGTGAAAATTTTGATATTTTAAGTATAAAAATGACACTAATTCATATAATTGACAAAATCAGGCAAAATCATACTTTTCCAAATCAGTTTCTTCCAATAAAAAAAACTTATGAAACTTTAACAAAAACTGCAGGTGTTTGTGTTTGTGTCTGGTGAAGTTTTTTGGTTAAAACATGTTTGTTTGTTTGTTTGTTTGTTTTTTATTCAAGGGGTAAAGAACCCGGAAAGTAAGAGTAGCGGTACTTCATAATAAAGCTGCTGTAACAACCTTCCAGAGCCCTCAGTTTCTTCTGGTTCTGCTCTGCATCCCCAGAACCAGAACCAAACGAGGAGAAGCAGCATTCAGCTTCAATGCGCCACAAATCTGGAACAAACTTCCAGAAAGCTGTAAAACAGCTGAAACACTGACTTCCTTTAAATCTCGTCTAAAAACCCACCTGTTTGCAGTTGTATTTGAAACGTGACCGATTGCGAATGGAACGATGGCACTCGACTTAAAGTCGTGTTTTGATTGTTGATTCTGTTGCATGACTTTGTGTTTGGTTATGATGTAAAGCACTTTGAAATGCCTTGCTGCTGAAATGTGATATACAGATAAAATTTGATTAAAATAATAAGAAAAGGTTAAACACTACAGCGTAGTAAAATACTCCTAAAAGTCCTTCTTCTCCCCCCCCCAAAAAAAATGTTACTCAAGTAAATGTAATTGAATAAATAGAGCAATAGTTACTATCCAACTCTGGCTAAATGTGAGCTTTGAAATCAGAGGGGAAACTAAAAGCATTCACGTTGTCCGGAATTGGGGGGGATGTTGAAAGACGACAATGGTGTTCACGTGATATCATATATTTAGCACGAGTCACGTCCTTTGCATCATCACCGGCTGCTGCTAGATGCTCACAGGTGCTTCCGAAAAGTTTCCCACGTGACCTCCCCCCCCTTCTCCACCCCTTCAGTCCCTCATTGTTTGAAGTCTTCACAAAGAGCGCTTCCACCGTCCGTCAGCTTCATGCTTCGGGTCGGTACCAGAGACCCACGCGCTGGATGAATGGCGGGTTATACGCGCGAGCTGCTTCTTCCACACTTCCAGCGCTTTCATTGGCCGTTCTGTTGATGTGTGTGTGTGTGTGTGTGTGTGTGTCACAAAGTTTTCTCGCTCATTATCATACCTTACGGTGGAGTGTTCGGGAACACACACCGGCCGGGCCAGAGCTGCTGCTGCGAGTCGATGCGAATTAAACGTGGGTGTGATGATTTTCCGGGACTCTGAGGAAGGAGGTCCGAGAGAGTTCACGCGCATAGACCTTCCAGCTCCGCAGCCAGAGATTAATCTGCGGGGAGAGATGGCGGAGGAAGTCCTCAACGAGTTCTACCCGGATTTAAACGAGCTGGAGAGCAAGGTCGGGAGGAAAACGCCGGAGAGTCTCCTGGCTTGGATGAAGGACGCCGCGGACCGCGAGGGATGGACGGCTGACCCGTCGGGCCCCTCGGATCACACCTCGGATGGCTTATCAGATAAAATCAACACCTTAAAACAAGAGATGGTAACCTTCTACCGACGCGTCAAAACTCGTCTAACTCGTCAGCGCGATCTTTGATCGGTTCCTCTGAAGCGATTCGCTCTCTTTCGCTTTACCGGCTCGTTTATTTTCGTGATTGTTGCGGCTGCCACCTGTCCCCTCACCTGCACATTCTTCCCACCGGTCCTTCCTCATTCCTCCTTTTCAGCGTTAAAGTTTCATTCCATTTAAAATAAACATATAACATTCCCCTGGCTGCGTGACACATTTAATCACTTCTCAATTTTCAGTTTTTTTTTTTTTTTTAAAGTTAATTTTATAATTTTGATTTGGTAAAATACTGTCTTTGCAAAAAAAAAAAAAAAGAAGAAGAAAAAAAAGCTACGTTTAATATGATAAAATAAGTTTGGATATAGCCTCTTATTACTTTCACTTTGACGGGTGATTAATTTTTATATTTTCCTAATGTAAAAGAAATACTTGATTTTTTTAATTACTATTATTTACTAATATATATCATGCTTAGTTCTTAATTAATATTACTCGTTTTATCAAAGCACAGACAAGATGTTTCCAAGTTGTTTGACATTTCTGGTTGATTGCTGACTGTTTTTTTAATTATTGTTTTGTGCAGTTACACCTATAGGCCAGCAGGTGTCAGCGTAGTGATCCTGAACTCTGCTCCTCACGATAGGAATGCACGATATAGCAATATTTAAATAATTTATCACGATAACAATAAAAAAAATGTTAAATAGCACTTTTAAAAGCTTTGAGAACATAAATAATATATCCAAATCTTTAAAAATTGCAGTTATTAAATTAGCTGTTTTTCCAAACTACATTTAATTATATTTTTAAGATTATATATCTATACACGTTATATATATACATTATATATCTATATATATATGTATATATATATATATAGATCTATATATAGATTGGTGACCATCGAGGGAAAACATATTTTCATAGATATCAATCCCAACAATTCTTTGTCTTTTGGAATTTGCAAAACGTTTCCACGGTAAATTAAAACAAAAAAAGTATGATAATTTCAAGACGTATCAATAACTAGTTCAATAATTGCCTGGCAGGTTTTAGGTATTTAACCACTGCCGCTCACTTGACTTAAATGTATGGATCTTTTTTCAATTTTTTTATTAGCACCAATAGATAACATAATGCTAACTAGTTAGCTGAGTTAGGTGTGAAATAGTAGATAGATATTTAAAGCCTGCCGGTTTTAGGAAGTGATTCATTGTGTAAACCATCAACACACATGTTGGCGACAACCTTGAATGAAAAGGCAGAGATTCAGTAACTTTTCACACAGACATGTAAAAGCATCCGCTCTGCCCCTGCAGCGGTGGCTCCGCTGTGCCGACGTGAGGATCCTGCGGCAGCTGGTGGCCGTGCACGAAGGCATCGAGGCCATGCGCTGGCTGATGGAGGAGAGGGGCCTCCAAACCAGCCGGTGCAGCAGCTTATCAGGCAGCCTGAGCAGCTTGGTGACCATCGAGGAGCACGTTCCCTCAACGTCTCCCTGCAGGTGTGTTGAGAGGCCGCAAAATGCGAAGAGGAATCAGCTTCAGAGACTAACAGAAGTATTTTAAAGTCTATTCTCTGAGGGAGCAGGTGGAAGGACTTTAGATGAGCTCTATCGTCCTGGTTTTAGTGAGAACACCAGCAGCAGTGATGAGACACTGTTGCAGTAATCAATGCGACTAAAGAAAAACGCATGGATGAGTTTCTCTAGATCTGGTTGAGACATTAGTCCATTAATCCTAGAAATGCTCTTCAGGTGACAGAAGGTCGACTTTGTAGCTGTCTTTATGTGACGCTGAAGGTCCTGGTCAGAGTCCATCACTACACCAAGATTTCGGACCTGATCGCTAGATGTAATAACTGAATCTGCATCCTGACTCTTGTTGGTTTAGAAGATTAGCTTCTTTATTTTTCATCCTCAATAATACATCATTTCAAAAGGTGAGGAAAAAAATTGGGCTTTGAGTGAATTTCCTGAATTTTATTCACATTTCTATAAAGTAAAGATTTCTAGATTTGCACAAACCTAGAACACTTTCCCTGAACATCATCTTTTACAGATTAGCGAAATGAACAAGTCATATTAGGACTTTCCTTTCAGATTATTCAAAGTGTAAATTTCTGTTGCTTCTGTTATTTCCACAGAGAAGACCCAACTCCTGCCTTCCCTCAGAGCATAAGGCTAGCAGCCAATACAAAACCAGCAGATCAAAACCCATCTGAGACGTCTGAACCCCAGTCTCCCTCCAAATCAATCCTAGTTGAAAGTCACACTCAGGGTCCGCTTTCCGCCGCCAACAGTTTGCTCAGCGCTGACGCACCCAAGTCGGAAGCTCCGGAGTCGGGTTCGGCGCGGTTCCACATCAGAAACGGCGCCGAGACCATCAAGAGAGCTCTGCTCAGGTCCAGCAGAAGAAAGCAACTGAAAGCTGCCGGCCAGGATGCAGGAGAGAAAAACTCTGAACGTCCAACTCAGCAGAGTTTATCTGTGTTCAAGAGACAGGAAGTGAAGAAGGACGAGGATGAGGAGGAGAGTTCAGCTGGTGGGGAGAAAGACTTACTGGGTTATGATGCTCAGTGGTCCTGGGTGGAGTCCAAGGATGATGTCACATTTTTATGATCTTCCATGCGGACACTTTGTGTTAAAGCTTTGCCTTTTAAACTGTAAACTTCTGGAGAGACGGTGGAACTTAAAATGAACTTTGACACCGAGTGAAACTTGAACGTATTTAATGCGGATTTATGCATCAGACCAACTCAGGAAGTCCTGTTTGGAGTTCTCCACAAGGACACGGCAAATGTTCAATTCGAATTTGGTTCAAAAATACTTTATTGATCCCGAAGGGAAATTAAATAACCTCACATACATATACATAGACAAGTGGGAAAAGGTGATATTATCAGATGAGACCAAAATGAACTTTTTGAACTAAATGCTAAACAGTTTGTGGGATAGAAAGTTAACAATGCAACATGATGACTAAAGGTGTTTCTAGAAAGTATTGACTTTGGGGCTGAACATAAATACACCTCACACTTTTCACATTATTTGTACAAAATAAATAAATTAAACAATTACAAAGCCATGCACCCCTTTTCCTTCCTCTTCACAGTTATGCACTGCCCTTAAATCTCTCCCAAAAATCTTAGTGGTGTTCAGCTGATACTAGACAAAATTCTATCTAATATGCTTACATCTGCCAGTAAATGGAATTGCCATTTAATTAATTAATTAATCGTCCAATTAACAGTTTCTATGTTTGGAGAATAGTACCATTGTTATTCATTTATAAATCTACTACTAGTCCAGAAATAGATTTTTAAAAATTATATAACTTAAAATTTTGGAGGCCATATTTTGTTTTACTGTAGTTAAAAGTGCCACAATAATGACAACATTTAAAAAATGCTTTACGGTGTTGCTATTTTTATGTTACTTTTAGAACTTTTTTTTGATAGCTTAGTTGTTTTACGGCATTCTGAATGACTGCTGTAACAGAATTTTGACGTAAATTAACAGTTTTTGCGCTTTTTTCCCCGTTTCCATTTGTTTTGTTATAAAAGTCGTAACTTGCCGTCAGTAACTAATGATCAACAGATACAGGGTTCAACAGGGTTTGGACGCTTCAAGGTAATTTTTTTTCTACGGCACTCAAACGCCCCCTGCAGACACGCGCTCGTGACGCACCACGTAGTCGCGCAGAAACCCGGAAGTGCTAAGCAGGTATGTTTTCTTTTTTTTTTTTTTTTCTTTTTTAGTTGAAGGTATGTGTGGTAACACAGGTGGACTCGGGAAGATGTGACGAGTTGTTTTTTGTCGGAGAGAAAAGATGGAGGCCTGCTTTCTGCGCTGGTTGCTGTTCGTCGCGCTGACAGCCTGGACGTTAGGAGACGGTAAGAGTTTTATCAAGGGAAGGGCAAATATTAGCATGGCTGCTAACGAATGTTGATTTTTTTGGTTTTAAGTTACGACGGCAACGACGAAGAAACATGTCGTAAAACCCCGCAAGTTTCTAAAATAGTCTCCATGTGCATGTGGTGTTTCCTTTTATCGCTATTGTGAAGGAACGTCAGTTTTTACTTTAATGAGCTGCAGTATTTCTGTGCACTGATCAGACTTTTCCTGTCCGATGCCGATTTCTTGTTTTCTCTGAGGTCCGACCTATTTTTTTTATTATTATTCTGTAACACAGAAAATACACCGATGTTCTTCGGGATGTTTGATAGTCAGTAGTTTATAATTTAACAGTAAATGGAAAAATTTAAAGTACATTTCCCTACAATTTCTGTTGTTGTTTTTTTTTATCTAGCTCAAAACATGGGTGTCGAGTTTGTGCTGTAGCTCTAATCAGTAGCAGGAAAAACAAGCATTTTTGTTTTTGACGTGTTATTTGTGAATTATGAGGCTCTGCTGGCCACTTTTTTAAAAGTTCTACATTTACAGAATAGTAGACGGCAGTCGTATCACTGAAAAGTGTAACTGCTTACCCTGAATATCAGTTGAAAAAAGGGGGGAAAACACATTTAACTCTGATTACTTTAGGAAAGATGAAAAAATAAATGGGTAAATAAAAAAGTGTTGCTTTTTTTTCTTCTTCTCATCTAACCAAAAGGCAGCACCTGCAGCCTCAGGCACTCATCTACTCATGTCTTATGTTCGTTGTTCTTTCTTTGTTCTTTAGATGAGCTGTACTGAAACAAATTTTGTTGTGCGTCTGTGCAGCGACCATAAAAGATGATTCTGATTCAGAAACATTATTTAAATAATTTTTCTGAGATTGATATCAAGTAGCAAATTTCCTCTTCTGAAAGGTTTTTCAGAAGAAGTTTTTCTTGACTTGTTTCCAAAGTAAAGAATGTTAAACTAGTGATCTTTTTTTTTTTTGCTTTGTTTTGTTTTGGGGGGTTTTCAACAAACTTTCTACACTAATGAATTACTAACGCTGCTTTTCGACTGTGTAATGAATGTTGTGGCCTTTTAAACAAACCCTTTCCTCCACGCAGACGGACAAGTGACTTTTGAGTCCGAGCTGTCGTCCAAACCCGCTCAGAAGTTGTCAAAGTATGGCTGGTACGCCAACGTCAGGCTGCAGAGGTTCCACATACCGGAGCAGACCGCCATCGCTCGCTGGCTCTTCTCAGTCAAAAAGGGCCACAGCTTCAACTGTGGGCAGCACAATGTCAGCATGTAAGTCACAAGACGCTGCTATGGAGCAATAAATCTGTCGTCACTGGCTGATTTTTATTTTAACCAAATTCAACTTTTTTTTTTTTTTTCCCCCAGCCACCTCCGATGGGGCGCCCCTCCCGTCATAAACCCAACAGAGACTGTGTTTCCAAATGCCACGCTGTGGGGCCCCTCCTTGTCCCTGACTCTACCGGTAACCTCCCAGAGCTCCACGACCTTTAACCTCTCCGATCCGGCCCCAGGGGACTGGTTTGTCGCTGCGCATTTACCGGAGGACGACGGGCGCATAGAGCAGAAGGTTTGTTCCGAGATTCGCGTTTATCAGAGATGAAGCAGCAGCAGCGCGGGAGGCAACGTGCAGAGGCGCGAGCTGTGTGATTGGTCCGCTCCCAACTTTAAATGCATAAACTATAAACCTATAAATCTTTTAGAAATAAATCTGCTCAGCAAGTGAAGCTCCCAGAACACCGGAGACGCTTGCAATCCGGCCTTATGATAAAAAAAAAGAAGCGATTTTTATTTATTTATTTATTCCCCCTGCCCCCCCCCCCCAATTATTAATTTTTCTAAAAATAAAAACTTTGCAACGCTTAGCCTGGCGTTGCTTGGCTAACGACAAGCTAGTAAAGCATGACGGACTTCCAGGCTTATAGTACACTGGGGTAAACCCTGCCTTACTGGTATCTATGTTGCTGCTGGTATGATTGTGTTTTTATTCCTATGAAAAAGTGATCAAATCAATCCCTGGCCAGGTCTTTGTGTACCACAGAACTCTGATAACTTCACTTAGATTTTAATAAGACTTTCCCATTTAAAAAGTGTTTCTGATCCTCTAAATAACTCAGTCTTTGGGAGAATAACTCCATGGATTTCAATTCTATTCGGGTCTTCTGTACTAGCATATTACAAACTCTATATCTTGTTTAGGGCTAATAATAGATAATGGGTTATATTTCATCCCATTAGGGATGATGGATGACGTTAGTTGCGGAACAATGGTTTCGAAGAATCAGTCCACAACAATAGCCTCCCAAGAAACGGGGGGAGAAAAAAAGCGAAAACAAAGTTTCATCTTTTTCCATAAGAAGTAGAACTTTAAGTTAACGCCTCTGTCATTAAATGAAAGGGATATGGGCGTGATGAGGCATTTGACTGGGTACAAACATCACAATCGCAGTGTAACATTAGCCTGACTGGATAGTTTAGGTCAGCACGCGATCATGCCACCTGTAAACCACCAGAATTGCCAATCACACTTTGTGGGAAAAACTTTCTTTTAGTTTTTATTGAACTCTGGCAGCTTTCCTGTAGATGTTGCAATTTCTGATCTGTTTTTGAAGATCGTGCAGTAGTTGTGTGAAACATCTCAGCAGTGAATGGAAGCAGCAGAAGGTCTCACTTTTCTACTAATTGCTCTACATTAATGCAGCAAACTTTCACACCACCTAAAAAATATCGATTCATATACAGTTATTTTTCTAATATTGCACAGTTAAATCACTTCAAGATAATGTTAATCACTTTAAGCTAATGCTAACCAACATGTAGTGATTGAAAGAGAAGTTAAAATGCCGATTTGCAACCAGATTGCAGCTGCATTCATTTGGCTCGGGACACGGAGAAAAATTCACAGCTACAGCTTATTACCTTGGATTTTCGTACGGGCTTATAGATGGCAGTTATTAGTTTATTTGTTAAGGTCATTCACAAACTTCAGCCGATGTTTTCTACTGACGGCTGACACTGGAAAAGAGGTAATGTATACATGTCAAGCAAATCATTTGATTTCATTTTTATTCTAACTTGGAGCTTTTTGTTTTTGGCTAGCTCTAACATTCTATATATTTTTATTAAAATAAACAAAGGTTAAAGGTGCTGTTGGATTATTTACTCCACGTTTCTGGAGCCACCTGCTCCCAGCACCTATCTGTGACTTACTTTTCGAACTAAAGTGGAACCAAACCGTCGTCTTACAGTGCAAGCGATCTGGGTGTGACGAGGCCTTTAGTCAGATGTAATCATCACAGTGTAACGTTAGCCTGACTGCTTTCTTTAATCTGTACTGTAATATGTGCAGCAGGATATGAATGTAAAGTCCAGTTTGCCTCCTGCAAAACCATTTAAGCCTGTAAGCCATGATGGTACGGTTGTGTACGTTGCCATGGTAGCGTTTCTGTAAAATTCCTCGTTTCTACCTCCGACCTGCTGAACCGGAGCTGTGGCTGTTTGCTGTGCAGCTGAGCAACATTCTTTCCATTTAGTCACCTGGTTGGTTTGTTAAGCAATGTCTTGATTGGAAGCAACTCCCCCCCCCCATGTGCCCTTTCAGTCTGAGGTTGATTTTATTGCTTTTTATGTACAGTACAGACCAAAGGTTTGGACACACCTTTTAATTCAATGAGTTTCCTTTATTTTCATGACTATTGACATTGTAGATTCACATTGAAGGCATCAAAACTATGAATAACACATGTGGAAATATGCACTAAACAAAAAAGTGTAAAACAACTGAAAATAGCCCTTATATTCTAGTTTCTTCAAAGTAGCAACCTTTTGCTGTGATTACTGTTTTGCACACACTCTGCATTTTCTTGATGAGCTTCAAGAGGTAGTCACCTGAAATGGTTTTCACTTCATAGGTGTGCCCTGTCAGGTTAATAAGTGGGATTTCTTGCCTTATAAATAGTCATTAAAATAAAGAAAACCATTGAATTAGAAAGGTGTGTCCAAACTTTTGGTCTGTACTGTACGCACTTCTATATAAGTGAACTGACATGATTTATTTGTCTCTTTATGTTTCAGGGGTTCCCGTCCTGCTCCTATTACTTCCAGCCCCAGCTGTCGGTCAGGAGAGCGGCGGACACGCCCGTTCTGCACCAGGGAACCGTCCTGACTCAAACCGCAGCCCCCGACAGACCCGCACGTCTCAAGTAGTTACCGCAACACGGTGTCCTCCTTTTTTCGAAATGGTGTCTCATTAATTCAGATGTGCTAAATCGTGGCAGGTTGTTTGTGCCAGAGTTTACCTCGTCTCTCTCGGTTTCCGTGGCCGAGTGCTCGTCCGGCGAGGCGTCGGAGGGCGCGGGCTGCTCGCTGCTCCTCAGGCTGGGCTCGGCGACCCTGCAGCACGGCCAGACGGAGCTGAACTGCTCCGGCGTCAGCTGCTCCGCGTCCCTCTCTAACCCTCCGTGGGACTCGTGGCTGCGGGTCGTTGTGGAGAGCAGCCAAGTCAACCGAACTGTAACCTTCAGGGTTGGATTCAACTACACAGGTGAGGACTAAGCTCTCACTCATCATCTGATACCGATATCTGAGGTTTAGCATCGACCGATACCGATCCGATACAGAAAAACGAAGCTGAATTGATTTGAAACGCATCTTTCTTTTTCAAACACAGACATAAATATACTGAATTATAATTTTTTTAATGACTCTTCACCAGAACAATTGTTCTGTTGGTGTATTTAAGTGCGCTTAAATACACCAACAACTTCACAAGCTTGGTCAAACATGTAAAAACAACACAACTTTAATTTGTTCATTCAGTGCAATTGGACGTAGAACAGCCAATCTAAAATAAATAAAAATTAATAATTAGGGATGCAAAATAGATTTTTTTTGTTTGTTTTCATACCGATAACCAATAATAACTGACTGCCGGTAATGGATAATACTCTAAACAAAATCAAAAACATTTCTTAAAGAACCACCAACTTATAGATGCATATTCTTCTGCACATTTTTTTTCTTTAAAAACAAAAACACACAACCTAATAAGACAAAAGGATCAAAAATATTACTGAAATATCAGTAATATAACACCTTCGTAGTGAATCAGTTGAGAAAATCCAATTAATTTATTCTACAAAAACACTGCAAACTTGATTTTGTATTATCTATATTTAGAAACAATTCTTAATCGACGGTTTTTGTAGAGTAAAAAATGTGAATTCTATGATTGCTGTTACTTTTTCTGGGTCTAATGTGGGGAAAAAAACCCATCAAGGGTTATGAATGTGTTTGCATTTTCTATTTCTGTCTCACTCAGTGGGATGTAAGCCAAAGAGCGTAGGCCTCACAGCGGACGATGACATCACAAAGCTACTCGGCAAGAGCAGCGTCTCCAACGCCACGGCGACGGGGAACGGCTCGGCGCCGGCTCCTCCGGCGTCCGCGTGCGTGTGGAGCGTCCCCGTGCTCTACGAGGAGCTGGACGTTCTGTCGCTGCGGTACACCCCCATCAACGGCTCCAACGTCAGCGTCACGGAAACGCACCCGACGCTGCTCACCTACCCGCTGCCCCCGCAGGCCACCGGGGGAACGCTCAACCTGCAGCTCACGCTCAATTCTGTGAGGAACGCTGACTGAACCACTGACACGTGTGTGTGATTGTACTTGAACTGTTGAGACACACGGGTGAGATTTCTTTATTTGTTTTTTTTTCTAATATAGACTAATGCAACTTTGGGGAATAACAGCATCGTGGCCTGTTTCTCTGCCTGGGCTCCAGTCCTCCAACTCAACCACTCTGAACCCTGCAGAACAGGTACAGGTGGACCTGTCACCATAAACCGTCCCAGAAGTTATCGCGATAAACGATAATATTGTTCCTTTCAGACCATTTTCAAGTAATATAATGGTAATGACATAATAATGCAAAAACACATTCTCAAAGATGGACAAACTTTAAATTCTAATGGACTTTTAAACACTGGGACTGGAAAACATTTTAAATATGCAAAATAAATAAACAAAACAACAGAAATGACAAATAAAATGAATAATGAAATCAAAATTTAACTTAAAAAAAAGGGTCTTGTTGAGACAAAAGCACCAGACGGAAGATTTTTATCATTCAGTTTCTGGAAGAAAGACAGAAAAGAGAAGAATGATATATTATGAAAATGGACATTATTGAATTTGATTTAATTTATTATGCGATTATTTGATTCATTCCTTATTGTGACAGGCTTGGGTTCAATATGAGTAACCTGTAAAAAAAAATAATAAATGCATGAAATTAATTCTGCTTTGAGTAAATTGTTGGAATCACACACTCTGAAAAAAAAAATCATGGCTTAACTAAAACTTTGAACCTTAGTTTGGATTCAATTACCGTATTTTCTGGACTATACGACTATGTTGCATCAGTCATAAAAATGCGTCATGATGAAGGAAAAATACACAAGTCTCAGGATCTGTCAAACTTCATAAAGTGTGACTTCTAGTCCCGAAAAATACGCAATTTATCCTCGCCGTCTGTTCTGAGGTCAACATTTCTATCAAAATCTATCAAAATTAGTGACTCAGAAGTACATTAAAACAATTTATTATTAATCTATGTGTGATGTTTGTGGGTCTGCGCTGGGTTTGCGCTGCACTTTATTGTTGAAATTCAACACAAACTGTAACTTTTTTCTTTAAAATACAAAAAAATATGTTCTCTCTAATTTCATCAATATATGGCTGGGGTTTTTTTTCAATAAAAAAGTTCCACCTGTTTGTCTTTTCTTTATGACAAAAATGTGAATTCAGAAAGAACAAATTTTCAGTTCAGTATAGACTTAAACATTTATATTCACCTTTTTAAACGTACCTTTTATTCTTCCTTTGTGTTCTTTCACACACAAAGAACACAAGTTGAATGCAAACGATAACCACAACCACTTTATATGACAGTAGATGTTTGACAGGGTTTAAATTCTGGACCATTATGAAGTTGTTGTTAACTTAAAGTTTTGTTTGATGATTAAGCTGCGTCAAATACGGAAACAAAGTGTAAAAAAAAAAAGTCTGTACCTTCAGACATATAGGAATACCGGACATCATCTTGTTGATTCTCTACAGCTTTGTTTGGGGGATACGCCGTCGGGATCAATGTCAGCGTCCCTAAAGCTGTGGTCAGGCTGCCTTTTCCTCAGTCCACAACATGGTACCTCACCCTGCAGCTCCTATGCAACAGGTAGAACACACACGCATGCCGCTGCAGCATCATGACTTGTTTCAGTCTGTGTGTAAGTCTGACAGTGTGAGAAAGTACTCATGCTTAGGCTGTTCTCGTGTGTTTTCTGCAGCAGTGACTGCGGTAACGCCTCGGTGGTGTATGTGGTCCCGGAGGTGTCCGTCAGCGCCTGTGTGGACGACTGCGGGCCGTATGGTGAATGTAGGCTGCTGAGATCCTACACATACCTGTACTCTGCCTGTGTTTGCTCTGCAGGTAACACACACACACACACACACACCCCTACCTGTGTTGGCATCTTCATGTGAAGTTGAGAGGTCATAGTGTTACATAGAGTCTGTGTGTGTGTTTTCTACTCGCATATTGTTTAGGGCAGAAACGATTAATGAAATCATTAGAAGCAGAATGGTTGAGATTTGTTTTCGAATGGTCTAGTTAATGTCCAGACCTAAATTCAATTGAGACTCTGAAGTAGGGTTGAAATGATTAATCGATTATTGAAATAATCGTCAACTAATCTAGTAATTGATGAATCGTTACATTTAGGAGTCTGGTATAAAGACTCAAAAAAAAAAAAAAGCCGTTTGTTGGAAGAACGACATATTCAGAAGATTAATTAATACAAAAACTACAGAAGTAAATCTATACATTTTGCATTTAAAGAAAAAAAAACTTTGCCTATAAATATGTTCCACGTAGAACTCAAGTTGCATAGTTTTAACTTTACCCAGATCAAATTCGGTAAAACCAAAAAACTCTACTATTAAGCATCTTTTGATACCCATTTATTAAATATTTTATAAAAATGTAAAAAAAGAAAAAAAAAGCACTGTGCCGTATTGATAAGTCCAACAGAAAGTGCTGAGCTTTTCACATGTTGCAGATTCATCCTGTGCTGCAAATCAAGTGTACACTAAAGGAATGCTGTTATTTTTATTTTAGGCAATAACATGTTTGTTTTTCTATTTAAAAAATGAGTAGAATCATTGGTGTGTATTTTTTAAATGTATTTCAAATATTCTATGAAATGACCTTGAATGGTTAAATAAAAAATCTGCAGACTTTGCTATTTTATTTTATTTTTTTCCGATTAATTAATAGAATAATCTGTTACTAAAGTAATCGTCAGTTGCAGCGCTTTTGTTGTGAATGTGTTGATGGAAGCAGAAATGTCAAACACTAACACCATCCTCTCCTTCCACCTCTGCAGGCTGGAAAGGTTGGGGCTGCACCGACGGCTCCACCGCTCAGTCGTACGCCCGCCAGCTGACGGCAACCATGTTGCTGACGCTCAGCAACCTGTTCTTCCTGCCCGCCATCGTGGTCGCCATCAGACGCTCCTACATCACCGAGGCCTTCGTCTACCTCTTCACCATGTCCTTCTCTACGGTAAGCACTGCTGCCATCAAATGTGAGAGGACGAACCTCTTCAGGCTGAAATTACAGAGCTTCTGGGAATCTTTTCTTACGACTAAAGATACATGGACACATTACACAAGAACACTACGAAGTCATCTGGTCCTCAGGTACTGAACCAGCATGTTGCTGAACCAACTTTGGACCTGTTGACGCCAGTTTTTAAGAATTGCTGCAGCTAACGATTATTTTAGTAATCCATTGCTCTGATGATTAATCGATTAATCGCATAAGAAAATTGGCACATTTGGCAGATTTTTCATTTAACCACTTAAGACTTTTCATACAATACAAACAGCTGCCTTAAAAGATGCAAATAAATGAAAACAAATGATTTTTTTTAGAATAACATAAACATTGTAGCAAAGGCTGCATCTGCAGCTAAAAAAATACTTCTAATATAAACATAGGAAAGGCTCAGCTCTTTCTGCTTGACTTGGCATCAAGTCAAGTTCATAAGATGCTTTATTGATCACATAGGGAAATTGAATGTTGCTGTAACTCATTAATTCAAAAATCTATGAAAAGTTACTGTACACTGTAGGTCTTCAGTACATCCTCAGCCTTTCCCCATTCCCTCCCTGCAGTTCTACCACGCCTGCGACCAGCCAGGCGCTGTGGTCCTGTGCATCATGGACTACGACGCCCTGCAGTACTGCGACTTCCTCGGCTCCATCTGCTCCATCTGGGTCACCATCCTCTGCATGGCTCGCCTGGGAGACACAGCCAAATACGTAAGAGGCCTCTGGCCTTTTTCCTTTTATAATCACTTCACTTTACAGAGTAACGACAGCTTTAGCGTCCTCACCTGCTCCTTCCTTCCTCTCTTGCTTCCTTCCTTCCTTGTTGGTGTGCAGACTCTGTTTCTGCTCGGGGCCTTGCTCATAGCCATGTCAATGCAGCTGGACCGCAAGGGCCTGTGGAACCTGCTGGGCCCCATCCTCTGTGCCATACTTCTCATGGTCACTTCCTGGGTAAGAGACACGTCGGCATTAACATACTTTGTAAAATAATTTTTGTTTGCTTGTTTTTCTTGAGAATCTTGAGACTGTGATCATATGATTGTGATTTGAATCTTTTGGGCTGTATTTATATTTGATTCATTTTTACTCTGTATTTTGTTTGTTTGTTTGTTTGTTATTTTTTACATTGATTTGTGTATTTGTTTAGTTTTATTTATGCTGCCTGGAGGGTTGAGGGGCGTCACAATTTTTGTAAAGAAAAAAACATGTATAGAGTCTTTTGGGTTGTGTTATGTAAAATATAGTTCTTTAGCTTTACATCATGTTTTAATGTTATTCCCTCATCAAAAACACAACTGGAGTGTTGCCTTGTTTATTTTATAGCTGTTTGAGAATTTATTTCATCTCCATGGCAACCGTTAAGCTGTACAAAACGCTTGGTTGGACCTAGCCCCGCCTTTGAGGACGAAGCTCCTCCTCTGAGGAGTTTCCGAGCTTCCGCCTCACAGAGCTCCTTCAGACTAGCCAGCAGCCTTCGGCAAACAGCTAGAGGAACTGCTCTTCCAATGAGCTCATTATACCAGCTACATCTCAGTGCAACGCTGGTACAAATGTTGTTAAAGGGTTAACAGAGGAGCTGTGTTGTGTTGACTTCCTGAAGGCGGAGTTTCACAAAGAACAGGAGATTTTAAAGAGACAGAGGCCCAATTTCAAGGCAATAAATTAGAAAGTCAAATTCCTTCTAAGTCATATTTGATAAATGCACAGCATTTTTACAACAGCTGAAGTTAACAGAGTTACTTGATTGGATTATGTGCCTGGGAAACACATAATACTGCCCCTTTAATTGGTTCTTCCTCTGTTTTCTAAGCTACTTTGTGTATGTTTTGTTTTTATTTATGCCACCTGGACAGTGGGCGGGGTTGAAATGTTTGTAATAAAAAAATTGTTTGAATCAGATTCTACTTTGAACTAAAAACAATAGCTATATAAACAGAAGGAGGGGGGGAAAAAAACACCCACTTTTTACGTGACGGCTTCTCTTGTTTTTCTTCCCTAACGACCAACAGGTGTACAGGGGCGTCCGCCGGCGACACTGCTACCCGCCCTCCTGGCGCCGCTGGGTCTTCTACCTCCTGCCCGGAGCGCTGTGCGCCCTCATCGGAGTGTGCCTGTACGTCTTCGCCGAGACGGAGAGCAACTACTACTACACGCACTCGCTGTGGCACATCCTGGTGGCCAGCTGCGTGGTGTTCCTGCTGCCGCCGAGGGAGAAGGACCGGAAGGCGCTGGGCTGGAGCCGGGGCTTCAGCTGGAGCTGGAGGTGGAGCTGGAGGCCGCGGGTTTGTGGATACACGCTCTGCGAGAGCAGCAAAGACGAACTCTACACGGTCACATAGCAGAGGGGGAGGCGTAGCGGGTCCAGCGTTTATTTACAGTCTGACTCTTTACCTGGACGAGGCATTTTCCTGTGTAAAGCTGCGTATTCACATAAGTCCACATATATTTCATATTCACATGTGCTCCAAGTGGAAGGGGGGGGGGTGTTAGATTTAGATTGAGAAATAGGAACATATATGCTCTTTTTAACCCACATCCAGTCTGCTGGAATCTCTAGAGAGATGCACCAATTAGATTTTTATAGCCGATTTCTGGGCTGCCATGCAGACTTAATGTGATTCAAATTCTTCTTTATGGACTTTACTTACAAAATGCCAATTATTTTTTAATTTTTTTTTTTACAGCTTTCCACCCATAGGCGGTGTCAAGTTTATATAGGGAGCAGAGGAGACGTCACACTGTGTGTGTGTGTAATACAGGAGTTGATATAAAACGGGGGTTTATTATTAGTTAAGATCAAAGACAAAATGATTTGAGTTGACATTTTAAACCATATTTAATAGCTTCCACAAGCACAGTCAGTCTGGTCAGATTTAGTAACTGTAAACCGCCTCTGGGTGCATTTTGTAGAGAATGCAGACCATTAACCAAACCCAAAGATTTCCAAAACGCTGCCAATATTTTCAACTCCAATTTGTTCAAACATGGCAGAGCGTGCCTCGCTAATTCTTAAAAATATATATATATATATATGTATACATGGTCGTGAATTGACATTCTGTAAGAGACCGCTGCTTTTCCTTTTTTGATAAAGTCGGGTTACAAAACGTACAAAAATACAAATAAGTGAACTGATCAGCACCCGCTGGCCGTAACAGGCCACTGGATAGAAATCATGTCTGCAGCGCATCAGTTGTATGTTCGACTAACCTGTTAAGATGTTCAGGTTACATCGTTCCTGACAAACAAACCACTACAACGTTTCCCCCAGAAAACTTGCTGAGCCCAGTGGTTGGGCGCTAAGGCAGTCATTCATCCAGCGGCCCATCGTGTTTTTGATTTCAAAAGTGTTTAAAGTTAACAGGACGTTTTTAAAAGTCACTTGATAACTATGTGTTATTGAAAGATTGGGAGATTAATACCTGAACACAAACTACAAAGTCTTAAAAAATGCAAACATTTTAAAAAGACTTAAAAAAAAATAAGCAATGCTTAGCGTTGTGGCCTGCCAGGCTCACAATACGCTGGGGTAAACCCTGCAGTAAATAAATAGCTCTCTGTTATGACAGGCTGAATTAACAGTCTGCGTGCCTCGGTTTTACTTCTAAATGGCTGCTTGGGCCTTTTTGTGCTTCCGTACTGATTCGTCATGCAATGGCAAACTTTGACTCATCTCCCTTCAGTAACAACTTCTCACTAAAAAAAAAAGGTGCTGATTCAGCACCACCTGTTAGCATTTAGGTGTATTCACTGGCAAAAAAAAAAAATAAAAATCTTTTTTTAGTGTCTGCCTGTGTATTGCCTATCGTTGGTCAGAGCTGAACTAAAAGGAAATGATTGATTTTCAGCCAGCAGCTTATTTAAAACATCCGACGTCTCTGTGTCTTTACTGTATGCTCCTTGTTTCTTCTTAGATGTGACCGCCGGTACCCTGAGGTAGCAGACCAACACAGCTGTGAGCTATAAAGCAGGACTAATGCCTAAACGGGGTTGTTTAATTTGTAATAAGAATTTCACATTTGAAGAGGTGGATATTAGCTGGTCACCATAGTAACATTAGATGAGCTGTAACTAGCATCAGACAAGTTTTATATAGAGAGTTTCTGATCAAAATGCCAATCAAAAGCATCTTGCTAGGCAGCTAGATGCTTTTTACTAGTTAAATCTTCTGGCCACACAGGTAATCCAAATCAGACAAGCTAGCTAAATCAGACTGTTTCTAGCTACCAAAAACAGCCCAACTAGCTAGAAACAAACAGTCTAGCTAAAGCTGGCTAGAAACAGTCAGTCTGCCAATAGATAGCTAGAAACATTGTAGCTAGATGGAAACAGTCATATAGTTTATAGCTAGCTAGAAACACTCAGTCTGCCAATAGCTAGCTAGAAACATTGTAGCTAGATGGAAACAGTCATATAGTTTATAGCTAGCTAGAAACAGTAAGTCTGGCTATAGCTAGCTGTAAGCAGTCTAGCTAGCTAGAAACAGTCATAGTCTAGCTATAGCTAGCTAGAAAGACTCTGATTTATGTTTTCTTTAGCTCCCATCAAGCTAGTTACCACAAAGAATTTAACTTTTTTTCGCAGCACCGATCACATGTATTTGGTTAGTTCAATAGAAAAATTTGACATACTGGTTCCAATTTAAAAATGACGATTTAGGAACAACATTCAAAATACTTTCCTTGATTTACTAAAAAGTGAAAAAAGCACCCTCAATTATTCAAAATTGAGCATTTTTAACTTGAAGCAGTCAGCTTCAGTTTCCAAAAGGCTAACGTTTCCAAATTCAGCATGTTGAAATGGTAAATGGACTGAACTTATATAGCGCTTTTCCAGTCATTTTGACCACTCCAAGCGCTTTACACTAGAGTCACATTCACCCATTGGGCGATTTGGGGTTAAGTGCCTTGCCCAGAGACACATCGACATGTGGCAGGAAGAACCTGGAATCGAACCTACAACCTTCCAATCGCAAGACGACTACTCTACCATACAGCCACAGTCGCACTGTACTCCATTCATCATTCATATTGTCTGTTTAAAGTCTTGCTCTCTCTCTCTCTTTCTCTCTATCGCATCCTGAACAAACCGCAGACATGTCTCAACTCGTAGAAAGCAATTTCCTTTTTAAGATTCGTACAGGATCCTCTTAATTTTAAACAGCTTACTAATACTGGTAGTTTAGTCTTAGTGCAGTCACTGATTGGAATTACTAATTTAAGGCTCAGCTAGTAACCCAACAGGACCAATCAAACTAAAAATCATCTGGTGCATCTCTGTTTGTAGAGATTATTGGGTTTTTTTTTGTATTTATGCAATTTGTTAGACATGCTTGTCTAAAATATTTATAAGTGATATTGCTTAATCTTAATCTTAAATCTCCACAAAGATGTTGTATTTATGAATGATGTGTTTTTGTTTTCCCCCCTATAGGTCTGGGTTCAATTGGAAGAGTTTAAAACCCCAGATGAAATTTGAACAATTATTTACTGCCAGGCAGGTACTATAATACTATCGAATTTGTACTGTATTCTATCGCATTCCTTGAAAAATGGCGTATCTGATTACACCTCACAAATCCACCTGACGGCAGGAAACTACTGCTGCTCATCACAATCACTTATTGTCTTCACACAGCGTCAGAATTCTGACAATCACATCTCAGTCTCATGGCTGCAGATCAGAACAACCTGGATGAGGAAAACGATGAAGAAAATGTACGAAGAAATCACATTTACTGACTCTGTTATTTGGGTAAGATGGAATCTTTCTGAACCTTCTGGAAAAGGCGATTTATGCCTTTGGTAAATGCAGCATCTTTTTTATTTTATTTTATTTTATTTTTTGCTGTTGTAGACCTAAGATCACAGAGGGCTCTTATCTGAACTCATGTATCTTCAGTAAAATAACTCATGAATTTTGAATAAGATTCTGGAGGCAGCCATGACGCCTGGTTACGACCCAGATTTCTTTTAAAGACTTTTCAACGACTTTCATTCGATGACCTTTCACATTTTAATTGTAGTAGGTCACTCATACAAAACCTGTCGAGGTCAGTTGTTCTCTTTGTTATGCCTTTTTACTGCAAACTGTTTCTTTGTGAAGAAGAAAATGCCTGCCCTTGTAGAGGCACATGTCTCTGGTGACATCACAAAAGACATCCAATCAGAGTTATTTTCCTTAAGAAGGACAAAAATTATTAACTTGTTTTTAATCCAGTTGGAGTCCAACTCAGCTGTGTGCCTGTAGCTATGCATCAAGCTAGATAGCTAGCTAGCTAGATGCAAAGCTTGCTCGCTAGCTAACTAGATTTAGCTAGATTTTACTGACTAAATCTTTCTAGCTAGTGAAAAGATTTAGCTAGCTTTACTAAGTCTTTTTAGCTAGGAAAAAGATTTAGATAGCTTTTACTTTCTAGCTAGTAAAAACAGTTAGCTAGATTTTACTAACTAAATCTTTTTAGCTGGTAAAACGATTTGTTTTTTTTTACTAGCAAAGTCTTCTAGCTTGCTAAATCAGACTAGCGAGCTAAATCATACGGAATTCAGTTTTTTTTATTACCCAGCGTTGTTTTTATTGTCGTGCGTATTGAACATAACCTGGTAGGAATATTCTGCTTTGAACGAAGCCTCTTTGTGGAAGTAAAATGAAGAAAGCGTTTTCTTTTCAATATACAGCCCATAAAATTACAACTCTAAGTTAATAAGATGTTTCTTTTTCACAGTTTCGGTGCGACATGAATCACTCATATATGTATAAATCAACACTCGGTGAATGTATGCTAAGATTACTGGCCAGTGCCTCTTCCTTTTGTCTTTTTTCTTTTTTTTATTGCACTTTATGTACTGCTCTCTCTCAGAGCAGAGCAGACGGAGGGGGCGGGGGCTTAGTCTCTTGTACCAGTAAAGCTACTGATATCCTGCTATATTTAATCCAAAACTCTATAATTGTCTTTGATCTAGTTTTTTCTTAAAAGCTTCCATTTCTCTCTGTTGTGACTTTGCACACATTTTCCCCCGATTGTTCAAGACCTGCACAGCCTTCCTTTTATTGCTTAGGTCGTTTCTTCATAAAATGTAACTTTGTCACTAAGACGCTGGAATATTAGGGGGGGGGAAATAACAACTGACCACTGTGACTTACCGCGTTTTTTTTTTGTTTGTTTATTGGTTTTTCTCATCAAGGGATAGAAAATGTGATTCTGTTTCTTGTCAAAATGGAATCGAGCCTCGGAGAAATAAATCTACTGTGCAAGAAGAAAAGATTAACCGTGTTTGTGTTTTTGCAATTGTGATTTTAGTCTGTTGGGGTTCTTTCTCTGCCACACACACACACACATACGTGCACACATGGAGGAAAATCCAGATTTTCAGCAGTGAGAAGCCGGTGAAAAGAGGGAAGCAGATTATCGTAATCCTCAGAAATGTAGAAAGCAGTTCTGTTGAAATGTTCATAACTGTGTGTGTTGTGTTCCCATATATAGCTCTCCTCCATTAGGAAATTGCAATGGCCCTGAAAGGTTTACAGATCAAACTGGCAGCTTTTCTGTAGCTGGAATATGAGAAGGCTAACACGCGTGTTAACTAGTTGGAAGCTTGTATGTGTTGAGTGAGTGAATTAGGAGTTTTGAAAGGCGGAGGGGGAAATGGTTGCATGCTGTAATAACTCCACCTGAAGTTTTTATTATTATATCTTTTTTTTTATGTTAGTTCATTTGATGGTGTATTTGGCTCATGGTTTAGGGGGGGAGTAAATTTCCACAGGTTTCAGAAATTTTCTAGAAAACAACTTGGAAATTTCTGCGCTTAAAAGGTCAAAATGTTGCTTGAAAAACCAGAAATTTTGAGATGAATCTCAGAAATATGAGGGGGGGGGGGGGAAATTCAAACATTTTGACTTTTGAAAATCAGAAATGTCCATGTTTTTATTCCATTTTTTTTTTCTAGCAAATTTGCAACTTTTCACACTCAGAAATGTCCTCGTAATTTCTAGGAAACTCATGAGATTGTCTGGTGTAAATTTACTCTTTTCTTCTCCGTGTACACAGGTTGTTGTAATTATCCTGATTATTGTCTTTATGAAAGATTAATCATTTTGAATAGCTGAACTGCCAGACGCAGCCAGTAGAGGGAGCTCAAGCAGACACAATAAACTACAGCTTACAGAAGCGTTGTAGGAGTTTAACGCCAAGAAACTTGAGTTTTTATGATATTGTAGTTTTGTAATCTACAACACAATTCAAAACTAAATTTAAAAAAAATTCATAATTTTCCCAAGTATTCCGGTCAATCCTAAGGTGTTTTTTTTTATGAATAGTTTTTAACAGTTTTCTAAAAAAAATTTTTTGCTCATTTTCAGTTCAGTACCTGACCTTTCTTTGTTTAAGCCTCTGAACTCTGACCTATCAATCACCCAGGCGTTAAAGTCTTATAACAGTAAGTTTATTATGTTGTATCATCAACTCGAGACTTGACAGAAAAGAGGTTTTATATTATTATTTGCTGGAAATGTGGTCATTTTAATCTGATTATTTGTTGTTTACAGTTAAAATCAGATGCTCAAGTACACCGTTTAAAAGATGGCCCATTTTCTAAAGAATGTTTTTTTTTTTTTTACATAAGATAATCTGAAAAAATCGATTTCCTCCACCTCCTGCCAGAGCTTCCATTACCGTCTGAAGAAACGCACCCTTCCTGACTAAAAACAACCAATCAGAGCCAGGAGGCGGGTCTCAGTGCTGTCAATCATTCTTGTGAGGCTGCTGAATGTGCTAAAGCCCGAGACTTGCCATTACAGGAAACCCGTTTATCCGCCGTCATCGCTGGCTATGCTAACTAGCTTAGCATTCATGAAGCTGTAGGTTAACTATGATTGCCAGCGTTATTTATGTCTGTTTTATTCCAAAAATAATCAGATAGACCTGTTTCAAATTCAAAGGTTTACATAAACAGATGGTGATGTCATAGTTTTGCAGGCTTCTGATGGGGTAAAATTGGATGGAGGCGCACATCTGGATGACACGTTGCTTCTTTCTTTGACGTAGCAAATCAGTAGTCGGAAAGGAACTGTGGATCTTCAAAAGTATTTTTGGGTTCCCAGGTGTCTGAGCAAGTGAAAGTGTACGTACCACCGTTACGTACGGAGATAACAGTAAATATAACAAAGCAAGAGAAAAGACAAATAGCTCATGAATAGACAGCATGCAGAACTGATGGCAAACACAACGCCGACTGCTTTCGTGATTTTTTTTTTTTTTTTTTTTTATTGGGATGAAAACGTGCTTAAGCAAGATTTACAGCAATCACAATGGTGCGGCCCCAGCATGGGATGGACTGGAAAGACAGACGGAAAATCACACCGAAAAAGCTGGCAAAGATACTGTATGTCTACATTACGTCTGAGGGAGAAACGGAACAGATGGACAATATCTAAAGCAGTGACGTGCGGTCAGGGGAGGCAGGTGAGGCAGTGCCTCACCAGCCATCATGGAAAGAAAGAAAATATATAATCATAAAGTAATTTAAATTGTTATATTCATCCGGTGGTTTGTACTAAAAAATATTTATTTTTCATGTAGCTTCACCAATTTCGATTTTTATTTGTTCAAAATCGCTGAATTTTCTTATTTTCCCATTCAAATGCTTGGAAGCGATGCCGGTGAGGCAGCAGCGAGCTCTGCCTCACCTTGGATTGCGCAACCCCTGGCTCTGCGCTGGCTGCTAAGCGGAGAGAGCAAGTTGCTGTACGGCGTCAATAAAATGGTTTAAACAAATTTAATATGTGAACTTATTTCCAATAATTTAGCTTATGTATATAATGTACAGTGCTTTTTGTCACCAACTGTGTTTGTGTAACGTGTTTCGTGTAATGAGCGATTATAAACGGCAGAGAACAGGTTCGAGGTGAGGCAGGCAGTTCTCTTGCCTCATGGCAGGGGGCGCTCAAGATCCCAGACGTTCGTCTTGTTCACTCCTCAACTGCCGAGTAAGTGACAGCGAGCTAGGCTAAACGATTCGGGAAGCAAGTCAAGTGCAGCGATAGATTATAATAGAGATAGTGATTTTTTTCCTCTCGCTTATCCCGACTTTCGACATGGATGACTACATTACAACACTAAAAAAGTTTTCTCAAGTGGACTTTCAATCGAAGCAGGTAAGACAGTAATAACATTTATTTTGTTTTGTTTTTTAAGGAAATGTGTGTTTTGTGAGCTACAGTTTGTATGTGTAAGAATGCAGAAGTGAAACATAACCTGTAAACTGCTGTCAATCTATGCATCTATTTGCAAATCTGATTCTGATGACGTCAGTGCCTCACCAGCTATGAACCTCACCGCACGTCACTGATCTAAAGCAAATGGGCACAGCGCTGTTTGAGTTTAGGAAGGATGCAGAAATGTTGCTGTGAACTGCTCATGCGCAGATGAGATGTTTCTGTTTTCCACTGCAGTAGCTCTGCCTCTTACACAGAATGATTTTTAAGAAAACAGCTGAAGAGAATAAATCCATGGTTGGTTGCCGTGGTGAACGATGGAGACAGTGGAGGCTGGAGTAATGTTCTGGGGGCAAAAAAAAAAAAAAAACCCGGATCAGAAGTGGGAGCCCGCTGCGGAGTTGGTACCTGCTCGGCCGTCTTCCTCCGCCGCCGGGGCGCCGGCCTGAGCCGGGGAGGGGCTGGAGTGCCGCTGGCGCCTCATGAAGGGGAACACGCTACGGGAGGCGAGAGGGGGACGGTTTGACCCACAGACAGGCGGACTCACTCAGAAACGGAGCGGAAATGTACGACGGCATGTTAGAGCCATTGTCGACGGGGAGAAAAAAACGAGGGTTACATTTCCGCCAAACAAGATGAAAGAAGAATACAAAAAACCTTGAGGTTTTCTACAAAATTTTCATCTTCTCAAACTGCTAAATTTCTTAAGTTGTTTAATTTTTTTATTTTTTTTTAGAAAAGTTCTGATATTGATGTCTAAATTTCTGTTTTTTTCTAACAAACCTCCGAGTATTTTCCAGAAAACATGAGATTGATCTCAAAATGTCTAAATTCCTGCTAATTTTCTGAGGTTAACCTCAAAATGTAATTTTTTTAAAGCAAATTTTCAACTTTTCAAACTCAGAAATTTCTAAGAATTTTCTAGAAATATGTCTAGAAAAGAGATTAATCTCAAAAAGACATCGTTTTCTTTCCAGAAATTTTTGACTTTTCAAACAGAAATGTCCTTTTTTTGTTTTGTTTTGTATACAATTTCTGAGCTTAATCTCAAAATTTCAGATTTTTTTTCTGGTGGAAAATTTGCCCCTTTTTTCCCCCTCCATACAACAGCCCGCAACATGCCGTTGTAGAAATGAGACATTACCTTTTCTTAGTCTCCTGTGGGACGACGGCTTTAGCCAGCATGTTTTTGTACAGGTCAGATTTCAGATACCTGGGGTAAGAGTCCTAGACACGTGTTGTTAAAGAATGGGAACACGAAATACTTCATTGATGATCATCTTTTCCAAATGATTTGATAGGTGAAAACTGCTAAAAACCTTCTTCATGAGGAAGTAGATGTGCATCTGTGCGTCATCCATGACGAAGCGATGCGGCCGTTTGATCCCCTCTAAGGTTTTATCCATCGTCTTGCTGTCGATGTTGACCCAACGGGCCGCTCCAGGGGCCAGGAAGTTTCTAGACAACGTCAAAAAAAGTAAAATAAATAAATGAAAATCATGCTCCTAGATAGAGTTAAGAATCATCTGTACTGATAAACATTTTTGTTTTGATTGTTCAAGATGGCCACCATCATGGAAAGTGAATCTTTACACCATCATAATCAATGAGATGAAGGTGTTTGGAACCCTAGAAATCATATATATATATATATATATATATATATATATATATATATATATATATATATATATATATATACCAATATCTTTTGAACCCTGTGTCCTTTTTCTTGTGGACATTTTTCAAAATGGCTGCCATGGTTGTAATGGAGAATACGTTTGTACTAAAATCAGCAGTAGTTATTGCCAGTGGTGGACATGGCGAAGCAAAAAGTCCGATTAATTCGCTAAGCAAAAATCTCAGGTCCGCTAACGCTGAACCGCTAAGCACATTTAAAAGATTAGCAGAAGCTAACGCTAACCATTAAGACGACTGTCTCGGTCTGTGTCGCATCATCTCCATCTCCTCCCAGTTGACGACTGATGTAACCCTCGCAAAAAAGCAAAGTCCTCAGTTTCAGTTTTGCCATCTGATTTTGCCTCATCCTGTCACTTCAAAGTTGTAGAGACGGCGGCCATCTTAAAAAAAACATTCTGAAATTCACGTGGCTCGGTGGGAATTTGAAAAGCGTACAACCTGAAGACTGAGCATGCAAGTTTTTCTGCTTGTTTCCACAAACTGAAATATTTTTTACATTATTACTACTAGATTAGTTTGTCTTTAAGACAATGTAAACATTCAACTGGTTTGTGTGTGTGGGGGTGTGTGTGTGCGTGCGTGTGCGTGTGTGTGCGAACTCACTTGTAAACGTCCTCCACTTTCTCTACGATCTTGGAACTTTCTCCGTGTCTAATTTCCTCACACGCCTGCCAGAAGTGCAGGTTCTCCGCTGAGAGTAACCACAAAAACACACACACACACACACGTTGAGGAGCAGAAACAATGACGAAGGAAAGAAAATATATTTATAGCATAAGGAGGTCTCTGAGGAAAATGCTAGCCTTTGGCAATATTTTATACGCCGTGTCTGCATGGATGAACAAATCCTCCAAGTAGTTTTTCCCTCCAGTTTCCATTCGTAGCCTTTCTTTTCAGGATTTTTCCTTCTGCGGATGTTTTTCATCACAATTCATTTTCTTTACCCACCGATTTTTTCTTTGTTTGTCATCCTTTCAGTTAACTGGGTGTTGAGGTTGTACTTCTTTTCTTCCTCTGATAGCAATAGCTTTCATGAGGAAACGCTGACTGCTATTGTGAATACAGGTCAAACTTAAAGTAGCGTGTGGAGGATTTAACACATTCATTTCTATAAGAGTCAGCATTAGCAGTACTTGAAAGAAATTCTCATCAAACTGTCCCGGGTTTGCCGAGCTTCACCAGCGTTTCAGCCACTGATTCTCACCGCTGAACTCTTTCTCCAGGTACGTCATGAACTCCCGCCGCCCCATGGCGTCGGACAGCAGCTCCATGAAGCTGAAGCTCCAGCGCTCCACGCGAAGACGAGTGGGAACGGGCACTCTGCCGCAAACACACACAGGTCACGTCATCAAGCGGTTCATGGTTGGTCAATACAACCGTTCCAGAACATTCCACTATAACACATGAAGCTAATTGGCCGATGGGGTTTTCAGATCGCCAGGATATTTTAACGAGTTTGAACGACTCGGTCGACGTCCAGACCTCAGTCCGACTCCTGTGGAGCCTCTCCGTCACAACTTGAGCAATTTTATAAATGAGAATTGGCGAGAATGTTAGAACGTAGATATGCAAAGCTGGCAGAAACTCAAGCCAAGAAGTCCTGCAGCAGAAGGTTTAATAGAGGACTGACTCATTGGCGTCATGAATCACTTTCCTTTTGTTTCACAGTAGACTTTGAGTTGGTCTAACGAGTGACAGTTACAGTTTGCTAGTAAGTTAGTTTGCGTAGATGACCAACTCTGATCAATGTCTACACCTTTATCACTTTATAGAGATGGTCGTCTTTGTCGCTGTGGCAATGTTAGTTCTTTAGTTAGTACACCTGATCGTTTCTGGAATGCTTGTATTATTGTTAATTAGTGTGGATGGACAAAATTGATTAATGCCTTGATATTAATCTGTTTCTTAGTTAATCACACTTAATAGTCGTATCAAAGTTTGTCAGTTAATTTAGGTGGACAACACTGATTAATGTCTCGATAGAAAGTAACTGATTCATACATTGACATGAATCAGTTGTTTAGTTAATCATCCTTCATAGCTGCATCAAAGTTGGTTAGTTAGTAAAGACGGACAACACTATTGTCCAAACATTCATCACTTTCTATAATCACTCTCTGTGGTTGCCTGCATCAAAATTGGTTATTTAGTCCGTCGGTTGGTTAGTACACTGAATCATTTCTACACACTGGTCATTCTTTGTCATCGCTGTAGTTGTATCAACAGAAACCTTCAAATTCACCAAAAAAAAGTTTGTGCAATCAAGCAAAGTTGAACTTATTTCAGGTTTTAGTAGGTATATATATATATATATATATATATATATATATATATATATATATATATATATATATATATATATATATATATAAATGAGTTTCTCTGACAATGTTTTGGAGAAATCCAGCCCACTGAGAAATCTGTGATGGAAACTAAAGATTGGAGTGACTGCATGGAAACCTTCCAACCCTTTGGAGGAGGAGGAGCAGGAGAGGTATGACAATCCCACAGGAGACGTGCTGAAAGGCTCATTAATTATAGGACCAACCGGATGGTTGTGGTGACATGAAGAACCAAATCATTTTAGATTCTTTTGTTCTGTAACTACCTTAACCGTCACAAACTTAAAAAAAGAAAAAAAAAATCACTTATCAGTCATTTATCCCTTGTTTATCTAGCTCAAATAATGCCACACATGTTCCAGTAAAAGCGGTGAACTCCACCAGTACGACCACGTCTCGTCTTACATTTCTGAGTTCATCGTCCAGTATGCGATGTCATCAGAGATCCAGGGGTTACTGGGAAGGCAGCCTTGCATTATGGGATCGTGGCTCTGGTACTGCTCGCTGTACTTGACAAAGCTGCACAGATGCAAAGGCACGCCACACACACAAAAACACACGCACGCACACACACAGATTTATTGTATTAGTGCAGCAGAACGCAGCAGTTAATGGCCGCTAATTCCAACTTGCCCCAGGAAGGCTCCATTAGCTGCTCTTATGGGGGGAGCAGTAAGCTTAGTGCATTAGATCTTGTGCACATAAGATCTAATGGACACGTGAGGACGTGCGCGCGCAGACCTTCATCGAACCGACACGTACCCTTCGAGGCAGACGGAGGACTTTACTCGGTTTCTTCCGAGGGCTCGTCTGGACGTTTCAATCTGTTGAGGACGAAGACAGATGTGGTAAACGCAGACACGGACAGACACGTCTGAGCTGCGGCAACGCGTTGTTTACCTCGCTTTTGTAGTAGTCGGTGTTCTAGTTCTGGAAGACAGTAAGACGGCATCGTCAACTTAAGGCTGCGCACTGACTTGATTTGCAGGTAGATGTAACGGCTGCCAACGAATCGAGCACTTACTTTGACGTAACCCAAGCAGCAATAAAAACAAACAAAAAAAGGGGGGAAAGCGGCGACAGAGTTAGAGAGAGGGCATGCTAACTCAATAAACTGATTGAAATGGGGGAGAAGATGAGGGTCCGACCAGAGGGACTTGTGTGCTGAAGTTGTTTGGTCGCTCCAGACCCCAGTCCATCACGTTCTGCACCCCGGGCTAAGAAAAATAATAACAAAAAACATTATAGATACAGTATGAAACTTTTGTAACGAACATGTTGGGTTGTTTTTTTTTTGCTTTTCCTTGTACACATTTGCTGAAACTGTCGTGACGCTACGGTATGAGAAAGATAATCTGTGAAACGATCGATCTCCTCCACTCTCCTCTTCCTTCAGCCGCTACTGCAGTCTGAAGAAATGCGCCGACCAAAAACAACCAATCAGAGCCGGGAGGCGGGTCTTAGCGCTGTCAGTCACGCTCGTGTACTTCGCTCAGCGTGCTAATGGTGGAGAAGCATAATTGCCATTACAGGAAAAAATGTTTATCTGCTGCCATGCTAATTAGTCGTAGCATTCACAACAGGCTATGCTAGCTGCAGCATAGCTTGTCCCCCCCCACACACACACATTATGTATGATGCCATACAGTTCCAACAAATACGTAAAAAAATATTTTTATAAAACTTACATAATGCGGCTTTAAATGTGTACAATTAGAGATATAAAACATTTTGGGTCTGCTGTGTATTTTGTACAGATATGTGTCACACTGATAGGACAAGTTTGAACCTTGCTGTTGTTTTCCACCGACTCTTCCTTCGATTCCAAAGTTGTTGTTTTTTCCTCTTCCCTGAGCCCTCTTCCTTAATTCATAAGGTCTACCAACATGGAGTCCCCATGCAAACCCTGCTACACCTCACCGCTCTCTCCACCGCGTCTTTCCTCCACTTTTCTTTTAAACCTCTCCTCCTCCTCTGGATGTGTTTGTGTGAGGATAAAGGGAGGTTTGTGCTCTGAAGAAGTGAGCTGGAGATTTTCTGATTTCTTTCCACCCCGCAACACTGTCTGTGCTTTTGTCAGCTCTGGCTTTTAACAGACTGTCTGAATATTGCATGCGGCGAGGCGCACGCGGGGAACTGTGGATGAGCATTAGAGGGACCTCTGATTGTACGGTGGTTGGCAGTTTTTTAATAGTTAGTGTTGTAGCTAAAAAATAAAATAAAAAAAGTAGCAAATCAGATAGTCACTGCAGAACAATTGGATTTTAAAAACACAAATCATAAATTTGTATAAAATTTGTTTCACATGATGCAAGCACAAAGTACAAAATTGGAACTAGAGAAACCGTATCTTTTTTAACATCCACAGTAACGATTAGGGCTGCGTCTAACTATTATTTTAGTAATCAGTTATTCTGACAATTAGTCAGATTGAAAAATTGGCACATTCTTCATATTTTTCCTTTAATCACTCAAGTCTTTTTATACAATATTAGAGGTCTAGTAAAAGATCCAAATGAACAAATAATCTCATTCCTTTCTTAAATAAGAAAAATAAACATTTTGTTGCCTAAAATGCAATATCATAGCATTACTTTAGTAAATCTGGACTGGGTGAAACTAAAACTATGCCATTTAAGAAGTTTTGACTAAAGCATATTTACCAATGTGTAATGATATAGCATAGTAGCTACAATAAAGTGTATCGTAATCATCACATGGTAGTTCTGACTAGCCTAGGATAGCATAGCATCAAATAATATAGTGTTTGACTCTAGCCTAGCTTAACATAGTTTACATAGCACATCATGGTATAATATAGCATAGTGTGTTATATCATTGGACAGCATAGTGTGTTATAGTATTGTATAGCATAGAATAGTGTAATATAGTATGGCAAAATACAGGATAATATAGCATATGATAGCTTGATGTAATATAGAATAGCTTAGCATATTATGGCAGAGCATAGCACAGTATAATATAGTATAGCATAGCATGGGATAATATGTGACATAGTGTGACATAGCACAGAAAGTAAAGGGCTCTGCAGCCTGTAACGGAGCTAATTTGAGCACGTTTTCAGTGTCTTTAAATATCTACACAGATATTTCTACAGCAAAAGTAATAGCACAAACAATCCATTAGGCTACAAATCACCCACTTGCCCAATTTTATTCCCACAAGTACGGGATGCTCCATTCCAGAAACCTCTCTGTCTCTGTCTGTGAAGTGCAATTATTTTTTTCTTTGTTCCAAAAACCTAAATACAGAAATCAACTCTTGTCTCTGTCTTCCTAAATCAGTCAAGCTTCGCAGGGCAGGTTTGTCTGAAACTTCATGGGTTAATCATGACGTCTTTTTCTAAAGGGTGCTTATAGCTTTTGCTGCTTTCGACGAATTTTGTGGGTACAGAATAGAAGGGAGTGTTGGTGTAATGGCGAGACTACCGGCGGTCTGTTGATGAGCCAGTACGCCTGCTCCTGACATTCTAGAACAATTCGGTCGGCCTTCCTCCTCTGTTTGGAGGCCCTGTAAGCGGAAATCACAGCGGAAGTTGGTATGCATGTTTAATGGCGAGAGGGAGCGGCGCGGCTGCGTGTAAGGGTACCTCAGTTGCTCTCTGGCTTGCATCACCACAAAGTCCCAGGTGTGGTTGATCCGCTTGTGCAGCAGACTGTACCTCTCCTAAAGAGGCGCGGGGTGGAGGTGGGGGGGGAAACGGACGGAAGAGAAGTGGTGACACAAGCAAACTCATTCCTACATAATTCATCGCACACACTCATTCTCTGCTTCCAGGATACACACGCACACGGTCCCTACCTTTTCATATTCCATCAGTTCTCCTTGTTTTCTGATGTTCTTTTTAGCCAAGTAGATCGCTGTGGACGTAAAAGCGAAGGAAAATATAATAGAGAGAAGATTAGTGCCAATTCTTTCTTTTTCTACATTTTTACAGATCTGCGCCCTCCTCCTGTAATATCTTTATTTTCCTACCGTAGTCCAGCTCTGAGGCGGGCCAGCAGGTACTTGTCCAGAAATAAGGAGTCTGGGAAAACACACAGGATTTTATTTTTTTAAACTGATATCGTTCTTCACATGGGCAATAAAAGAAGAGAAACAGACACCGACAGAGGGACGAGGGATTAATTTAGAAACTTGACTGATGGAGAGAGAGTGAAAAACAGAGATAAGACACTACTAGAGTTAAAGTGGCAGTTTAGCTAAAGTTAGGCTTACGGAAGACATTTTTCTTTTCTTGCTGTTGACACAAACATGCAGTTGACGGTCTGACCTGGAAGCGGTAGGGCGACTCGTCTGGTCGTAACACCAGGCAGCGAGGCTCTCTGAGAGGGTAGATGTATCCGTATTTGACCAGCATCTCGCCAAGATGCAGCGCCTCTGATAAACGAGGAAGAAGAAGAAGACGAGAATATGCATTAGGAAGTGTGCAGTGTAATATTAAGAAAACATATTCCTGATTTTTGGCAGTTTTTTTACAAAGAAAATCTGAATAGCATTTCATTCACTTGTACGTAGTCCCACTGACAGTGGCGCCTTTTCATAGGAGTTTCCAGACCGGGCTGGTAAAAAGTTTAGGGGGTACAGCTAAAAATTTTATTTTATTTTTTTACGAAATGTATGTATTTATTTTTATTTATTCAATCCAATGACTGTTTTTTAAAAAAAAAAAAATTTTGGTTTGCTTTTTTAGGTATTTGTTTTAATCTCTTTTATATATTTGAATTTTTAAAAATGAGTTTTTTAACCATGCTAGTTTGAGATCTCAAATTATAAGAGGCATTATAAATAAAATGTATTATTATTTTTGTTATTATTTCACAGGGAGCCATGGCCTCCACTGGCCCCCCACTTTGGGACACCACTGCCCACTGAGAGGATTCCTTCCCACCTTTCTTTGTGTCGTCAACTGTAAGCTAGCTTTGCACGTCTAGCACCTGACATTTTTAACTCAGTCAGATTGGATGGAGAGCATCTGTTATAATCAAGTATTAAGTCCCGCCAAAAGTTTTAGATCTGGACTTCGACTAGACCATATAAATCATTTAGTTGCCATCCCAGCAGTATATTTAGGCTCACTTTCCTACTGGACGCAAACCTCCGCCCTGGCCAAAACATTAAATTGCGGCCTCATCTGACCAGAACACATTGTTAGCAAACAGTCCTTCTTATGCCTCTTTTTCAACATCCCTATAGCATGACGCTGCCACCACCATGTTTCACCATAGGGTTGGTGTATATCAGGTAATATGCTGCGTTAGTTTTCTACCAGATTAAACTAAAGGATTTCATTTCCACTATTACCACTTGCTTGCTCAGAAGAAGGCATTGAGGTTGGTGGAAAGTAATGGCCATCATCTTTATGAAACTGTCACTGAAAGACAGAGTGTCTTCAGTCAGAGGCTTCCTCAAATTTGTTGTAATATAGACTGCTGCAGGAGATGTATCCTTCCCACAGACATCGCCGTCTCTTTAATTAAACGAGCTAAAGCAACATTTAAATTTCCCTTTGGGATCAATAATGTCTTTGTGAATTTTGAACTGATTTCAAATCATGTACTGAATTCGACTGCACTTAATTATATAAATAGTATCGAATGATAATTCAAGTAAATCCATTTCAGTCCGACTATGTGATTGAATTGATCTGAAAGAGGAATTTCACATTGAAAAACAAAAATCTTTGCGTACTCTCATGCCACCTCTCCAACCCTGCATAAGATGCCGCCCTGGGTGATTGCCCATATCAGGAACAGTCACCGGTTCTGTGTAAAAATTGGATCTGTTTGGAGTTTAGAAGACGATAGTTATAAATTGGCACTATACTAATAAACTGAACTGAGCTAAATTCAAGTTTTAGGGACCTTTTTTTTTTTTTTTTAGTGACACCTTATTTCCTTCTTAAGTCCATAGAGGGTGAAAAAGGAACAGTGTGCACCCCCCCCCCCCCCCCCCCCCCAACCTTGAAATTAGTTCAGGCATGGTAATATCCCCTGAGGACCTCCGCCGCGAGAGAACACTAATCAAACGCACATCATCAAGCGACTTAATCAAATTCCGGCTCAGCGGGGCTTACTCTATTCCTGTTTACTGGAAACAGCCACCCCTGGATCCTGGATCACACACACACACACACACACACACCCAAAACACATCTACCTCGTCTCATCTTGAGAGTAAACACCATATCCTGGCAACTCTCCTACGACACACAACAAGCTATGGTCACACACCTTTTATCACCCAGAGCACTCACCCTCCTCGCAGATGTGGTATTTCTGAATCAGCCAGGTAATTATATCGTGGCCTGTAAAATGAAAACCATAAAAAGAGAGGAAAATGTAATTTAAAAAGTACAAAAGTATTCTGACATTCTGGAAGTGTTGAAATCCCTTTTTTGTTGTTGTCATATTTTGGTTGGTAGCAGACGATAAAAGTGTGTTGTCACAAGTACACGCACCTGTCATGGCGTGTGGGATGACAGTGATGAGGAGTCTCTGATTTCTCATCTTCATGCCCATGTCAGGGTCCTGCATGGCCACGAGCACTTTCTCCATCTGTCGAATGGGGACACGCGCGCATAAAACACAGAAAAGACTAACGCGCTCATCAATAAGTTAGAAGTTCAGAAACAAAACACAACCACGCTCAGTCATGTTTTGGTATATTCATTTTCTATTGTGAGGCACAATATATGTAGGGTTATCTCGGTTCGCTCCTGTTGTACAGTGGAATATTTTACCTATAAATATATATATACATAAAAAAAAAACAACAGCAAGCGGATTTGAAAAGCGTTACCTTCCGAAAGCATGACATTTGTTCCGGCTGCAGACCTCCTTTAGCCAGGGTATTAATTGTCATCTTGCGGGATACTAGAGATCACCCGGCGGGACGGCGAGGTGCAAAACACCAAAGTGCTGTCGGGAGCGCGCGGCGGCGACAGTGCAACCTTTAGGCGCGTTTCCGTGAACACCGTGGGCGCGCTCGTGTATATATAATGAAAAACCAAAGATATGTAGTTGAATCGTGTGTATTTTCTGTTATTTAGTGCAATAAAAACGTTTTTTTTGTTGTATTTTTTGTGTAGCACACAATAAAGCAATTGACCATGTTAAAAGTTTATTTTGGGTTTAAAAAAAGGCAAAAAAAACTACAGTAATAACTCCGTGTTTTTCCTATTTAAACGAATAAGCTAGTCACATCTACTACGGAAGAGGATTAGGGCCACGGAAAGAAAAAAAATACTTTAAAGTCAGAACTCTCTTTTTTTCGGTGGCCCTAATCCTCTTCCGTACACGTCTGATTTATTTTTCGATTATTTTTATTATTTTGATGAAATGTTAAAAGTTTGCTTATAAATAAAATGCATGTTGTGCAGGATAATTTAAAAGTCAAATTGGTGCAATTCTGCTTTAAATACATTTGAAAGACTTAAAAATTCAGCTTAAAGGTATTGTGGAAAATAAGCAAGGATTTTATTTCTTTGTTTTGTGTAGTTTTTCATTTTACATTTTAACGCTAACAATATTTTAATGTATTTTATGTTTATTTATAATTATTAAATAACTAATGCTATTTTTGCAATATATTACATATTTTCAATATATAATCAATATATTTTAATATTATTATAATATTTCATATTTGCTCTGACAATACTGGTGATTTTTATACCAAGCAGGCTTCCGTAGGAGGAGGAAGCGGTTCATTCTCTCCATTAGTGAGGTCTATTTTTATTTAATTTTTTTTATTTAGTTTGACCCCATTCGGCATTTTTCTGCTGAATTTAGAGTCTTCGAAAAGGTAAAAGTTTGCAGCGTGTCTGTTTGTCTTCTAGGAAAAGCTAACGTGTGTGAGTTTTGGTCGCGAAGCTAAAAAGCAGCCGCTAGTTGTTGCCTTGCTAACAGTAAGCACAGCAGAATGGACAGAGACCGAGTCAAGGATGAGCTGCAGAAATACGGAAAATCCTGACTCTGTGGACTTTCAGTGGGCATTGGTCACTCTAAAACCCGACATTAAAATGAATACTTTGTTTTCATCTATTTAGTTTGCAATTTTTGCGTCATTTATCAATTTCTTTACAGGAAAAAAAAAAGCCTATCGCATTGTTGTATTACTACTCTGTGTTGCTGCTTTTACTTTTGACTGACTTAGCAAAGTAAACTTTGCATTATCATTGCGCCCCGTGCAGAAATTCAATCTAACAAGGTATATTTAACTCCTAACAGTCCGCACGTGGGCAGGATCTAATGGTTGTTATGGAGACTTGTTGACCCCAAGTAAGGCAGTGTTTCTACCTTCCTCATCATTCTGCTCACTTGTATTGTGGGAAGTTGACTGTCATCCAGCCTGGTTCTCAATAGCCAAAATAAATTAGCCTTTGATTTACACCATATTTGACTTGCATCATATTTGTACCACAAGGAACCAGGAAATCATTATTTAATAATTTCTTTAGCTCCCAAAAATGAGTGCAATCATATGTCCATTCTGTGCGACATTTATATGAACAGTAAGTCTAATCATGCTTTTCATATGACCTTGAACAAAAGAACGTGTTATCAAGTTTCTGTTTAATTTGCATTTGATTTTATCTGTAGATACTTTATGAATGTACAGTTGTTTAAAATTGCTTTTACTCCACATTATGTACACCATTGAATTTTATGTTCTGTGATGTATATTTTGTTACTGCGCTGCTGTTAACAAGTGCATCTCCCCGCTGTGGGATTAATAAAAGACTACTCTATTGTTTTAAAACTCATAATTTTACATGAAAACAGTAAAAAAAAAAAAATCCAGAATTTTGAGTTTAATAACAAATATGTTTAATATTGCCTTAAACATATTATACATTACTTTATTGCATTTATTTTATTTTAATATAAAGAAATATAAGTGGGTATAAAAGGCACTTTAACAAACGACCCTCACTGGAACACAAATCATTTATCTAAGTGACTGTAGAATCATTTCTCCAGTGTGAGGTTATCCTCCTACAATAGAAGAAATTGACTTTAAAGCTGTTGACGCGTCGTTCCTTAGGGGGCTAACAGTTTATTTTCCACATCTGTACTGTAAAGATGACATCCAGACATTAAACATGTGTGTGTGTGTTCCCCTGTCAGGTTGCGATGGGTGACATCCGTCAGTCATTGCTGCCTCGGGACGTGCTAAGCGCCGCCAAGGAGCTGCTCTACCACCTGGACATCTACATCTGCAACATGGTGCAGTCGGGCAGGCAGCCCCCTCAGGTCGACTCCAAAACCCTGGATCTGATCGAGGAGTTCATCCTGCACACGCCCAAGGACAGAAACACACCAGTCAGAGTAAGCCCTTCCCCCAAAAAAGTCCCTTAGAGTAAATACTCAACAGCATCAAAATGTAAACACCAATTATTATTATTTTTTTTTTCTCCAACAGAGGATGAGTGCTCTGCAGGAGCTGCAGCTCCTGGAGATCATGTGCAGCTGTTTCCAGGAACAGAGTCGGGACACGGTGCGCCAGCTCATGTTCTCCGCCCTCTTCAATCTCCAAGGAAACCAGGCGGATGAGAGTCGGATGGCGCTGCTGAGCAAACTGGTCTCCATGGCAGTCGCTGTGGGCAGGGTTCCCATTCTGGAATGTGCTGCCACCTGGCTACAGGTGAGGAGTCCATGTAGGGGTGGAACGATTAATCGGATCGATTGTGATGAACCTAGAGGAGATTTGGGTAGAACAGATTTAATTACTTATTATCTTAAATGCAAAATGTATATATTTTTTGTACAGCATTGCCTTAATTACTGCTCTCAGTATGTTCTTTCAGCAAATTGCCTTTGTTGAGCCTGTAAATGCTAACGATTAATCGATTAGTAAAATAGTTGACGATTATTTCAACAAGCGATTAATCAGATTGATCGTTTCAGCGGTATTGTGAAGAAGGAAAATAATTTACGGTGTTGAGCATTTTGACAAATAAAAATCAGAGTAGAGTGTTATGCTTTTATTTCTGGCCCCCTCTAATCTGTTGCCCCTGAATAAAACTCTAAGCCTCTGTCATGTGGAGTGTGGAAGTGTTGATGCTCTGCCTGCCTGTGGTTGTGCCTACAGAGGACCCATCGTTTGTACTGCGTCCGCCTGGCGCAGGTGCTGGTGGACGACTACTGCAGCATGGTACCGGGATCTGGGCCCACCCTGCACAACATCCACAGCGCCAGCCCACGCTTCTGCTGCCAGTTCATCGCAGCCGTCACCACTCTGTACGACCTCACCTCAGGTATGTCAGGATCACGCAGAAATCCTCAGCGTTGGAGCGGAACACCTAGCAACCTCAACAACACGTCTTGTTTTTTAAACATTTTCCAGAGGAGCTCACGCCTCCGATGGAGCTTCTCCAGATGATCGTGTCGTGGATCCAAGACGACCCCCGGCTGGTCCTGATCACCTTCCTCAACTCGCCCCTGTCCGGCAGCCAGCCAATCAGCTCTCTGGACGTGACGCCACTCGGCGGGTTGATCCGCTGGTGCATCAAAGCGCCGCTGGCCTACAGGCGGAACAAGAAGCAGGCGAACGACGGGAGCTCTGACGGCGAGCTGGACGCGGCGCGCCTCTTCTCTGCTCTACATCTAAGTGTTCTTCAGGTGTGTGCGTTTGTTTGTAATACCTTGTGTGGACCATTTTGCTGACACATACTACACTGCTTTTGGGTCAGGTGTTAGATTTAGGACTAAAGTGTGAATTGAGTTTTGGTTAGGGTTAGGTATGTAATGGTTCGCTATAGGGTAAGGGTAAGGTTTAGGCTGTAGAAATGAATGGAAGTCAATGGAAAGTCTCCACAAAGATAACCACGCAAATATGTGTGCGTGTGTGTTTGTGTGCTAGTTAAACATTAAAGATATGTTGCAATGTTATGTCACACGCGCAAGGTCCCACCTGCCAGCTCCCTGCAGTAAGGCAACAAAACCGCTAGCTGCCAATAACTACCACTGGTTTTAGCTGTCAAGTTATCAACACAACATGCTAAATCTTAAATGTCAACACTACGACAGCCAGGTAACAAAGTCCAAGGGTATCACATGTCACAGGTCAGTGAAAAGTTAAAATAAAATAAAAAAATAGCAAAGGAGAGGGAAGTAAGTCAGCTATGCTAGCTTGACTTTGACAACCTTAAGATGTAGATGTGCTGCAGAATTTGGAGTGTTTCGGTTGAGTTAAAATAAAAAGGCGATCCACACAACAACTCTGACAGACTGTCAGTAGAGCAGGTGTTTCAATTAGATAATCAACCACCGGCGTGTTCAGAGTTCAGACGATTGTTTTTTAATAATTGTAAAGTAAACATTAAACCTGAAGACATAAAACTGTAACGGACTGAATGTTCTGTTCTTTGTGTGGGAAATGTTTGCGTGTTTTATGGTGTTAGATCCTGACATGCTCGTGGAGCTGTTATCAGTCAGTTGCTACGGTAATGAATCTTTGTGTAGTGTAGCCAATAGGGGTGGTTTTGAGTTGTTCTTCAATGGTTTTTTTGTGTTATTTTTCCCTTTGCAGTACTGCGGCAGCGCGGGTATGGATTTCATGTAGAAGAATCATCTTTTTGCCCTTTAGAGTTGTGCACATGTGCGAAATTTCTGCATCTACACATTCAGTCCAAACAGTGACGACGACCAAACAGTTTTTTTCTCTCCGTCTTCTCCCTAATGCAGGTGTTCATGCTTTTACCCAACATACTCAACGAGAAGGGGCTCTTTGGTCGCCTAGCGCTGCTTCAGATGGAGTCGGTGGCCGCCCTGACCTCCGATCTCTCTCGCCTCCTGGACCAGGCCGACAAACACACACACGCAGCCACCAGCGACACACACGCAGCGCCTCAGCTGGCCCTGGACCGGCTGGCCCAGGCTCTCCAGGTGGCGATGGCCAGCGGAGCGCTGCTCTGCTCCAGAGGTACGAGTGAGCGAGGAGGAAATGGAGACTGGGGAAGCCATTACAGTTTTAGGTCAAACCAATTGATAATCGTAATGTTTTGTACCTAAAGTTGCTACTTTAGGTACAACTGAACCAGCAACTTTTCTTTTGGGGAAAGACTAAGAAAATAAAGAAGGTAAAATTACGAGAATAAACTTATACTAAAATAAAGTCATAATTTTAAGAGAATAAAGTCGTACAGCTTACTAAGAATAAATTCTTATTATGACTTTATTGTCATAATATTGACTATTCTCAAAATATGACTTTGTTCTCATATTGTTGTGACTTTATTATCATAATATTTCAATTTTATTCTCAATATTGCGACCTTATTCTCATATTATGACTTTATGCTTGTATTGCTATGACATTATTTTCATATTATAATTTTATTCTGGTAATACTACCAGATAATTCTCATATTATTTCAAATGTATTCTTGTAATTTTATGACTTTGTTTTCATGATATTACGACTTTATTCAATTCTTTGACTTTATTGTTTCAATATTGTGACTTTATTCATGTTTGAGTTTATTTTCATAATTTTATTTTTATTATTTTTTTCCTAACATGGCCCTAATACTGTGTTGTACTTTTCTAACTAGGGTTCAAACCAGCCCAAAGAAGTATTATTGAAGTACACCATACTTTAGTAGTATGGTGTATAAACACAGGGTCCAACAATTAAAGAAAACTTTCTCGCCGTAAAATGAAGTCCATAATCTGACAAAAAATGTTAAAGTGGAGACTATATTGAGGTGACCCAGACAGCGGTCAGAATCAATGCAATACATTTTTTAAGAGTTTCTTTTTTTTGGTACACAGAATTCAAGTTTGGGTCTTTGAATTAAATCTTTTTGTTTATCTGGGGCGTCTTTGGTGTTTACATCAAATGATAGTAAGTGCTTAAGAGACGCATTTTTGTCTTCACAGAGGACCTGAGAGCCATCTGTTCACGGCTCCCTCACAACAAGTAAGACATTTTGTCTCTGTTTTTTTTAATGCATAATTAGATTTAGATCTTGGTTTGAACTAGGCCATTTGAAGGCTTTCATATGCTTTGATGGTAGCTCTGACTCTGTTTTGTTGTTCTGCTGCGAGGTGAATCTCCGACCCAGTTTCAAGTTCTTAGTTGTTGTTTTTTTTAGGTAATGTTGTTTCTTCTGGAGGACCAAAACTGACATAATAAGAAATATATATTTAGTTTTATCTTGTCCTTACACATACGTTTCCATCAAGAAATATAGATATATATTGTTTTTCCTTGTCCTTATTTGAAATATTGAATATGACTGGAAATTTTAGTAGAGGGTAAGTAGCTGGTAAGATTTTTTGAAGATTAGCTCTTGTCCAGAAAACGGCAATCAGTGCACCCCTATTAATATACTCTTGCTAGCTGGCTAGGCAGTTAGCTTTTTTGTGTCCATCATGGGTCAGAGGAAATTTATCGCCAGTTGGCTGGACGAAGTTTCTACATTTCTGCGGAAATGCAGGTCGTACTTCATAATGGTCTTAAATATGATTTGGTTACCTCTAATCTTAAAACCTGCTTGAATCAAGACGTGTCCGTTTTTTTCCCCCCTCCGTCTTTCCCCTCTCCAGTCTGCTCCAGTTGGTGCTGTCCGGCCCGGTGATGTACTACAACAACATCCACACCCCTCCGCTGGCCTACAGCCCCCACGCCGCTCACTCTCCCATCCCCGCGCACCCCACTCTGCCGCCTCACACACCCCACACGCCTTTGGCCGCCCACCCGGCCCCTCACACCCAGTACCCCGCTCAGCCCTTCATGACGGGGATGCCGTTCCCCTTCCGACCCGGCCACTAAAAAAAAGCAAAACACAGACTGCCGCCCCGTGACTGCAGATATGACGAGTGTTTGAAGGAATGTTTGAATTTATGAGCGCTTGTAAATGTTTTACAGTGTATCCGCATTGAATAAATATTTTTTTACTTTACATGTGGTGTAGTTCTTGACGTCTACCACTTGTGGTCGCTGCTGCAGCTCCAAACGCACATGGTCAAAGAAATGAGGCTTAAATTTCTAATCTTTACAAATTAGAAAAACCAATGTGGCTTTTAATTACTCTTTCTGTTTGGGATTTCTAAAGCCGCATAGCATTAAAACATTTGCCAAAAAAAAGTGTTGTGTAAACTCAACTGTCGAGAGCATTCTTGAGAAATTTACTCAGGAAAAGCAAGTGGGGCAATAGAGAGGAAATTCTGTCATGATGTGACTTGTATGGTTTAGAAGATTTACTACACACACTTTACTCACACAGACTGTTGAGGAATATCTGAAGGTGGACTGTTCAGCGCTTTCCCACACTCAGCGGGGTTTCATTGCGTAACTATGAGATGTCACTATCTTCCAGCATGCAGGAGTTGAGCCCTGTTTTCATACAGATAGGATATCACCCAACAGCTTTAACACGTCCCCCCACCTTCACCCTCACTGCTCTCATTTAAGATGAAAATTGCATCATCTCCCCATCGCAGCTGCTTTCCACTTCCTCATTTCAATACAAAACAAAGATTTAGGGGAATTTCGACTTGTTACGGTAGACTAAATCTCACAATTTTCCTTTATCTTCACTTTCTTTAAGTGGCAAAGGAGGAACTGTAAGCATGAAATACTTTAGCCATGATTAGACTGCCTGCTCTTCCTTTTCACAGGTGGAATGCCTGGGCAATCGTCCAGTAATAATTACTTCTGCGCATCCCAGATCGTCTGTGCAAACACTGATTCTCTGCGTTTCATCTCGACGAGGTTGCACCTCAAAGCAAACGCAGCTGCGGGTTTGTTGCAATGTCCGCAATGTTGGGGAGATTGGGCCGCCTGCTGGGTTTCCTCCCTGCAGAGCGGGTGGGGTGGCGATAAGAATGTCTTTTTCTTGGAAAGAGATGCGTCGCTGTCGTGACGGTTGAGGTGCCTGATAAAGACGCAGTTTGAGTGAAAAGGCGGGGGCATGTGGGGGGGGGGCAGTGGCTTCTGTGGTCGCGAAGAAGAGAGGAAAGGTTTCCTCGCTTACAGATTTCTTTGGATTGTGTTTCTGTCGTTGTTTGGAAAAAGCTATGAAGAGTAGCCCAGTGTGAAAAAGTCTACAATAATTACTTTGCAATGTTTGCAGTAAATTAAGTCTTTTTCATAACTTTTTTTGATTCAGCATCACTGAAGGACCTTAAATAGTTTGTACATTGACTAGGCCTCTCAAAACCCTTAATTTTGCTATTACTTAAAGGGGCAGTATAATGTCAAATCAGCATGTTTTGAGCTTTACATCATGTTATAATGTTATTCCCTCATCAAAACATACCTGCAGTGTTGCCTTGATTCATTCATGCATGTTTGAGAAATCCTTTCATCTCCATGGCAACCACTCAGATGTACAAAACACTTAGGTGAACCTAGCCCCGCCATTAATTGCGAAGCTCCTCCTCGGAGCTGCAGTTTCTGAGCTTCCGCCTCACGGAACAGCCCTCCCTCACTCAGCTCCTTCAGACTAGCCAGCAGCAACTGGCAAGCTCCTGGTGGAGCTGCACATCTGCTGAACTCATTACGCTAGCTTCTTCTCAGCACTGGTAAAGATGTTGTTAAAGGGTTAATAGAGGAGCCATGTTGTGATGACTTCCTGAAGGCAGAGTTTCGGAAAGAGCAGGAGGTTTTAAA
This sequence comes from Xiphophorus hellerii, assembly GCF_003331165.1. Classification (NCBI taxonomy): domain Eukaryota; kingdom Metazoa; phylum Chordata; class Actinopteri; order Cyprinodontiformes; family Poeciliidae; genus Xiphophorus; species Xiphophorus hellerii. The sequence goes on from NC_045677.1 coordinate 6,013,391, forward strand.
GAGACAAACGCCCAATTTCAAGGCGTTCAATTAGGAAGTAAAATTTAACATGTTGCATTTTTATAATAACGGAAGTTAACACTTTACTGTGCTATAAAGTGGCACCTTGTAGCTAGAAAACACATTATACTGACTCTTTAAAAATGTTTTTTTTTTTTTACCCAATTTGTATTTTTGAAACACAAATTTTGACCTTATGTGATGCCTTCTGTGCTTTAGATGATTTTTCTGGGTACCTTTCTTACTTCCTGGTTGAGTTTTTCACATACTGTAGGACCAGGTTGGTTTGGAAAGCTTTTTTTCTCTCTTTCTTGAGAAATTAAATTGTTTTTTTTTATATATATACTCAAGTTATCTTTGATATTAAAATGTGTTTGAGTCTGAAACAGTTACGTGTGACAAAAAAAATCGAATGCGACTCTTTATGGGGGCAAATACATTATAAATCTCCATATACGGACCACTTAGGTGACAGTATTTATTTATAAATCTTTTTTATTTTTAAAGTTACCCAAATATTCCTTATAAATATTCTTATATATAACTGCAATATCTGCAGTTTTTCACTGAATGTGGACTTTCTCTATTTCCCAGCAGGAAACCAAAACAAACCTCACCTGTTCTCTTTGCACAAAGAGTAGTTACATGGAACAGAGTTTCCATGGTTTCAGGGGAAATTGTGGTTTATTGTTGGCCCAGCTTAACCTTGCAGGTGTCTGTGTGTGTCTGCCTGCAAACGCTGCAGCTGCAGAAAATACCTAACCCACAACCACAAGGCCAAACCCGAAATCAGATTCACTGGATCCTCCAAGCTAACCTTGCAGCAGATGTATGAACCTTACTCTGAGTGAGACACAATTGAACCATGTCAGTCATTAACTAATGGGCATTTCCACTGAAAGCTCAAGCAGCGATTAAACCGTTTTTTTTTTTTTTTAAAGCTGTTTAACCTGTTAATCCACACCCGTTATTATGATCAGATTAGAGAACGCCGTAGGTTGGAACGTATCGACCTCCTTATAGTTACTCAAGATAAGAAAGTATAAAAAAAACAAAAAAAAAACAAACTCAGTTGCAATTGTGCTACATTGAATCTGACAAGTACCGTCTAAAAACACACATATTACTTACATTTATTTACATTTTTGTCACGTTACAACCACAAATCTGGAATTTTGCTACAGTGTAATCTGATGGAACAACACAAAGGGACGCAGAAGTTTGTCTAAAAAACAAACAGAGACTTGGGACAGCTCCAAGTCGTTCAGCGTCTCTACCAGCTTTACACATCTAGAGTCTGACATCTTTGAATACCAAATTTTAAGTCTTGCCACAGATTTTCTATTGTATTTTGGTCTGAACTTTAACTAGGCCGTTCTAACATGCGTTTCTCTAAACCAGGGATGTCAAAACTCATTCTCATTTCGGCCCATATCAAGATCCTGAATGCCCTCAAAGGGCAGAATGTGTTGCTAAAACTGCCTATTAACAAAACTCTTAAAATATTACAGCTTTCTCTCCATTAGATGAGTACTTCTAAAAAGATAATAATAATATTTAACATTAAAGTAATTGGGGACTGTACATATGAAAACTAAATTTATTTGAAGAATAAAATAATACTTCAGCAGAACTGTTATCTTCAAATTATTTTTCGGCCACAGAAAATGGCTAATGCGGGCCGGATTTGGGCCGAGGGCCTCGAGTTTGACACCTAAACTGTTAAATTACAGCTCTGCCTGCCTCTTCCGACTTTACAATAATGCACTCACGCATACAGAGCCTGCGCATCCTTAAAGTCTTTAAAAAGTCTTGTATTCATGTAGCTAAAATTAAGATCTTTAAATGCCTTAAATTCATTTGAAAAAGTAAGTTGGCCTTCAATACATTAATTGCAGGTCTAAAATTTTGTCTTAACGGGAATATATAATGTATGTATTTTTTAATCTTGCAGGACTTTTCTGTCAGGCAAAAGTTTGAGTCGCACCCAAACATCTTGTGTGACTCCGCTGTGGTCCGGGCTACTGCTAGCTTACTGCTAATACCTTTGCTAGCTAGCTAACATTCTTCCATTTATCAGATTTGAGTGAGTTCAAATTTATCACTAGTTGGCTGGACGAAGTTCGTACGTTTCCAGCAGGCTTTAAATCCCATTCGTTCTTACATTTCAGTTGGCGAAAGCTGCAGAAACATAAAATTCCAACGAAATGTGTTTGAAGTTTGTTCTTGTGACACTTCGAAATGTACATTCCTGTTTTTTCAAGTCACGCTTTGTGGAATTGATTTCTTTGTAGCTAAATTCTAGACACTAACAGGTACCATAGAATTGCACAAAAATCGGTGAGGGACGGCGGAGTCCCTGAGCGAAATTCTGTGAAGGAGGTGAACGGAGCCTGGTGCCAGAAGCCCATTAAAAAGCTGTTTACATCGTTTTAAACTGTGTGATTGTGAGCGTGAGGGGGAATAAAAATAACAACAAGTATTTTGTTCCATATAACACAGTAGGAGTGTAACAGGTAAACCTTCTATGGATGCAAACTCGACTAAAAACCCACCTGTTTAGGATTGTATTTGAAACGTAATCAATTACAAATTTATTGATGGAACCTGACTTAATGTCGTGTTTTGATCGTTGATTCTATGTTGCTTTGTGTTTCTGTGTTTGATATGATGTAAAGCACTTTGAAATGCCTTGCTGCTGAAATGTGCTATACAAATCAAATTTGATTGATTGATTAACACTGGGATAGCTCGGTTTTCGACGGCTCAACAGGGCCAAAAGGCCGGAGTCCACCCTGACGACTCTGATGGCTCAAATTAGCATCCCTTCTTCAATTGTAAATGTGGTCGTTGACCGTCAGGCCAGAAGGTAGGAGTGTGAATAGTCCATGTTGGGGGTGGGTATCTATGATACCAGCAGGAGATCAGGTCTCCTGTAGGTAATGCTCTTCAGTTTAGTTTTGAAGCATACATGAAGTGTTTTTGGAGAGATGTGACTTTTTGCAGCTGATCCATGATGTTGTGCTGCATTATCCAGGTCATTTTGCCAAATGTACATAGAGTTTGCAAAACATAGAATCTGTTTCAAAAAATATGCAAAGGTTTTTCTAAAAGAAATTAGTAATGTTTCTCTTTGAAATAAAGCTAAGAGGGTTTAGAATTACAGTTTAGAAATAAACTAACCAAATTAATTGTGTTGATCCACCTCAAAAAAATCATGCAAAAAGTGTAAGCAAAAGAAATCTGGGAGACTTTGCACATGCAAATTTGCATGCAGCCTTTTGTGCTGTGGAGGATAAATAGGTGACTGCTTCACCTATTTAGTTCACAAGAACTAATGGCATTTATTTCAGTCATAATCTTGCGGGGGGTGACCAAGGTTCCATCACTATGTGACAGCTGGTCAGCAAACCTGGCAAACATGATTGACATGGCAGCACTGAATGCACATGTGCTTTATCAGGCATGCATTGGGGTGCAGGAGAGACGGGTGGACTTCCTGGTTGAGCTTGCAAAAGAGTTCGGTAACTCTCATGTGAGTGAGAAGAAGGCACACAAGGAGAAACTGCTTCGGCAACAACCTTCCACACCCAGCTCAGGCAAAAGGGCGAAGTGTCAGGTCAACCATCGATGCAGGATGCGTGTCCTGAGGCTGAAACATCATCAGTGACCCCTCACACCCCCACCATGGACTGTTCTCCCTGCTGCCCTCTGGAAAGAGGTTCTGCAGCATCCGGTGCAGGCCCACCTGGTTCCGAAACAGCTTTTTCCTACTTGCCATCAGACTGCTGAACTCTTAACTGGACTGCACTCAAAAACTGGTCTCCACTTTATACCTTGCACATGTACAGAGCTAAATAACTTCTATTTTACTGTCAGTCCTGCACTTTATATTTTATATTTATATTTATATTCATATTTTATACTGTTGAAAATGACAACAAAGTCAGTCGAAGTCGAAGTCGAAGTCTAAGGAACAATTGTGCAACTGTGAGATGCGTTGAGGCCATTACCAGGGTACTGATAAGGTAATGGCCCTATTTACTGAACAAAAGCACCTGCTAGATAAAATCCTTCAGGCCAGTTGGACTATCGAAGCCGAAATAGGTATACGTCAAAGTGGACTAACTCAAGCTATTCTAGTGTTGATTGATAGCAGCAGCCCTCCAAGTAGCAGGATGTAAAAAAAACAGTGCTGGCTTATGTAACAGAACGCAATAATGCTTTCAAAACAGCTTTTTGCTTCTTTTCCCCCTAGCAATGTTTTTGCTAAAAATGATGCAGGTGTTACAGACAGTTCCTCTATCTTGACTACAACAGCAACTTGAAAACCACCTGAAAGAATGCTGCTCTTGAACAGGAAATGAACAGGAACCTGGGAGCGAATTTACTGTCAGGCACCATAATGAAGGCCTGTCCGGTTATTTCCTTTTTTTTACCCGAGACGTTTTCGAATTAAAGAGCACAAGCACTGCGGTCTCTGTGGGACCACCCTCATTAGTTTCCTTTAAAGACGAGAACCCTGCCAAGGTCGCAGCCTGGGAATCCTGAGCTTAACTGTCTTTACCTCAAAGGCGGCTCCTGAGTGTTGACACAACACGGTTTTTAGAGGGATTTTGTGGCATTGTGGGAAACACAAGTTCTTCCTTTCTCATAACTCCTCTTGGAACCTGCTTCTTCAAGTCAACTGAGGCTGATTGTAATGAGCTCCTCGTGTTTAGGTGTGCTCTGCTTAAAACTGTTCTGATATAATTTGGAATAATCCGTGCGCTGTTGTAGCTTATCTCTTTAGCCTTGCTAGCAGTAGATTAGCAGCAAATGCAGCTAACAAGCGGACCCCTTGTACAAATAAAGCATGCTAAACTCTATGTTTAAACCAGCAGCATTCTAACTGAGCTTTCACGAGTCTGAGGAGTAGTACTTAGTTTTTTTAAAAACAGTTTCTCTTTAAAGAAGCCGTTTTTGTTTTCAAAGGCCTGCAATCTGATTGACGCCTGCGGTGTAGATTCAACTTGCTCTACAGTTGAAACTCAAGTTTCAACTATCAGTATAATGCCGGAGGAATGGTCTGTTGGTGAAGAATAAGATTGAATTGCCTGCTCTGTAAACAACCGCTAAAAATTATACTGGAGGAATCCAAGTTGATGGGAGGAAGCCCAAATGGATCACTGAAGGGAGATGAGAGTCAACCAGAATGACGCATAGAAAGGCAATGGCAAGGCTAAAATCATCTATGGATTTTGTAAGACTAAGAAAAGGTTTTTCTTTAACTGTTAAATGCAAATATGAACTATTTAAAAAGCCAATGTATGAAGTCGCATCTCTCTGGAAAAAAAAATTGCACAATAAAATAATTCATACTGCTTTATACAAAATAGCTGAACTACACGGTACTATCAAATAAAACATTTTCTCAAAGGAGGATGTTTTTCTAAAGTGGGGCCAAAAGGGAAAAAAAAAAAAAAGATGTTGTGTTTTGTAACAATTTCAGAATCTTGCTGCACTTTTTTAGCCTGAAAATACAGAACTTTTTCAAAGGGTCCGGTTAGAGCCAACTAGCTTGCGGTTTCGCTTTTCTGAGAAAACAGTTGCCTCACTCCTTTCAGACAGCAGGAACTTTGTTGCAGCGGTGCGAGTGCCGGCCGCAAAAACAGTGGAAACGTTCGGATCGGTCTGAACGACGTTACCCGTGACCTGACGACAGTGAGACCTGTGATCAAACCGAGGGCCGGGGGGCGGAAAAAAACGACTCGGTTACATTTCACTCTGACACTCGTCTCTCCTCCGTGGCAACGTCACATTCTTGACCTTAAACATTCGTGCAACCATATCAACCACTTACAATAAAATATGTCCTGAACTTTTGGGGTTCTAAATGCTTGACTGTGGGAAAAAAAAAAAAGAAGTGTAGGCACGTGAGTGTAACTTTACGTCTTCTAAAAAAAAAAAAAAAAAGTTAGATTTTTCACACCTTCACTGTATTTGTACTCCTAAAATGTGAGGAAGTTTCCCAAAACTTCCTCACATTTTGTCCAATCACAACCACAAACTTTAATATTTACAGGAGACAGACCAAAACACAGCAACGCATAATTGTGAAGTTATAGAATACGTGGTTTTCAAGATGTATTAGTCTGATATAGACGACACGCATTCATTCAAACATCCATCGGACTGTGTCCTAGAAGTAGATCCACACTTCACTTATTCACTTGGTTACTTTTTGGGGTTGTGTGCCTGTCATGTTACATGTAATAAATCATTAATTTTATTTGTTAAAAAATAAAAATAAAAATCTTGAAAGTGTGTCGGGTAATTATTTTCATCCCATCGTAGGCCATACTTTTTAGAACTACCTTTTAGAAAATGTGTCAACCATCTTGACACTAAAACTTTTGACTGTACTTCTTTACAAAACGACTTGAATTCAGTCAGACTGGATGAAAAACTTTTACGTTTTGGATTTAAGCCAGACTTTGACTGGGCCGTTCTTACCTCATAAAAAGGCTTTGATCTAAACCAGGAGTGCAAAACTCAGTTTTCATTTTGGGCCGTATCAAAAATCTGGAAGTTTTTTGTAGGGCCGGTTGTGCCAGAATATATTGATAAAACCAATGAAACTGTTAAGATATCAATAAATAGCTGTTCCTCCAGGATTTTGTGATTGTTTTAGTCTTTTTGTTTCGTAAGGAATGTTTGTAAGGAATCTTTACAACATTTGTGCTAATGTGTGATGCCAAATGTGACTTTTTAATTACTCGCTGTATCAAGTTACAGACCGTCACTTGACATCAGGTGGGGCTGAGGCAGCATTCACTTAAACTCAACGTTTTTGACCAATTTTGAGAAAGAATGTGGAGATTTGTTGATTTTGTGTGAATTTATTGGTGTCATTTGGAGCCTAGAGGGCCACATTTGGCCCCCGGGCCTTGAGTTTGACACATGTGTGACCATTCCTCTGTAGCTCTGTGTTCATGGCCATTCTCTCCCAGAAAGGTGAACCTCCATTCCCAGTCTACAGTTCTTCCTGTTATTGGTGCACCACACTTTTTCCTTCCGTTTGACTTTCTCTGAAAATCGTGTAACATTTGAACAATATTCAGATTTCCTTTCTTTTTTTTTTTTTTTTCTATTCACAATGTTGGGTAACACAGAACCGTCACGCGGGAATCTGAAGCCAAGCAGAGACGGTACCAGCTGTTCTCTAATGCTCACAAATTGCACGTTATAGGAAGAGGAGCCGAGCGTAAACACGTTATTATTGAAGTCACACAAAAGGAGAGATTAGAGGTGCAGTCACGTAATCTCCTCCGAGGCTGTTTTCGCTCAGTCGTCATCAATGATTAAAACGTAAGGGCAAATAAACACAAGTACGAACTGTTTAAAATGTTTTTTTTTTTTTTTAAACCACTCAAAGAACTGCCAAATTTCTGTTTAAGGTTTTACTAATAATTCACCACCAGTGGCGACAGGTTCACCCCCGGCCCGCCAACGACGCCCAATCCACACAGGCTGTTGATTTGTCAGCCCATGTCTGCGCGGACATCCAAACGATCAATTTGTTCTTGCTGCTGAGTCATGACTTGTGTGCATTATTTATTTATTTATTTATTTATTTATTTATTTGTGCTTTATAAAGTCTGAACAAAATACCCTCCTTTTATTTGCAAGGTTCGGGTTCAGCGATAGAGGGCAAATGGTTAGCAGGTGCAGGGTTAAGGTTTGAACTTTAAGCTTTAACTCGAGCTGTTCTATATTAATCCTGCGTGTTAAAGGAGAAGGTCTCAGACAACGCAACTGGAAAAAATGCACAAAAAAAAAAAAGAATCAGTGTGGCTGAGTCAGCTACCAGCCGACAAGTTGGGTTTTTTTTTCTTTTTTCCCCCCCTTACCACATGCTAACGTTTTCACAGCTGCTGTAAGAAAAAAAAAAAAAGATTATTACTGGAACATTGGGTCTGACGAAGCAAAATAAGGTCCCTGGCAGATAGTAATGTGTTTGCCTTCACCTCAGGGTGAGCAGACGGTGGAGGACGCCAATCTGTCTGCGACCTGTTGGCGAATTGTTTTTTCAACTGAGTTCAGATGGACCGACCTTTGAAGCCCAACGTAGAAGTGTCATTTTGTTTTTTCTTTTTAAAGGGGAAAAACATACTTAAAGCAACAAAAAAAAGAAAAGAAAAAAAAACATAAACAGGTCATAAAGTCCTTAATTTTAGGTTTACATCTATCTAAAGTGAGTCTCGTCAACAAACAGATCTTAATGCATTTAAAGCAGGGGAAAGTACTAATTATGATGCGCTTGAGCCTCCGTCAATGCTAGGTTACCACTGGCTCTGACATGCATTATAGACTAAACAGCCATTTCAGTAACTGGAACTGCTTTGTTATGTTTGGGTACAAGAAAAAAAAAAAAAAAAAAGTCAGTAGGATCTGTTTTCTGATTACACAAAGTGCTAGATTTTAACTCATAAAATGTGACAACAAAGTATTCATGCATTTTATTTGGACATTTCTTTTGCTTTGATAACCCAGAGTACAAATTACATATGTTTTACATTGTAGCCAATTGCTAAAGATGATCCCATTCAAATAGATTATATTTATCCATTTTACACGTGCATTATGTTCACCAGGTTACATTTTATTAATAAAATGCAAGTACAAAGCGTCTGCCCAATGAGCAGAGCATAAACACCGAGATGAAAGCGAGAGAAGTCTTATTTCTGGATATGAATCGGATATGTTTGTCTTGTTGAACGTGCTCAGTCGAAACTGTTTATTTCATAAAAGGATTTTTTCCTGTGAAGGTGACCTCGCTTCACCTCTAATGCTCTTTTTTTTTTTTTTGGCTCTAAGGTTGGACAAAGAAGGCGTTTAACTTTTCTATTCTGCAATGAACTAAAACTAGATTACTTCATTAAAATAAAGCTGCTGAAGCTGATTTACTTCCCCCAAACCCACCGGCTTTTTCAGTTTGTCACACTGTATGAAAGAGCACGTGGCCTCAAGCAAACCGGCGTTGTATGGCAGGCTGTTTTGACATAAAATCTGTTTCGTCTGAGCATCAGTAATTACATTCCAGACATCTAAAAATGGGGTTTTGACTAGACACAGCTACATTTCGACTATCTGTATTAAAAAAAATTGCACGTAAGCCCCATTAAGCTGCCACATAGCTGTCCAAACAGTTGCCTGCAGAGTTTTGGGTTTCCTGCAAAAAAAAATTGCCATAATGTAGAAAGAGCTCAGCAGCAAGTAATGTGCAATTTTCCATTCTGGAATTTTAACTTATCATAATAACATTTCTAAATATCTCTCAGTTAGTTTTGTCGTGACGTTTTTTGCTTTCAGGTTTTCTGCAATTTAATTCGTCCTAGTTTAATTTATATGTCTAAAAATGCAGTTAATATATAGTTAGTTATAATGTCATTCGCGATGTCTTTAATTGGAACTGTGACTAGGCAGAACAAAAAGTGCGATATCTTAAAATTTGTTTGACAAGTCACAATTTAATTGTTGATATCTGAATTAAGTGTTACAGACTGTCAGTAGTTAATTGCAGATATGTGTGAATTTAAAGCTTCCGTACAGATTAATGGTACATCTGACATAATTTCTTCTAGTCAGAATGTAATTAGAGATATCTCAATTAGGTAATTTATTTCAATTTACTAATACGGGTGTAGTCAAAAACAGTGACGTGCGGTGAGGTTCATAGCTGGTGAGGCACTGACGTCATCAGAATCAGATTTGCAAATAGATGCATAGATTGACAGCAGTTTACAGGTTATGTTTCACTTCTGCATTCTTACACATACAAACTGTAGCTCACAAAACACACATTTCCTTAAAAAACAAAACAAAATAAATGTTATTACTGTCTTACCTGCTTCGATTGAAAGTCCACTTGAGAAAACTTTTTTAGTGTTGTAATGTAGTCATCCATGTCGAAAGTCGGGATAAGCGAGAGGAAAAAAATCACTATCTCTATTATAATCTATCGCTGCACTTGACTTGCTTCCCGAATCGTTTAGCCTAGCTCGCTGTCACTTACTCGGCAGTTGAGGAGTGAACAAGACGAACGTCTGGGATCTTGAGCGCCCCCTGCCATGAGGCAAGAGAACTGCCTGCCTCACCTCGAACCTGTTCTCTGCCGTTTATAATCGCTCATTACACGAAACACGTTACACAAACACAGTTGGTGACAAAAAGCACTGTACATTATATACATAAGCTAAATTATTGGAAATAAGTTCACATATTAAATTTGTTTAAACCATTTTATTGACGCCGTACAGCAACTTGCTCTCTCCGCTTAGCAGCCAGCGCAGAGCCAGGGGTTGCGCAATCCAAGGTGAGGCAGAGCTCGCTGCTGCCTCACCGGCATCGCTTCCAAGCATTTGAATGGGAAAATAAGAAAATTCAGCGATTTTGAACAAATAAAAATCGAAATTGGTGAAGCTACATGAAAAATAAATATTTTTTAGTACAAACCACCGGATGAATATAACAATTTAAATTACTTTATGATTATATATTTTCTTTCTTTCCATGATGGCTGGTGAGGCACTGCCTCACCTGCCTCCCCTGACCGCACGTCACTGGTCAAAAAAAAAAAAACAATCTCGGATTTCTGGAACTTACGTGTACTGTGGAGTGAAACCGATTTCATGTCGTAACGGCCGGCCATACAAAACAAATCTCGCGATACGTGACTGTGACGTTTATGAGATAAAACTCGAAGCCGCGTGGTCCGCACTCAAGGGCATCCGGACCGGCGCGCGAGACCCAGGCAATTCGACAACGTACCGCTCAGGCTTCATCGTGTCCGGGACCGACACCGTGGTTGTTCTGCACAGGCGTGAAGGTGGGTGTCTTTATTACCAGGTAATACACGCCAGCTGATAAAGTCTTGTGCTGGAGGCGACACAGGTTCAAATGCTGGCGCGTGGAAAAGTCAAACCCCCCCACTTTTTATAAATCCGTTAAAAGTAGTAAATTGTAATAATAATTGCCCAGCTGTTTTAAAACAGCATTTTAAATGCTCAGCAGAGTTCATAATGACCTGCGTAGCAATTCATTCATTGTACAGTGAATATGAAGGCACCTGCTCGCTCGGAAATACACGCCGCCTTCCTGCTTCTGAATGCTGGCAGGCAGCCTTCAGGTTGTCGCGGTGTCAGCGTGTAGGACGCCATAACTCAGGAAGCAGGTAGTCACGTTTAACAAACCTCCCCTCCACCCCTACGCCAACTTGATATTGTACTGATATAGCGCTACTAAAGTCGGCTACAGTTTCGTTTACTGACTCCCAGCACAGCGCTGTCCCGGAAGTGCCTCGTGTCCACTGCTGGAACCTCACGACCACTCTCTCTTTTTCAAACTAACTTATTTTTTTTTTACCTGTCAATTTGAGCAGTAATGTATCTACTTGTATCTTAAGGCAGCCAGGTAACTGTAATGAAGCCAGTTTTCTGTCTTTTTTTTCTTTCAAAGAGAAACAAAAAGCTCTGAAATGTGTAATTTCAGTCTAAAACAACCTTTAACCTTATTTTCACAATGTAACATTGCATTCAGGTGGCATGAAGTAAAATTGCTCAATCCTCAGAGGTAAAAAAACCCCCCCAAAAGACAAACTATCAATTTGTTGCTACATATTATGCAGCCCTGCAGAGTGGGATTTGAGCGCCCCAGTCTCCTGGTTCTGACTTTTTTTTTTTTTTTCTCAGGGTTTACTTGGAGCTTTCCTCCAGTGTGACTCTCACATGATTTACCACCACACAATGGCTCCTAAGCACTCCTCACCCTCCGTTTACAGTCATTCCCCCCTCATCACCATCTTTCCCTATATTTTCTCGTTCGTCCTCTACACAACAGAAATTGAGCACCTCGTTTGTTTGACATTTGACTATCGTTTGCTCAATCTCTGGAACGTTAGACGAAGTAATTAAGATTTTATGTCTTCGACGCAAAGATATTCGATCTACATGTGTGATTTATTACAATTTATGTGGAACAAATAAGTGCATCGTTACATTAATTTTTTTATTTTATTTTTTTACCTTCATGTATTGCTTCATTTATGTCAAACTGTTTTTTTAAAGGTGAACATGCAACATTTTATCGAGACAAATATCCAGCTGCCTCTGTTATGCCTTCTGGGAATTCATGGGTGTAGCGTTTCCTCGTGCCTCTTACACAATTAGGAAGACGATGATTTTTTTTGGTAAGCAAGAACTTGAAGCCTGTTCCTGATGGGAAGAAGCGCTGTGTGTGTCGCAAAATGTCACGAAAGGAAAGACAAATAAACATTTATGTATTTAATAGGCTCGATTTATCGCTGCAGCAGTCGTTAATTGAAGGTGCATCTTTTTAATTTATTTCCTTATTTTTGACCTGCTGATTGGATTTTGAGCGATTCAGATTTTTGTTGCTAAAACCAAACCCAACAAAAATGAGAAAAATGCACTTTAATGAGAAGTATTGGACGAGCAGTGTTCAAATAAGGCGCTCAAATGTTCATTAAAGTACACATTGATGTATTAATGAGTGAAAATGATAGGTTTTTAGTTTTGATGCATCTTTATAACAAAGCTGATGAGCACCATGAGTAAAAATTCACATCTCTTATCTGATTGGTGCTTTTCTATTAATAGTTGAACATGTAACGGTGTTAGTTGTGGCAAAGAATCTTTAATTTAATTTTTAATTCTTATCCTTTCTTAATATTATGACAAAACTCTGTTGCAACCTGCCTGAGAAACCTTTTTTTTTTTTCTTTACTAAGACCAAAGCAGTTTAGCTACTTTTTAATCCCATCTGACACCACTCAGCGCTGCGCTCCCCTCATCTGTTTTCTTGGTAAACCTTGAAGTTAAACTTGTGCATCTTTCCTTGGGAGGAAAGACAAAAAAAAAAAAATCAAAACCGTAACATGTAAAGTCTCAGTAGAAGAAATGAACAGCTGTTTGCCTTTTTGGGTTTTATTTTAAAAACCTTGACTACAAGCTAATCTCCTGCCAAAGCTCGGAGGAGCACGGCGTCCGGCACACCGCGCTCCGCCAAGGGTGGGACTCGATTTTTATCCCGCTATCTGGCACGCACACACACACACAGACACGTGTCCGAAAGCTCTTAAAATCAGCTACCGAGAAAAAAAAAAAAGCTGCAAGGGTTTAAACTTTCTGGTGAAGCACAAACAGACGCTTCATGTTTGCATACGTTTGAATGCACAATGAGATCATTTTTCCAGTTTTTGTGATCCATAGGTCTGAAAAGGAGCAGTTTAATTTGCCAATCTGATTAACGAATTAGCCCCGAAAAGTCCGGTATTCTTGGTATGTGAGATTAGAGAGGGGCTTTGCCCACCTTGGAGGGTAAATCCAGATTTCCTGTTCGTCTCATCCTTACCTGCTACCACTTTTCTAGCCACCGTTTTGACAGAGAATCCAGTCTTTTCCTTGGTGATCTTTACAACTAATTTATAGTTGCTTTTAAGAGAGGAGAGGTCATCTCCACGGCACCCATGCAGGTTAGAAGGTCAAGGTTGGCCTCCCTGCCGAGCCAGACTCTAAAGTTAGCTGTGCTTCACAATGCCTAGAATAACAAAGTGTTTCCAGAGCGAGGCGCTTCCTTATTTGATTCAGCCATGCAACGGACTCATCGGTGGAAGTCGATTATTTTTATCCGTCCTGCTTTTAGAAGAGGAAGCGTTGGGTGTTTTGGTTCTGCCGTAGTATCGTCTGCTAGCCTTTGATTCAACCTCAAAGTTCCTCATACAAAGTTTGAATATGGAGCAATCTATTGGCATAGTGTGAGAAACATGAGTGAAAATACTTTAAAAGAAAATGTAAAATATGATTCAAATTCTCTTATTTAAAACAGGGAAGCTTTAGTTATACCTGCTGCTGCCACAATATCTATAATAATTTTTAGTATAGCTTAATCCTTTTATAATAATGCTACCACAAGTATTTATGTTTGCTTCATGAACCGTGGAATTATGCTAGATTTTGGTAGCTTTCAGTGTGTTTTGCATGGAGTACGATACCTTATTGCTGCGCTTCACCTTATAGAATAACTTTACAGTTGGTCTTAAACTCGTATGTCAAAAAGTAAGGCCTTAAAATGTCTTGACCCCATTTTTAAAAGAGTAAATTGACCTTAAGAATGTTAATCACAGGTCTTAAATGTTGTAGTGGCAAAACTGTTTAATCTTGCAAATCCTGTGTAGCATATGTACTGGTACTGGACTTCTCTGTCGCATAAACATTTGAAATGCACACAAACATCATCCCATTCTGTGACTTGAAGTGATTGAGGCTACTGCTTACAAGCTGCTAATACACCCTTGCTAACCAGCTAGCTTACTTGCGTCTGTTACGGGTAAGTGTAAATTTATCGTCAGTCGGCCGAACGCCGGTCGTTTTTGCTGTTAGCTTACTGTCACGTTCATTCTGTGCAAAAATGCTCAGCACTACTACTTTTAAAATTTTGTGTTGTACGTTCCTGCTGTGATTCAGGTCTTAAAAAGCCTTTAATCTGAGTTGCTGTAATCTGACCTGCAGAAATTCTGCTCCCCGACCTCAAACTGCGGCTGTAAAACCGTTGAATTAGAGAAAGAGATGAACACTTGTTTAGTTTCCACACAAAATGCCATATGTAAGCAAGGAAAAGTCTTTCAGCCAGCTGACTGGCAGTGTGGAGCAACATCTGGCTTCTTGTGTTCTCCGTAAAACCACAGAAAACGTAAATTTTTTTATTGCAAATGAAGATCATTTTGTGGCTAATAAACCATTTTAAATAACTTTTACTAGAATTTACCCTAATTGGCAGTAAGTCAGTAATTGTACTTGGCAAATTATTTCCTTTAAAAAGCCAAAGCGATTGGTTTTAATCAATGTTGCAAGTGTGCTGCTGCTGTATCCCAGTGTTTACTTATTGCTGCAGACGCGTAACCTTCAATCATGTTTTCACACGTACGGCGAAGGGTTGAAACCACTTCAGTGACCTTACCAAGACTTTGATAAACACGTGGCTTTCTAGAGATTTTAGTGTTTGTTTGCTCTTCAGGGTGAGCCAGAGGGTCAAAGGTCACGGCCTTTGAACAAAGATTAATTAACCCAGTTTGTTTGCTGTTGACTCCAATAGCCCTCTTTTCATTTCATAGCCGCTGAAGGATTTGTTCACCTGTTTCAGAATGAGACACAAATATGGCTGCTTGTTGTTGAGCAGATGTAGTAGGATGATAATAAATGCCAAATAAGGAAGAAGACATAGGGAAGCATTTTGTCTCCTGCTTTTTCGAACAGCTTAGCATAAACCACCAACTGTCAAAGTAAATAAAATGAATTTTTTTGTGTAAATATTGCAAAAGAATTTCAACGTCTACTCAGACAGAATGCAGATTTAAAAAAAAAATCAAAAAACGTTTTGTTGAGCTAAATACGACGGACACGTCTGTGTTCCTGGTTCGATTGCAGCGCTTCAAGTTCCCATAACATAAAGATGTTTTTATATGTGATAACTGGTCGTGTTTTGTCTTCTTGACCTCTCCTGTCCTCATAGGAAAAAGAAAAAAAAAATGGCGGTGGAAGGTCATGAAGAAGCTGAGTGGTGTCTGATTGCAGTGAATCCCTGAGTGCTCAGAAACTCTATATCACTCCGATATTTTTTATTTATTTTTTTTCAGTTTTTCGATCGGCTCAGAGGAGAATGATCTGCCTGGCTCTTATTCCTCTTCTTGTTGATATTTTATAAATAAAACTGATCCTCTGCTTGGACCGACTGATGATTTCTCCCACTGAGGCGCGCTGAGGGCCGGTCCGTTTCTGGACCCTGACGGTCACTGAGTTCACATCGTAGCACTGAGTCCGCGCTAACCTGAGCAGCACACTGCTCTTTTGTGTTCAAAAACGGGGGCTTTCTTTCAAGCTGGCCACACAGGAAAACCCCAGGTGTGTTTTGACAAGAGGTGGGAACACTTTCTTTGGAAACAGAACTGTTTCCTGAGTTTAACAGGAACATGTTTGTGACTGAAAGTGCTGAAAGATAAGTGAAAATCTACACGCAGCAGAAGCGGTTCACCGACTCTTCTGGAGAGTTGAGCAGGTTTTGAAAGTGATACAACGTAACTGTTGTTTTCAGAGTCTGGGAATCTAAAAGTCGTATTCTTTGTGTTTGTTGCTTTAGAGTCCTGAGAAGCAGAGATGGAACAAGCAAGGTCAACAATATCCAAAATTGTAAGTATTGTATCTGAACTTGTCGATATTTGATCAGATTTCATGTTCATATTGTTGCTACCTCTGAGAAAACTGCAACACGCCTAAGCTGGGAAAGTGATGAATCTGGAGAAATTAGCTGTTTTTCTCAGTGTTGCTTGATGTGTTTTAAAAATTTTTTTATACATGAATATATTCATATAAAAGCCAGATCAAAAACCAGATAGAAATTAATTACAAATTCATTTTACTGTGCAGATTTTCCAAGTTTCCTTTTCTGAGGAATTACAGGTTATTCAACATTTCACAGAATCCTGCTGGGCATTCACAATAGTATGTCAGACCAGAATAGAAACTGTAAAACATTCCTTCAGCGAGAAAAGTCAAAGCAAAACCCTAATCCACAAAGTTGGGGGAAAACACTAAAAACAGGGCGTCCTCATGTCTTTAAAAAGTCTTAAATTCATGTATCAGAAAGTAAGGCCTTGAAATGTCTAAAGTTTATTCAATAAAAACATTAAGTTGATCTTAAATACATTAATCACTGGTCTTAAATTTTGATGTGGCCGGGCTGTTTAACCTCATGAATGCAGTTTAATTTACTTTTTCACAAGGGACTTTATTCTTCATGTAAAAGACTGATTCACTCGCTTACATCTTCATTCTGTGACTCGAGGCAGTTGAGGCTACCGCTAACCTTGCTAGCTACCCATTTAGTTTTGTTACACCCATCGTGGGTAAGTGCAAATGTATTGCCTTTTGTACATTTTTGTTGTGATACAGGTCTTAAATTTCAGTCATAATAGTATTTTTAAAGTCTTAAAATTCATGTATCTAAAATTAAGGCCTTATAATGTATTTGGGTTATTAAATGAAGTTAACTTGGGTTTAAATAAGTTAATTACAGGTCTTTTGATGTGGCAGGACTACTTGATCTCATAAATGTAGTTTAATGGGGGTTTTCATACGGGACTTTTCTGTCTGTGTAAAGTTTGAGTCACCTGAAGACATCTACATTGCATTCTGTGACTTGAGGCAAAGGAGACTACTGCTAACTAGCTGCTAATATAGCCTTGCTAACTATTTTTTCCACATCCATCATGAGTAACTGCAAATGTCACCCATGTGTTGTCTTTTGTACATTTCTGTTGCATTACAGGTCTTAAATCTCCTTCATAATTGTCTTTAAAAGTCTTAAATTTGAGTCAGTGAAACCTGTGGAGACCCTGAAAAAAAGAACATGACCCTGACCCTTTCTAACCCACAAGATACGTTATTATTATGATGATAATGAAGTTGAAACAAACTGATTTGTGCAGCTAGAGTGTGCTGTACTTCAATTCTACCCAGATTGGACGCATGTCAGACAAAAGACGGACAATGTCTGCGTTTAAGACGAACGAGGGTCAGCAGGGCTCCAGGCTTCCTCTGAGGGTTTTCCAGCTGGTGTAACACGAGCTAACTCTAATCCTTTTATTCCCGTCCCCTCCTTTTCTTAACCAGTTTAACGGTGAGCCGCACACCTACACGCGCTTCAACCTGACCCAGAACATGGAGGGCGACACCAGCCAGGTGGAGATGAAGCTGTCGCCGGACGTGGACGAGGAGGTTGGGGAGAACGGCGTGGGAGACAATCGTCATCATCACAACTCCAACGGCAGACCCTACATGGTTCAAAAGCTGCAGCGCACGCCCAGGAACTTGTGCTACATGGTGTGTGGCGTCCTCCTCATCTTCATCATCGGTAAGCTGGAGGCACTAAAGAAGGAATGTTAGATGCACTGATCCGGTATTAATACCTGTATTGGTCCCGATATTGACAAAAATTCTAGATCATGTATCGTGACAATGTGCCCTGTCTATAAGAGCAAATCTATTCAGTCTAATTCTATGCTGTGTGCCCTGAGTGATGTCATACTTTATTTATTTTAGGTTATATTTAGAATTCCTATTTGTACTTGCTGAACCATTTGTTGTAGTTCATTTTTTACATTTGTCAGCCTATTGTCATTGCCAGTTTATTGTTTTTAAATTAGCTGTTTTGCTCCCAATTCCACTGATTGAACAAATTAAAGTTTTGCTTTTTCACATTTCACCAAGATTGTGAAGCTATTGGTGTATTTAATTCAGCACATTTATGTCTGTGTTCAGGAAAAGAAACGAAACATTTCAAGTAGGGCTGGATAATAAATCAATCACAATTTATGTCTTGATGGACAATATCAGTAGACATTTCAATAATTTCACTGAAGTCAGATTTAGAAACTCATTCTGGCTCTAAATCGGCTAGATAGGAAAAGGTTCACTCTCGTTACCTAGCAACAACCTGTTAAATAAGTGGCGCAGCAGCAGTTCAAGGTTTTGCCACCGTGTAGAAAGTCTGATATTGTGATAAATTTCTCAGCCTCCTAGTTTTTAGTCAGTTCATCAATGTTTTTGTGTATCGGATTGGTATCGATACTAAACCTCAGATATCGGTATCGGAAGTGGAAAATGTGGAATCATTGTTAAATTTGTCATGCCATTTTAGTTTTCTTTACGCTTTTTCTTTAAACCTAAATCCACTGGCTTCTTCCAGGGTTCTTGATCGGCTACATGACTAATAAGAAAAAGGAACTGGCTCCCGTCTGCGCATCCTCCATCAGCGTCGTCAATGACGACATTCCCCGCGAGACGGGCGCCGCGCCCCTCATGGACTGGGACGATGTCAAAAAACTCCTGACTGAAAAATTCTCTGCTGCCAAACTAGAAAAAGTTTTGAGGTGATCAGAAAGTAAAGAAAATAAAATAAAATTTGAACTGTTACTTTCATTGCATTCCAGGTGTGTAACGGTGTTTCTATCCTGTCGTAGTGAGTTCTCTCATAGCAACCACAGGGCCGGTTCTCCTCAGGATGAATCCCTGGCAAACCGAGTTCTCCAGAGGTTCAAGGACTACGGCATGAAGGCCTGGACGGACGAGCACTTCATCAAGGTCCACGACCCGCCGGCAGTTGGCTACAACACATTCGTCTTCAAGAACGCGTCAGAGGAGCGTCCCAGGGGATTCCTGTCCTACAGCGCCGTCGGATCAGTACAGGTCGGCAACAAAACGGAGAGAAAAACCTGAAAACGCCTAACGCGTGTAAGTAACCAGAACGCTGCTGCGCTTCCAGGGCGCGGTGCTGTACGCTCATTACGGCGAGGACAACGACTTCCAGGTGCTGTTGGACAGAAACGTCAACATGAACGGCAGAGTTATGCTGATCAGAGCCGGAAAGATCAGCTTCGCTGAGAAGGTGACCGGTTTAAAACAACAGCTACTTTGTCATTTGTTACATGTTTATTTGTGAATCAAACACATTTCAGATCTGGGTTTCTTTGTGATTCCAGGTTGCCAACGCCGCCAGAATGAACGCCTCTGCTGTTCTGATCTACACAGACCCGAGTGATTACAATATCAAAGGGGACATCGAGATCTACGGACATGTGAGTGACTCGCCTGATGCTAAATCAGTCCGTTGAGATGAAATCACAGAACGATGCAAAACACTCTTATGGGTCTCCTTAAACCTGCTGGTCAGTCATGCACAGAAATGCTCTGATCACTAAGTCAATATTTTTGGCCGCTTTGCCACGTCCTGCTGGGAAATGACATCAGCATCTCTTTAAAGCTTGTCAGCAGAAGGAAGCATGAAGGCACCAAAGCTTCCTGGTAGACGGCTTCGATGACTCCACAAATAATCTTCATCCTGAATCTGGAACCTCAATTTCTTTTCATCACTAAATAAGTTATTTTTCTTTAGCCCAGTAGAAAAACACCCTAGAAACACCAACTCGAGCACAAATCACACTTTGTGAATCTCTTCAAAAATCTTGAAGAAACTTTGCTTCACAAGCCTCACTTCCAGCCACACCTTTTCCTTCCACTCAACTTTCCATTAATGCACTTGAATACAGACGTTTGTGAGCAGCCAGTTGTTTTGGCAGTGACTGTTTGTTGCTCCGCCCCCCTTGTGCAGAGCGCACTGTGAAGGTACTCTATGACTTTATAGGCCAAAAACCTAACATTCATGTCTTATAAATCTATATAAAACCAATAATAAATTGTTTATAAGTAACAGAATTTGAGATTCTATTAGTTGCGAGCTATAATAATCAAAATGAACAGAATTAGAATAGAGTATGTAATTATGCCCATTTAATCTATTTTGAGTTTTACTTTGTGTTTCTGATGCTGTTTATTTAGTTGATTCGGTTTGTGGTGTTTAGTCTTGAATGGCTTAAATTATTCCTACATTGGGAAATTATTTTATTTCATTTATTTATATTAAATGTATATAAAAATTATAATCAAGTTTAGTTTTTTTTGTTTTTTTCCTGTGGAGCAAGTTTATGAAACCAGCAACTGGCCAGTGGCTTGGTTGATGCTGGAGCGCCCTCTGGTGGATATTTGCTTCTGTCAATTCTTCTTGTAGTTTAGTGCTGCGTTCCAATCAAACACACTTTGCGGGTCAGAAACGCGTCCAGTACCTCAAGTTGGACGCTTGTGCGCTTTGAAGTCAGATGATTTGATATCAAGTGTAAAAAATCACTACAGATGTGGGTTGGGAGGAACTTCTTGCCCTTTTTTTTTCTCCCATTCTTTTTGTGCAATGGTGGATGAAATATTGAGGGTGTCTTGGCTGCATCTACTGAAAGGAAGAGAAAGTCGGCAGGATTTCACCAGATAACTCGGATGTGTTGTGAGCTTTTTCACGTACGCTGAAAAAGCGTACACTTTCACTTTACACTTTCACACTTGAAAGTGTCACTTTCAGTGACACTTTCAGACGCTCAAATGACATTTGGTTTGAATTCAGCACAGGACTTTTAGCACTACGCTCCCAGTAAATATCAGAGTGGCATAGGCCTCTTAACCTTTGGCTTAAATCGGTGAAAACAGAAGATTAAACAGTGGATATAAATCAAAAATAATCGTAACACTCACAATCTTCTCCTGCAGGTCCACATGGGCTCAGGTGATCCTTACACCCCCGGCTTCCCCTCCTTCAACCACACCCAGTTCCCTCCTGCGGAGTCTTCAGGCCTGCCCAAAATCCTGGCACAGACCATCACGTTGGACATGGCAAAGAAAATCCTTGAGTAAAGCTCATATCTTTGATTCGTTTATTTTTTCACATTGATACCAGTTAGCTCTGTAACATGTTCCTCTGCGGTTCCCACAGCCAGCTCAGTGGTTCAAAGAGGCCCGACAAGTGGGAAGGTTTCAGCAAATTAGGAGACGAGACTGACGTCATCACTGTGAATGTCAACAACGTTCTCACAGAGAAGAGGATCCACAACGTGTTTGGGGTCATCAAAGGTTTTGTCGACCCAGGTAAAATGAAACTGGAATTCAAAGAGAGAGATGTGTGTGTGTGTGTGTTTGGAGGAAATGATCGTCAGGAACTCCTCTGACTTTGTCCAGACCGTTATGTGGTTATCGGCGCCCAGAGGGACGCGTGGGGCCCGGGCTTCGCTGCGTCAACCGTCGGCACCAGCGTCCTGGTGGAGCTGGCCCGCTCCATCTCTGACATGGTGAAGAACGGTGAGCATCGGAACACACTCAGGCGTTTTCTAAGATGTTCAGCTTGAAAACTTCACAGGCGAATGCCTGCAAACCTGTTTTTACAGAGGGATTCAAGCCCAGGAGGAGCATTGTGTTTGCTAGCTGGAGTGCTGGAGAATACGGAAGCATTGGCGCCACCGAGTGGTTGGAGGTGAGGACTGCAAGACTTTTTTTTTTTTCCCCTTAACTTTTTTTTACTCTTATAACAACTTTTCATAAAATATTCAGTGTTATGTCTACCCTAACTGTCGTTTAATCTCACCTGTAGGGATATGTGTCGTCTCTGAGCATGAAAGCCTTCTCTTACATCAACCTGGATGGCATTGTAACAGGTACTCACTCGCTTTCATATTCAATGTATTTGGTGCCCAATATATTTTACAAGCACACATATGGTGCTCTATAAAGTAGCAGGGTTGTATTTAAATAAGTATAATTTCTTATTTTAAGGTCTGAATGGATTTAAAGTAGCAGCCAGCCCCCTAATGCACACCTTGATTGAAAACAGCCTAAAAGAGGTAAACATCCAGCAAATTTGGCTTTTATAACATATTTGTATTTTAAATGTATTGGTGTTTATATGCAGATATTTTTGTTTTTTTCTAATAGGTAAAGAACAGAGACGGCATTCTTTATAAGCAATTTGCAAAAGACAACTTTGAAACAAATATGTAAGTGTGTCATAAATGTCAACCGATGACATCAAACTCAACTGCCTGAATGTTTAACATTTGTGGTATTTCTAATTTATTCTCATCATTCTTGCCGTTTTTGTTCTGCAGTCTGGAGCCGATGCGGATGGATAGCGCTGCGTATCCTTTCCTTGCCTTCTCTGGAATCCCCTCCATGTCATTCAGATTCTCCCCGGACAACTCGGTGAGTTGTTTTTGTTCACCGTAGATTCTTTGAAAACTCCACAGCTGCTGATGGCGTAGCCTCATTTCTCCTCCCGTTTTTCCCTCTCAGAACTACAAGTACTTTGGCACAATGCAGGACACCGCCGACAACCTGAACGCCGCCACGTCCAGCCAGGTTCCCCAGCTGGCAGAGACAGCGGGCCGCTTCGCCGGCCACGTAGCTCTGAGGCTGGTCCACGACCATCTGCTGCAGATGGACGTGATGAAATATTACAAGGTCGTCCGTTCCTACGTGACCAAGATCAATGGAAGAGTCAAGGAAGTTCTGCAGGTGAGTTGGGATATTTTTGTCGTTTTTGTTCTCATTTCATGACTTTTTTTTTTTTTTTTTTTTTTTAATTATGCTGCATCCGTTCGTTGTTCCAGATGCGACCCCAGCTGTTGCCCAAATCCCTGACTGTGCAGTGGTTGATCTCCGCCACGGGTTCGTACAGCCGGGCCGCCCAGAGCCTGCAGAACGACATCCAGAACAGCGACCTGGAGGACATCGAAATGTGCCGCCTCATCAACGACCGTATCATGGCGGTAAGGCCTTCACAGCTCGGTTCAGCGTGTCTGCAGGCCGATCAGTCGTTTGAGCAAACTGCCTTTTTTGAGTCTGTATAATCCAGATAACGATTAATCAACTACTAAATTAGCTGACGATTATTTCAACAATTGATTAATCACAGTTAATTGTTTCAGCCTCAGTTCAATCATTTCAAAACGAACCAGATGTGCATCCAATCTGTTTTTACAAACCACTTTAGAACATCCCTTACCTTAGTTTTCCTGATCAGCACGGTCACTTTTAGAACGACGCTTGAACTTTCACAAGTTATCGACAAATTTGAATCTGAGCTTTCCCTCCTGCGCCCTCCTTGCAGGTGGAAAGAAACTTCCTGTCCCACTACGTCTCCCCCAGGCAGAGCCCTTTCCGCCACATCCTGCTCGGCTCGGGCCCCCACACTCTCAAAGCACTCACCAAACACCTGGACGCCCTGAAGACGAACAACCCCGAGGCAAACGCCGAGCTGTTCCTCAACGAGTTCGCCCTGGCAACCTGGACCATCCAGGGCTGCGCCAACTCCTTAGCAGGGGACATCTGGTCTCTGGATAATGAAATCTAAACCAAGCAAAAGTTTCACAACCTTAAAAAAAAATCAATAAGTTTTAACAATTGGAGAAAATAATATGGTCCCCCCTTTTATATTCATTTGATCTTACTTTTTATCCACATGTAACACTTGAAAAACCAAACTTTTGATGCGTTGGTGCTACTAATGACTACTATAACATCCCAGTTTTATATGGCAGTAGTAGTTAATTGTGTTTTCCTATGAATGAGCTGAATGGAGAGCATTTCACAACAACCTAATAGGTCATGATCACTCTTACGACTCAGAGAATTACATCACCAAAGGTCAGTATGATAAAAATAATAACTTTTAATCTGTTTACTAAAAATGATTACAAAGCTGCTGAAGCCAAAAGTTCAAGCCTGAGCTGTTGTTTTGTGGGTAGCTACAGTTTTCTAAAAACCCAGCTCATCAGTTTCAGAAGGTGCTCAAATCGACAATTACAAAAAAATGAAAAATAAAAAAAAAATTTCATGGTGCACAGAGCGCAGCCATCATCTGCCTCGAAGCTCATGTGACTAAAAAAAAATACAAAATGAAGTCCTGAGCTAATCAGGAATCACAGAGCTAATATGTGCGGACCTTCCCAAAAAAAATTAAAGGTGGAAGGTTCCCAAAAACACGCAGCACTGAACCATAAACCGTATGTTTTTATTTATTGTTATTTATTTATCAGTGGCAGGGTTCACTATAAATAGGTTTTTATTGCCTTTTTTTATTTTTAATTATTTTGTATAATTATCGGGAGCAGTGCCTCCCATAATTATGACAGTTATACTGTCGAAATGACAAAAGCAGCATCTGCTAAAACAGAGAAGCGTTGCGTGTGGACCGACGGGGCGGCCCGGACCAAAGGCACAACGACCCGTTCTCTCCGCCGCGCCCTCGGTTTCACGCGCTCTTCTCGTCCTCAGCATTATCGGGAGCAGTGTTTTCCATAATGTGGAAAAAAAAACAGAAGAAGGTAGTTTTTGTCTACCAGCACATGTGTCCGTATCGGAGGCAGTGCCCTCCATATTTCACTGTAGGGGTGGATGATTTTTTTTTTTCCTCTTTTTTTTTGTAATTATCGGGAACAGTGTTTCCCATAATGTGTAAATACAGTTGATAGCTATGCATACATGTCGCTTACTCTCCTGCATCCTCTCTCTCTCTCTGTGTGTGTGTGTGTGTGTGTGTGTTGTGTTAATCAAACACACACCAACTCGTCTTTTTTTATATAGATATTCGAGCCGATACAGGAAATATCCTCATTTATACAGAAGCATGTCGCAAACACTCGGGACCCGCGTGGTTACATCACCGGTCTGGTATTCCTGTGGCTTATTATGATTTTTGTTACAGATTCATTCAATTTGAAAATTCTTTGCCGTTTTCTTTTTGTGCCTTTTTAAGTTTTGTAACTTCACAATAAAATTTGAATGTAATTTTAGAAGGTAAAAGGCTTTTCTTGTTTAGGTTTCTTCTTTTCTTTTATTTCTTCTCGCCAGAATCTAAAGTTACTGCTGTAAGCGGCTCTTACAACATCCTGGAATTAAACTTTACATTTAAGATGATTGTTGAGGGTGGGGAAGCAACAAACCGTTTTATAATCAGAAAGCAAAGTTGCATCCACTAAAAAAAAAGGACATAAATTGATTCTTAAAGGTTGATAATGGCCCTGCTTGAGGCTTCGAATCCGAGCCTGAAAAAAAGGAAAATTCATGAACTGTCCTAGGAAATTTCAATCAATGAATTTGTCTGGAAATTGCTTAACCTTGTTTTCTTTGACTGCGTGTCTGCAGGCTTTGCTGGGCATTTATATTGCAATAAAAGTCACTTAACATGACGTCTTGTCTTTGTTTTTTTTGTTTTTACAAGCAAAGAATTTATTTTCTTTATCCACAATGCAAAACATGAATATTCTTTGTACTGTTTTGTATTATTTACTGTTCTTTCAGCAAACGGCCTTGTGTTGAGTCCATATGCCTCTTAACTATCGACTACTAAATTAGTTGCCGATCTTTTCAACAATCACAATTAATCCGATTAATCGTTTCAGCCCTAGATTAATCACTATAACATCGTTTTGTTGTTCATGTTAGTAGTTGCCTGATCATTTCATACCTAAAATCATTAACTTTCTTATTTGTTATTTTTGACTTTGTCTCCCATTCTGACGGAGAAGCTACTAACAAATTGTAGTGGCAAGATTTGACCAGGTGATGGAGACAAAGTAAACTTTTTTTGAGTGACGGATTCTGTCAACCGGATCCTGTGTCACAATTTCTAAATCCTGGTTTCAGAAGGAGCATTGCATCCATAGAGTGCGAAAGGTTTTAAGGGGATTTTCTTTTAGGGTTTTGTTCTTTAAAAAAAGGTCTAATATCCAGTTGCTCTCTGTAAAAATAAATGGTGTGAGATAATGTATTTGAAAACAATGAAACCTGAAAATTGTTTACAGAAACTGAATGAAGCATTTCTTTTGGGTCAAATTCGTAATTTTCTTCTTATTTAAACTTTGACATGCTCCTTTAAGACAAGCCCATATATATATATATATATATATTACATGAAACTGGTAATGACGAACTGCCAACATACACAAACAAAGCTGTAGCTTAAGGCAAGCAGGAGCCTGTCACAAAACGCAAGGACATTTGTATTGCATATATTTTTCTTTCCAAACAATTCTTCATGGCAATTTATCATATTGTTTAACCACCTGTGTATGCCTCCTTAGGTGGTGCCACATTGTTGAGTGAAAGTTTGAGTAGCAGAGTTGAAAATGTGAACTCCACCCAAGAAAAGCTTGTCAAATCAGTCTGCAAATAGCTCCCAACTCTGGAATTAAAATGTTAAACAAAAAAATGGATTGGATTCCCAGATTAATTTCTTCTTACGGTCTTATTCAGCCTTGGGACAACCCTACATTTAAATTTAAACAAATAAATAGAAGAGTAGGTTCAGTTTTGATTTTTTGGAGTGACTCGTCTTCACGTTTGTAGACGATCTCTGCGCTGTACAAAGCCTCAATAGACGAGACGCCAGCAGGCAGAGTATTCAAACTCGCTCTGGTGAGCGGGGGCCGCATTAAACGCAGCACAAACCTTTACCGAGCTTCATTGGCGCCTCTGACCGGGAACCGAAAGCTTTCAGCGGGATGTCAGGACTTGTCAGTCCGCAACGAGTGGTTGGTTTGGAGTGGTGAAGCAGAGTGGAGAACCGGAAAGGGACAGCAAGCGTCTGAGGCCGAAATTGACAGGTAGGAGTCATTCAAGAACGAGTTTAAAACTCAGAAAACCCTCTTCGTTTTAAACATGTAAAACTACGCTTCTCTGTTAATAGCTAACACGGAAAAATGACACAAGTGCGAGTTTTGATAACATGATAGCAACAGGTGAAAGCTGCTGTCACCTGTGGGTCAGGTGAACCCCCGCTGTGCTTTGTTACACAACTGAAGGCAACTTTAACCTAATGAACTTATTATGGTGTCACCTAACTGTAAAGGTGCACAGGTGCCCCAGTATCCATGACAACACGAGTTGACCCGCAAACTGAGGCGCCTAAAGGTGAAATTAAGCAATTCTTGGCTATAAAACGTCATCAAAAATAGCTCCTCAGGTTGAAAGGGAGTTTAATTGAGGCTACTTGTTTATTTAAAAATAATAATAATAATAATAATAAAAGCTGTAGTGTCTATTATACAGCAGTATGGAATGACAAAGGTGTAGATTATCGTGCAGTTTGATTTGATGCATTTTAGCTTAAATGCATCATTTAACCTAAAATGATTAGATGCATAATTTTTAAAAAGGTTTTAAATTTTTTTGTTTGTTTAATTGCAGTTGCATTATAAAAGTGACATTTAATTCATTAATGCTTTTATCAAAGGAAAATTAAATTTAGTCTTGACTCATATCATCCAAGTATTTTCAAAGTTGTAATTTTTTTTCCCCTTCAAACTCATTTTCATTCAGAACTTTTGCTTTTGTAAACATGTGACAAGTTCATATTAAACTGTAAATGAATGAAATAAACAAATTATTATTTGTAATTTTAAAAACCCATAAATAAATCCACCTCATTTGTTTTTTTGCTGCTCCTCGTTAAACCCATCTGGCTCATTAAATACAAGCTGGACAGGGAGATGCTAGAGTAGGGGATCTTTGGCCACCATAGCTAATAGAAAAGATTTTGCTGTGATTTTTTTTTTTTTTTCCAATAGGTTTCAAAAATGACCACATTTTCTTCTTCTTCTTCAAGTTCGGGTCACTAAATCCTGCCACTTCGGCATGCGTATGCAACAGATATAACCCAAGACAAGTCTGGAAAGATCGTCACCACAGTCAAGCAGATTCTTAGGGTTTTAATCCAACAAATTCAATTTCTACCAACATGCCTGCCAGACATGTTGCTCCTTATCCACGGCTCTCTGCTCTTACCACAAACGCATGTCCATTTCACCTCTCCTCTCCCCTTATCTCCAGATCTGTAAGCAATCTTTTATAGTTTTATTTTCAGCGCTATGAAAGCCATTTGAGCATAACAATCTTTTTATTGGTGCAATTTATTTTAAATGAGACCAAGCTGACCCACTATCTTTCAGGCCAGGTCTCTCTCTGCTCCAAGCAGTTAATAAAATCGCTTTGGGATTTGTTTTCTTCGTGACGTTAATGTGGTCATTGGTGTTGAAAAAACCCCCCCAACTAGTTTTCTTCTTGCTGTGCTGCGTGATGATGGCTGAAGTTAGGCTGTGTTTATCTCATGTAGCGACTCTGTGATGTGGTTAAAGAGGCAGCGCTGCTTCTACCGTCTGACCTGCTACAGCGGTTCGCCTTTGGGATGTGGTCGAAAGTAAAACTGGAGTAAATGGTGTGAAAAACGTTTAAGTCAATGGAAAGACAGCCAACATATACAGTACTTTGCAAAAGTATTTCAACTTTTGTGACATTGAAACATCACGATACTTCTCGTTGAGGTGAATACTGTTTCGCCAGATGACGTTGTAGCAGAAGTTGCCCCAGCTACCCTTAAACCATCTTTTCGGCAACATTTTGGGTTCCCAGTAGGTACGATAAACGACAACAGAGTGAAAAACGAAACATGAACACTATGTAGGCACTGCTAGTTGTTCAGACACTAAAAGAAGTAGAAACTATTGCTGTAACAACTGGTGGCTGGACGTCTAGGGGTACGTTGAGCTACGCCACAATCCCAGCTCACCTCATCAATAGTGAATGGGAAATGCTGTGCTGCGGACCATGGATCGTTGAAGCACTGTCTTAAGCCCTGACAGGATGAACATTGAATTTGTTTGTTGAGTTTGTGGCAAAATCAATGAAAATCCAGAAGACATAACTTTTTCCAGCATAGGTTTAAAGTTTTCTTGAAGGTAATGGTAAAATCTTGTTCTCGTGAACCCAATATTTTCATCTCGTCTTATGAAGTTTGGTTGCGGGACATATTCGCGAGCACTAGCGGATTTTAAACATGGAGGTCAAGCACTGGATTGGTCTTACCAATCCTTAAATTATGTTCAGAATGGTTTTGAAAGGTCTTAAATTTGAGTTGCTGCAGAAACCCTGGTTTATGTGAAAGACGGTTTTAGCAAAATCATTCATTGCTGAAATCGGCAGTATTTTGGGGTCTCTACTAGCTTTATACATCTAAACATTATTGTTTTTATTTTTAGTTTTCCATTTTGTCTTTAAAAATAACTCAACTCAATGTCAGACTGGATGGAAAGTATGTTTGAACATCAGTTGTTAAGTGTTGCCAGCACCGGATTAAGTCTTTAGCACCTCATTGTCAATCACTGGACATATTGTAGGAATATAACATTTTTTCTTTTAATTTTTTTGCTCCAACCGTGAAGCCAATGATTCATCCCAACCAGCTAGCCTGGGGTCGGGGGTCACAGCTATTCTACTTTATCTCAAGAAAAGCCTAAGATAATTGGGCTGCGTGGAGGTAGATGTGAGTCATACCATTCAGGTATTACAGCTCGCACGTCTAGGTCAAAAAGAGGGGGCGGGTGGAAAAATTCTTTCGATATAAAATACATTTGCAGTGCTGGACCGCAGCCGAGCCGAGCCGGGCAGAATCCGAGGCCACTCGCTGTCTGAAGTCAGAAGACGACTCTAAATTTCATTTACGCGCCGGATGTTTCTTTAATTACCGAACTTGTGGGACGAGGCTGACAGTCATGAGACGTAAATGCAATAGAGCGTATTTAGAGACAAAAAGTCAGTCATGCTGCTCCCCCTCAGGGCAGACGGGCAGTGGATCATTTTTATGGCTATAATAAAATATCCTTAAGGCGAGTGTTGAGACTTTTTGAGAGCAAACACTGCTGCTTTTTTAACACAAAGACTGATGAGACGTGTTTTGTTTGGTGGACTGGTATAGCTATGTATGCTGCTGGGTTGATAGTGAAACAGTTTTACTTAAAGTTGCTCGTGCAGGATGTTGGTAAATGGACAGGGTTGCATTTTTGTCAAACTGAAAGTCTGGTTGCACACCCTGAGTCTCGCTGATTGTTGAGGTTTGATTTGCGGTTCAAGCAACTTTCACCCCATGAAGTTGGGGAGAACAAGAATTATCACTGATTACTTTGTATTACTGTCACTTGGTAAGCTGTAAACAGAGCACTAATGACCCCGGCTGTGTAATTATTATGATGAGTACCCCTTCTCCCCCGAGGGGGAAGTGAAAGAGCCGGCAACGTCTCCTCAACATGTTCTGACACATGCCGTGATTACGGCTGATTTGGAAGACGTCGGATGTGTTTGAGAGGAAACGCTCTGCCGGTAGTGGCTCAGCGCCCGACATGCGGTTAGCGGAGATGGAGCCGTGCCAGATTTGTTCAGTCGGCAATTTCCCAACAGAAAGTCAATCTGCAGGGGTGTTGGGCCACCTTCCTGCACAAACACTCAATGACTCCGAGGCAAACGGTCTATGAGGCAACTCCAGGTCTGATACTGGAGCACCGAAGTTGTTTCAGAAGGTGGTGTAAGAGAACGGGACAGCTTGCTTATTCAGCAGCTTCTCTCTCAGATCAAGAACTGAATGAGAGGGCTTTAATTCAAATTCAAAACCCCAAAGAGAAATTTAATGTTGTAACTCATTAATTCAAAAGAGTTATTGTATATTGGTGATGGCTGTGAGCATCAATAAGCTAAAGGCAAATTGTATTATGTAACAAAAGCAAAGCTGCAAGAGCACAACACATCTGAGTCAAATGATGGGGATTAAACGATGACACCTCGCCTTCCCCACTGAGCCCCTCCAGACTAGCGGCAGCAGCAGTTAGCAAACACCTGGTGGAACTGCGCATCTGCTGAGCTCGTCATAAAAACCTCTCGGTGCAACTCTCCTCAGGACGGCTGCCTACGAGATAATGGAGCGTTGGCCGTGAAATGTGAACCGCGTTATAGCGAGGGTTCACTGTATAAAGTATTGTTATAACAAGTGATGGCGCTATTTGTGATAAGTACTTCCTACTCTGCCTTCATGTAGCTTTAAACTTGAGTGGCATTCCTTTCTTAAGTCACAAACTTTAATATACGGTCAGGCAAAACATAAATTTTATCATAATTTATTATGATAAATTTAGTATAAAATGTTTTTGATTTATTGTTGTCAGGGTTAATTCCAAGTAAGTAATACTGAAAAAAATCCCATTGTCCGTATTGTTGGAATTGTTCATTTTATACTTTTATTGTTTATCATTTATTGCGATCAGTTTCTTATAAGAATTTTGATTTATTGCTGTTGTGATAAATCCCAAGTAATGTTAAAAAAAAAACCCACACACAATGATGCCACAAAATATCGTGATAAAATTGTAAGTCCGTATCGCTTGGCCCTAAAACAGCTGTTGCCAATGAAACCTCAAAAAGCACCACATATTTACTCACTATGGATAATGCTAAATCTGTTGATGCATGTGGAGTCTTTTTTAATAGAGGCCCATTGTGCGTGCGTGTTGGCGTGTGTGCGTATGTGAGTGCATGGGTAGGGGTGTCGGTGTGTGTGTGTGTGTGTGTGTGTGTGTGTTATTTTTAGCCTGTCTCGCTCTCTAAGCGGACAGGGTTTCCTGTGCCAGGGCAGGGATGAAGCGTCAACCTCCCTCTGACAGTTGCGTAACTAAAATCCGAGCCCCGCTGGCTTCGATCGTTTTCAGTAGATCAATACGTTTTATGGGTTCGTCGATAAATAATTGACAGCAAAGCGGCTGGTCGTCACTTAAAAGCTCCCCCACTGTAAAGTTTCGTATTTGAGCGATTGGTTCGTCCCGCTGTCCTCTTGCGGTCCTCGCTGGTCCATTTTGTCCCAAAACAAAGGAGACAAAGGGTTCAATTGTCAAGCCTGTGTGAGGGTGGAGGGGAAGAATAGCCTGGTGTTTCTCCTTGTTGTGGACTTCTCCTCTGATACTGAGGGTTCCAGTCAGCTACATTACTCGGTAGTAGTGGGTGGGTGGGCCGCGTCCTCGTGTGTCTGAGCGAGACCGATTTGTTTCATTCACTCTGTGCTTTCCTGCGCGGGGCCCCTCAGGCATTCTGGCCCCAGCCCCCAGACATAAGTCGGAATAATGTCAAAGTCACTTCACAGGGCTGGGAGTTGCTTCCGGTCCAGTCCTGCTGCAGCCTGTCATTCAGCCGGGCGGAACTTGATGTTCTCGGTCGTGTTTTCAGGATTTGGGGTCCGTAACGACTCTCAAGATGCGAGGATATTCAGTATGGTGTAGTATTCTCAATGTTACACTAGTATTTTTCACACAGAATATAAAAATACACGTTTTTGCTATTACTTTGCATCATGTTCATAATAAATATAGTTGTAGTAGTTTTGAGATTAAATCAGGGCTTCCAAAACTTTTCCGTGCCATGATAGCTTCTGGCCGGTTATTCACTTTGCAAACCAACAGACAAGGCTGCAAACATGTGTAAAGAAACATAAACTATTACAATGATTTATTTTTTCTTGCTTTTATTCTCTTTTCTCAATAATTATTACATTTGTTTAGTGTAAGTGCTTCCTCATATCTGTTGACTTTAGTTAGCCCTGCTGCGCTAGCTTGAGTAGCAAAGCTGCTTGATAAATTTGACTGGCAGCCAGCCAGAAAGACGAACATGTCAAATAACATTTCGATAAATAATTTTAATATAATTTATAATAATGACTGAAAAATGGATCACAATTTCTAATAAAAAAAAAAAATTGACAAAACATGTTTTACCGGTAGATGAAATTTCTCTGTATGCTTTAAAAAAAAAAGATTATTTTTTTATAGTGATTGAAAAATAGACTACTTATAATCGAGTCCCTGATGAGATATTTGAGAATAGTCAACTATAAAACTTTAGGCAATTGAGAACAGTCATTAAACATAAAGGAAAGAAAGAAAAGGGTTGTTTATGTTTTAATATTATTACACTATCTAAATAATAATATAAAATTTGAATAGACATTTTTCAAACAACAAAAAAAAAAAACAATCTGATTCTAAAATGGTGGAGGTTTGTCCAAACGCCCCAAAATAATAGCGAAATGACCCTTTACCTCCATGCTGAGTGAGAAACCTGCAGGAGAAACTCATTTTCTGTGCTTTTATCGTTGTTTTTTTTTGCAAGGCAATTCCAACAATACAAACTCCTGGATTTCTGTTCGTCAATGGATTCAGAAGAAACGACGCGGCCGCGCACCCACCTTCAGGCACCATGAACGCCAGTTCAGGTCGCCTCGGCGGACCGGGAGCTTCGTCTCAATACGGCCGACCTGCTGTCAGTCAGAGCAGATGCTGAAAGAAAACAAGATTACTGAGGCTCAGATATTCCAGGTATGAAGCTCGAGTGCATGTGCACACGTTAAAATATGATTATATATTCAACGAACCAGACGGCTATCAGCAGCTATGATTGTTCAGTGGAGTCAGGTGTGACTGCATGCTGCGTTTACGTCACACGGTGCGGAGACAGGCTCTTGTCTTTGTGTATGTGAAACGTGATGTCTTGCCCTCTGTGTGCTGTCCAGTGTGTGTGAACAGAGAAAGCTAATATATAATCGGGGAAGGTGAGAAGGGCATAAGGTGACTATAGAAACTATTGTGACCGAAACACTCAATATGAATTGAGAACTGCATGAATCTTACTGTTGGGATTTTTTAAAAATCTTAGAATCAGTGGAAAATAATTGGGGCTGTATCTTACGATTGTTTTAGTAATTAATTAATCTGTCCACTTTCTGACAATCAGATTTAGAAAACACATTCTACAAATTATTCATTTCACCCCTTCAGCCTTTTTTGATTAATAATATATTCAAACATGCCCACTCCTCAGCAATAAAATTATTTTTTTCTTCTTTTTTTTTTAAAATAAGAAAATCAAAATAAATATGTTTTGGATAAATATGTTTGGTAAATATGTTTTGGATAAAACATATTTACAGGCAAAGGTGTTTTTACGTTGAATGCAAAATGTATGTGTATTTTTGTACACTTTTGACTTAATTACTACTCTGAGGGGTTTTTTCTCAGCAAAATGACCCATTTTGAGTGAACACTCCTGTTAACGATTAATCGATTACTCAATTAGTTGGCGATTATTTCAAGAAAGTAGGAATCCTTTTTTTTTTTTTTCTTTAAAAAAAAAAAAAAAGTTTAATTTTCCTAGATGTTTTTAGGGCATACAAAGAAAAGCATAGTCATCAAACCAATAATCCATTAGTGACGATTAATCTGATTAATCGTTCCAGCCCTAAAAATAATTGATGTTTATTACTATTAATTTAATTTATGCCCCGGGTCGGAGCTTAAGGAAATTGGAGTCCGTCCAACTGAACAATGTATCGCTGGGATGGACAGCATTAATCGATGGCGCTTTAATTTTATTAGCCTGCCAAGTATTGTGTCAAAGTGACATTTATTCTTTATGCTGCGCTACAAACATTTTTTAAATGACGGTTATTCCCAGCTGTAACACACCGGGGAAGCTGTTTAACTTCTACTAAAGTATGAGAGCATGACTGACCTCATTATTACTGCTGGGCTTTCTAAACAAGCCTGCATGTTGCTAGCAGTTAGCACTGCTGACACCCACAGTCCAAAGAAGGTTAATTGGCTTCTATAAATCTCCCTCGGTTACAGGAGTGTGTGCAGTGGCTTGTAAAGGTGTTCATAGACAGACCAGCACAGAGTAGCACATAGTTGTAAATATGGCTGAAAAGATTAATCATTAAAAAAACCCCATTAATTCATCATAATGAATCAATTATTGTAGTAAACGTCAACTAATATAGCAATACATTAATCGTTAACTGGATATAGACTCAAAAAAAGGCAATTTTCTGAAAGCAAAAAAAAACAAACCCAGAGGAGTTAAGCAAAACCTGTACAAAAGTATATACATTTGACATTGAAGATAAAAAGAAAACATTCTTTGTAAATGTGTTACTCAGAACTCAAGGTTTAGTTTCATCCGGTTAAAATTCTGTAAAAAAAAAAAAAAAAAAAAAAATCTCAGATTAAACACCTTTTGATAAGTCAAGCAGAAAAACTTTCCACATATTGGTAGAAGTTTTTTTCCGGCTGCAGATTCATCCTTCGCAACAAATGATCAAGCATACACTAGAGCAGTGTTTCCCAACCCTGGTGCTCAAGGCACACTGTCCTACATGTTTTAGAGGTTTCCCTGCTTTAATGTGCCTGATTCAATTGATTGTAGTTCAACAAACGCCTGTTAATCAGTGATCAATTGAAATCAGCTGGACTGAAGCAAGGAAATACCTAAAACATGCAGGGCAGTGAGCCTGGAGGACCAGGGTTGGGAAACACTGCACTAGAGGAATTCCATGTTGTTTCATTTTAGGCAACACGATATTTATTTTCTTATTAAAAATAAATTGAATTGTTTATTTGCGTCTTTTAATGCATTTCTAATGTTGTATAAAACAGGCTCAAATGAAAAATCTGCAGGACGCTTATCCAATTAATTGATAAATTGTCAAATAATCGATGGCTAGAATAACTGCTAGTTGCAGCCCTGGTGTAATGAAACGATTCAGACGGCAGATTGAAAGTCGCAGGATTGTTGAGTGAACGGAAGCCGGAGCTCAGGCGGATCTCCCAGAATAGCAACGGTGATCAGTGAGCGTGCTTTTTGTGGCCTCAGACGCCCAGACAGAGGAGAACGCCGGGGAGAGCCGGCCTCCTGGAGGGCGAGAGAGAGAACGTAGTGTTATTTTAACCGTGAACTTCACACCATAACCCCACTTTCCTCCCTCTTCCAACCCACCACTAGGGTTTCCAGCCAACCTGCCTTCTGTCCTCCTTTCATTTTCGCTGATGGATTTTCTCTTTCTTTCTTTCTTTGTCGTTATCCCGTCGTTTTTCTGGTTCTCCCAGCAGATAGACAGGCATTGTGTTTGAGTCGCCCCCTGCGGTGTGGTGAGCTGTGCGTTGCCTTTCCGGTGCATTGTGTGCTAGCTGCGGCGTTAATGCATCGAGTTTCCTCATTGAGTCTCCCTGTAATAGATCACCTTGTGACATCGGCATTCTAGAGCCCCCTGGCTGAAGGAGGGGACAATTCCATGGATTTCATTTCAACACTGTCTGTGTAAAAATAAGCCACAAAATAAGGTCATGTCTGGGACGCACACTGAGTATATGTAGTCGAAATAACTGAGATTCGATAAATCTCCTCCGTAAATAAAAGAACTAACAGTAAGATTATATTTCAGTGCCTTTAATGAGTAGTTATTCATATGTTATGTATGTAAAAGCGAACAGGAGATTGTAAAACCACAAAAAAGGGGAACTTCAGGTGAGTCTCCATAGCAACCGGGTATTGAGAAACTTGGCATTTCCTGATTGTTGAAAGCAGAGTGTTTGGGGAAATGTGTGTGCTTTAAAGCTGCAGGGTGTAACTTTTATATATAAAAAAAATATATATATATATTTTTTACACACTTGTTGAAACTGTCACCATGTAATGACAGCATGGCGCGTTCACGAGGTTGATTGCCAGCGGTAAGACTCTCCTCCTGGCTCTGATTGGCAGTTTTTGACCACGAGCTGTGCATTTCTTCAGACGGCACCAGCAAAAAAACATATATTTAAAAAAAAAAAAAAGTTACATGCTGCAGCTTTAAGAGAAAACATTCTGTAAAGAAACCTTTTGTTATATCTTAGTTTTCCTTCAAAAGGATACTCTAGGATGTACCACAACCCTTCAGAGTAAAGGCAGAAGGAACAGGATTTTACTCCCGTAAAGACAAATATGACTGAATAGAAATAGAACAGAAATAACCCTTATTTTCCTGATATGTCGGTTTATACAAAAAAGTTCCAAAAGTATATGAAAAATAAGATTAGCAAAACCAACAGTAGTAATAATAATATACCGTAAGATTATAATGCAACATTTCCAAATGCAGCCCTTTGTGTTTGCAGCATTGCACAATTTAATACCTCCATTTTGTTTACAACATAATGTGTTCAGCAGCTCTACTACATGCAGTCAGCGCCTCAAGATGTAACTTGTATTATTGCTTTTATCTCATCTGCTCTCTCTTGGACCGGAAGAGGAGTTTACACATTGAGTACACACACACACACACACACACACAGAGAGAGAGTAGAGAGTGATGACGCAATTATTTTGGCGGGTCGGCACACACTGACAGCACGCCGACTGTCTCGTGTTTTCATTTCATGCGGTTCCTGTAAAACAGAAACTCTAATAATTTTTGGGATAAGAAAGGGTTAAAAGGTTAAAACTGCACACATGCCTAGAGATTCTAACTACTGGATATAAAAAATATATATATAAAATATATATATATATATATTTTTTTAATTTTTTTCCTTGGAAAACTGATTGAAATAGACACCTGACATCAGTGCAAGATAAGATAATTATTAACACCTAACTTTTGGGAAGTTCTCTGCAGTTCTTTCCATCTCAGCTAAATTACTTAAGCTCTACAAAAAATAGTTTCATGAGTTTCTAATTTGTCTTCCTTAGTCTTCTTTGGAATGAACTATTTTTATATTCTTCTTTCTGTTATTCTTCAAGTTTTATTTTCAGTTTGTTTGATAAATAACACATTTCAGATGCATGATTGGTAGGAAATGATTTTATTTACACCTGCTTTTGAAAGACTTCACATTTTCCTTCTCCTCCGTGCTCTTAGACTGCCCCCGTGTGGCTGGAAAAAGCAATTAAACCAGGAAAGGAAACACTATTTCAGTGAAATTCATTTGTATGAAGTTTGCATGTTCACCGAGATGGTGCTACTTTATCTCATGAGCTTATTTTACCTTCCAACAAGCCCTCGTTTTCCGTTCCATCTGCCAGATGGACCTCTTTGGCCTAAGCTACAGCGCTATTGATACTCCTCAAACAAGGGCTTTTCAGAGTGTGGGCAGCGCCACCCCTTGGTGGGTGCCAAACAGATTTAAAAAAAAAAGTTGTGCATTATTGTGAAGTGAAATAAAAATGGCTTTCAAAGTTTGTTGCACATACATTTCTGAAATGGGTGGCATGCATTTGTATTCCATCCAGTTAAGTCGATGCAGTGCAAAGTTACCATTACAGGTGTATGTTTTTGTTTTTGTTGTTTTTTTAAGAATGTCTTCACAAT
Source organism: Xiphophorus hellerii (assembly GCF_003331165.1). Classification (NCBI taxonomy): domain Eukaryota; kingdom Metazoa; phylum Chordata; class Actinopteri; order Cyprinodontiformes; family Poeciliidae; genus Xiphophorus; species Xiphophorus hellerii. The sequence continues at coordinate 6,051,866 of NC_045677.1, forward strand.
TTTTGCACATGTAAAATAGAAAATGATGGGGTTTTTTTCTTTGCAAAATAGCTAAACCAAACTAATCCAGCTCCAGCTGTATGTTTTTGGTCATCGACCTTTCACCAGGTGATCTTCCTGGGTTGCCCTGTATTTATTTCCATTCATTTTTGCACACGCTCTGATCAGCTCACAGGTTGCTACTCCACAAAGCATTTTTATAGAGGCTAAAATGTTCATATTGGGTCAATAGCTACGCTTCCATTCACCATAAAATTGCACAAATTTGAATTTAAGAGAATGCCGTGTTTTTATTCTCCTAATGGGAATGCAGCAATAATAATAATAATAATAATAAAATAAGGGATGTTTTTTGATAAAAGGTTTTTGCGTTATGATGAGGGAGTTTTTTGGTTGTATCAAAATTATTTTGAAAAACTGCAACAGAAGCGCTTTTTTCAATCACAAGTCACTTGGTCAACAATTGCATGTTACTACTGGCGGAAACGTCAAAGAAGACTACAGAAATTAGTAGGAGGATCATGGCTCCTCATATTTTGTTTACAACTTATTCACATGTGATTTTTATTGCGTTTCTTATTTAATGGAAATACAGCAATTGTGAAATACTTTCTTTTTTTTCCCCAACATAAGCGGAATATCGACAAAGTTTTGCGCACATTTGTAATGTAAGCACAGCTACTCATCTGCGCTCTACACAAGAAGAGTTTTTCGATCATCTTCGCCGCTATGGTCAGATTCCGACTGTGTGTTTCTTAAACAAAATGTTCTGGACCAATTTTCTGACTATAAGTTTGCCATTTTTAATTTTTTAAACAAGTATTCCTATACTAATAATAAAGCTTCTTTTTTTTTCTTTTCATAAAACATCTTTATTATGCTACATGGTGCACAAACTGAAGGCCGGACTTGTGGCGTGACCTGGTTTCCAGACAGCAGGGTCAGGCGTGTGTGCCGACGGTGTAAAATGTGGAGTAGTTTATGGTCGTCGTCCCTCCAATGTCACTGAACACACTCATCCAAAACCTCCGGCTTTAACTCTTGGATCACTTGCATACATCTTCACAATCTTTGTGTGTGCTGGTCACAAAAGCACAGATTAAGAAACGGGGGCGTGAAGGTGAAGGTGGGTCCTTGTCCCCTTTAATCCTGCGAATGTTCCTACACCCTGTATGGCTTTTTCTTAAACCCCGCCTGTTTAGCCTGCGGGGTTCGGAGTGTGCCAACGCCATGTGCGATCACGTGCCCCTTCCATGTTTCCTAGAAAGTCAATATGAGACTAGGATTAGATGGCGGGAATGTGTACTCGTCTCCTACGCTCTTTTACATACACACAAACACACACGCCCTCTGACGTGTTGTCCTTTAGTTTCCTACCCTCACCTCTGTCCGCAGAGGATTTGCAAAGCGTGCCTGCACCTCCCTGATTTGGCTTATGTGGAAATCTTTCTGTGAAAGGAAATGAGAGAGGATTTGTGGAGGATAATAGTTTCTAAGTTGGTTTGAGACACAGAGTAGATGGGAGTTATTAGCAGGTCTGACTCTGTGCCTATCACAGTCTGACCCTAACCCTGACCTCTGGCTGGCATTAAGTTTAAACCTTCTCTGAAGGTCAGTCTAGTGGTCATGATGTAATTATTTTTAGAAAAAATGTGTCCGCGGTTGCTGATGCCATATTTCCTTTTTATGGTTTCAAACTTTTCACTAAACCTTCACCCTCCTTAATGTTGGATTCAGTTCAATTCAGGCTGTATTGAAAACTCAGAATGCTGCTCTGTATTAGAGATATAAAGAGAAAATAGAGACGCACCAATCAGAGGTTTTTAGGCGATTATTTCTGACAATCGATGAATCTGATTTAAAATAAAAAATAAAAAACTGGCACATTCTGCAGAAATTTCATTCAAGCCTGTTTTATACAATATTAGAAATACAGTGAAAGCTGACAAATAAAAAAAAAAAAATTATTCCATTACTTTGAAGAAAAAAAAGGATATAAACACAGCCGAAATCACAATAATATAACATTGCTTTAATGAACCCTTTGTCATTTGTAGCAAATCCTGCATCAAACTAGGCTTCTATTCTGTTTGACTTAACATCTAAACACGGTAGTGCTAACCTGTTTATGTTTTTTGGATATAAACTGATTAATAACGGATAAAACTGTCAAATATTTTTTTTACTTAAATGCAAATATAGTTTTGCACAACTTTAGCTTAATTATCGCTATAGGTATGTTGTCCTTTCAGCAATTTACTCCTTTTTGAGTCTGCATACTCTGTTTAACAGTTAATGTGGCCAGTGATTTTTTAAATTTTTTTAATTAAAAGTTGAATTAGTTTTACTACTATTAAAAAAAAAAATAGACTCAATGTTCAGATATTGTAAACAGCCTACAGCACCACATGTTACCGAGTAGCACAGTTAGCATAGTTGGCATTATCAAATGATTGTTCTTTTCCCTCTCTTGTATAAAAAAAAAAAAAAAAGTCAAATATTTCTGGTCAGGAAAAACATGACCAGTCCTGGAACCAACTGGGTGCTGACTGGATACCACAGCAGATTTCCCGACCAAATAAAGTCGATATCAGCATGTTAGACTTGTCGTGCCCTATAAATAGCAGAAACACAAAGACGGATAACATTAATCATAAGAGCCCGTGAAAATGTCGAAACTGGAACTGTTGCCGTGACAGTCACACACTGTCTACACAGAAATTGCAGTACCTTTGTAGTGAACGCCACACGTTCACATTTTTTTCAAGAGCTTAATTCAGGATTAGAATAGATCATTTTTTGTTTGTTTGTCTGATGACCTCAGCTTTAATGAGGATAACAATTTAACGTGATGCGGTCTGAGCAGACATTTATTGCACTCCGTAGCTAAGAGGAGGCCTTGACTTAGGCAGGTCTCTGTTATTTACCATCACATTTTTCCTTGTTTCAAATGTGTAACAGTTAATTTGTTGGAGTTGGTATACATTTCATTGTGAGAATCTGCTTTACATTTCTCCCATAACCGGTACGTTAATCACACAGTTCTGGTTCTGAGTCTCAACCAGATGTGAACACCTGTTCTCTTCTGTCCTCACAGTTAATGGACCGCCAGTTCAACAGAATCTTCCTGTAATAATTCCCAAATAATCCAGAAATATCTATGCATAACTTTTGTGGATGTGGCAGCAACTTCATATGAAACTCTTTATTGATTGCCTTGATACAGAGGATTTAGAAAATATGGATTTAACTGACCCATACGGACCGATCTAATACAGCCGGGAAAGAAATCCAGAGATTCTAAGGGAAGATAAAGCGCTACTGCCCAACAATCCACACTGACCCAACTCTCGCCTCACGCAGCTTCCTTAGTGGGATATGACGTCACCGCTATGTCAGTAGCTTCCCAGAAACACTGACCTCAGTACAGCTGTAACGCGCCTATGGTTCATATCGACTGCTTCGTAGGAACATGTTGCTGTGTAACATCTGGGAACAGTTGTGGAGCCGTGGGAGGGTGTTACTACAATGTCTATAAGAAGCCTTGCCTCTGTCTCGGTGCAATGCTTTAGAGTATGGAGCCAGAACAGATCATGCCAAAGCTTCGTTTGGTCTCTGTGCAGAAACAGGTATGTAAGCATTTCCACCTTAAGTGTTATTTAGCTAAATCTATATGGCAACTTATTTTGGCATGGTACTATATTTCTCAAGTAGATATCTACAAACATCCTATTGGATAATTACTTCTAGGCGATTGATTATCGTTGAGCTGGCAACAAGTTGTTTAGCCCTAACTAGTGCAAGGAGTAGCTTCTTATTTTTTAAACAACAAAGTGCCACATTTGTGGAAATATGTTGGAGATGTCAGTGGTTTGACCCTTCTTAAACCTCAGACAGAGAAAACATTTGAGGAGATTGCAGAAACTCCTAACATTGGGTTAAGTACTGTCCAACTGATTATTGAAAACTGGAAGGAAAGTCCGTAACAATCTGCAAACACTTAAACGTTTGACATCAAGTTGAAGAAAAACAACAGTAGAACTCCTGGCTGTGTTCAATAGTAAAAATAAGAGCTTTTCCTCGCACACAATGCAAAGGAAACTGGAGGGATTGGGACTGAACAGCTGTGTAGACACAAGAAAACCTGCAATCAGTGAGGCTAACTGAAGAAAAAGAAATTGCAAGGGAGCATAAAGACTTGACTCTGGAACAATTATAGAAAGTCAAGTGGTCTGAATCCAGATTTACCTTCTTCCGGTGTGAGGAGCACATCGGGGTAAAAAGTGTTGCAGATGAAGTGATGAACCCATCATGCCTGTACAAGCCAGAGAGGGCAGTCCTGTAATCTGAGGGTCGTCTCAAGTCCAGACTTTGCACAGTGGTTGGATTCTCCCATCATCAAGACAAGATCCTGGTAAAAAATTGGTGCCCATCTGCAGCGATCATCAGTCTAGAGGAGGTACTCCCTGTACAGGTTGCCGTTTCATCACAGGGAAACACACAGAGAAACGACAATGTACACACACTCCCATTAAGCCATTAACTCATGTTTTTAGACTGTGGGAGGAAGCTGTAATACCCACTGAGAAGCCCTCCCTTAAACCCCAACACACTCACATGGCTCAGACAGGAAAAAAACAAGGCCGGGATTCAAATCTAATATCTTATTTTTGCAAGGCAACAGTGCCATCAACTCATCTACTGCTGAGAAATTCTTATTCAACTTCTTGTTTTCACTGAAATCTCACCACTTGTCTCAAAGGACCATGGGTGCCATGCCTGTGAAGTAAAAGGGTTTCTCTTATTTTAGAATCTTCTTTTACCTTTTGTGCTTCATCTGACTTCTTTTTTGAAAGGCTCATTGATACTAAAAGTAGCTAAAGTGGGTGCAGGTTAGCGTCCACACTGAGTCTTGCCAAATGAACCTCTTGGAGCTTAGTTGTTCCAAGAGACATTCACTAATTAGGAAAAGATCAGGTTTTTCCTAAACGATCGTACATTCGTGATTAGTCACCAGTCAATTTCTCCACGAGGGTCATTAGTTGTCAAGGTAGATATAAGTTGTAGTTTGTGGCAAACCTTCTTTTTTTTTACAACAAAACAATAATTATTTGACAGGTTTAAATTTCAGTTTTCCTGTCATTGTTACGTTTATCAAAAGCCGATCTACATTTTGCAGTTGAGGGATTTCAGGCGGCCTGTCTCTTCATAGCGAGGATTTTGGAAACCTTTTTAAAGTGGTATTATGAAAATATATTTTCTCACAAAAGTTAAATAGTCTTTTGTGTATTTCTATTTGATACAAAATGTTATCTTACTCAACTTAATTTATAACCCTGATTGAATTTCCACCTTGCAAAGCTCACATCAGCAGACACCCCTCCGACTCCTGCAGCTTCTGCATAACCGCTTACTGCTGCCCCCAGAGCCTGAGGTCTACCCACTTACAGTCATAGAGACAGGAAGGACCCAGGACTCGGTGCTTCTGGGACTCTGAGCCGCCATTTATCGGTGGGGATTTAGACATCATGTGATATTTGGGCTGGTAACGGTGTGCTATTACACCCACAGCCTGTCTGGTGGGCTTCTCGCAGCGCTCCATCATGGAGCTAGAGAAGGCGTTTGCGTGTTTTAACAGGCTTGGTTTCAGGCTCCCCTGGCAAAAGTTTGATCAGGTAGGGTCAAAGGTTGAGAACTAGAGGAGGTCCCAGATTTAGTGTTTTTTCCAAGTGGTTTTCCAGGTTTCTGAAACGAAATTTGGGAAGCGTGGTCTTAAAAATGATTAAATTCTTTTGATGGAGACGAATTTAGATAAGAAAAGCTTTTAATGAATAAAAAAAAATCTACCTGACGTTCTGACAGTTGTTGAGTTGTCTTGAATGTCTAAACGTCTCACTGTCTTAAGTGGGCAAATTTACTCAGACGTCCACTCCTCCTACGTTTTGTTTTCCTGATAAGATTGTTTCTTCATTGCAGAATGATGACTTTTAAGTTATTTGGAAATATTCTCACAACCCTTCTGAAATTGTTGGGAAGCAGCAATTCCTTTTATATGGTTGACATTGCATGCTCCAGAGCAGCAAATTACAAATACTTCCGCTTTTCATAGAGGTATTTACACTGATGATTATTTAATCAAGTGCGTCTGGCTAGTTTTATACACTTCAGATGTAATTTTCGAACCTTGAACTTGGAAAGATCATCCAGATAATTTTTATTTTATCCATATGCTTAAGAACCAACAATTGAAAGACTGTGCTTTCAATTTTGGACCTGAATGCTTTTTTTCCCCCCAGGTGTAGATGTGAATATCTTTGTCTGACAGTAAATTAGTATTTTTGTGACTTCTAGCCTCAGAAGAGCAGATTCTGCTGTATGAAGATGAAAGGGAAAACTTGAGTATTGTTCAGTCAGTTTGACTTGAGGGAGGAGGGAGAATTGAGGAAGAAGGGAAACAAACAAATATTGTTTGGAACAGGAATTGGGAACGGATAAAGGAAAACGTGGGCTGGGAGGGGAAATGTCCATGACTTGCCTTGAATTTTGACCTTTTGTGAAGATCCCTGTAACAGGTACCAATAAACATTTTAAGAGAATTGTTACTTTTTAATTTAAGTCAATCTACGAAGGAATAAGGGAAATTGTCTTCTATTTCTATTGTTTCACTAAAACATTGCATAAGGTTGGAGCATACAGAGGAATGTTTGCTTATTTCCTTTGCACCAAGTCTGTAGATCTTCTCTCTCTCTCCATAGATTTACCTGTATATGCTAAGGATTTTCCTAACTGCAGCAGTGCAACTCAGTGACACATCTCTGTAAAGACCAGCAGGCGGTGTTACACGTGCACATTGTTCTTTCATGCTGTTTTCTCCGCCATCCAGATGTCCGCTTCGTGAGAATCCAGATGGCCTGGATACTCTCTCTGTAGAAGAGAGATGCTTTTTGATGCACACAAGTACACACACAAAGCCGCATGGCCATGTTTTTCTCCCTCTGAGGGAAGATTAACTCTCCTCATTAGGACCCCCCTTCCCACACACACACACACACACACCCTTGCATCTCTTTCTCCTCCCCTCCTGTCTAATTCCCTGCCTCACCCTCATTGGCTCCCTCTGCGAGGACCACCGCCGACCGGACCACTGTGACCGCAGGACACCAGAGCGGGGAGGTGGCGGGGATTGGTTGTTGTTGCCACGGTAATAGAGGAGGTGCCACTCACCAAATCATTGAGCTAAAGCTGAAATGGAAAAAAAAAAAAAAGTGGACGGGTGTGGAAAGCAGGTTAGAGGTTGGGGGAATGAACAGAGGAGAGGAGGGGAAAACAACAACAACAATGGCGAGGGATTAGCCATCGACCGTGCAATTAGTTGGTCCATTTAGGGCAAAGCTGTGTCAGAAATCCCCACCAGAACCCTGGGCGTCATTTCCAGAGCTCAGCTGCGAGATCAGAATCCTGGCATGCTCATAGATATACAAAGAAACACAGGTGTGAGATTCTAAAAGCAGCTTTTGGAGGGAGATGGTCCCGGGTCGTCGATGTGAGATTTGTGCCGTCGATGAGGGAAAGGCGGGAAACTGACTGTGGCAATCCCTGTGGCCGGGAATAATAACGTTGTAGAGAGAGAGAGACAGTGGGAGTATCGCTGGATCTAAAGAGCATGCGTCAGCATGACGGCAGAATGCATTAGATGCGGAGAGAGACGGTGTCAGAAGAGCTGAGTGCCGTGGAGACGGTTTGAAGGTCTGACGGGTCGGATGAGAGTAGACATCCACTGGACTCTGTGCCACACCTTGACTGCATTGGAAAAATCTGCAATAAAAAAGGACTTTTTCGATTCCAGAAGAGGAATTTTGTGTGTATTCTTAAAAGCTATAGAATGCAAAAAGGATCCGTTCTTCAGTGCCTTCTTGAATTCTGCAAGAACCTGACACTTTAGTCGTCTTCTTGCATGGAACATTGCCACTGTTTCCCAAGGGAACACATTCCTTCAGCAATCTCCACTCCGCTGGGTCGGTCAGCGAAGGACGCCCCGTTGCAACCGTGTGAAACAGTTTGTCATTGTTCAGTCCTTTTTTGTTTTGTTTTTTTTCCCCCCCGATGAGCGCTGACTCAGCCCAAATGTCAGAGGGAATCACGTTGGCATCGCAAGCGGCCACGATTTAGCAGCGAGCATAGTTCAGATAGAAGTCATACTGTGATTGTGCCAAGCGATCTGGAATAATGCTGCGTACGCTGTGCTGTGCTTGTCCTCCCCAATGACAGCAGTGACGGCATGGATCTCGATGCAAGCCGACTGACCGGGCCGAGTGCGTGGGTTGCTTGCTGACTGGAGCGGTTGCTATTTGAGGTCTTTGAGAACTCGCGGTCCCAGCGATGGGAGAGACGGCAGAGTACCAGAGGCTGCAGGAGACGGCAGAGTCAGACTACCAGAGCTTGCCCAGTGATGATGAAGAGGTAAACCTCTCACGTCTGCCTCGTCTATGATGGTGACAAACACAAATTTCAACAAGTTTTAAACATTTTTTTTGGTGAAATTTAACCTGAAGTTAAATATAGAGTTGACTTTGTGTTGTTTTTTAAAATCCACCTTGGCAGCAGTGAGGACAGGCATTTGTGCTATTTTGGTGTTTGTTCATGATGAGGGAGTTTCATGTGATTCTAGCGTCTACACTTGGGGGGTATTTTTGTCAACGTGAATGAGGTATTTTTAAAAAAAAAAATAATCCAGTAGCATCACTCCTTTCTTCGTCACAGCTGACCAGGGGAGCCATTGTTGTTGCTAGTGTAAACTCCTGCATATTTTTCACACTTAATAATTGATTACAAGTTGTAGATTCATGAGCAACACGTTGATGTTGTCATTGTCGTCTTTAGTCCACTGCTGTGCATTCCACAGCCCCACCCAGGGCTGGGCCCAGTGTGTGCTGACCGCTGAGCTGTTGGAAGTGGGAGCATGAGCTCATTGATGACCTTCTGCCGAATGAACTCGGTGAAAGGCAAAATAGTGACGTTTCATACCTTCCCACATATTCTGTAAATGTGCTGACTGTTCTTTGGTTTTGGAGTTTGTGGGATTCTTGCGCTTCATGGAATATGAAGCTTTTTTTTTTTTCAAGGTGTATTTTCTTTCACATTGTCTAGCACAGGCGTCTCCGACTCCAGTCCCACAGTCCTGCAGATGCATACACACCTGAATCAAGTGGCCACAGTACTTCGGTCATGAAGTTTAACAAGTCTTTCATTTCCTTCAAGTGTGCTGAAGAGGGGTCGCTTTTAAAAGTTGGAGGATGTTGGCTCTTGAGGACTGGAGTTGGAGACCCTTGGCAGAATAGTTGTTCTTTCGTTTGTCTGTCCATCCATCAGCCCCGCGCATCCACTGCATCAGTTTTTTACTCTTTCAGGTCCATGTTTTTGTTCATTCATCTGTAAATCCATCCATCCTTCCTTTCTTAAACTCTGACCAAACCATAGATATATTTTATAGATTTGTTGCTTACTGTTGCATTTATAAAACGGACTAAAACAACCCAAGAACTCTGGAAATTTGTGTGTGTGTGTATTTTAGGGGTGGGCGATAAAGACTTTAAAAGTTTCAGCAAAATATTTTGTGATACTATTATGATGACAATTAAAGTAATAAGAAGTATTTATTACTACTTTTTTAGGTAATTGGCTGCGACTGCACTCACAGGAATCATAGCCTTACAAACACAAATACTGCTCTTGAAAAACAAATTCATTGCTGATCTCATTGAACAAACACTGGAGAAAACGGTAAAACTAACAATCTCAGCAACACAAGTAGACTTGGTTTCTTTTAAGAAATTAGTTGGAACTTATCATGACAGACGATAAATCAAAATTCTTATAAGAAATTGATCACGATAAATGATTAACGGCATGTTTGTGTGTAGATGAATAGATGGCATTAGCATCTACTAGAACATGAGCTACAGCATATTACATTTTTTATCATTGAATAGAATGATATTGATCCTATTGGTTTTCTATTGGTTTCCAAGCACACACTGGCCCTTTGACCACTCCTCTGCGTTTAATACAATCCCTGCTCCGAACAAAGGAGCACAGAAGCCGAGCTGAACATGTCGTTTTCTGGATCAGCCTAAATGAGCTGAATGTTCCCTGTGTGCCGAGGATCTGTGCTCCACTTCAGTGGAGTTGAGCCGCTGCACGCTGCAGCTGTCCTCGTCGCTGCGGGCTCATTCGGATCGCCTTCTGCAGCTGCAGCAGCTACACGCTGAATAAAGGGACTTGCATGTAGGAGTGGACCGGTATAAGATAGGAACGCTTTCGTGTGGTCTCAGTATTTATACAAAAACAATTTTAACAAGCCTGACATGGTGGAAATGCTTTAATTTAAAACGGGAAGGCGGCAATTATTCGGGCTGGTCCTGAGATATGTTTATTGTGTTCATTTAATATCATTTTTGAATTTTTACATGGAGATGGAGATTTAAGCAAAAATGAAACACAAGCTAGTTTTTGTTGTTTTCAAGACGTATTAATGTTTAATAATATGCGTCTTTGCCATCTTGCAAGTCAAAGTACAACAATATATCAGCTAGTTAATGAGTCCAGCTATTTGCCATTTAATGCACACTGCACATTTCTTGGTAGCTGTCATTTTTAAACATTAACCTTAATAATTTTGCTACTTTATTTTATTTTAAGTAATACAAAGTGGGTCTGCACAGTGGAGCAGTTGGTAGCACTGTTGTCTTGCAGCAAGAAGGTCCTGGGTTCGATTCCCGGCCCGGGGTCTTTCTGCACGGAGTTTGCATGTTCTCCCTGTGCATGCGTGGGTTCTCTCCGGGTACTCCGGCTTCCTCCCAAAAACATGACCGTCAGGTTAATTGGTCTCTCTAAATTCTCCCTAAGTGTGAGTGTGTGTGTGGTTGTGTGTCCTGTCTGTCTCTGTGTTGCCCTGTCACAGACTGGTCACCTGTCCAGGATGAACCCCGCCTCTCGCCCGGAACGTTTGCTGGACATAGGCACCAGCACCTCCTGACCCCATTAGGTACAAGGGTGTTAGAAAATGGATGGATGATGGATAATGCAAAGAGAAAAAAACAACTCTAACAAACTCACACCTAAGGGAAAATAATGAAATGTTGAGAAGCTGTAAAGCTAAAATTCATGTTTTTGGACTGAGGAAATTGGAGAGAATCCACACATACACACACTGGCACATACAGCAAAACATGCTGTGTATGCAAAGTTAATGAAAGAGTCAAAAATAATTAAAAAAAAACCATCCTACCACATTTGCTGTTCAGCCTTTTTATAAACTGCTGAAGTCTCATGCTCTAAAATAAACTGCAGAAATATCTCAACATATTTTGTTTTAAATTCTTTTTCCTAGTGGTGGGAATTTATTGTATCATTTATTGTTTCTCATAAGAATTTAGATTTATTGTTGTGATAAATTTCAGTTATTGATGGTAAATAAAAAACAGACCTGACAGAATTATCAGAAATGATGTTTTTCCCATTTTCTCCACTGTTCACGAGAACGTCAATAAATATTAGCAAATTCAAAAATAGGATTTTTGTGTATAGTTTTTTTTTTAAGTGGCATCCTGAAGAACCCCGTTTCAAATGAAAATATTTGTAGAACAATATTTGTGGCGCTACGAATGCTGTCCCATGCAGTCAAAGACATGCCGTTATCTAAAAAATATTAGTTATTATTTTTTTTATCCTTATTATCAAGTCCATATTGATATCCACCTTTACATTTACTTAGTGTTGTCAGTTTAACCTGGTGGAAATTGTGTATGCTGGATTTGCCAATTGTAAATTGGAGCTCAGGGCTGAAGGCGAAGCATCGTCCGATTCAGGTCAGCAGCCATTTTCTCAGCGAGTCTTCGATGTTTTTGACAAGACCAGCTTAAAGCAAAACGAACAGGCCATTCCCGCAGATCGCAACTGTGTTTAAGCCAGAGAGATTTTAAGACTCTGATGTGTTTTAACGTACAGGAAGGTAGACATATTTTTGAGTTTTTGCTTCATGCTGCACAATTTGCACCTCAGTCGTGATACTTCTATGGCATTTTGCACCAGCGCCCTCCTCCACCCTCTAAACCAGCTTTACTGGGATCAAACAAAGAATAGCTGCGGATTGGGGTGCATTTGCAGGATTAGGGGGACATCATTGGGAGGGTTGTTATTGTGGTTGGGATTTATGGTTAAGTATGGCCATCAAAACAATCTTTGGGAAGACATATATTCCATGGGGCCTGTTCATATGCAGAGCTCCTATCCTTCCCAGAACTACCCAAACATCATGCCTCCTCGTGTTTTCGCGCTACGGACGACGAACCGTCGGAGACAGCGAAGGGAAAGCCAGGCCTTGTCAGATGTGCGTACTATCTGTGAGGTCAGCAGTGACGCATATCAGTCTGTCTGTGCATGCAGTGAAATCCTGTGTGTGAGGGTGTGTAGTTGTTTTGCTTGCACGGTTGTAAGAGGGATTATTACTGCCATCACTCTGCTCTGGCAGCTTTTTGGCACCAACGAGCTAAACCACAAAACTCATTTTGCTGCCAAACGATTCCAAGATAAACTCCAAGGTGGCTTAGCTCCCAATACCGTACGTCACGGTGGATCCCTGCGATGGAAGTGCATGCCTTTTCATGCCTCAAACCAACTACAATGAGCATCACGTTACGGAGACGAGCTCAATGGGATTGCGTGTTGCAGAAAAGGTCAACTCTGTACCGCTCTTTTAATTTAGTAGAATCTTTTAGCAAAGAAGCTTCTACTTTAATGCCAGTTGCTGATAAAATGTTCTACAGAGTTATAGTTTGAGATTGATAACATTCGTGCGCTTTTATTGTGTTCAACTTGTGCAGCCGTGGGACTCCTGCTGTTTGAGGGGAAGATAGGTAATAAATAACAGAGAGAAGGTAATAAAGGCCAGATGGAAGCAGCTGGACATGCATGCAGTGGTTCATACTCAGGGTTCATACTTTTCAGATCTATGGACCTACATTTTTGACAATTCTTTTCATAATAGGTCAACCGTAGTCAGATTAAATGGGGAGATTCCAAGGTAAGAGATCAGATCTCTTACCTTATGTTCTCAGTTATATTCAAGTCTGTGCTTTGTTCTAAACTGTTCCATTGTGGCTCTGCTTGTATAGTTTGCCTTCTGCTGTTGGAAAGTGAACCTCTCCTCTGGTCTCAAGTTGATCACAACCTCTAACAGGTTTTCTTCCAGTGTCATCTGGTCTTTGGCTACATTCGTCTTCCCAACTTCAGCCAACTTCCTGGGTCAAGCTGAAAACATATGTCCCCTTAGCACAATACCTCCATGTTTAAGGGTGAAGATGTTTTTTAAAGTGGAGTTCATTCACTACATGGGTCAGAAACTTCTGCCTTTTTCAACCAGAGCAACTTCTCCAACATTTGTTGTGTGTAATTCATTGTACATGAATTATTTAGGGGTATTAAAGGAAACTGGGGGTAAATAGATGTGCAGCCCCATACTTTTTGGATTTGATTTCCTTCCACCTTAGATTGGCGCTCTTTCTTTCTGTCATATAAAAACTTAATGTAACACTTTTGAGGGGTCTGGCTGTATTGTGGCAAAGTGTGGAGAGCTTCAAACTGTTTAAATACTTTTGAAAAACACTGTACCACTTGGTTGACCTTTGTCCCACTTCAACCTTGTGTTTACTCATAACGTTTCATTGGAACCGGCTTGCTGGTCTTATTTGAGGTCTTTGGTTACTTAACTTTGCATCAGTCTGCTTTTTATAGTTAATGATGCACTTTTCCATTTTTGTTCTACTTTCCCTTACGCTGAAGAACGCAATTGTTTCTCAGAGTCACTAATCTTGGCACAGTCAAATCCTCAAGCACTCTCTTTATGGAAACTTCTGCACTGTCCTTTGATTCAAAACCTTTTGGTTTTGAAATAATTTCCAAATATTTTTTTGTGTTCCTGCATCGTTTGTTTGCATTATCAAACTGATCCAGTCAGCTGTCAAAGTCCAAACTGGGCCCTGAACAGGTTTGGTGCAAATGGTGGCCACTGATGCACTGATGTGAAAATCTTGGCTAATATTGATATCAATATTGCTGTTATGGCTGATAACCAATCTTTACCTATGTCTTTTTAAAGTTTTGACACTGTGAAATAACAACCACACAGCTGGCATTACTTTTATGCTTTAATTAAAAAACACTCCATTATCCTGCGCTTCTTTACCATAATATGAACAAACAAAAGTCTCTTGACTAAACCCTTGAAACAGAAACGTTGGCAATAAGTATCGGTTGTTATCTGCTCGGTTTTACTGATCAGACTGATACCGATATGTTGAATTGTCTGGGATTGGCCAATACCGATGTTGATGCCGATACATCATCCATCTCTCGGTACCATCACGCCGGTTGAGACACTCCTTTGAGTATTCTGTCGTTCAACGATGTTTTTATGAATGAGCTTGAGATCTCCTCTTTCTGTTGATTCTTACTGCTCAGCTGTTGAACATGGTTTCTTATGTTCAACAGCTGTGGACTTATTATAGAGAGCATGTGAAAAACAAACCGCATGCTATCAGTTCAGTGGTGTAACGTTGACCAGCAGACGCTCAGAATACTGAATTATAAAGATTTCATCACCAGTTCTAGTCAGAGGTCTGCTGCCACCTTGTGGCCTTTTGTTAGAGCTACGCTCACTGTATACTACAGTGCTTTGATTTGCTCAGTGAGGAGAAACTTGGTTGTCAATTAGACTCCTATTGATTTCAAACTGCAACCATTCAATAAAAGAGCTGTGGCGCATCAAATAAGACTTAAACATTGTGAGAAAAACAAATGGCTTGTTAATGATATGTGAACTGCTGTGCTGCTTTTCCATATCTGATTGTTTTCTGCCACCATGATATATGATAAGAATGAATTCTCCATAAAAGATGTTTTGCTGTCTCATTTAACGCCATCCTGGATTGATGTTAATAGGAAATTGCACTTAACACCCTTACTCCCCACTTTTTTTATCTGTTTGATTGATCTGTGAGGATCAATCAAACTTCTTCAGGGTTTTAAGATTTTAAGTTGTCTTTCCTCTTAAAGACTTTAAGTCACAAAAGTGCAAGTTTCTTGATGGAAATAGAAATGTAGAACTCTACATTTCTTAATCCAATGATTAGATCAATCTTTTATCGTTATATACTCAAAACACAGGCCATCGAATGTCTTTTTAATGAGGTGTTTGTAGTTTTGATGCGTTTAAAGAACAGGTAACCAGTTGCATTTTTTACCATCTCATCTGATGGTCACCATCAAAATCTTCTCATACATCCTTTCTCACTTTTAATTTCTTTTGGTTGCAGATGAACCTTTGCACCTACACTTTGACTTTTCCCCACCCATAAAACCCCCCCACTTCTCTGCTGGATTTCGTTTTCTGCAGTTGCTGAATATTTCATAGGAAGAACACCTGAACACAATTCAACCTTTTCTTCGTCGTGCGTTTCCGGTGACGAATCCGTTACAGGCTTCTCGTCCAGATGTGGGTTTTTAAGCAATGTGGCGTACTCTCCATCATCTGGTTCACATTAAAGTCCGTTACATAACTGTTCTAAAGCAAACATTATGTCATTAAATTTCATGTCGTGAAGGTCGCTACGCTGTTCTTCCTCGATAAACAATTGCAACTGTGAAGACTGAGTCACAAAAGTTGTTTGTTGTTTTTAATCATTTTCTCACAGTCGCTTTGTTTTGTACAAAAACTACTAAATAGCTTCTTTGGAAATGGACACTAAAAACCAAACAAACCAAAAGGTACTCGGCACCAATTGAAGTAAAATACTTGTTTTTAAGTTTCCTACTTTCCAGCACACATGAAAACAAAGTAAACGTTGGGTGAAATGCTGAAAAGTGTTTGGGACGGGGCTGTGTTTTCATTCGGCAGAGTGGTGGAAGAGAGATAAGATGTGGATTTGGGGGATTATAGGCAGGAAATCAAAGGCAGCACCAAATAAAGAAGAAAACACAACGGTTTGGCCGAAGCCTTTAGAGGGAGGAAGGGGAAGGATTTTTGAAACGGGGGAGGAGAAGGGCGAGGAATTTCCCAAAATACAGCAAACGTCACCGAAGCAGAGCTGGGAAGCAGACTGTGGGTATTAAGAGAAAATGTCTAGATCTGTTTTGTTAACATATAAAAATACAGATTAATCATTGAACGTATTGATATGCAACGATACCGTCACCGAACATAAAGCGTGGAAAATGGTAAAACTTAAAATCCTGACAATGCATACAGTTTTTTTTTTTAAACATCAAAAATTGGAATTTGTCCCGACATCGATAAATCAAAATTCTTATAAGAAATTTAGAACGATAAACGATACCCAATCCCAATGATTGACTATTCTGCTATACTGGATAATGGTGAAGCAGAGGGAAAACAACATATAAATTTCCAGAAAGTTTACTGATAAAAATCTGAAAAGTGTGGAATGCATTTTCTTCCCACTCTCACCCCAAATCAAAACTTTAGAGAAACACCTTTCCATTCATTCCCTTATAGCTGCATGGCTTTACTAATTGTTCACATCTATAAGCTAAAATTTCTGCTATTTTCTAAAAAAAACATTTTTCAGCTTCTAACAATCTTCTTCCAGAATTTCCCTTTATTTGACTCTAAGACGAGAATCCCCACAGCATGATTCTGTCACCACCATGTTTCACTGTAGGCATGGTGTATTCAGGGTGGTGAACACACCATGTTTTTACTCAGTCATACAATTCGCAGAGTGGTGCTTGAAATAAAAGCCACTTTGTGAAATTATTTTCTGTTTGTAACGTACATCTTTAGAAAAGCAACGAGAAAAATAGCTTAAAATCGGATCGGGTATGAAAAAACTCCGATATCATTTGTAATCCATATGGCTCAGCTCCAATTCTAACCTCATTGATGGTTTTCTTCACGCAGTTTGCTCTCTAACAAACCTCTGGGGCCAACAGATGGACTGTAGTCACAACTTTCTGATTTCTGAAGACAGCTGGTAGCGTTGGATTTTTTTTTCTATGGTTTCAGAGTAGAGGGAGCTGAATGAAAATGCAAAAGTGTCTCATTAAATCATTAACATCGGCACAAAATTCTGCTTGTAAGGCGACAAAACCTGGAAAGGTTCAAGGATTATGGATACTTATGCGAAGCACCATGCATGTGCATTCTCCCTGTGTGTGTATCCTTTTGTGTTTGGGGCTGTTGCATCACAGGAAGTCGTCCCCCCATCCCACTTTCCCCCAACTCTGTAGTTGAATGTGACCCCTTGGCCCGGGATCAAATGCTGTGCTGAGCAGAACACCATGAAGCCTCTGTCCTCTGCACCACGCACAGCCCTGTCCTGTTCTGCTCCACTCCGCTCTGCACGGACCAACTCCATGTGTGCAGGACGTCGTGAGGCGGGAGGGGGACGGACGGTGGGGCGGAGAGTAGAGTTTCAGAAAGAAGGTGGGAAAAGCAATTGCAAACACGTGCAGTTTAACTAGGCGCAAAACACATTTTGGAAAATCTAAGTGGCTCTCCTCCCTGGAACGCCTGCGCTGCCTCTCCGATTGCAGGGGAGTCGAAGCGGGGAGAAGTCGTTCCTATTTTTAGTTCCACGCGCGTCGGAGGGACGGAAACGCAAACAAGACAGGTTGTTGCATATGCAAAGCTGAGTTGGGGAGGGGATGGAGGAAGGACCGGAGGAAGGAGGCGTGTCTTATTTGTAAAGTTCTGCATGTTTAAATAACTGGCTCATTGCTGTCTGCACACGAAGGACGAGGGTCTGACCCATCCGTCAGCCTTTCCTGATATAATCAGACTTTTTTATCTTTCTGTTTTGTATGCATGAGCGCTGCATTTAAGCGCCTTCTTGACCCTGCGATGAGGCTGTAGAGGCTTTACGTGGGAACTTGTCCTGCCATGGAATGTCACCGAGTCGCCGGATGTTTTGCTTCCCGCTCAGCAGATGAGAGCTTCAGGTTCGCATCCAAAGACTGTCCGCATCTTCTGTCACTCCAAACAGAGGCTTTATTAACAGCCTAAAGGACAGCTGGTTAAATCAACTCGCACTTTAATTTTCCACTCTGATCCAGAAGAAGCAGTTCGGCAATGCGACGCATCGACAAGCTGAACAAAGCCTTCCCCTTCGTGGCACGCTTCCACCTGTACCGTGTAAGTGTCCGCCGCGGCGCGGCCGGTTGCAGCTACAGCCTGGGTCATGTGGTGGAAGCGCGACGCATGAATCATGGTT
Source organism: Xiphophorus hellerii (assembly GCF_003331165.1). Taxonomy (NCBI): domain Eukaryota; kingdom Metazoa; phylum Chordata; class Actinopteri; order Cyprinodontiformes; family Poeciliidae; genus Xiphophorus; species Xiphophorus hellerii. The sequence continues at coordinate 6,070,153 of NC_045677.1, forward strand.
GTGGTATGGTGAAGTCAGGAAGATGTGAAAGGGGCTCTCCTCTGGGAGACTTGTTGTTGCAGCAGCAGGATGTTACAGCAGAACCTAGTCTGGGCCAAGAGATTTCTCTGTGTAGGGGGTGTGTGTGTGTGTGCGTGTGTGTGTGTTAATTCACCACCACTATGAGGAATGAGTTGAGCCAGAAATAACGTTGCTTTGCTGCGTCCAAATTCCCACATTCCTCTTTCCCATCTTTCCTTCACATGTCCTTTTTGGTCCTTAGCATTGCCTTTTGTACGGTTAGTGTTTGCAAAAGGATCTGAGACAAAAATGTCCTTCTCTCCAACAGCTCTCACCATCTCTTGTTGCTGTTTAGAGGTAGAAAAACTAAACTATTAAAGTACCCTCAGTCCTGGACTTCTGACCAAAGTTTGGTTTCTCAGGGTCCTGCTAGAAGTCACGCCATGGGGTTGGAACATTACAATCCTGTTGTCATACTCCCGTCTAAAAAACATTTTCTTTTTTATTGGAAAATTATAAATACCTCAAAGATTATTAATTTATTTTATTTAAATTGAACACAATATCAAGCAAAAAACAATGTCTCAATTTTCTCTCTCTTCTCAAACGAAAAATGACATTTATTTTTTAACTCTGACTTATCTTTAAATAATTAAAAGCTCTTAAGTGGATGTACACCATCTTCATAGTGTGCAATTAGGGATTTTTTCCCCAATACTGACCAGATTTTTGAAGATGAAGTCCAATACTTCATTTGATACTGTAATAAATATAGACATCACTTGGTCTACGTCAGTAAACATGTTGTCGACAATGTTTCGGTTTAGCTCCTCGTCTCTCTGTCCATTTTTTTCATAAAATTTGAAACACCTGAAAATTTACTCAGTACTTCTTCATCCAGCAAGAACATCCACACTGAAGAGTGTTGCTGGTAGAAACCAGTCAGCCATTGAGGTACAGTACAGACCAAAAGTTTGGACACACCTTTTAATTCAATGAGTTTCCTTTATTTTCATGACTATTGACATTGTAGATTCACACTGAAGGCATCAAAACTATAAATAACACATGTGGAAATATGCACTAAACAAAAAAGTGTAAAACAACTGAAAATACCCCTTATATTCTAGTTTCTTCAAAGTAGCAACCTTTTGCTACACACTTTGCATTTTCTTGATGAGCTTCAAGAGGTAGTCACCTGAAATGGTTTTCACTTCATAGGTGTGGCCTGTCAGGTTAATAAGTGGGACTTCTTGCCTTATAAATAGTTGTGAAAATAAAGAGAACCCATTTTAATTAGAAAGGTGTGTCCAAACTTTTGGTCTGTACTGTATGTGACCGATATAATTGTTAACATGCTCACACTCTGTTTTGATATGCTTCTTTAGTAATTTTCTTTCAACATAGTTCAGCATGGTTCTTATAAATTGTGCATGGACAAAACGTACAGCAAGAGTTGTTGACCTGAGAGCTTTGCTTAAATCAATACGATTTCAGCTGCGCTCTATTCCGATAGCTATGCATAACTGAGCAGGTCACTTGATAAGGAAAGACCAGGAGCTGCAGCAGCCAACACTGTCTCTCTCACAGAGAATGACATTCAGGGTAGCAAAAGACTTTATTTGGGTAAGCCAAAAGTTATTTGATAAACAAAATAAAGTGACTTGCAAAACTTATATTATAGCTTTGCAAGCCATAAACGCAAATAATTAGCTTCGATTTTTGAAATTATGCAGCACAGAATTTGGTTATTGTTTACTAGAGCTTCCATCATAAAATCCATGACGGGTCACATGGAGATTCAAATACTAATCGGCACCAAGTTTCTTAATTTTGGGTGATTGACGATTGATTGGCCGATCTTCTCTACCTCCACAAAAGTTTGAATATCAGCCGCTGTGCCCCGCACACACTGAACATGCGTGGTTAGCAGTAGCCTTCGCACTGTTGCCAACTTAGCAACTTTGTCACTATATTTAGCAACATTTCAGACCCCTCTAGCAACTTATGAGGTTGTGAGTTGTCTGAATTGGCAGGTCAGGCTTTTTAAAGATTGGTGATTGGTCAAAGAACTCCAATCGGTTCATCCCCTACTAATCATTTAAAAAAAAAAAGACAGCCTTGAGCTGTATCCTGGTCTTATCCAATGTATTGGCATTGGTTAATATGTATTTATTCACCTAATTAGTTGATGTAGAAATAACCATCTGACACGGAAATGCTTTTGCACCTTTAATTTGCCCCTTCATTCCTCACATATGACACCGTCGTGAAGTCGAGGCCCAGGAGGAAGCCAGTCTGCGTCTTTGGCACTGTCTAGAGAAATAACACCCACATGTCGACTGCCAGGGAAGCTCCACCGCAGAGGTGTACTCGGATCAGCCGTATCAGTGGAACTACTGACGGTGGTGTTCCTTACCAAAGCAATGCCGTCCTTAAAATGTACCGAGGTCAGCCAGGGGTTTGTCCAAGCACCATCTGGCTGTAGGTGGATTCAGATGACTGGAGCTGTAGTCAATCCTGGAGCTTTCAAAAAGATGTTATCTTACCAGCTTTTATGGGTGTACAAGAATATGTATTGGTATGCAAATTGAAAAGTCAGAAATTTCTTTTTCTAAAATTGAGGCATTAAAATATCTTAAATTTATGAGAAAAAAATTTATGGGACAAACATTTTTCAATGCGTTCTGTTATTCAGAGTTGTTGAATCTTCTGCTAACTAGCTGCTAATGCAACCCTGGTACTTAGCTAACTAGCATTTTGGTGTCATATCATGGGTAAGGAAAGTAGGAATGTGTGTTTGTTGCTAACCCATACAAGGTTAGGCGCATTCTGTGGGAGGAAAAAATAACATTAAGCTTAGCATCACAGGGGTTATGACTGTTGAAAGTCTTATGCAGTGTGAGAAGCATAATGCCACTGCCAAGTGCCTTTAACAGATCCCAGAAATTTCACAGTTTATGCTATCCTTGATTGTAAAACAGCAGAATTCCCCAACCTTTCTTTATATTTAGTTTTTCAATCTTAAATTTTATTCAAAGTAGCATTAAAAGGGTCTTAAGTCTTAAATTGCACTTTCTGACACCTGCAGATACCCAGCTAATGTTCACTGAGTGCAAAGGGAACAGATGGACGTGGATGTATTTTGTATTTAGGAATATTTAAAACAAATAAATTTCTGTGTGTGCGTGTGAGCCACACTGACGTTTACCTCCTTAGGCCACCAGTCATTAAACAATGGGGGGGCCAACCTTTAAGTAAGCGTATTTGAAATGGCAGGAAGCTGTGACCCCCTCTGACATTTCTGTCTGGACCTTGTGACCTCGCCTTCGCCAGCACAGGAAGTGTCTCGGTTATTTCCCGCTGCAGTATTCGTGGCACTTTGGTGTTTACTCCACTGTGGGACTGGGAGAAATCTCCTGAACAGGTACAGTTCTTCCTCCGCTGTAATTTAAACGTACTTTCTGCTCGACTGTCACCTGGACGACAGTTGGGATCACCTTGGTGCTACTGTCCTTAAACTTGGTTTCGTTAAGCTGACGGCGATGGATGATGTATTCAGTTGGTGCCTGTGAACAATGAGCACTGATGCTCTGTCTTATCATTGCATTGCGGTCACATTGTGTTGGAGCTTCCCTGTTCTTCTGAGTGACACTAGCGGCGCATTACTCATCCTGGGTATCTGTTCTGTGCTGGAGGGCTGAGTGTGAAGCATGTGGATGATTTCCACCAAAGCTAGCAGCATATAACATTCCTGCCCAGGAACTAACCCAGATTTACTGATTTATCGGGGCCTTTAGGCTCAAATGGGGGACACGTTGTTGGTTATCGTCTTAGTTCTTGTGTGTTCAGTTTTGAAACCAGTGTCTTTTGGGGGTACATCACCAACCATGCCATCCGTAACACTGAGTAGAATGTTTGTATATACAGAGATGCCCAATTTCTGATCTCCAGCATTTGAACTTTTTAAGAATATATTCCACCACATATATGAATAGCATTCAAAGTACTTTTTCAAGCCTTATGACTGTGGGAGTCTATAAATTTGTATTGAGTAAAGGTGATGTCACACTGTGTGGTAGTAGTAGCTGTTTCATTGTTACTATGACAAGTAATAGAATAATTATCTAATTGTTTTAAACTGGTTTCAGAATGTTATTTCAGCAATTTGCTCGTGACTCTTAGAGATGGTAAAGAAAGCCGGCTCTATTCTGGAGATGATTGTTGAAAAATATTATATAATGATTCTTTGAAGGACATTAATGAGATTTATTATAACATCTAACTTAGCTCAGGTATTAGTAGTGTTTTTTTTTAAGATGTGTTCAAATAAAATTATCCTTAGTGCCTAACAGATTCTTAAAACTCAATCTTCCCTCAGTCTCCACACTGAAGAGTGTTATGTTGTAGTCCATGCAGCCTTATTACATTAAGAGGAAAGTGAAAACATGGTGGATGCGTTTAAGTAGCTGAAATATTTTAAGGATTTACAGTTTCCCACCTTGCTTGTCTTAAAGAAGTTATGATGCAGCAAAGCTAAAAACCTACTTATATCCTGACTTGAAACATGTATTTTTTTCTTCCAATCTGAGATGAACTTTTTTTCCCAAAGTGGGATTGCGTTACAGGCTGCTGTAAACAATCACTGCAGAGGAAGCCGCTGGTTCCTTCTGTTTTCGTACAGAAAAGAATGGTTTGCCTGTTTGTACTGACTTTGTCTCAGGAAACGTAGCGACAGCTTTTGAGTCGGCACTGATCGATTTACACCCAGCATTTTCTCTCCGTTTGTCCTCCAGAGACTGGGCAGTGGCATGCAGTGTGAGGAAGGAACAGAATGGCTGCTGGAGCTGCTGACGGAGGTGCAGCTGCAGCAGTACTTCAAGAGGATCCGAGACGACCTCAACGTCACGCGGCTCTCACACTTCGACTACGTCAAGAATGAGGACTTGGAGAAAATTGGCCTGGGTCGACCCGGTGAGGCAGAAGATCTGTGCGTGTGACATCAAAAGGCAGAGCTGTGCTCATTACAGATGTTTGTTTTTCGCTTTTATTATACCAAGTTACACTGCTGGTCTTATTTGTTGACTTACTCTGGCAAAGAGGTGTAAAAAGCCTGAGAATAAGTTCAGTAGGGCTGAGCCATAGAATATGAAAATAAAATCTCTTTTATTTGGCTGGACTGTGAGCCAAATAAAAATAAAGCAGAAATAAATAATTTAATTTTGGACGTATGCTGAAAAAGTAGACCAGCCACCTTCAAGGCTGTGTGCTTAGTATTAGGGCCATAATAATAAAAGAATAAAAAATAACATTTTAAGAATAAAGTCATAGTATTACGAGAGAGTCGTACAGAAAAAGTGTTTAAATAGTTTGAGAATAAAGTTGTAATATCAAGACTTTATTCTTGAATTTTATTTTTAAAATTTTTTTAGTGTGATCCTAATAGTCTGTCATGTTTATCAACTTTTTTTTCCCGATATATATTTCCTTTTGTGGTTAGTAATGGCTCAGTGTCGTCAGATCTAAATCCAATCCTCCACCGCCCAACATCCTTAGTTTTATTTCCAAGTCCCTGCTGATAATTAAACACAATAGGAGACAGTGGAGTGCTGAAGCTTTTGTCTGTGGTGTGTGTGGGTGTGTGTGTGGAAGAGATCACAGCATTCGTATTCTAAATCCACTTACTGAAGTCCCTCTGGGCCTCCCTTCACAGAGCTACTTCAGACTAATTAAATCCCACTTCTTTTGCTCATATAGGCATTCTCAAACCTTTTATCTGCCCACTCCTTAAATCATCTCTTAAAGATTTTATTTTGAACTGTTTTTGCTGTATTCTACAGGTTTCTCCTCTGTATAATTTAAAAATTTCAGCTTACTAACTTACCGCTGTGTTTCACTTTTTCTCATCGATTCAGGCCAGAGACGTCTTTGGGAGGCCGTGAAGAGGAGGAAGGCCAAGCGGAAAACCTGGATGAGCAAGGTGACTGTCAATAATCGATTCATCAAACGCAGGAACGCATTTCATTACTCTAGTATGCGCTGTGACGGTACGCTGCGAATGAGAAGGATGAGCCTTCTTAAAGAGAAAGCTCTCTGCGGCACTTACTCTTAAAGTTGAGGCAAATATGTATTATAAGCCTGGCGGGCCACCAGGCTTTACTTGCCGCCACACCAGGCTAAGTGTCGTTTAATATAAAATTACTTGAGCTTTGTACCCTGAAAATATTTAGTTAAGTATATTAACATGCTGGCTCATTGTCCATTTTTTGGTAATATTTATTTTATTTACTTTTAAATGTGAGCATTATATGCACTACATAGCTTGTTTTAAGGACCCACTGGCTGATTACTTTATTAGGATGTGACTGAGGTGTGAAAAAATATTTATTTTAATTGCATTTCATTGTATTTGCCTTTTTTTTAGATGCTGTAGTCAGTGTTTAAGTATTAATTGTGTCTTCCGATAACATATAATTATCTCGTCAAATTTTTCAATTTTCTGTGAACTTTTAACTTTTTTTTTTTTCTAACACAAACCCACGATGGATTGCCCTATCGCCCCCCATCACTGGCCTCAGCAGGTTTTCTCGGGGAAACGCTGCATAAATGGATTACCTGAAAGACAAGACTCTTAAAAAGTCAACAAGCTAACTTAAGTCCTCCAGGAAAACTGTGGTAAACAAATAGAAGTGCTTGTTGGCAGTGGAGTCACAGGATCTATAATTACACCTGTCTGTTTCCGCCTCTGGCACCATCCAAAGAGAGTCATCTGCTTCCTCAGCATGCTTTCTGAGTGTGTGTGGGTGTGTGGGTGTGGGGGTGTGTGGGTGTGTGTGTGTGTGTGCTGCCCAGCCGCAGCTTAATCTTATGAATGCCCAGCCTCCTATTTGGAACCAACTAACCACACCGTGACCACAGGGTGGTGGTGTTTTTAAAAAGGTCTGCCGCATTATGTCATGTCTGGTTTTGTTAAGAACGCTTACGGCTACGGGTTATATCCAGACTGTTGTACGTGTTTGGTACAGTGGGTCCATTCAAGAGTCCACTCTCTATCCTTGTGATTAGAATGAGCTCATAACTCTTAAACCAACATAATATCAGCGACTCAGAAAGGTACAAAAGTTTACATGACACTTGGACATTTTCACATGTGGTGAACCACAAAGACTACAAAGTAGGGCGTATTTGTTAAATGAAAGGATAATCATACTTTGGCTTTCAGTCTTTTTCACCAATAAAAATCTGTAGTGTGGTTTTGAAACAGTTACCCAGTCACACAGAGCTTTGTTCGATCCGATCAGTATAAAAATAGAGTTTAGGAAAGTTGCAGACCCACCAAGACGAAGGTCATCCAGCAAATTTGAAAGACCTGAGAAGGGAGCTGTGTCTCTGGAGGAGCTGCAGAGATCCTCAGCTCAAGTGGGAGAGTTTGTCAACACAGCAATTTTCTAACATGTGCTCCAAATATTTGGTCTTTGTGGAACAGTGAAAGTCACTGAAAGTCTGATTTCAGGACTTCTTAAACATGTACCTAGACTCTTGGATAAAACTTTTTAAACTACTTTGAATAATTGAGTTTGCTGTGATAAAAATGTATATGGAAATTTTGGCATTTTAAAGACCAAAATTAAATAACAAAAACAGGCAAAAATAGTTAATTTTTTCCAACCAGTTTCTTTCAATATAGAACTCATGAAACTTTAACAAAAACTGCAGGTCTGTGTCCAGTGAATTTCTGGTTAAAACGTGTTTGTTCTTCATCCAGTGAAGTTCCTCACGGTGAATGGAGAGTTCAGACACTTTGCTCAAGTAAGACTAGCAATACTTCATAATGACAACAATAGCAATTTTACAACAGCAATGTTGGAACAATGTCTGTAAATTATGTGTGTGTGGGCAGGGGGAGGAAGGGATAAAAAGAGCACGTTTCTTGAAACTAGCTAGCTAACATTGCCGTCTGTATTCTATTGTGATGTGTGTATCACGCATGTGGGGGTGTGTATGTATGTGCATTTATCCATCCATCCATCCATCCATCCATCCATCCATCCATCCATCTATCTTCTTCCATTTATCCAGGGTCAGGTTGCGGGATCGGCAGCCTAAGAAGGGAAGCCCACAGTTTGCTCTCCCCAGTCACTTGTTCCAGCTTCTCTGAGGGAATCCCAAGGCGTTCCTAGGCTAGCTGAGAAACATAGTCCCTCCAGCATGTCCAGGGTCTTCCCCAGGGCCTCTGCCTGGAACACCTCACCAGAGAGGCGACCAGGAGGCATCTTAACCAGATGCCCAAGCCACCTCAACTGGCTCCTCTCGACATGAAGGAGCAGCGGCTCTACTGATTCCCTCCTGGATGACTGAGCCTTTCTAAGGGACAACCCAGACACCCTAAAAAACTAAAACTAATTTTGGCTGCTTGTATCTCGTTCCTGCAGACATGACCCAAAGCTCATGACCATAGATGAGGGAAGGAACTTAGATTAACTGGTAAATCGAGAGCTTTGCTTTTTGGCTCAGCTCTCTCTTCGCGGTACAGCGCCTGCTTCACTGCAGACTCTGCACCAATCTGTCTGTCGATCTCTCGCTCCACATCGGGCAGGACATCCTCCCCGACCCGGAGAAGGCACTCTATTCTTTTTCACCTCATTTATTTACACATTTATTTATATAGCTATGAATTTTTATTTTATTTATTGAGATAATAAAAGAAAGAACCTTGAACACATTGATCAACAGGTTTTGCATTTCATTCAACACATTTTCTCTTTTGGTTTTCTCATCCAGGGTGTCAGACACACACAGAGACACACACACAAAAATAATACACATGCACAATAAAGTACAGGCAGTAATGTTAGCTAGTTGGTTAGATAACTAGTGTTGGCTAACTTTGAAGAAGGCTAATATGTTGATTTGTGACAATAACACTGTCACAGTATTCATGATTGACACGCACATATTTGTGAGGTAAAAAATAAAGATAATACTTGTATGTAAAAGTTCTTGCTGTGTAAAATATTATTACTCAGGGGTGAGACTTAGGACTCAGTGTGTATGGTTGACAAAAAATGTTTTCCTGACAGACACAGCTGGTAAGAAACAAAGATTCCCATTAAATTCCATAGGAAATGAATGTGGGTCATTTTGGACCCACTTGTGGAAGAATGGGGTAGTAATATTAAACATGCTATTTCTCAAAATGTATAAAAGGCAAATCAAAAATTTGAATTGCATGATATCAATAACATGTTTGTTGAGGAATACCTGGGATATGAAGTGATGAAAACTTTTCATTACAAGATATTGCAAAAAAGATGACATCACCGGGTCCAAAAGGACCCACTTATGCATCAGAGGGTTAAAAGTATTTTTTTCCCCAAAAGGCTACATGAATAATGCAACTAGTTACTACCCAATTCTGTACGGAGCTACAGGGAAAACCTATAAAAGTTGGTATAAACATTCCCCCAAAGACACACAGCTGTAAATGTAGCCAAATGAAGTTCTACAAAGTGTGGCGGTCCAGTTTTAATGGTCAGTTACAGAAAACTTCAATTTAATCCATTGAATTTTGTGACAAAATATAAAAAAGTGGTATGAATATTTTGGGGGGTCACCATAAGAGAATATCCTCAAACTTGTGTTACCGATAATGGGTCGCTGTTGATTTTGGTGATTTAATCGGTGCTTTACTTTGAAGTTGTAGCTTTTGTAGAAGAGAAAATATTTGTTCTTCATTCCAGGTGTTCAGCGGGAAGCGGATAGAGGGAGAATTCCCCCAGCAGGGACAGCTGGCCTTTACGTTCCGCAAACTGTCCCTCACGCCTCCCCTCTGTCTGGGCGACGGCGTCCTGGACACTCAGCTATACGGCGGTGGCGGCGGCCCACTGGACGGCCAGCAGCAGGCCCTGACCTGCCTCATCCCAGAGAAGGACCTGACTCTGTTCGAGAAACTCGGCGACGGCTCGTTTGGCGTCGTGAAAAGAGGGGAGTGGCTGACGCCTGGAGGGAACGTGGTGAGAAGACGTTTCGGTTCATTTATTCCGTTTCTCGGGAATGAAGTGAAATTTTCACGGCAAGGCGGAGGGGGAATAAACAGCCATGAATCTGTTTTTGGGATCCTCCAGGTGAACGTGGCGGTAAAGTGCCTGAAGACGGATGTCCTCAGTCAGCCGGACGCTCTGGAGGATTTCATCTGCGAGGTCAACGCCATGCACTCCCTGGACCATCAGAACCTCATCCGGCTCTACGGCGTGGTGCTCACACACCCCATGAAGATGGTGGGGGCGCAAACTCAAAACGCGCAGCAGTTCTTCATCAATACGTTGCATGTTATTGTTTTACATGTGGATATTTTGTGCATACACATAAAGCTGGAGGGCAAAAAGACAATTCTTTTGCTTTCGATCCGAAGCTGCGCGGCTGCGGCAGAACAATCCCATTAACAAAATGAAACCTGCAGATGTAGATATTATTAATATAGTGCAGTGTGCCACAGCAAAGGGAAAATAACACAGAACAAAAAACTGAGCAACTCAAAAACACTTGTATTCCTTTTTTATTTTCCCTCCTTCTTGTCGGCTAGGCTATACAAAGACCCGTTGCCATAGCAATGAACTGACAATGGCTCCACGACACCAAAAAAGCATTTCCCGCACAAAGTACAGAACATTCAGTCCATTACCAGTTTTATGTTTTAAAGCTTGATGTTTTATTTGGCGAAGTGTGTACTTATTTGTAATTTGCACCTTCAGTCTTCAGGTCTTCAGTACTCTTTGCAATCCTTCCTCTCAGGTGACTGAGCTGGCTCCTCTGGGTTCTCTGCTGGATCGTCTGCGATGCGTTCATCCTCAGGGCCCGGTGCTGATCCACACTCTGTGTCAGTACGCCGTTCAGGTAGCGAGCGGCATGGCTTACCTGGAGCAGAGACGGTTCATCCACAGGGACCTGGCAGCGAGGTAAGGCAAAGACAGGGACGCTACCCATGTGAAAGGAAAGTTAGAAACACTAATAATTGCTAACCACACCCTCTTCTTTGTTCAGGAATATACTGCTCTCGTCAGCTAACAGAGTGAAGATCGGGGACTTTGGCCTGATGAGGGCGCTGCCTAACAACGATGAGCACTATGTGATGCAGGAGCATCGCAAAGTTCCCTTTGCGTGGTGGGTGAAGGATTTAAATTAATACATTTTAGATTGTCCACCGGAGCTGAGATTACATACAGGGCAGTAGCAAGAACATCTCAAAGGTCAACCTTGTGAAGAAATGAAGTATTTGATTAATTTCAGAAAGGGAAACTTTTATATAGACATTTAGCACACAAAAAGTGAAATATTTCAAGCTTTTATTTGTTATAATTTTGATGAATATGACTTTGAAACAATGAAGACCCAAAAATTCTCACAGAAAACTTTTAATTTTGTAAAACGTAGAAGTTATAAAACGCTCATAAAAAGGTGATTGGAGGGGAAAAGCCATTGAAATACGTCATGGTATGAAAAGGTTGCAACAGGGATACCCAAAACCATAAGGGTGATGGGTTTTTAAAAATTATTATTATATTGCTCTCATGTAATATTTTAGTTTTCATTTTCTGTTAACCATGGGATGATATTACTCCAATCAAATTGAAATACTTTTTAAGACTTTGTTTCAAACGTCTTTACCGGAGGGTCAATGAATGTGGCTGGTACCGAGTACACAGCGGTTAATGGCTTCAGTTTCCTGCCGGTCCTGTTGCAGGTGTGCTCCAGAGAGCTTGAAGACGAGAACGTTCTCCCACGCTACGGACACCTGGATGTTCGGCGTCACTCTCTGGGAGATGTTCACGCACGGCCAGGAGCCGTGGCTGGGCCTGAACGGCAGCCAGGTAGGAGCTTAAACTATTCGCCTCACAACAGCAAAGACAAAGGACTCACGTTTACTGTCATCTTTTTTGTGTGTGTGTGTGTGAATTTAAAAAATAAGATTCTCCACAAGATCGATAAAGAAGGCGAAAGGCTTCCAAAGCCGGAGGACTGTCCCCAGGACATCTATAACGTCATGCTGCAGTGTTGGGCTCAGAAACCAGGGGATAGACCCACTTTTGTTGCCCTGAGGGAGTTCCTGCTGGAGGTAAGACGCCACACTCACCCATTTAAGTGTACACCGGATGCTAGTCTCAACACCTTTGGAGCGTGGAGGCCTGACCACTTCCCACTTGCTCAAGTGAACCATGAACTCCATCTAGTGGTTACAGAAAGCTTTTCAAAAGTGCGAACGAATTGCGGGGAAGGATTACATCATACAGTAGCTCAAGAAATGTGGAAGTATTACCCGAAATACACAAAGTAAGCACATTTGTTTGCTTAAGTACATATTACTAAGCTACAAAAATATGGGGGCATTGTATGTTTTTTCTTAAATCCTACCATTTTGTTTTGTCATTTCTGTCACTTCTTGGAATATTTTGTGTATATACACTGCCTGGCCAAAAAAAAAGTCGCCACCAAAAAATGGTCACACTCTCTAATATTTTGTTGGACCGCCTTTAGCTTTGATTACAGCCCTCATTCGCTGTGGCATTGTTTCAATAAGCTTCTGCAGTGTCACAAGATTTATTTCCATCCAGTGTTGCATTAATCTTTCACCAAGATCTTGTATTGATGATGGGAGAGTCTGACCACTGCACAAAGCCTTCTCCAGCACAGGTAGTCAGCTGACCTCATTCTTTGGGCACACAATGTTGCTGAACCTAGACCTGACCAACTGCAGCAACCCCAGATCATAGCACTGCCCCCACAGGCTTGTACAGTAGGCACTAGGCATGATGGGTGCATCACTTCACCTGCCTCTCTTCTTACCCTGATGCGCCCATCACTCTGGAACAGGGTAAATCTGGACTCATCAGCCCACATGACCCTCTTCCATTCCTCCAGAGTCCAATCTTTATGCTCCCTAGCAAACTGAAGCCTTTTTTTCTGGTTAGCCTTACTGATTAGAGGTTTTCTTATGGCTACACAGCTGTTCAATCCCAACCCCTTGAGTTCCCTTCGCATTGTGCGTGTGGAAATGCTTTTGCGTTCACAATTAAACATACTCCTGAGTTCTGCTGTTGTTTTTCTTCGATTTGATTTGACCAAACGTTTAAGTAATCGCCGATCACGATCATTCAGGATTTTTTTCCGACCACATTTCTTCCTGGAAGACGATGGTTCCCCACCATCCTTCCAGTTTTTAATGATGCGTTGGACAGTTCTTAACCCAATTCTAGTAGTTTCTGCAATCTCCTTAGATGTTTTCTCTGCTTGATGCATGCCAATGATTTGACCCTTCTTAAACAGACTAACGTCTTTTCCACGACCACAGGATGTGTCTTTTGCCATGGTTGTTTAAGAAATGAGGAGTTACTCATTGCATCAGCTGGGGTTAAATAACTTGTTGCCAGCTGAAAGATAATCGCCTATGCAGTACTTATCCAACAGGAGGCTTGTACCTATTTGCTTAGTTAAATCCAGGTGGCGACTTTTTTTTTGGCCAGGCAGTGTATATATATATATATACACTGCTCAAAAAAATAAAGGGAACACTTAAACAGGTGTTTAACACTTAAAGTGTTCCCTTTATTTTTTTGAGCAGTATATATATATATATATATATATATATAATATCAAGTGTGAGATATAAACGGTCTAGAGTGTTGCATTGATTATGTGATGCAAGTTTAAGAAATCCTTTAATCTCCGTGGCAACCACTCAGCTGTGCAAAACACCTCGGTGGACTGAGCACCACTTTCAAGGATGAAGATCCTCCACTTGACTAGTTTCCAGGCTTCTTAGCTTCTGACTCACAGAGCAGCCAACTAACCCTAACTCCCCCATTCAGCTTCTTCAGACTAGCCATCAGCAATTGGCAAACAACTGGTGGAACTGAGCATCTGCTGACTTAATTATACAAGCTACTTCTCTGTGCAATGCTGGTGTAAAATGTTGTTTAAGGGTTAATAGAGGAGCCATGTTGTGAAGACTTCCTGAAGGTGAAGTTTCAGAAAGAACGGGAGGTTTTAAAGCAACAGAGGCTCAATTCCAAGATGTAAATTTTTTTTTCATAACAATTGAACATAAAGTTACTTGATTGTGCTATAAAATGAAACTATGTGCCTGGAAAAACACACAACACCGCCTCTTTAAGTGTCTTTTTGTGTGTGTCTCTCTTTCAGACCATGCCTACCGACATGTGCGCTCTGCAGGACTTCGATGAGCTCGACAAACTTCACATCAAAGTCAACGACGTCATCACCATCATCGAGGGGAGGTGGGTGACGGTGACTCGCACTGCAGGGATGAGGGGCGTTTGGCCGCGGTTCGCTGACTCGCTCGCACGTTTCAGGGCGGAGAATTACTGGTGGCGAGGGCAAAACAAGCGCACCCTGAAGGTGGGGCAGTTCCCCAGGAACGTGGTGACGTCCGTCGCGGGGCTGTCGGCGCACGACATCAGCAGGCCTCTGGAGAACAGCTTCATCCACACGGGTCACGGAGACACCAACCCACATCGCTGCTGGGGCTTCCCGGACAGGATTGACGAGTAAGAAGCAGCTTTCATCTGAAATAAGCCACTTTTTGAATTTAAAACTTCTTCGAAATGTCTCATTCTGTGAGATGTGGGGAATAAATATCTGACTTGTAACCAGCAGAGGGCACTCCTACATTAAATATAATAATCGCACCTGCTAATTGGAATAAAGTCAGCATGTTGACACTGATGGTCAGTCTGTCCTTGTCTTTCTTTCAGCCTGTACCTGGGGAATCCCATGGATCCTCCTGATGTTCTGGGAGTGGACGTCAGCGCCGCTCGGCCCACACAGCTGCCAGGACGAATCAAAAGTGGGTTAAAGTCACACAAAGAGAGTTTTAACCAATCATAACAACTGTTAATGTATTCTACCACATACACAACTTTGCAAAAGTATCCTTTTTCACATTTGATCACAACCACAAACCTCAGTGTATTTTCTTTGGGATTTTTTTTATGTGATTGAGTCACACAAATGACATAATTATGAGGTGAAAGGAAATATTTACAAATCAAATATGAAAATTGTAGTGGACATGTTGTTTTATACTTGTGTTATTTTGTTTTCTCGCTTTTCTCCGCTTTTAAACGGAACAGCTGGATTTGTAGTTCGATTAAATTTCGCTGGTGAATTCTAGTCATTACATTGGGAACTTTTGAAAGCTGCTGGCTGCAGAATGGGGCTCTGAATACAACAGCAAGGTCTATTTTCCTCTTTAAAAAAAAAAAAAAGATTTCATAAAGCCTGTATCCTTTTCCTTCCACTTAACAATTAAGTCCTATTTTTTGATGGCCTTTCACATAAAATTCCCATAATAAAATTAGGGTTAAGGTAAGTTCCAATAGTGATCAGGTTTAACTTTAAAATCACATTTGTAGGATTAAATTGAGATGTTTTGGTACTCCAAATATTTTTTGCTTGCTTTCTTCTGAACTAAAATTTAGGAAGATTCCTCAGTACGCTTTCTGACCTTTGCGTTTTTTATTTCTGTCTCCGCTGCTGCTACTTTTCCTCCCTCTGTTTTCTCTTTGCGGCTCTGTTTTTATTTATGTTTGCAGAGGAGCCTCCCCGCCGGCCTCCTCAGCCAGCCGTGTTAATCAAGAGTAAGTCTGGTTTCTCTCAGCAGCTTCTTAGCCACTGTTCCTGTCTTCTCTGTTCCCTCTTTGCTCCACTCTTCAAAGGTACATTTCACACTTATTTTCCCCCTTATCTCTCCTTTGCTGTGTTTGCAGTGGTTCTGTCGCCCTAACAGTTGTTCTTCCTTAAAATCATTCTTCCTTTCCCTATCTGTGTCCATCATTCTTTTGGTGCTTTAACTGGAAAGTTTTTCTGTTTATATAATATTTTTTTTGGTGTCAGCTGATCTCTAAGTGGTCGTCATGGTTACTTATACTGAAACATCGTGCATTAATGAATGGACTCTGTTTTCCATCTCCAGAACCGTGCTACGATCCGGTAACTGAAGACGAGGATTCCACCTCTGCAGCGCTCCGGAGATTATCTCTCAGGAAAACCGGTTCGCTCAAAGGTCTGAAGCTTAAACCCGCTGCGTGGGTCTCTGCTAACAAGCAGAGTGGCCGGACCTCAAGTTCAGCCCACACCCCGAGCAGCGACGTGTCCCTCATTGACTTCGGGGAGGATTTCTCACTCACGCGCTCTCCTTCCACTGTGGTCGAAAACCAAACTCTGGTGCTGGCGAAGCTAGCGCTGCAAGTGGGCAACATCCTGGACAAGACTCCGCCTCAAAGTCCGTCCAAGTGGCTGCAGCGGCCCCTGCACCCCACGCCGGTGGTAGACTGGGACGCCCGGCCGTTACCGCCGCCGCCGGCCTACGACGACGTAGCCCAAGATGAAGACGACATGGAGGTAAGTTAAACCAGAGTAGCTTCGGTGAATCCAAGAAGCAAAGAAAGTTTGTGTAAACTTTTTAAAGGGGTTCTCCAGTGGTGTATTTCTCCACTAATAACTGTACTACAAGAAAAATAGAGCTGGCTAATGAAGTATGGATTTTCACTGCAGGATTTCACCAAACGCCTCACTCCGCTTTGTTTATTTCTTGGCCGATATAATCAGAAGAGGCGCGAGAATCGGGCGGATCGTTTGGCGTTTAGTGAACACGATTGCAGACCTTACAACCGTTAAAAATTGCAGTTTTAACAAAGTTTGATAGAGATTCTGAAGCTAAACTGAGTCGAATTTTAGTTGCAAGGAGTAAGGGTAGAAACGATTAATCAGATTAATTGTGACTAATCAATTTAATTAATTGTCAACTAATTTAGTAATCGATTTATAATTAACTGGAGTACATTGACTGAAAAAAGACTATTTGCTTCAATAAAATACTCAGAGCATTAATGAAACCCAAACTGTACAGAATATCTCTATACATATTTGCATTTATTAAAAAAAATGGATAGAATAAAAAAAAAAGGTTTAGCCAAATCACCTCAAGTACCATAGTTTAACTTCACCGTGTTCAGAGTCACTAAAGGAGCACTACGTTGTTGGCAACAGACTGTTCATTTCCTTATTTGAAAAAGAAATTGGATTATTTGTTTGTTTGCATCTTTTATAGTAATTTATACAACATTTAAAATGTTGCGTAAGAAAGGCTAAAGTGGCTTAATAAAAAAATCGTTAAAATGTGCCATTTTTAAAAATTGAATTAATCAGAATAATTAATAGAATAATCGATTACTAAAGCAATCATTAGTTGAAGCCATACAAGGAGTTCATCCTCACATTTGAGCCACAGTTTGACCCCTAACCATGGCACCGCAGTGGATGGAGAAGCTAAAGCAAACAATTATGGAAAATGGCAAAACAAATTGTCCAAATCCAGGAAGACATGATGTTCTATATATTGCAAACTGTACCAGATGACACTTTGATTTGATTGAAAATTCTGGTTGGTAACTTCTGACCTCCTTTCTTCTCAAAGGTGAGCTCCATCACCAGCTCGGAGCAGCAGCTCGAACACGATCAGACTGCTGTCCACGGCGTAGACGGAGCTCTCTCCTCAGGACAGGTGACTGAAAGCGACGACGTCGTCTCGAAAGATCCAGAAAGACCGGTTTTGGAGGACAACCTTTTCCTTCCCAGCAAGCACAGCCACGCTGCCTCCCCGTCCTTCTCCCAATCCGCAGAGATTTTCCAGGAACTCCAGCAGGAGTGCATGAGGAAGCTCAATGTCCCGACAGGCGGGGTTGGTCAGTGGACCCAAACCTCAGCCCTCTGTCCTACTCAGAATGCCCAGGAGGATCAACAGCATCTCTCCATCAATGAGGACAAACCTCAGATCCCCCCACGTGTTCCAATACCCCCTCGCCCGATAAAATGGGGAGACTACACGTCCGCTCGCTGGTCAAGGGACCTTTCTGTTTCCCCGATGCCGTCGGACCCCACATACAGCATTTCGGGCACAAGCCTGGAACGACCGCCTCAGATCCCGCCCAGAGACCCTCTGTCCCAGCCCAACTCCCGGACGCCAAGCCCCAATTGTGCGGTGGTGGGCTCTCTGCAGCAGAGGATCTGCTCCGTTAGCCCCTCCACCCACCAGGCCTCACACTCTTATAGCTCCCACCTCTCCACCTCTCCTGGCAAACCTATGCCGACCACACACAGCTTTGCCTCGGACCCCAAATACGCCGCACCCAAAGTGATCCAAGCCCAGGGTAGGGACAACGCCAACAGAGGTCCCTGCATCCTGCCCATCGTCCGAGACGGGCAGAAAGTCAGCAACACGCACTATTACCTCCTGCCAGAGAGGCCGCCGTACCTCGACCGTTTCGAACGCTTCTTCAGAGAGGCTGAGAACCTCCCGGGCGGCAGCGGCGCCGAGGACAGGCACGCGCGGCACGCCAACACGGCCACCGTGAGACCCATGGTCGTCACCGCCCAGACAGTTCAGGGACTCGTCCAGCCGGGAGAGCTGAAGGCTAACTTCTCCTTCAATAACAACTTTGGCATGAGCGCACAGCGGTCAGGGATGAAGACATCAGTTAGTCTCCCTCGCGTGTGTTCAGACGGCCTGACGGGTCCAACAGTGAATTCTTCCTGCGGCCGGACAGAAGACGGAGGGAACTCTCTGGACAGAGTCCAAATGGTATGCTCAGATTATACGATCCCCTCTTTACCGTCTTGTCTCTAACGAGCACATGATGCAAATCTAATATTTCATTAGGCTTTTTTCTTCCAGAGCTTCCCTGTGATTGATGGGAAGTTGCTGCACTGGGAGGGTTTTTGTGCTTTTTATAGCAGACCTTATGTCCAGATTAATGTTCCCTGTGATTAATTGTTGTAAAGCCAGTCTAAGGTGCTGACCTCAACCAGATAACCATCTGTTCTTGTTTCTCCCCTCAATAGCTTTGAACATTTGTCTCTGATGCCACACTAGAGAAAATATATGGTCAGTTTTAGACGCGCTAATTAAATGTGATGAACATAAACTTGTTTATTAGAGGGTTTGTTTGTCCTGTCTTTATTAGACATGATATGGATATAATATATAGCGGATTGTAATTATTAGGATATTATAATCTGCTATGGAAAGAGAAACTATGGACAGTTTGCATTTTAAGTTAAAAATGAGAAGTTTTACTTTCCAGATGTGTATTTGTTAATTTGCTTCTTTTGTTATAAGTTCATGTTCAAATGATTAAGAACCAAATAATGATTGAGTTTAAAATATCATGACACTGACACAAAAATACATGGTTCAATAGCTGCTTTATTTAATGTGTAAAAACTGCAATTATTCCTACTGCTGTAAAAAAGAATCATACATTGATTAATAAAAGTAGGGCTGCCAATTAGTTTAGTCATCAGATATTCTACAGATTATTCTGATGATTAATCGATTAATCAGATAAAGAAATGTTCAATTTCAGCAGATCTTTCTATTTGAAAACTTAAGCTTATTTTATACAGTATTAAAATTTTAAAATACAAATATTTCAATTCCTTTTTTAAATTTTAATTTTTTGCTTAAAGTATAATAATATAGGAGTCCTTTGTAATGAAGGATAAAAGACAGCTGCAAAAGGTCCTTAAGAGATTTCTTTACAGAATTTGAACCAGGTAAAGCTAATCTATGCCACATGAGGAGTTCTGTATACAACATATTTACAGACTAAAGTTATTTATTTTTTTATCTAAATGCACAATGTATGAATGTTTTGTACAGTTTAGCCAAATTATTGCTCTGAAAATATTTTTTTCAACAATTGGCCTATTGTGAAGTTTGTACCCCCCAGTTAATGATTAATCAGTTACTGAATTAGTTGATTACTTCAGGAATCGATTAATCATGATTAATCGATTGATCAGCATACCTTTACATTAAAAATAATGTTGTCAGCGACATGGATTCAGTGTGAAATTTGATATCTACTTGTAAGTATTCAAATTATAATTGCCTGGCAGTAGGAATGTGTTGGATCTCCAAAGGGGAACTTTTTTTATAAAAAGTCGTGTCTCAATGTTTTAATCATTTCAAAGTGAGATATGAAACAAAGTCCCAAAGTGACTGAAGTGCAGATTTGCACAACGCCGTCTCTTTCTCGCCCGTAACCGTTCACTGCTGGTCAGCTAGATGAAGCTGACCAGGGTGACCAGCTGGTCAGCTAGATGAAGAAGGCTGCTGGATTTTTCCTTTGCTTATAAAAAATGGATTTCATAGAGAGAAAGTCATGGCGTGTAAACTGAACTGGGAGTAAAATAAACTCAAAGTAGCCGGGTAATTAGTCAGGCTATCTACTCCGATAAATCCTGCCGTTAGCTGCTGAACAGACAAACTGCAGTTTTCAAACTGTGTTTTCTTCATGAGTGTGATGGGAGGGTTCTTTAGTTTTATCACAATCAATTTAGCATGTTTTAAAACTTTGAAATGCTTTCATATCGGTAATCGTTCCAGACTTACACGTCTTCATTTTTTTTTTCTTTTTTTAGTATTTTGTGTACAAAGAGCCGCATTCATGTGTCCTCTCAGTTGATCCTGATGAGTGAATAGCCATGAATTGATTTTCTTTATTCTGGAGGCAGTTGGAAACGCTGAAAGCTCCCCATCGATCTGGCAGATGCAGAGATGTTTGGCCGATTACAACAGCAGTGCAATGAGATTTTAGCACCATGTATAAAACGCGCAGCAGATCAATGGGAGACACTGACACGCGCTGGATAGTTAACTAATTGATTTTTTTTTTGTGTGTGTTGTTTTTGGTGGTAATCATGTGTGGAATTACAGCAAGCTTTCTGCTCCCCATAACAGCATCGTCAGTGTTATTTCTTTGAAGTTTGGTTTAGTTTGATTGAGCTGAAATGATTACGAGACTTCAGACTGATGTTGGTTGGTTTAGTGGGAGCTGTGGGACTTCTCTCTGATCAATGGAAATGCTCAAAGCTCACATCAGCGGCGGGTGAAACTAAAAGTGAGTCAGTTGTTGGGTTTAACATTTGTTTAAAATATTGATTGAAGTCAATACAGATGATTTCATTACCAGGAGATGTGATTATGGTATTTATACAAAAAAAACCAACCATTTCTCTGAGATATCTGAGAATTGCTGTTTGGAACATTGGTGTGTGTGGTGGATGGAGATTTCGCTTTTGTCAAGCTGCTGTTGTGCAATTTCAGGTGCAGGAGGCTGTTCACGGCGTGACAATAGCAGAGTGTCAAGCCGCCCTCCAGAACAACAGCTGGGATGTCCAGAAGGCTGTGCATTACCTAAAGGTGAGAGCATATGATTCCCTGCATGGAACAATCCTGCATCTGGGCTGCTCTCTGTAACTGTTTAGTGATGGACTTGCACTAATCAGAATATAATGGCTCACTCTGATGTAAAACTTAGAAATGATTATGGAAGTGACATTTTCTGTCTTTAGCTAGTAGCGCAGTTAGCACCCTGCGTTGTAGAAACTTTGCATTGTAGATCCCAGCCTCAACTCAGGTTTCTATAACATTTGTACGTCAGCTTGTTTAAGATCAGAGGTTGACATTGAAATCTCAACAAGATGAAGCAAACTTTTCTGAAATATATTCATCCTTTTTGTTGTCTGCTAAAAGTCTTGCTCTTCACGCCATTACTGAGCCAAAGACATACTAGATAATTGGAAATATGTTTAACTCTGACCTCCTGAAGTCACATAGTTTGGTTTTCCCTGGTTTAAATTCTGTGTGAAACGGCAATTTTTTTTTTAAACTAATCGGGTAGTCCAAAAAATAGTCAGAAGATTAGCCCAACACTGTATTGATTGATTTGTTGGAAATATTTGTTTTAGCTGCAGATCCATCCTTGCTACAATTGAAGCATACACAAAGGAAATGTTTTGTTATTTCACTTCAGAGGGAATACAAATCTATTTAAAAAGAAAGGAACTGAATTGTTTATCCAAATGTTTTCATACATTTCTAATATTTTATCAAATAAAACTTAAGTGATAACATGAAATATCTGGAGAGATGGCTGATTTAAAATAAAACAATTACCTGATTAATCTTCAGATTAAGCCATTGCTAAAACAATTCTTAGCTGCAGCACTAATTATGTATTCTTCATGCAGTAATGGCATCCGCCACGAAGAGTGTTTCCAGTGTGACCCGATAGCAGTGAACGTATGTCGAATTTGGACTTTCCGGCTGCCGCAGATCAAACTCGAGATCTGATTCTTGTTAGCATCCACTTTCTCAGTGGATCTCCATTGAGTTATCATAATTATTTTCCACTAGTGTAATCTTGTGTCACAAAGATTGTGAAATGTTAATATTCAAAAAAACAATCCAGTTGATTAACTGATAGAAAGTTCAAAGTAAGGTTAGGTTTTCTTTTGCTTTCATCTATTGATAAAATGGCGTTGAACTCATTAGCCTTGTTACTTTTCCCCTCTTTGGGTTTCTGTTTTTCTTGGTGCTGTTGCTCTCTTAATCATTTATCGATCTCTGCTTTCCCAGGGCAATATTTCCAACTTTCTTCATGTTTGTAATGAGAAAGACAGGTCCAGACATGTCCTGTGCTGTGATTGGTTCAAGGCTTGTGTGTGTGTGTGGGTGTGTGTGTGTGTGTGTGTGTGTGAGAGAGAGACAACAAAACTGTTAGTGTGCATCACCATCAGGAATAGGAGCCTTAAGGACCATTTGCTCAGAGAACAACACCACAGCAACAATGGCAGATTTTGATGGCTTGCTAAGGAAAACCCTGGAAATAAAATAAAGTTAAAAGAATCCAAAACTTTCTTAGAAGAGCTGTCTTCCTCTGGGAAAAGATATGAGCACCAACATCATTGTGACAATACGTTACTGTCAGTTCTCAAGAGACGAAACAAGGACAAACTTCACCCTAAGAATATTGAAGAACGGCTGGCAGAGGCATTTTCACACAAATACTGTGTCAATGTAAGATTTAATAGGTCTCAGCCAAGACTCTGTTTCTAGAGGAAGTGAAATCATGAAAAAATTCATTAATATCACAACATATAATGAAGAGGACAGGTCTGTTTTATTCTTGCGTACAATTTCCAAAAGCCTGAAGGTTTTATGTTTGTTCTTTCAGACAATTAGAACGCAACAATTAATATATACATTCTCTGTGTATTACTGTGTGTCAGTGCAAATAGCTTTTTGCGGTCTGTATGGCTAAAAATGCACTATAAAAATTCTGTTTATTTACAATGTATCTCATATAATTAGTCTGGGAATGTTCAGCCATCACACGGTTGAATAAGAGATGGCGTCTTTTCCCCAGAGACAAATGTGTTGTAATGCAAATTTTGCGCGTCAACCTTGGAACAAAAGCAAAAGATCTAATGAAGATGGTATGAGAACGTAGTTATCAGTAAAACCAATCTTCTACTGACTGACGTCTTCCTCTTTGATTAGGCTTTCAGTCCACTTCAGAGTTTAGTATGACTGAATGTGAGACAGTGAAGAGGAAAAAACATTGCAAATCTTTTAACCGTGTGCGAGACTTTAATGCGATAATTTTTGACTAATTACTGAGATTTAATGGATTAATCCTTTTAGCGCAAGTAATCGCAATTTTTTTATGTATTATTTTACATAAAGTAGTTCTGAGTGGAACCTTTGTATTTGCGTGTTTCTGGTACGGAGATAAACCTGCCACACAAGCGACATGTACAAACGGTAATGGACGACGAAGCAGCTTCTCTGGGCCCAGCGGTGGTTCATTTTTGCTTCAGAATATTATCTGATGGGACGCTGGGAAAAACGTGTCGCTGTGTGGAGTTAGCTTATCAGCGAAGGTATTCAAATCCAAAATAGCATCTCAATGCTAACATGGAGCAACAGGACAGACTTCACCAACGCTAATGTCGGAGGCCACAGTCCACCTTTCTAAGATTTTGTTTTAGTTTTTCAAAAAGGTTCCATGACTGATCAGGAGTTCCTGAAACACTTGAAAGCTGTTTGCTTATAGAAAGTTTCCTAGCTTAGTATTATTGTGGCCATTTTTACTAAGGGGAAATTATTCAACCACTGAGCGCTCCGATTTATTCTAATGCGTTTCCTTACAATAAAGTTATAGAACTGAATTAAATCTCTGAAAAAGAGAGACTCTCCGTTTATTTTTAATTTTTTTGCTTAACAATGTGTGATGTGCCTTTCTGCAGGTGGAGCAGTTGTTCTGTTTGGGTCTGAGGAACAGGTCTGAGTGTGTAAAGCTGCTGGAGATGTGTGACTGGAACCTGGAGGAGGCCAGCACTCAGATATTAGAAGATTATGGATCCATAACAAGACAAAGGTGCGGTTTTCAATTCACGTTTTTTTTTTAACTAGACCTTTTAGGTCAAATGTTCAAAAGCGAGAGTTCCTTTTTGTTTAATTTATACGCGAGCTTCCAAATCTACATACATGTGCCACAGATTTAACACAGCATCTGTGACAGCAGTGCCGTTTGAATATTTATTCATTGTTTCTGGAAATTGATGTCAGTCACTTCTGACCCAGTTCTTCCTGCTGACATGCCTGTCTTAGGAAAACGTACTATTGAACCGTACGTCTTTGCTGAGCTGCCGGAGCTTCCCTTTGAGTATTCTAGCTGCAAGTTTTCTCTGTCTGGCACCAGCGTGATGCAACGTTTCTATGACCGTTGTGCTTTGTTAATGAGGCCGAGTGTCACATCTGGCTGCCACAGTGAAAACATACTCAGTCTTCTTTCTGCAAAAGGAAATGCAAAGTGTGGTTTTTATAGTTGTGTGTTTGTTTTTTTTTTAGCTGTTTTAGCTGCCCTGTGAGGACTGTGTCCTTCCGAGTGTGCGTTTTTCGGGCTGCGGCACACAGTTGCAACAGATCCGGCATAAACGGGGAGGATGTGGTTGCTAATAAACTCACTCATCATTGGTCTCATTGCGTTGAAACAACTGGGCCAATTACAGTGATGCATGGCGACAGGCGCGAAGCCTCCGCTGTGCTGCTGAGCGGAGCAGTGCAGCACGGACTCACGGCGCCGCTGGGTTCCTATCCACTTAACTTGCATACGACGTCTTGCAAAAGTATTTATACACCTTGACCTTTTTCACACGACAATGTCACAACCACAGACGAAGTGAGGTATAACGGTAGCGGGTGGAAAATGTAACAAAAACTCAAACATGCCTAGAGACTAACAGTTGACGCATTTCCATTACAAAAGTGTGCAAATCTTTGCTTGTGTTCCATTAATGTCGAGGAAAACCAATTTCACAAATGTGCTTTTTCCATTAAATGAGAAATTACATTAAAACCACATGTCACAGGTCATCAAATTATGGCAGATGTAAACAGTTACATGAGAAATATGCATAATTCAGCAGTGGCACTAGTGCTCATCATCTATCAGCGATCAGAGGAGACGTTGGGGTGTGATTCAGGCGTTGACGCAACAAACCCTCTGGGAGCGGCTACGAATGCGGCGTTTTGGGAAAACTGCAGTCGGTGAATTTCCACAAGGGCCGCGGATTCAACGCGTTCAAATGACACACAGCTTTTTATGAACTGTACGATGCTGTGAGAGATCTGGTGGGTGGGGGAAAAAAACAACCAGAAAACAAAAATAAATCTCTCTCCTACCACCTCCTGTCCGTAGTAACATCCATGTTGGTTTGGTCATGTGACTCGTGGGATACGAAGAAAAATGTTTCCATCGCAGTTTTGCAAATGAATCTGTTTTGATACGGCCAAAAAAAGACCACCTCATCCCAGCGCAGATATTTATCGAAAAGCTTGGTTTTTCTTTTCAAAATTTGTATGCTTCCACTAAGCAAATTTATTTTCGTAATCTCCCCCACCAGTCAGATTAAGTTGACCTTTACCCTTTTCAATTTTAGACCTTCAAAGTTAGACGTTTAAGTCTGATAGCTTGTAAACCAACTCTCCTTTAAATTTCCCGGCTACGTTTCTCTCTGACCCGTCTGCTGCTCTCCTTTTTCTTCATGATGTTGTTTGGTCACCAACGCTCTCTAAAAAAAGCCTCCCAGACCCTCGTAGGACGGCTGCATTTATACCGAGATGAAATTACACACTGGTGGACGCTATGCTAATTACTTGCCTTATGAAGACGATTGGTTGGTGATTTGGGAACGTTTTCTTTTCTCTTCATAATTATAGGTTGTTCTATCGCATAAAATCGCAATCAAATACTCTGAGGTTTGTGCTTGAGGTGCCAGAATACTTCTTGAAGGCCCTGATTGTTTTTATGCTTGAAGAGCAACAAAAAAATAACATATCACTAAATAAACATCAACTGAACGACAGCTGGATGACTAAGCAAACCAAACACTCCAAAGGAAAAAGCTCAGCAGTGACTGACTGCTCACCGTTTAAACAAATCGTCTGCACCGGCCTCTCCGCAGGCAGCCGATCTGTTTCAATCGTCAGTGAATTGGTCGGTATCGATCCACGTAAAAAGGGAGAATCTATTGTCTAGAGACGTTCGTTAAAAGCCTGGAACCCATTAAAAAAAAACAAAAAAACGCGGGATGTGTACAATGATAAATGTGAAGCCTCTGATTTCAGAGAGCGCACACGGTTTTCTCCTCACATCCAAATGCTTCTCCTCTTTATATTACAGCTGTTGCAAATATCTTCAGGTAAATAAGCATTTTTTTGTTTTAATACAGACAAGTAAGTCAGATTTATATATGTGATGCTTGTAGCGTTCACTTACAGGACCTTGCAAAAACTTTTCATGCTCACTTGAACTCGTTCACCGTATTACAACTTCAAAGCACAAACTTCAATATATTTGATCAGGTCTCTTTCTGATCTTTTTTTTTTTTTTCTCCAGAAATAAAAGTGGAGCACACATTTGTATTATCCGCTGACGCCCCAAAATAAAAATCATTTGCCTTCAGAAGTCACTTGGTCAGAACAAAGCTGTTCTATGAATGTATCAGACGGATTTCGGAGAACAAAGAGCGTCGTGAAGTGGAAGGAACACCGACACCTTGGGCCTAGAGCTGGAGCAACGGGTTTGGATCAAAGCATATTTACATGTTAGAATGGTCCAGTCAAAGTCCAGACTTGAAAACAAAGTGAAAAAAAAAACCGTGATGAGACTCGAAAATTACTATTCAGATGCTCTCCGTTCAGTCTGAGTGTTCTACTTTTAGAAAGCAGAACTTCGACTTTCAGATGTAGTCGACGCAAAACGGGTTAATAGCAATTAAGAAGCATGTATTCTTTTATTTCCACATCACGTCTTTTCACTGTTTTGAGTCGGTCCGTCTGTTAAAGTCGCAGTAAGTGAGGTTTGTGGTGAAATTTGGAGCTTCAGGAATATGAAATGTCCCAGAAAACCGTATGAAAGTCTCAGGCGATTTCAGTGGACTCTGCATTTCACCTCATAAAGTCCTCAGTCTAATCTCACGCTTCTTTATATTTGCAGATGATGACCGAAGGTGGTGAGCTTCGACTGGACTCTCCTCTTCAGCCGATCGCCGTCGACTTCAGTCGAGAACGGAAGACGAGAAGCACAAACTGGTGAACTTCGACGTCGACCCATCGGTCATAATCACAGACACCAGAGCGGAAAACAAAAGTATCCGAGTTTGACTTTCACGTTGGACGGTTTATGTAATTGTTGCACTCGGTTACAAAGACCTTGATTCTGACCGTCTGGCAGGCCAGGGAGGAAGGAACGGTCCCAGATAGAAAGACGGCACTCTGAGCTAAAACGGTTTACAGAAAGGAAACAAAAAACAAAACGGCAACAACAACAAAAAAAGATGGAATAATGTTCTCAGAACGCAGAGTCAGCACAAAACCCCAAACCGCATGCATACGTTTCGTTAAAGGTGAAGCTCATCTGCTGGCAGCTGGATCACCACTTAGTGCTAGAGAGAAGAAGAAAGCACAATGAAGTGTTTAATTGGCTGGTGGGGAACTATTGTGGAGGAAATATTTCTGTTTTAAACGAGATGTTTGTTGAGAGTTATGCTGCTGGAAAGCTTGAGGGGGTGAGACGGAGGGAGGGAGGGAACATGGCTACAAATAATTTAAGAAAAAACTTTGACTTTATAGTTTGAAGAAGGAAGTGAGTCGCAATGCGGTGCTTCGCTCTCTGCTTATAGAAACAAACAAAACCTCCTGGAAAATAATGAATAGATGTCGGGGAGGAAGAGAAAAAGCCAAACGAGCACGAAGACGATGATATTTAAAAGGTATGAATGCTCTTTACGGGGAGGAACACACGCTATTCAGAACGTAATTTTTTTTTTTTAAAGAAAAGATTGTATATAATATATTTTATTTTGCATCTTCCCTTAAAAAAAAAAAAGATTGCATATAATACAACACGGTGTGTTAATGCCACACACTGTGGAATATTACCGAGCTCCAGGTACAACCGGCCCTCGTTTCCTCCCCGTAAGCTCTTCGCCCTGAGAGGACTCCCATGCATCAGCCGAAAACCTCAGCCTGTGCAGTTTTCCTCACCGTGTTGGCAGCTAATAACGGCGGAGAGAGTGAAATTTTTTGCTCCGTAATCATCACTTCCTGGCGGCCCTGCGACGCTTTCAGTCAGCAGCTCTACGGGGCCGATGGTTTCCAACTGGCGGGACGAAGTCGGACTCACTGTGGGGGAAACTTTTTTTTTTTTTCACTCTGTATTGTCATTGAAAAAGGAGTATTACAGATGCACTGAATAAGTCGGAACTGCAGGGGGGAAAATGTTAAAATTTAAATGGATGTTTTAGGATTTTTGAGTTGCGGTTCTTTTAAAAGGTTCCTTTATTTAGCCTTAGGTTTGGGATCTTTTTGCAAACATGACGAGGGTTTAAGGGTTCATAAAACCGGCCCGTCCCAGATCAGCTGTGAGCTTCAGCCTCCTAGATTTATGCTACATGGAGAGTTATTTACAGCTCAATCACCACTTTCAACCTTTTAAGCTGCAGTGTGAAACTTTTTATAAAAAAATGTTATAACATATTTGTTAAAACTGTCTGTGTTGTGACAGCGTGATACAAGACGAATGATCTGTGGAAGAATTGAGCTACTGCAGCGGTGTGAAGAAATGCACAGATCAGAACAACCAATCAGAGCCAAGGGGAGGGTCTTAGCGCTGTGTATTGTGCTTGTGTATTTGCTTCTTAATGTGCTAATGGCGGAGAAACAACTTGCCATCCCAGGAAGACACAGCCACCTTCATCTGTGGCTATGCTAACTAGCCTGAGCATTCACAACATTCTCAATCAGGAAGAAACTGTAGCTTAGCAGATAGAGGGGTGTGGGTGGGAGTGGAAAGGAGGACGAATGGCGCGTACACATTCCTGATTGACAGTGCTAAGACCCACAACCTGGCTATGATTGGTTGTTTCCAGTTGGCACTGGGAAACAGGGGAGGAGCTCATTTTATTTATTTTTCTTCTCAAATTATTGATCTCATATCATACTATCACAACAAAGTGATAGTTTTAATAAATATACTTTTTAAAAAAATAAAAGTTACACCCAGCAGCTTTATTTAGGCTGAACTGTTCCTTCAGAATCTTTATGGAAACCACCTTCAGTAGTTTAGTGTTTATTTCTTTATTTTATTTTATTATTTTTTTTACAATTGTCAACAATGGTTTCCCTACATGTTGTCACAATAAGTTTATAGAAAACTGCTTAAATCCTCTTTAAGGCTAATGGCTTGGAGAGGCTAAGTTACATAATGTAGCTTTAGCAGCACAGGTCTTGTTTGACTGTAGAACAGGGACGGTCTCCTGAGAGTGCAGCGGGTTAGCCAGCGCCAGCACCGGGGGATGTCTTCTGTTATAAACCTTTTCTCCAATCTGAACCTCATTTAAAAAAAACCTAAACTATCCTTTTAAACGACCCAGAAGAAGCAGCATGGAAACGGATCGCACGGTTTGCGTTCAACCCACTCACCTGTATGACCGTTGGGAAGATGGCCGACGCTCGGGTCTGTTTGACGTCTCCCATAAGCTAACCCACAGGAACATCCGACCGTTTTCACGTCTGTGCGGACTGGTTCTGATAAACCGACTGTTTCCAGTGTTACAGGATGATACTGCAGAGAACATCAGTGCTGTGCTGATCCTCTGGTTTGGACTTTCTCTCTCTTAGGTAACATGTTACCTGTTCATGTGCTGTTTGTCGAGCTGCTGTAGTTTTTGTTTTTTAGGACTGAAGTGAACCTTGGGATCTTTTTCCTCCCCCTCTCCAATTTATATGTTTATCTCTGTAGATTTTTTTTGTTGTTTCTTCCGTCAGATTTGTGTCTTATTTTTATTTAGTCTTTTCTCTTCATTCTGCTGTTTGTCTCCTCTTTGGACTCTGTGTTGATCTGACAGACTCCCGTAAAGTGGCTCTTTATTGTTTCTCTTTTTTGCCGTTGATGGAAACAAAGTTTATGCTGCCAAATTTGCAGATGTATTTTTTATTAAAGAAAGGAGTAATTTTTTTATTTATTGGCCTTTTTATTTTTACCTTAACTCCACACAATCCTTAAAAAAGTGGCATTTATTCAATTTTAACTCCATTTTTATTTCTATAAATTAGTCAGACACACTAAATATGGCTTCTTGTCGCCACAGTTTTGACACTGTGTGTTTCTGCTGAATAATTTCACATAAAATCATTCCTCCAAAACTTACTTACTCCAAATCACGGGTACTGGAAGGTAGTTAACACACAATAACTGAGGATGGTGATAGTAGTGGATCACATGCGGATTTGTAAGTACAACTGACCTCAAAGTAAGATGGAGGTGTACGTTTTTATTTGGCAGATCAGTCCAGTTGATGGAGAAGTGATTATTATAGAAACATAAGGCAGATTTCTATCCCAAAAATGCTTAGAGGAGCTTATAATTGCTGCACAGCTGATAGTTTGCATTCAGGTGGAGCTGAAATTGTTCAGCATCACTTACACAAAGTTTGTGGTTGACATTTATTTACCGGAGATGCTAAAAGAGTATCGACGTAGCTGCCCCATTAAAAAATGTAAGACATTTTTAACTAAATGGCATCTTAGCGCTGTTTAATAATCAGCAATGATCTTAGAGAAACGGTGACTTTTAATCCGGGAAGGATTTCCAGACGATTTGAAGTCAGAATCTGGATGAGGAACCAGTAAAGTTGTAAGACGGGTAAAAATCTCAAATTCACTGTAAGACTGTATCGGCAAAGAATGGTCTCTTAGGGCCACAAAGTCTCCATAGCAACCAGGAGATTTAGATGTCGGTTTTAGTACCGAAATAAGACTGCTGCACACCGGTGGTTCCAAAGCCAGATCTGATACATGATGGACCGGTACCAGTAACTGAGTGGCCAGCGATAGCAAATGAGAAGGAGGCTGCTCACCTGTGTTAGCTTTGGAGAGGCTGGTGACTATCATTCTTACACTGGTCACCGACTGGCACAAATAGGCTAGTGTTAGCATTGGATTAGCTGGCATTACCTTTGGATAGACTGGCAACTGGCATGGGTTAGCGGGTATCTACCTATGCTAGTAGATACTGTTCTTTTGATACAGAAACCAGGTGGGCTGAAGATAACATTTTGTGAAGATGGAATTTGCACCAAGTGTCTTCTTTGGAGGTTTTTGTGTCGTTTCCTTCGGTGGTTCTTGGGGCAGCGCCACCACAGGCGAGGAGGAGAACAGATTTTTCAAAAGGTCTGGATCATTTGACAGTGCAATGTGAAAGAGAACCGAACTGAATGAATCTGAATGAATTTTTACTCTTCAAGACTCTCCACATGCATGTCTATCTCGTTATTGACTCCATAATCGGACGACTGGAATCAGTAAGAGAGAAACGCCTGATAAACTGGTTCTTACATAAACTGTGCGGAGTTGAACTTGCTCTGTTAGCAAGTAGCCCTTTAAAGTCCCCTTAGAAAGTCCTTAATGCCTGACTGTGTGTTTGTGTGTTCAGATCAATGTGAATCAGTGAGGGCCACCTTTATGTTTACAATCGTCCACTCTCTAACAATGTCTCTCCTTGGAAAAAAAAAACGAAAAAAAACCCTCTCCATAAGTGTAGCACGGTGTGGACTGCCATCGATCCGGGCGGCTCCGGCTGTCCGTTGACCTTCAGGTTGTTCGCGGCCGCGCCGTAAAACATTTCCGAAGAGTTCGGGGTCCAGAAGCTGGTTTAATGGGCTCTTTTGCTCATCGACTGGCTGGCTCCCAGTTCCTGGGGATTAAAAAAAAAACAAAAAAACGCTGCGTGCCTGATAAAACCTGAAAACAATTCTGGAATAAGAACCGAAGCAGGAGCTAAAAACATGCACACTCACCAACACAAATCATCTTTGATTCTCTTCCATCCCTCATCAATCCCCATCCTCCTTGACACACACGCACACACACGCCCCCTCACACACTTTTTACACTGGGACACGAGCAACTCCTGGTTACTAATGAGAGATCCCATTCATCTCTCTGTTCGGTGTGTGTACGGCATCATCGTCTTGGGGCAAATTATTAATGTCTGGTCCTCCAGTTGTTTGGGGTGCTGGAGCGGCAACCTGCAGCAATCCCTGGAGAAATTACTGCAAATAAAAACCCGGCGAATAAATCTTGGAAGAGAGACAAAGAAGAAAGAAGAGGAAACTGCCAAAAAAAAAAAAAAAGAAGTGCCAAGCAACAGATAAGAGTGAACCCTTTGACATCTTGGAAAATGTGTATTTATACATGTGACAGGCTATGTCCGTATACTCCCGCAGTCTCTTTGCTTTTTTCTTGTTTGTTTCCTAAAATATGAAAAAAAAATCTCCATAACTGTCACCTCTCCCTCTTTCTTTTCTTTTTTTTTTTTTTTTTACATCTCCCTTTGTTGTCGGGATTTGAAGCCGAGTGCCCACTGTGGCACCGACACAAACCCGGGGCGCGCGACGGATCGGTGGGGCGCGGGGAGACGGAGTGGTGACAGCATGACAGAGCAAGGAGGATGTGAAGGAGTTTCATTCGAGAAGCTGGAGCAGAAAGAAGGAAGAGGGGGGGGGGGGGTGGGAAAAAAAAGGGAAAGTGATGAAGGTGAGGGAAGGATTGCTGCTTGGCCTGAGAGGGAAATGGGGCTGTGTCTCCCACCATCATCTCTCCTTCACTGTCTATTTCTGTCTTGGTGTTTCTACAGTGACTTAGAAATATTCACCCCCCCTCTGGTGGTTCTTCTTCTTCTTCTTCTTCTTCTTCTTCTTCTTCAGTTGCTGTCTGCAAATAAAATGAATGATGAAGCTGCTCCTCTCTCCTGGTGGGGATTGTTGGCGATTGTCCTGCTGAGATTTAATTTTTACAACACATTTCTCTATAGTTTGTCACAATTACGTAAGTGACGTATGTTCGGTCTCACTGGGGTTTTCCGAACGCTCTTCGGTTTCCTGTAAAGTTAAAACGCGAATCCTCAGCTCAATGCTTTTCGGGCCCTTTGTGGAAAATCTTTTCTGTTCGCCATGGCGAAATATTCAAGTTGAATTCCACAAAAGGCAGATCCTGCACTGCAAAAACGGCGAGTCTTACAAAGTGTTTTTGATTCTGGTGCAAATGTCTTGGTCCACTGGAAATAAGACTAAACTAACTTTTCAGCAACATTTAGGAGTTTACGTCCGTAATACTGGTGAAACAGTCCTAGTATTAGGACTGTTTCACCAGGATTATTTGTTAATGTTATAAGGGAAATAATCTGCCAGTGACAGTTTGACAAATATGAAAGAAATTAATAGACCACTGCACAGAACCCCATTGGAAACCTGGCCAAGAGTTCTGAACTCTTCCCGAGTTAAAACTTTAGTATTGTTGTTTCTAGATGAATACAAACTTCTTCTCTGTGCATCATTTGAGGTCTGAAACGTTGCATCTTTTTTGTTATTTTGACCATTTCTCATTTTCTGCTAATAAATACTAAATTTCGGCCTGGAATTTCAGAGGCATGTTGTCAGTAGTTCATAGAATAAAAGGACAATGTTCATTTTACTCAAACATGTACTTATATAAAAAAAGTCAAATCAGCGAAACTGATCATTTTAAGTGGTCTATATATAAAAGCAGCTTCAACATTTCTACAGAGTACCCTGTTAACACCAACAAGGTTTCTATGGTAACAACTGAATTGTGTCTGTAATTAAAGGCCCGAGTACTGGCCTTGTACTTTACTGTCCAACTTATTGCTAAACTTTGTTTACTCTTTCCTTTTATTGGTTCCTCAACAATCTGTAAAAGTCCTGCAGCCTCTGTTCAGACCTCGGATCAATAACAGCAGAGAGAGAGAGAGAGGACACGCTCTTGCCCACTTATCGGCTGGAGTCCACTTGGGTGAGTAAGTGAGAAGCACAGAAAGGTGGGCTGTGTTTTGTCATTGAGGGAGCCAACGAAGTTAATGAACTTCCAGAGAGAAAACATCAATTAATCATTGTGCTCATGGCTGGAGGTAGCCTTTAGTTTAATGTCCCTGTGTGTTTGGAGGTTATTTTGGAATCATCTAACCTTTAGCAACAAATGAACTTCACTCTGATCTCCAGAACGCACTGCGATGTTTCTGATTTTCAGGTAACAAATCCCACCTATGCACTGTTGCTTCCAGGGATGAATTCACAAACCTCAGCCGTAAAATGTTTTCAGAGCCTTCCTGAAAAACAACCATGTTACCAAGTTAGGTGCCATCTGCTGCACTTCAGTCATGGATGTGAGTGCACTTACATAGGTGTGTTGTAAAGAACAGGTTTGCATGTGAAATATATCAAAGGTTGGTGCCTCAGTGGTGTTTAGGTCTGGACACATGCTGAGCCAACCTTTGACCTCAGTTCCTTTAGCAAGGCAGCAGTCGTCTTGTAGTTCTCCGTGGGGGTCGTTACCGTGTTGGAATGCTGCTTTGTGGCGCACAGCTTCTGAAAGGGATCGTACGTCACGGCAAATGTTGACATTCGTGGTTCCTTCAGTGAAATATAGATCCCCACAGCCTTCAGCACCAATGCAACCCTAAAGAAACTTGCTAGCATATGCTAGCTCCCTTATGTTGAACAATAACCGCTTAGAAAAAAAGTTGCCTGCTCTGCTGAGTCTTTATTTCAGCTCTAACATTTTCTCTTCTACTTCTAGGAGCTAACCAGGATTCAAACACACCCAGTAATAGAAACTTATAGATTCATTCATGTGCTGTAAAGAAGCTTAGCTTAGCGCCTCGGTTTCTAAAGGTGTGTTCACACCAGCCCTGTTTAGTCGAACTCCAGTTCAACCACCTAGAGTCTGGTTTGTTTGGGGAGGCGTGAATGCGGAATCAAACCTAGGTCTCCGTTCGGTTTACGTGAACTTTGAATATGCGTATGTGAACGCCAAGCGGACCGGAAACGGCTCCGGAAGTAGGAAGTGAACTATAGCAGGTGGCATTATGTGTAAATACAACCAAAACAAACATGTGTTGAGCGCTAGTTAGAGAAATGACTCTCAGTCTTTTGACAAAGACAAAAGAGAAATCCTGCTGCGGCTGGTAGCACTCAGTTTTTGCTCACATTTCGTGATGAATGAAGTTGCGCTCGGTGTCTTACGCAGGGCCGTAACGCAGAACCTGGAGGCTGGGGCAGAGGACCGGGGGCCAGGGGCTTTAAAATCCTTCTCAGTTTTCCAGACAATAGTAGAGCACACAAAAACACGCACAAATTACTAAAGTTTTTTTTGTACTGTTGTTACCATTAAAAAAATCTCCTCTTCTGTTCAACCTTATAAGTGGAGACACATTGTAGATGTTGCCTTTATAAAATTACTTACAATTAAGTTTTGGCAAAGATCAACGTCAGAGCGTTGTTGTTGTTAGCAGCTGCTGATGGTAACTAAGAAAGTTACTTTTAATGTAACTTAGTTACTTTCCAAATCAAGTAGTCGGTAATCTAAGTTACTTTTTCAAAGTAACTATGCCATCACTGCCTCCAGGTTATTTTCAGCCCACCTGGTTTCTGTATTTTTCCAGGTATGTTTTGTGGTCGATGTTTTTTTTCCATACTTTCATCACGTTTTACATTTACAACTTTTCTCCTCCTCCCACATTTTTGTGGGATTGAAAACATGCCTGACGCCGGTTTAACGTGATCAGAGGTTGGAATGTCTTATATTTCAAAAAGATTGAAAGGGTCAGTCTGCAGTTATATTTTTTAATTTACGATACTTGGCACTTTTTTTTATTTTTTTTAGAAATACTCAACATGTACACAAAACTTTGGTCGAAGTCGAGCCTTTCTTCCCAATACGAATGGAAATCTGTAAAACGTCTGAATTAGAAGAATAGAGTAATTTTTGCTTAATATTCTGGCAATTAGGAAACATGAAGTACTTTTAAAAACTAAAAAAATAGTATCAATGGCATTCACTTGATTTAACGTGAATATATTAGATAGTTACTTTACAATTTAATGAATTAATAACAAATTTAAGTTATAGTGTAGTTTTTAACTGTAAAACTTTGGAAAATTTTTCTTTCTTTTTAAAATTTGTTTCTGCCTTTCTTCTTTTCTAACTCTTTCCTTTCCTTTCTTTCTTTACTTCAACACTAATCATTCGTTTTCAGACTGGCCTCCTCTGTCAGACAATTTGCCTCCTTAATATCTGCTGGCATCTTCATCTTCCCCCCTGGTCAGACATAATGAGATGGGATTCCTATCAGAGGGACGCGTTGCAGAATTGGACGCTAGAAATCCCAACTCTGCAATCTTCATTCTCGCTAATTTAAGCTGGAACCGGTTAGCTCTCCAACCTGAGGACAAAATATTCAATCTACTTTTTTTTTTTTTTTTTTGAGTGTGTGTGTGCCTGTGTGTGTGTTTCACTATATACAGGTAGATCTGCCCGAAGCGGATCTGACCAGGGAGGAACTCGGTCTGTTTTTCCGCTGGAATTTCAATCACGTCAAACATGTTGAGACCAGAGGGAAACTGGAAAGCTCGGGAAGAGGAAGCCGTGTTGCATTAAAGCTCGGGCGCTGTCTGGACTTTGTATTCTTCGAGGATCCAAAGCAAAAATCCTAGCGGAATCAACGCCGTCCGCATTTTTGTAGGGGAAAATATGAATTAAGAAATAACCGTCTCTGTATTGGAGGCAGGTGAAACTGGAATCAGATTCTCTCCAGTTTCTCTCGTCTACAAGCTTACTTTTAAACCCAAGTTACAATAAATGTACCATATTCACCAAACTAGTGAAATTAATGTTTTCCTCCCTGTTGTATCCCACTGAGGTTAATAGCTGTAACCCCAGTGGGGTTAACACGTCTTAGCAGCAGCAGTAGTGATAATTTATCCTTTTTATTTCTTCCTAGGCTACTGAAAATATCTAGAAATTTCCTGGAAAAAAATGTAACGAGTGAAAAATTTCCTAGAAGAAACTCAGAAATTTTGACATTGATCTCGGAAACCTGTAAAAAAAAAAAATAATAATAATTCTAGAAGATATCTGAGGCTTAATCTTAAAACTTCTGAGTTTTTTTTCGAACACATTTTTTTTTTTACTTTTGAGCCTCCAAAATTTCCAAGTTTTTTTTTAAATAGAAACTTTAGGAGATTAATCTCAAAATGTTCGTTTTTTTTAATAGCAAATTCTTTTACTTTTAAAGCTCAAAAATGTCCAAGTTATTTTTCTCTGAGATTTAATCTAAAAATTTCAGAGTTTTTTTTTTTTGGCAGAAATGTACTCCTTCATTTTCCTACCTACAACGTTCATAATCTGATGTCATAGGAAATCCTCAAAGTGAGAAGAGGGGCCAGCGTTCTTCAGACGTCTGGGAATAGTTGGCGGCAGAGGCTGGGACCAAGTCGTTTTGCAAGTCGCAAGTCGTCAGCTTGGAATTTCAAGTCCTTTCGAGTCGTTTTTGTTGCTTTTTTTAAAAAAACCAATGTTCCAATTATGCTATATGTAAATAATAGACCGCGTGTTCTTTTTAAAATCAAACAATGCACTCGTTGCAAATAAAGCCCAGTGGTTTTGAATTTGGATGTGATGGTAAAATAAATATCCGTCAGTCCCAGCGGGGTTAAATCTACAGCCAATTTCAGTATTGATAAAAAAACATGTTGCGTGAATCAAGCTTGCCAGAATCACTAACCAAGACACAAAGTAACGTGCTGCGTTACCATCCAGAAACACTCAGAACTACCCCACAGCGTTACATTCAGGATCCTTACAATTGTACAATGTTTTGCTTTTACAGCAATTTCTGAAGGACGGCAAAATTACTGGGTTTTGATTTGTTTTCTAGCAAAATGATACCACTTGGAGATGGTATGTCAACGGCCATCACGCCGCCATTTGAAGAGTTATAACTGAAAAAACAGTAAACTTAATGCACCGACTGCAGTAAACAATCTATTTATTGTCAATATAATTTCCCAACATAGATGTGTTCAAATACACCCATACCTGTCAAATTTTGGATTTGAGAATATGGGAAATGTCTCTGTAAGGTGCTACTGTCAGAGGAGGGGGGAAGTAAAACTAAGAGCCATGGGGGGGCAAGGGGATATTTATGGGAAAATACTAATGGGAGCAGGGAGGGAAAGGGTGTAAGAAACCGTAGTTTCCCTTATGAATACACCATCCATCCTGTGATGGAACTGGACCCGGTTCATCATTATGATGGGACACAGAGAAACTCTCTTCCCTGAGTTCAGGTCCAGAACCTTCTTTCTGATCCAGAGCCCGGCTCAGTATCCTGAACTAACACGGTGCACATTAAGGTGGATACTTTTGAATCGCCGGATTTATACAGCAAGACTAAACATAGCAGACAAGTGAAAGATAAGCAGCATCCCCAACATAACCCAGAGTTACTAACACGACGTTAGCTAGTCAGTTGTCCCGCTTACTGTTCTTTGTGCAACTTCAAATGCCGAACAGTTGGAAGTTGTTGTGTCTCCATCTGAGATCCTGGTCTTGCAGGTTTTGCATGTTTCACTCCGTTTTTAGTTGGACATTTTATGATTGATACCCAAAAGAAATTACTCACAGGAGCAGATCTGCGCTGAGCGTTTTTTTCGTCTCTCGTTTTTTTCCCCCCCGTTGTTATTTTTAAATCCTGTTCATTTGATTGGTTGTGCTGCAGCTTATGCACAAGTACATACAGAGTGTGGAAGAACGGAGGGACGGTCTGCGCCTGTTAAGACGGAATGAGTGAAATGAATTAATGGGGCCACTTTATAAATATTGTGTTTTAAATTTTAAGACTTTGAGTAAAATATCAAGTCTTTTCAAATCAAATCAAGTCCCAAGTCAATGGTGTGGAAGTCAAAGTCAAGTCCGAGTCTTTGAGCATTTTTTCCAAGTCAAGTCTCAAGTTTTGATTTTAATGACTCGAGTCCCCACCTTTGGTTAGTGGCTACAAAACGCAATTGAACGTGAATATTTCAGCCAAATGGAGAAAGACTGGAAGAGACTCGGGTGTCATAACTTCTATAAGTTCAGGTAGAATAAAATTCATTTCTGTTCTAATGAGAAAATGAGATCAGACCTCACTATGTCACATCATTTCTTAAAAAGTAGAATAATTAACGGGACATCCGAATTTAGTCAATCGCTTATATTTTCACAAACCAAGAAGAAGAACTGGCATGAATGAAGAAAAAAAGTCTTGCATCAGCAGGTACCTATTTTAAACCCTGTCATGCAGAAGCAATAACTCTGTAAATGTTTCCCGGCGTTTATGTAAAACTGTTGATGGGAGTTTGGCTCTGCTCCAAAAATCTTCTTAGGATGCGCCGAGCAGCTGATCTCTGCTCTCATCTTGGGGGCGAAAGCTGCTGGAGTTGTGAAATAGTCGCAGATGGGAATTTTAAGCACAACACATCGCCTTAATGCAGAGCGAGTTTTGGTGGAGGGGGAAAAAAGTGACCGAAGGGTGATTCTTAAAACTACGAGAGAGAAGATCTCATCTTGTCCTCGCCGTGTTCCTGTTTTCAAGGCGCTGCTGGGTTCACGAAACAATCGGAGATTCCAAAAAGTAAAACTATTAGCCTTTTAAAATACGGATGCGTTTTCACACAAACGCCGCACAGTTAGTTCGCCGAGCTCTGCAACGACCGACGGTCCACACCTGCCTGCAGCCTGCAGGCGTTTCATTAAAACTCCCTCCTTTAATTTGCTTTTCATTGGGAAGAAAACAGAAAAATAAAGTGTGCGTATTCTCAGGCGTCTTGAGTGACCAGTGGATCATACGGCGGTTCAATTTTTAAACTGTCAGCCCAAAAGCTGTTGCAATAAACTTTGGCCTTTTGAAATAACCTCAGTAGCCGTGGAGTCAGCTGATATTTTGTACTCACCTTCAGCAACAGGACAAAAACAACTAAAAACTAAATGTTTAGGTAGAAATGCTCTCGGTGGGGAAAGTTTGTTTTGACAGATATTTAAATTCAGATATCAGGATCAGATCAGAACCTCAATATCCTAGATTGCAGCACCTCTAATATTATTATTAATAATAATAATAATAATACATTTCTTTGTTCCAAATTAATTAGAATTAAACTCCATTAAGTATAGCAGAGACTTCTTGCTATTTTGTGGTTAATTCTTCTTGCCTAGATGGATATTTTATACATTTGAGAAATTGTTTACTTGTTAATTTTCATTTTTAATTTTATTTTTCTTGTTCTTTGCTGAAATATTTGCCTTGTTTGAGCAAATAACGTCCCGGCTGGACCCAAGATCATCAGGCAAGCGTTCCTAACTCTTCAACTTTATCAGAATTTGTCTCACTCGCTGCGTTTCCATTAAAATTGTGCGCGAAACTTTGTCACTATTCCACTAATGTTGGAAAAAAAAAACCAACAAAAAAAACCCCACGCAATTTCACAATTGCGGTGTTTCCATGAGCTAAAAGATTAAGTTAAAAAAAAAAACAACACATGGGTACGTTTGTTCAAGCAACAAGTCACTAAAAATCAGGCAGCGCCGCCATCCTCCAGTCACTTCCTGTTGTCCTCTTTGTGGTTTGCACCAGCGGCAAAATCCGGTTATTGATCACATGACTCGTGTGATTTTTCTCTTGCAGTTTTGCCAAATAAACCGATTTCGATATGGCCAAAAAAAAAACACCTCGTGTGAGTGCCAAAATGTTTTTATCAAAAAAAATTGTTTTGAAATTTCCAAAAATGTCTTAATATTGCCTTTAAAAGAGTTCAAGTTAAACTGGCAGATCATTGCATTTATAGGTCAAAAGTGAGGAACTATTACATTTTCATTAATATTAAGGAACTGTTGACTTCTATTTCCTGCTGAAAAAAAATACTTGTAAGTTAGTTTTGTCTTATTTAAAGTGAACCAAGATATGAACTACAAACTAGACCAAAAATACTTGGTAAGATTAAGTTTTTTATATTTTGCAGTGCAGCCTTATACATTTGTTTGTGGTTGCCAGGTGTTGTTGCAGCTTACATCACCGTCTTGCGGCAGTGTCTCACTCTGAATGCCTGCAGCATGCACACGGTTGGCCACGAGGACCATCGCTTGTCTTTTAATTTAAAACTGCCGCCATACTTCCCCCTGGTTTAGACCAAAAGTATAGACGGCTGAAATCGTTTGAGCTATTCAGTTTAGAGTGAACCTAAAAGGCTTCCGTAGAGCTTTTAAACCTCGGAGTTGATGTTCAGAATCGATGGTAGATGAATTCCCTGTTGATAAGAACGCTACAGACGATCGGATCATGTTGGTCCTCTGTGACTTTTCGAAAAGGAAAACTCGAGCTCACATACATCACCTGCTGTATCGCCGGCTGCGCCGCGTTTTCCCCACGAGGTCCTGACATCGATCGCTGGCCCCTCTTTCTCTCCAGCACTCATACCTCAGTGGCCTGTCTCTTCCTCTACACGTCTCTCTTTCTTTCTGCACCCCATTAGTGCTGTGAACAGCCGCCGGGGACGCCCAGAGCTGCTGGACCAACACACCGGCTGGAGGCTGACCGGGGAGAAGGAAGTCAGCAGAAGACGGGGGGGGGGAACAAAACAAACCAAAACAGTAATAGAGTGATGAGATGAGATCATGAGTAGAGAGACGTAAACAGGATGGAAGCATCTTCTCACTGGCAGGACGTTTCAAGCAGTGAGGAAATGCAATGGTCTGCACAAACGCGCAGTACAGGAGAATTGCTGCAGCGTGGGATATTTTTGGAGTTATGGGCTTTTTTTATGCAGAGCTACTGTCGGTTTTTCCTCTGTAGTATTTGTGGTGGCTGTAAGTGGAATCTAAGTAAAAAAAAAAAAAAAAAAATATATATATATTTGTGTAATCGTACTTTCATGCTTTTTAACCATTACGCTCAGGAGGACTGCGGCAAATGTCACGGTCAGACAGCGGGGAAGCTGTGGGGGTTTGTCCCGTCAGATTGTTAGTTTCTGAAACCACACACAAAAAATTTAAATTGTAAAAGTACACAGAGTCAAAAACTTGTGGGGTCCAAATGACACCATCTCTTAAAACCGCGACAAGCTTATGGCCTAAAGAAATAAATTGAGACTCTCTGAAATTATTATTCTTGACACACTAATTATTATTTCACAGTTGTTTTGTTTTAAAGGGGCAGTATTATGTATTTTCCAGCCACATAGTGGTGCCATGTTATAGAACAATGTTTCTTACAGCTGATATAAAAGTGATCTATATACCACACATAACTTTGACTTTGGAGTTTGACACTCGTGTTTCTTTAAGAAACTCCAGCTCTTTCCGACACTCGTCATCACAACATTTCTCCATTAAGCCATGTACAAATGTCCTCCGGAGCTTTGGACAGAGAAACGGTTCATATAATGAGCTCCACAGATCCGCAGTTCCCCCAGCTGTTTGCTAATTGCTGCTGCTGCTAGTCTATGGGAGCGGAGTGGGAAA
Organism: Xiphophorus hellerii; assembly: GCF_003331165.1. Classification (NCBI taxonomy): domain Eukaryota; kingdom Metazoa; phylum Chordata; class Actinopteri; order Cyprinodontiformes; family Poeciliidae; genus Xiphophorus; species Xiphophorus hellerii. The sequence goes on from NC_045677.1 coordinate 6,112,994, forward strand.
GACTTGGTGGAGGGCTGCTGTGTGAGGCGGAAGCTTGGCAGGAGACGGCAGCTCTGAGGAGCAGAAGTCCCAGAGTATTTTGATATCCTAACATCTAATAAACAGTATTTAGGGCTGGACGATGTGGGTGAAAAACGTATCACGATACAAGCGTTCATTCTTATCAGACGATATCAATAATTATTGATCAGTTTTTTTGTTTTAAATATCTGAAATGTCACCAAACTGGTGAAGTGACCTTTTCTGTTTTATCCACAGTTTTCACTCCACGCCGTTGTGTAACTGCGCAAGTTACTCACCAGATTGTTGCTAGGTAACCAAAGAGTGAGTGAATTAGTCGATGCCACCAAACAAGCTTAGCTAGCTGTGAGAGGTTGAACGGCTAAAGCGTTTTCTCTGCCTACATCTCCCATAATGCTATGCTGTTCTGGACTGGAGTTCAATTAAATTACTGAATAATCCGTCAAACATATTATTTATTGATTTTACTTCAAATATTTGATATTGATCAGGTGTCTATCGCGACATACACATATATTATTGATTTATTGTCCAGAGAAAGTGGAATTTCACATGAAATATTTTTGGTACATATGACTATACTTATCCCAATGAATATTTTTGTTGTTTTCATCCAGATATCCATATCTGGATATCCATATCCAGAAAACACGTTGACTAAACTCAGTGCTGTGGGGATTCACTACATGTGGAACATAAACAGTTTCTCTTTTGTGAACCACTTCCTGTTCAGAGGTGTCAGAACCATTGTGTTGGGAGAACGCCACGATTGCTTTCACTAATTTTTCTTGTCGACCACCGCACCATAAAAGCTCAGCGTTGTCAGGAGAGCTCTCTGTTCCTCAGCAGTGACAGACTCCTGAGTCGACAGTCGGCGAGTTACAGCATCGATGCACAATGCAACACACCCTCCAGTCAGGTGAGAAGTGATATTGTCATAACTTTCCTCAGAAAATCCTGGCTCTGGTCCTTCACCGCTGTGCGTTATATTTCTTTTATGAACTTATGAACCTTCCAAACTTTCTAGGAAAAATGGCAACGGAGAAAATGATATGTCAGCGCTGATGCAAGAGTGTGTATTCGTAACACAACACCTGCGTGGCTGCATTAGCACGCGAAGAGTAATGTTATGTGCATATTTGATACGTATCGCGCTGTGCAGGTTTTTCACCTTTAAATATTCATCTTTTTCCCTCAGTATTACTTCAAATGCAAATGTCTTTTTTTTTTTTTTTTTTTTTTGCTGCTTGCCGACTTTCACATTTGGACAAAAAAAAAAAGACAGAAAGAGAAAAATAACTAAGCAGTCGAGCCTGAAGTCTCGACGGGCTTCTCTCGCTCTTTGACCTTTAGCGTTCGTGGCGACATAAAAGATTTCCATTTCACCCATGAAAGACCAACAGTTTGATAGAGATGGTTTGCTCGTTTTCCCACCACGCAGCGCAACATTCGGCTCACCTTTCTCATCGAAGGGGAAGTGCGAGGGTCAAAGCACACGGTCACCTTTCACAAAATCCCATCGAATAATGAGTTCAACGCAAACGACGACTGTCAGAAACCGAGCTGTCGTGAGGAGGCCGCGTGAAAGGCAAAATGTCGCCAGTAGGTGTGAGTGTAATTACCTAGAATGAATCTCGATTCCAACAATCTACAAGGTTGCAAAGTCACTTCAGAACTTCATTTAGCCGAGATTCCAGACAGAGACGTTTTTAAAAACTACAAACATTTTCCACCGCACTGCTCCTACTCTTTAAAGTCCCTCCTCACCTATTTCTGCTCACCACCGGCCTCCCGCTCATTTGATTTATTTTCAGACACAAAGTCGCCTGCTCCGACACCAACGCTGTGTCGAGTTCAGAAGCTCGGCCCATTAGTGTTATTAATGTAAGGCCTTTTGGGAAGTAGAGTGGCCTCTCTGTAAAGCAGCAGACTGCAGGCCAGCTAACGGAGCCAAGAGTCGTGTTAATCAACCCGCTGACATCTATTAAGAACAGAATGACGAATGGTGATGATATTGAGCCTAATAAGCACCGAAGCTACTTTTAAAAATGCCAAACTGTTTTGTCTGAAACGGAATTGAAATTTATCTCACTACTTGTGACCTAATTTGTCCAGATATCTTCAGCTGAAAACCCTCGTTTGTAAATCCCCGTCATGTCATCTGTACATAAAACTGCTGACACGGCAACGGTCAACACGTTCATCCATTATTTCGTGGTTTCTCGGTTGCTGTGCCTGTGGATGTGTACGAACATGGATGGAACTTCCCACTGGATCAGTCCTAAATGGTGATCGGCAGGTTGAAAACTAAAAAAATAATCTTTTTGTAGCTCATTGAACACAGTAGCTACTAAGACCGTCTTCATTGGCAAAACCAAAGACGACATGTGACATCACTGGTCTTCACATTGCTAACTGTGAAGTCCAATGAAGAGTAATGTCTTCATTTTTTGCAGTTGTGCTTGATTTTCTACAGATGTTACATTAACATGGCACATGTTTATTTCTCACAGCAGTTACTGTTTGACTCAGTGAATCCTAATCATCTCTTTTGTGTCTTCTCAGTGCAAACAACAACAACCACGCACAATATTTTTCAGGTTTATTTATTAGCTAGGTCACCTTGAGTTTAATACATGCATGTGTTCATGTGGAAATGTGATCACATGAAGATCTGTAGACCAATTATAAATACCCGGTTATAAAGCCTCTGCTAAGTCTGCAGAGAGTCTATATATTTAATGCTCCAGTGCATTTGTCCTTGCTGGGACAGGTGGACTGTATATGATTTGAACGGACTCCACAAAATCTTTGTGGAGAAGGAACCTCACACTTCAGAGACGTGGGGGGAACCATCAGATAATGCTTCTGCATGTTGGTGTTCCCGCTAAAGCCTTTTTTTTTGTGGCTCCGATTTTCCCTTTGAGACAACCTTACAACGTCCTGCAGTGTGTGGTGTGTTACATGGTGTGTTACATGGTGTGTTACGTGGTGTGTTACGTGGTGTGTTACATGGTGTGTTACGTGGTGTGTTACGTGGTGTGTTACATGGTGTGATGAATATGTCCGATCTACAATCGAGGATATTCAACATTGTCTTGGCTCGATTATCTCAGCCTGTGGGGTTTTTCCTGACTGGGAGCGAGAACGCAGCCTGTTGAATGTGACAGGATCCAATCAGAAAGCGCGGTGACGTAAGAACGAAGGGGAATCCCAAACAGTTGACATGGCAACCGAGAGCCCGGTGGACATCGGAGGTGATATGTGGAAATGTTTATTACTACATGTAAAGGTCATTTTATATATGTTTATTATATGTGGTTATGTTTATTCAGTTAAAAATGTTAACTATGAACAAACATAACTCACCTCCAAATCATAATGCAGCAAATGGCAAATAATAAAAAAACACAGCTGTGTTTCCATCGACCATATAACTGCTCAATTTGACAATTCAAAAATCAATATGCTTAATAGAAATTTGCCAATTTGAAAACAAACTTGTCTTTTTGCTCAAATGTTTTAGGCTAGGATGAGATGTTTTTTGTAATTAATTTAATGATCAAAAACTGGATGTTGCTACTGGTGCAAAGCACGAAGAACAAAACAGGAAGTGGTTGAAGGATAATGGCGTGGAATGTTTTTTTTTTTAATGGCTTATCGTGTGAACAAACGTATGCACATGCGATTTTAATTGCATTTCTTATTTTTTGGAAACACCATAACTGTGAAATTGTTTTTTGCTACACAAAGTTTTGTGCACATTTGCAATGGAAATGCAGCCAGGCTCAGTAGAAGCACAGCAGTAGTTTCTGTAAGTTCAGTTTACGAGCAAATAAAGGTCACAAGTGGCCTTTATTTGTGTAAACTGACAGGAAAGAGAAGAGGAAGACTTTCATTAAATGGCCCAAGACTGAAAACTGAACCTAGGAAAGCATTCATTGTGCCGAGTCACACAGCTACAATTTTCAGTAACCGCTATGCAGGTCTTCAGCAAAGTTGACGAAAAGACACCGTAAAAAGCCAAAACAGTTGCAAGCTTTTCTACTTTTCTGCATGTAATTTGCAAAATCAGTATTATTAGGCTGTATCATTTTTGCTTTTGCTTTACGTTCAAAAACCTGAAATGGGTTCTTCTTCTCTTTCTACCTTTCGCAAACACACCCACTTATCCCAACAGTGCCAGCCCTAACAGGCAAACAAGAGGCGCGCCGACATGGAAACAGAATTCTAATTCGAGAGGTTTCTACGCCGTAGTCGTTCCCACGGGCCCACGCTCTGGCACCATGATGAATGACTTTGAATTTGCTGGATGAGGTGGTCTACTTATGTGTGTGTGTGTGTGATTGCGTGTCTGCAGGAAGGTTCAAGGCACAAAGGTTGTCACTTGTTGGAACACTCCCCTCGCTCAACCCCTATTATGTTGCCTGTGGATAATTGAACCTAGTTTTGAAGAGTTGCCTTGCTATTATTTATTTACTTGTTTTGTCCAAGAAGTGTGAGCTGGCTTTTATCAAGCGTGACATGTTGATGGATAAATTCACAAGTAACAGAATAACGGAGAAAGGCAAAATTGTGCTGTTCCTATGCTAGGGTGTATGGGTGCGTGTTTTGTTTCTGCACCCAGTATCGTGTTAAAAACATCACCTTCTGAATAAAAAAGTATTTTTACACAATAATCAGTGATACGTAAGGAATTTTAATCCTGGATGTAATAAAATCTATGATTCACTGATGTCCCAACAAATGATTGCAATGGCCTCGACTCAAAGCTGCATCTTTGAAAAAAATGCGTGTTTCCCAGTCTTGACCACCACAAGCCGTTTGAATAGTGTGTTAAATCTCTCTTCTCCTGAGACAACTCACACTGGCTGAGGCAGTTCTTAGAAACTTTCTGACGACGTCTAAAACGACAAATGATCAGAAAGCCGACTCCTGGACAAGACAAAGGAATGAGAAGGCAAAGGTTTTTCACTCACGAGTTGTTCTTGAGGTTCTTGTAATGAACAGAAATAAATATGCATCTAAAATTCTGATGTATATGTCAGAAATACCTTTTTATTTCTATTTGGAGAAATGGTAAGGATAAAAACAATCATCCTTTCCATACAGAAGAGGATCTTGCAAGGTGACAAAACCAACTTTGCTAGCGCCAGGCGATGTGTGGAAGTGTTGCAATATTTTCCATTAGCATCCATGTTAGCATTGAAAGGTGTTTTTTATATGTACCAAAGCTTTATGAAGGCAACTTATGCGGAAACACAATAATGGCTAACGGAAGCATACCAAGCATTATGTCACATCTCCTGTTGCCAGACAAGCAACCAATGGCAATTTTCTATGTCAAATCTTCTACAAATCCATGTTCCACAGTTATAAGTTCTGCCAGCATAGCTGCAGGCGTGAACAATCTGTTATTTGTGGCAAGGAGTCATCAATTACAAGAGCACAAGTCCAAGAACTTTTACCACTATTGTGGGCTTCCAGTAGGTTTTAGGTTCGTCTGTTTTGAGTCACTGAAGAAAACCTCACTAGACAGCCAGAATAATACACAGTGACTATTTAGTGAGTAGGACGTTGAAGAGGGCTGCTCTCAGAGAGCTATTTCAGGACTTTGCCGACTCTTGAAGCTGGATCATTTAGGTTGGTTGAAAACAAATAACTGGATGAGCTCAGATTATCAGACAGTAGTAGTGGATGATGGTTCTAATTTTTTACCAAGACGAGAGACAGGCATAATGGTTACAAAGAAAGTTGTGTGACTGGACTTGTACAGTATCTTTAAATCTTTAAGTTGTCTTAAAAAGATGGCTGCATTGCCACAAAGATGAGACTGCATTAGCAATTAATTGAAATTAGCTCAACCTTCTGCTGCCACTAGTGATGCCCCTAAAGTCTTCTAGATAGGGTTTTATCCTCTTCTTCTTATTGGGGTCATCAGCTGTGGTCATCTTGTTGTGGCAGCTGAGATTTTGGTTGTTTTCAAAGCAAACTAAGGAAGCATCACTTCAGCCTGACTTCTACTTGGCGTTTCTAACTAATTTAGTTTATTATTTTACTTCAAGTTTAGCCACTTTTCTATTATCTACCTATACATATTTTTTATTTTATTTGTTTATTATGAAATGCGTCAAGTACATCGTAGTTTATGAAATTTGTTCTTTCATGTTGTAGATTTTTGTGCATTTTAAAAATGTATTCTCCTTATGAAATATACATGCATCTTTCCTTGCTAATCTACACAAATGTTTCCGCAGACCGTCGTTCTTTATTCTGCATTGTTTTAACAGCAATCATTTTATATGTGTATTTACTTGTTTTAATTAGGATTCTCTTGTGTGGTTAAACGTCTGTATTTGTCTTCTGTGAACCACTTTGTGTTAAATCCGACCGTGAAAGGTGCTGCATAAGTAACGTTTGATTGATTGACTGACTTCTTTCCATCTTTCATCGCTGTTGAATTTCCTGTCAGAAGATGTGAAACGCTTGAACACTTTATTGTCAACCTTATCATGGGAACGCTTAACTAAAAGGTATTATCAAAGCTAACTTTGATCCCTACAGGCCAAGACAAAAGATCAATTCATCACTTGTGTTGTCTCTTACCCTCATAGCAGCTCAGACGAAAACTCAGAGAATGATGAAAGCACCGGCTCACCGTAGATTCATTACCGTGATCCCAGACAGGTGATGTAGTGTAGTTTATATATGACATTTAAGCTATGGGCTTTTGTAAGGGATGACTGTATGAGATACTTTATGTGCTGGAGTATTCCTTGGTGGCTTGGCTGACCTGTATGTTTAATGCACATGTCCCGTGGTAAACCATTACTGTCTACAGTCTCCCCCTCTGGGGAAAACTGCAACCAATTAAAACTCACCCTGAATGGGAGCTGCGCTCAGAGAGGATTACATGCCAGTATGTGACAGGTAGATGAGGGTGCCATCTTGGCTTCCAGCGTGTGTGTGTGTGTGTTTGTTTTTGCTGCGTACAGGGGACCATTATACCATTTTAACCAAAAAAAATGGAGGTCATTTGTGGAAAAGAGGACATTTTTCTGGTACTCACTTTTTTCAGTTGGATTGGGCTGCACTGGCTATATTTAGAGATATGGTGTGAATAAAGTTTTGGTTAAGGTTGTGGTTAGGAAATACCAGAGGTGGGGACTCGAGTCACATGACTTGGACTCGAGTCAGACTCGAGTCGTTAAAATCACGACTTGAGACTTGACTTGAAAAAATGCTCAAAGACTCGGACTTGACTTTGACTTTCATGCCATTGACTTGGGACTTGACTCGACTTGAAGCTGTTTACTTGAAAAGACTTGATATTTTTTACTCAAAGTCTTCAAATTTAAAACACATTATTTATAAAGTGGCGTCATTAATTAATTTCACTCATTCCGTATCAATATGCGCAGACCGTCACTATGGTTTTCCTCTCTCCTTATGTATGTATGTGTACGTAGCTGCAGCACAACCAATCAAATTAACAGGATTTGGACGTTTAAAAAAACGCAGCAAAGCTACAGAGCTCAGGGAACGAAATACGAAATAACGGCTCGAATATGCTTCCGCGAGTAATTTCTTTTGGCTACGTAGGTTATGAACTTTCGACTAAAAAACGATCTGCAACTTGTAAAACATGCAAGAAGAGAATATCGGATGGAGATGCCACGACGTCCAACTTTGTCCGGCATTTGAAGCTTCACAAAGATCGGTAGGTGGCACTTTTCTTTTGCTGTAAGATAGTTGACTTTAGCTAACTTCGTGTTAGCATGTGTACTCCGGGGTAAATTGGTGATGATTTACCATAAATCCGGTCCTTCAAATGCCTCCACAAATAATGTGCACCGTGGTCTGGTCAGCAGTCTCCAGGCATCTTTGAACAAAAGATTTCTTGGAATTTTTATCAGTGTGCAAATGGCGAGAGCAGAAGAAGGGATCACTGCACCCTTTTCAGATCCAGTGTACCTCAAAGCAGCTGCTTTGGATCCAGCGTTTTCTCTGTTGTGGGTGGAACACCATGTGTTGGGCAGTCAGGACATGAAGACAGAAGTGACACAAAAAGTTTAAGGTAAAGACTGTATTTGGTGTTCTTTTTCTGTATTATTTATTTATTGTCTAAAATTCTAATACAGGCTCTTTTGCCGCTGTTACTTGGATGTTTTCTCAGATCTGATCCTGGAAAATGCTGCAGATCCTGCAAAGTTGGAGCAACACGTGACTCCTGGTGATAAAGATCAAAAAGACTGTGAAGATGGAGGACTGTTTGCCGCTTATTGTAAGAGGCAGAAGAAGGATGTCCAGACAAGTCCAGCACTACAGCTAAGTCATTACCTCCATATTGCTGATGGACAGAACGCCCTCTTGTTCTGGGCAATGAACATGCACACTCTTCCTTCACTGTTTAATGTGGCCACCAGAGTTTTGGCAGTGCCTGCTTGCAGTGCTCCAGTGGAGCGTGTCTTCAGCTATGGTGGCATCATTTTACGTCCTCATCGTGCACAAATGACAGACAGACTTTTTTCCAGTTTGGTCTTTTGCAAATGCAATGTAGAATAGTTAACTGAAATACAGTATCCTCAATTGCAGATTTCTGTTAATTGTTCAGTTGACATATTTGTTTTGTTTCTTATGTCACTCAAAACATGGACACATAAAAATACATGTTCACTCAGTGACCAGGTCAGAGAAAAGAGGAAAAAACTGCTGTTATGGTTCTTTGTATTGTGCTGTGGAAATGTCAGCATTTTCGTCTTTTTTTATTGAATATCAAGTTTAACAGAACTGCGCAATAAAGTGGTCCAATTTAAAAATGTTTTTTATACTTTGTGTTCAGCTACACATGTTCTATCATTTGAGATAAATACATATTTTAAAAAGAACAAATGGTCTATTATTTGAATTTTATGTATAATTGCAAATTATATAAAAAATAAAAACGACTCGAAATGACTTGAAATTAAAGGTTCCTGACTTGAGACTTGACTCGACTTTTGCCTGTCTTTACTTGAGACTTGACTCGGACTTGAGGACAGAGACTTGAGACTTACTTGAGACTTGCAACACGGTGACTTGGTCACACCTCTGGGAAATACTAATAATGGTTAAGCTAGATGTAGGCTAAGGGTCGGGGCTAAGCCAGAGAAATGAAGGGAAGTAAATGGAAAGTCCTTGTGAAGACCAAAAGACACGTGTGTGTCTGTGTGTGGGTGTGTTTTGTTTGAGAAGTAGACAGCTGTAAAACACTGAGACGATGTGTGTGTGTGTGTGTGTTTGTACACTGCATCTCCTGCTGCATTTATGCCAGCTGCTGAACGAGAAGAAATAAGATCAGAGCTCTTTCAGCTTCTGTCCACTTTTGCTTTGAAACAACAAACTGTACATTTCATGTACCTGTCACTCAGTATGTGACAATGAGTAATGAGCTCCACTCATGTCTGTGTTTCATTTTGTCACACTGTCCCTTCCTTTAAGCTGCTATTTGAATATTCACACTTCCTCTATGTTGTTGTTTTTTTTGACCCGCTATAGCCCAGGTGTCTGACCCGCGAGAAATGGGAGTCACAGAAATGAAATGGAGGTGATAAAAATGTCGCTGAACTTGAAAAGAAAAATGAAACGGTAAAAAAGACAAATGACATGAGAAATGGAGGGCTACGTTTTAAACAACGTGTATCTTCACCCGCCCAAAGTCTGAAACACTGATTGATTGAAAAGCTCTGTGAGACGTCCAGAGCTTGGCATGTTGTTTATTAACCCAACTCTGCCTCAATCTTTTCCAAAACTTTATCCCCCGACCTGTCTGCTGTGTTTGTGTTTGTTCACTAATGTTCTCTGAGCACATTTAGATATCTAGACGGTGTGAAGGCGACATGGTGAAAAGAGAAGCCTCCGAAAGGGGACTTTAGTGCTTGTGAATGTGGCATAGTCGGAAAAAAGATTGGGAAAATGTTTCATAGGTAGATTTTGTCTAAACAACATCAAATCATGGACGCATCTGGCCAGGTGGAGACTTGTTGTGCTGCAATTTGGAGGGGGATATTTTCTTGGTGCATCTTGGGCCACTTAACACCAACTTGCAACTTTTAAACCTAACAGCTGTTACTGTCCTTTTCTTTCTAACCACACTGTACCCATCTACTTCCAGCAGGAAAACTCATCGTGTCACAAAGCTCAGTTCAGCCCTAAAGGCACATTCTGACAATGAGCTAAAGCATTTTTTCTTTACCCAAACATTTCTCCCAGAGGTTTGTGCATTTCCACTGTGGAGTTCAGAACAGGCCCATTGACACGGAGTGGCAACTACTCCCATTTAGGTCTGTCCTCCAAGGTTTCTATCACAGCAACTTTATAGCTTATAAGCAAACTCCATGTTAAATGGATTTCCCCAACAAGAACTCCACAGTTCCTGTTGGGGAAGGGCAATCCACCAGCTGCCCAAGTTACAAAAATTCGGAGGTGCCTGACCAGGCGTTGTAATTTAGAAATGATAACATGTGAGGCAAACGGACAGGTGCAGGGATGGCACAATTGGTGCGCACACCCTAGCTTAACCCATCTTTGCTGTCACAGTTACTGGTTTATATATATAAAAAAAACTTTTTAAAATAAACAGATGATGCTTAGCCTTATGGGAAGGGAGGCAAGTAAAGCCTGGTGACCCTCCAGGTTATAATACACTGGAGGAAACCCTGACATCTGAGCAAAAAGAAGGAAACAGTTTGTCTGAATTAAATACCAACAAGACTACACTGGTATTTAATTCAGACAAACTGTTTCATATATATATATATGTGTGTGTGTGTGTGTGTGTGCAGGGGTGGGCAGGCGTGTGTGTGTGTAATTATAAAAAATTGTCAGTGGGACTTTGGAACATACACAGATGCAGGTACTGAATAAAGAAAGCCTCAGGGAGATATCCCAAAGCAACAGTGCACCGTTTCTTAAGAACCTGTTGATGATCTGTGTTATATGCTGTTTTTATATCTGAATGAGAACATAAATAGTTAAAATTCCTTAAATATTAGACTGAATGAAGGATTTACTCACTCTTTTACAGATGGCTGTAAACAGACACCTATGATATGACATCTATGAGTTTGGAGTAAACAGAAATGATGCATCTTTGTAAAAGCAGACGAGCTGGACCCGCAACACAGACCAAAACGATGAAAATGTTTAATGTGGTGGCGCAGGGGGTTAGCATGCCCCATGTTTGGAGGCCTCAGTCCTCGACGCGGACGTCGCGGGTTCGACTCCCGGTCCCGGCAACCTTTGCCTCATTTCTTTCCCTCTTTCCTGTCTGCCTATTGTCGCAAAAAATATGAGCCACTAGCTTTCTTTGGAGAAAAAAAATTTAAATATTTAATGAGTTTCAGTTACAGAAACCAAATGTGTAAGGTTAATGGCAACTGCTTGAAGTCTGGAAGTCTTACTAGATAACTGGTGGGTCATCCGGAAAAGGTGCTTTCCCTGGAAGTTATCTTTGAAGCCTCGGACATTGATTAGTTTGATTACTCTCGGCCAACTGATGAGTGGTGTGTGTCCTTTTAACTGGGGATTGATTTGCCTGCAGTATAGTGAAGTGAACTCTATATGCAGAGTCAATGGCATCAGGGAGTGTGGAGAACGCAGCAACAAGCCTCTTGTCAATAACTCAACTCCCTGCTACCAGCTCTGATAGAGTCCAGATCAAAGATGTCTGACGGAAATCTTATTGTGATTGATGTAGTGACCTCCGCGATATTATTCTGTTGTACCTGCTTTGGAGTCGTGGCTGTTCTCGCCCCAAAAAACAATCAGCAGAAAATACAGTGTTTTATGAGACATTTTTCGGGAGATGGTCTTGATATCAGTGGTGAACATATGTGGGCAGTTGACACTCACAGATGGAAAGAGGACCCAACTGTTTATGCCACAAGTGATGACAGTCCAATCAGCAGCCAAGCCTCAAGGCAGCTGAGGTGTTGTTGGTTAGCAGAAAAATGTTGCTTGCTCTTCAATTTTTTTCTTTTCATGTGTCCCCTGCAGGAATAAAACATCTGTAGACAGCTGTGGATCAGTAACTGTTCTTCAAAATATTCTGTATATGACTGTATATCAGTATTTTGACTTTCCTTTAAAGTGATCCAGGATTAGTTGAACATGTTGTCCTAAATATGTTGTAATTTTCCTATTAACTAAAAAATTGCTGTTTGTGATACGCCAAGACTCATAATTACTTCAAAAATGTATATCTTTTGTTATATTTTTCACACCTGGAGGTTGCCATTTTTCACCTGATGGGTTGAAACTGGACTGGTATCTACAAATTAAACACAGGAAGGCTAACTTTCCTTGAGTAGTTGTTTATTATATTGCGTTTGACTGGTGTAATTTTAGATAATGCCACACGGTGTCACTGTTGGCTATAATTTTTTAAAAAAGCGACGCGAATCAGGTGACATTGCCTTAACGAGCTAAATATAAATGCCGTGCTATAAATGCTAACGGAGTTATACTGCCTCCTATACTGAAACCACTGATTCTACCGGACCAAGGCCAGGACCTTAAATAGCTGTTACCATGACACCAGACCCTAAACACCACAGCTGTTGCCGAACCCACACAGCGCTACAGACTCTGGGAGAAACAACAAAGACAAGCAGCGCTAACGGACCTTGAAATGCTAACGGAGCTATTACTACTGAAAATGCTAACGGAGCTATTACTACTGAATATGCTAACGGAGCTATTACTACTGAAAATGCTAACGAAGCTATTACTACTGAAAATGCTAACAGAGCTATTACTACTGAATATGCTAACAGAGCTATTACTACTGAATATGCTAACGGAGCTATTACTACTGAAAATGCTAACGAAGCTGTTACTACTGAATATGCTAACGGAGCTATTACTACTGAAAATGCTAACGGAGCTATTACTACTGAATATGCTAACGGAGCTATTACTACTGAAAATGCTAACGAAGCTATTACTAATAAAAATGCTAACGGAGCTATTACTACTGAATATGCTAACGGAGCTATTACTACTGAATATGCTAACAAAGCTATTACTACTGAATATGCTAACAGAGCTATTACTACTGAAAATGCTAACAGAGCTATTACTACTGAATATGCTAACAGAGCTATTACTACTGAAAATGCTAACAAAGCTATTACTACTAAAAATGCTAACGGAGCTATTGCTACTGAATATGCTAATGGAGCTATTACTACTGAATATGCTAACGGAGCTATTACTACTGAATATGCTAATGGAGCTATTACTACTGAAAATGCTAACGGAGCTATTACTACTGAATATGCTAACGGACCTATTACTACTGAAAATGCTAACGGAGCTATTACTACTGAAAATGCTAACGGAGCTATTACTACTGAAAATGCTAACGGAGCTATTACTACTGAATATGCTAACGGAGCTATTACTACTGAAAATGCTAACGGAGCTATTACTACTGAAAATGCTAACGGAGCTATTACTACTGAAAATGCTAACGGAGCTATTACTACTGAAAATGCTAACGGAGCTATTACTACTGAAAATGCTAACGGAGCTATTACTACTGAAAATGCTAACGAAGCTGTTACTACTGAAAATGCTAACGAAGCTGTTACTACTGAATATGCTAACGGAGCTATTACTACTGAAAATGCTAACTGAGCTATTACTACTGAAAATGCTAACGGAGCTATTACTACTGAAAATGCTAACGGAGCTATTACTACTGAAAATGCTAACGGAGCTATTACTACTGAAAATGCTAACGGAGCTATTACTACTGAAAATGCTAACGGAGCTATTACTACTGAAAATGCTAACGGAGCTATTACTACTGAAAATGCTAACGGAGCTATTACTACTGAAAATGCTAACGGAGCTATTACTGAATGTGAAACCACAACAACACAGGAGAAGTTCGGACCCTAAACAGGTGTTGCCGAACCGGACACAGAGCTATAGAAGTACTTACCGGGTCACAAAGTCCTGCCAGAGGTAGGTGTCATTCATTGTATCACTTATGAAGCTGAAGGCAGCAGCAGCAAAACACCATCTCTTACGGCCAACTCTGTCCTCTTCCTCTGTTTGGTCCTCCTCATCTTCATCACCTCTTGTGATTTCTACATTCCGATCGATTTCAACGCGCTCCAGTTCAATTTGAAAATAGTTAATGACTTTACTCATCACTGTTTTGGCTGAACGGAGCCAGGTAGTTGGACCATTAGACGTCATTTACCCAGAATGCATTGCAGCGTGAACATGTCGACGTATGTGCGACAATATTTTATTAAAATGTATAAAAACTAAATAACCTACAGTATTATTACTGTATTGTTTTTACATCTAAAATAAAAACTTTCCCAAATAAAGTCTATTATAACTAATCGTGGATCCCTTTAAACCACCGGGAAGTGGTCGAGTGGCACGATTCTGTGTGGTTTGGCTATCACAAGCAAAATACAGACTGATTGTGAAAGAGAATTTCTAAATTCATCCAAATGGTTTTAAGCAGATTTTTCTAAAAAGAAAATAGTCAATTGTGTCAGTTCTACAAACAACTGAAGTAATTATAAGAAACACAACGGAGAACGAATTAAGTTTTGTTCACTGTTTTCAAACGTCTTTGATTGGTTCATCTCCGAACTCATAAACCCACAACTTTCTTTTAAATTTGGTAATCTAGGAATAAATGTACAAACTATTTGTTCCGCCAGCCAACTAATTTGCTTTTGCTAAAGCAGGTCAATCCCAGCCTTAGTGACACAATCCGTCACCAGCAGAACTCATTCTGCGTTTCTGCATTTGAGACGCCGTGGTAGCCAGACTTTTAATTTCCATGAAAATAGGTGGAAAAGTGAGGCGCACACAGCAGCCACCCTGTCAGCCTGCCTCTTTGTCAAACAGACAGAGAGTGTGTGCACAGGAAGTGTTTTTCACACTGAATGTCATCATCGCCCAATCTCCACAATGTCATCTCTTCACACACAAGAACGCCATGGCGAATCTCGCTGAGGAATGTCAAGTATTAATATTGCAGAGGTGGGAGCAGTTTCAAAACCCCTGCTACTCCTGCTCAGCTTCCCAAATGGTTAAAAAAATCTTTTCAGTACTTTACTCTTCCTCTCCGTTTATCGTTTTCCCATTTTATATATATATATATATATATATATATATATATATATATATATATATATATATATATATATATATATACCAATGGCTACAACAGATCCCAGGAACAACATCAGACATCTCAGTCCAGAAATGTGCAATCCTTGGCACAGCCAAGATACTGCGCAGAACCCTCAAGCTCCCAGGCCTCTGGTAGAGGACCCGAGCTCAGAGGATAAGAACCACCCGCGGTGGGTGAGAAGGGAATTTTTTTTTTTTTTTTTATATATATATATATATATATATATATATATATATATATGCTCTGAAAACAGTGAGAGAAAGAACGAAGTCTTAGGCGTCTTAATCTCTGCCTAATTTGTCAGACTTTCCTAATCAACCTTCCTCCTCTCTCCCCGTGATGCTGCCTACAAAGGTGACACGTTTGTCACTAGAAATGGTTTTTCGTACCATTTTAATTGGAGCAGCCTGGCCTCGCCTCACACTGGCAAGTTTTGGCTGTGGCAAAAACACACAAAGAAGGACATTAACGTAAAGATGTTTGCAAAAAGAGCCAACAAAGAACCCATTGGGTTCAATCACTTGGAATTATTCAAACATTTGTATGCGTTGTACAAAACAAAAGCAGAGACATAATGTGGTATCAACCAAGTTTTAATTAGTAATTTAATAGTTTTCTAATAGTTGCATAATGCTGTGGATTAGGACCCAAGATGAAACAGGTCCTTGGCTCAGTGAAGGCAGTCAACTGGCCCAATGGTCTAAAATTAAACAGCGCTGGGTGAGTGTAAGTAAACTAAAACAGCATTTTTGAGACATGGTGGTAAGGTTGTGAAATAACAGCTGAACGTATGTAATTATACACACTGTCATATTTTCCAAGCTATTTCCATCTAATATTTGCTTATTTGTGCAGCATACAGACTGGCTCAGGGTGCATTAAAAAATTAAAATACAGATTAGAGAAAGTCACATTTTCACAAAAATAAAGTGACGGAATTGTTTTAAGTTAAATGCATTTAATGCATATCAATGCATTTTCCCAGCTGGTGCGGTTCCCTTTCACACTGCACTGGGTCAGACAATCAAAACTAATTGGAAAACCTGTTCACCTCCCCGGCTGTGGTGGGCCTGCACCAAGAATGACTGAAGGAAACAATAGAAAAACCACAGGAGACCAGCGCGCCTTCCTTTATCACGAAATCTAAACAATAACGGAGTAGCGTCAGATTTTAGCGGTTGTCGGATTTCTTTTTTGCCTCTGACAGAAGAATCATTTCTCCCTGTAGTGCTAGACTCGGTTGTATTTACCCAGAATGCCCTGCGCTATAGTTTGCTTCCTGCTTTTGGAGTGGTCTCCAGTCTGCTTACAGTCCCATATGCGTTCAAACCGTGCCAGAGTTCATGTCAACCGAACTGAGACCTGGGTTTTTAAGCAGACCAGAGTTCGATCGGATGTTCACTTCTCCCCAAAGGAACTGGACCTTCTAAACAAACAAACTACAGATGGATTAAAGCGGATTTGACAGGGCTGGTGTGAATGCAACCCAAGTCTTAAATCCACATTCGACCCATCAACGTTTAAACATCATGTGATTGAAAAGGATTGCCTTTGGTCAGAAGCTGCTGTGTATTTAATCTGAACCAACTTGCATTTCTGCTGAGATAATTTCTCCCCTCACTGGAGGAATAGTCCGGTTTTTGGCTGCAACGCCAGTTTGAGTCTGTCTGTCACATGTCACTCTGAAATGGTACGCTGAACTGCTCTCTTCTACCAAGAGTGACAATCCACAATGGAAGTACTTTTACGCCATAAATGGTTGAAAAGCTATTTAAAGAGGAAGAAGCCATTAGTCCAAAAGGCTCCTGAAAAGACAGATTACAGTTTGAAAACCACTGAGACAAATATTTAGGAGGAAGCTTGTAAACCTGAGAACACAATTCTAACTGTGAAGGATTGTAGAATAGTTTTGTGGGAGTGTTTTGCTGCAGGAAACTGGTGAATCTTATAAAATAGATGGCAGATGAAAAAAAATATATATATATATATATATATATATATATATATAGAAACAGATGTCTTCTAATTGACAATGACCCAAAGGATATCACTAAATGAGTTACAAAGTGGTTTAAAGACTCAAGAATTTTCTCTCCAGGATTGTTCTGTATTCAGAGCAGACACCAGATTATTTTATAACTCTGTCCTGTTTCAAACGTATTCACAACTTTATTCCCAGTGTGCTCATTTGTCTGTATGGTGGTAATTGGGTATCAATGTAAAACAAAAAAAGCAGTTTAACCCTATCAGATTGAACGGAGCGCTGGCGATCCAACCAAATTTACGATGCCGTAATTCCGCCACACTTTGCGCTGTCTGAAAAGTTCCAATGGCTTCTGAAAGGGGAGACGTTGCGCTTTCCATCCAATATCAGGTTATTATGGTAATTTCACCTGCGCCGTAGCAGGTAGTGAAATTAATCTGAGGGGCGCTCTTTTAACAGACGGTAAATTGCGAAAATAACTTGCTAGATATTGAAGGTTCCAGTTGTTATGGATGAATGGGCAAATATATTTACTCACAGGACATTTTAAGAGCAATTGTGCAATTAATATAGGCAAAAATATCCAGGCGGAGATTTTAAATTTAGGGTAACAAAGGGTTAATACTAATGCACTCACCACACTTTTCAGATTTCTGTGAAAAAAAAAGCTGTAAACCATCATTTTCCATTGCTACTTTGTGTTGGTCCACCTCTCAAGCTGCACCTTTTCACGCTGCTCCATGTGTTTGCTTGTTTAAAAGAAGAAAAAAATAATAATTCTACACTGGTTAAAAAACTTTCTCCGTTTTGGAATGATTCATCACTATTTGCCATTCAAAGCTATAGAGATGATTTTGTCCTCTACGCCGCTCTACGCTCTGACACAGTTTCATTGTGGGACTCTGCAGAGAGAAATCCTTGGGCTTCATTAGTTCGAGTCCCGACGTTCTGTGAATCACGTCGCTTGGCTTATGCGAGCTGGTAAAATGCTGGGCCACCTTTTTATTACACAATTCAGGGTGGTATTGAGCACACCGAGTACTTTTATACTCTCTTTCAAATGCTGCTTTTCATGCTACGCTGCGGAGCACCTTGAAATGTTTAATAGAAATGTGGACTGAAGAGATGGAGACTGAATCACTGATGTTCTGAAGGGGCAGTACTTTGAAAGCGTCTGTCTTAGTCGTGTCCTCCGGTGAGACACTTCGCCCGTCTCGCCTGCTGCTGGTCAGAGGGCCAATTGGCATCCAGTGTATGACGGCCTCTCTTCTGTCAGACTGCCCACAGGGCAACTATTGCTTCTATGTAGCTTACCACCATCAGCGTGCGAAAGTGTGACTGAATGCAGCGTAAAGCGCTTTGGAGTTCTCTGGACTTGACAAAGTGCTATACAGGCACAGGCCTTTTACCATTTCAAAGCCTTGCCACGTTTGCTTCCCCTTTCTAAAGTTTGTCCCATCAATTAATTTCTCCCCGGGCTGACTCACACAACCTTCAAGCACCAAGTAAAAGATTCATAAAGCCAAATCGATGCGTGAACAAAATGTGGCACTTTCAAACCTCTGGGTAGAAAGAGGAACCACAATAAATCGACAGAGTCCTTGTAAAAGTCAAAAGGTTGTTTTTCCTCTCCCAGATGGTCTCTAAGGAATTGAGGTTTTGCTAAACCAAAGAAGCGAAAACAACGAAACAGTGCCTGAAAACTATTGTGGATTACAGCAAAAAGAAAACAACTCTGGTATCCTTTTCAAACAAGGCTTACCAAAAACATTTCACTGGTAGAAAGCAACCTAGTCCACTAATATGTATAACAGAAAGACGTCTCTCTGTAGAAATACACATATTATCTCAAAACTTACATAGTTCCCCAACTCTTTCAATAAGGTACCTTTAAATTAAGTTAATTGAAACTAAATAAAAAATTCTCACAAAAGGTAGGGGGATCTCAGAAGATTTGTAAGAGTACAAGCAAAACCAGACAGTTTAATCGCAGAGTCTATTGCTTATTTTTATTTTTTTTTCTGGCTAAACTTCAGATGAACTGCATTTGCTTCTGAGTTTAACTTTTTGCTCCGCAGGGATACGATGGAAGGTTTTCCAATTTTAAGCCTTTATTTGATTGCTATGCGTTTTGGGAGCTGTCTGTTTGTATTTCGTGTTTTGTTGCCAGCAGTCGATCTCTATCTACTAAAAAATAAATGGCGGGGGGAAAAAAAACATCACAATTTTCTTTGCCAGTGTAGAAAACAGGTGCCCCGAAATGTGCCAGTGTTGTGATGTACAGCACCTCCATGCTACGCAGTCTAGACGGGAACAATTATCGCAAAGTTCATATCTCATGTGTTTCTTCGTTTTCTGGATGGGTACTTTGTGTTTGTTGACTGCAAATGTGATTGTCTGGCTAAATGTAGGGGTGCTTAAACTGGCAATAAAATGGCAGTGAAAGGAAAAGAGCACCAGGGCAGTCTGGAAAATGGCCAGATTTGTCATCACCCAAGATCTGCAATCTTATCGCTATAAAGCACACAGGGCCTGGTCGGGGTTTTCTGTTTGGACCCTGGAAGTGAAACCCGATTTTCAATTCCCAATGATGTACGTTGCTGAGCGCAGCAGAAACACTGAGTCACCAAGAGTAAGTCAGTCAGTCTTATGATGAGATGTATCCTACCAGTTAACCCCTCTATTGGCTGATGTTGTACTCCAGTTTATGCCATTGCCAATGTTCCTGCTGTAGAAGTAGGAAAATGTAGAGAAAATCATATTAATCTGCAGAAAGAGAAAAGGTATTTGAGGAACCTGCCCTAACCCACTAAAGTCTTAAAACATTTTGAGGAAGCCTTAAATGCCAGTGACTAGTGTCCAACATTTAATATTAATAACATTCCAGACCATAGATATTGACATCTTATGCCAAAGGGTTTGAGATATAGCAGAGGCGTCAGGTTAGTGAACTGTAAGCATAAATGTTTGCTTAGTTTACTTAGGCACAACAGAAATGCACAAAAAGACAATAAAAAGTTTAAACAAAGATTGGAGAAGCACCAAAACTCAAATAATACGTGGGAAATAAAAATGATAATGCAATCATTTAAATAAAACCAAAAGTTAACAGGGAGCATAAAAATTTACATCGGTAAGAAAAGTTTTCCCTCAAGGCCCTCAAGGTAAAAGATCATTTTTACATCTTATATTCATAATGGCACCTTTCCATCTCTATGCTGATAACACAGTGGTTTGCTATCACTTAAGTCCAATTAGTTTCACATTAAACTGGAATTAAATGGTGAAAACAAGTTTATGTTTTGAAAAATGTCCCTTGAAAACCTTTTTTATAGCCACAACTGAGAGAATAAAGTACATTAAGTCAAATTGCAGCTGTTGTTGAGGTTTTTCTTTTTTTAAGTCTAAAGGTAGACCATTTTCAGACTAGGCAGTTTGTTTGTTTGTGTGTGTGTGGGTGGGTGTGTGTGTGTATTGATCTGATTGTTTTAACCAACATCAGTTCCTTGTTAGGTCTTTTCATCTGAGGCTGCTGACTGAGACTGACGGACTAATACTATGTTGTGTGTTATGACACAGCTTCGGCTGATGTGGTACTGCTCAGCTCCGGATTGCCCCGGCCCGCTTTAATACCTGCACATACAGACCTGGTATAAAGTACAATCCACTCCTGCAAAATACAACTGCAACATTCTAGGGGCAAAATACTCAGGTCTCAGGCAGAGGTGATCCTTAAAGTCCATTTCCGTCCAAGTTCCACTTGTTAACCGTGCCTTGTTCTTTCTCCTGCTTCTCCTTTTCCTCTACCTCATCTGTTCCCTGTCTGAGCATTCCCTGAGCGAGGATGAAATGGCTTTTTGCCCCAGTCATTTAAAGGCCTCATACACCGTACCCTCCTTCCAAGCAGAGAGAAGACAGCCAGCCAGCGGGCAATGAGGCTTGAGCCATGATCCAGCCGGCTTTATTCAGTACAACTACGCATAGTTTCAAGCCGTGATTGACCGACTCCAACTTGTGCAACACTAGAAGACGAATTATAGGAATAGTTTCAGTCCTTTGAAGACAGGATGAAACAATATCAACAGTATCGTTAATCATGAATTTTAATTTACCTTGGTTTTCAATATTATTGTGGCTTTGTTCAAATGTGTTACATTACAATGACAAAGCTTTGTTTACAGAACGAATGCTTGAGTTTGAGATAACCCAGACCAAGATTATCATATGACTCATAGATATGCAACTCTCATCCAGCACTATCAGGGAGGTGTGTACAAAGTTAGAAATAGGAAAACAATCTGCTCTTATCCAAACAAAGCATCGGTTACTATGCAGTATAACTATGCACAGTGATGTTAAAGCACTTTCAGTAACACAGCAGACAGCAGCGAGTGATTTAGGATAAATCTTTAACTGTAAATCTGAATAATTGGTTTGGTCTACAATAAATCACCTAGTGGCTTTAGGGGTAAGGGCTTTGCAGTCTTGGCATATAGGGCAGAGGGGAGTAGGAGTGTTGGCACCAGGCAGTGTTGTCTCTGGGTGCTCCCCCAGGGTGGCAGTGGGTCTGGCATTGAGGTATTGATGGTGTCATGGAGGTGCTGCCGGCACTAAGGGGTCTTGAACAACTTTGCCTCCTTGAACTGGTGGGGGTTGCCTCCCCTGCATCGCTGGATCAGGTGGGAGGGGCCGCAGGTCGCAGCAACTGGGGCTTGGGGAGGTGGAGGCGTGGGAACAGGAACTAGAGTTGGGAGGGAGTTTAATGGATATGGGTTATGTCCTGGTGGACAGTGAGGGTGTGTAGGCAGGCCTCACCTGCCAGGGTCTGTATGGTGCCTGAGTCCTGACTAGCTCTCGGCTGCTTGCAACACTTGACTGGAGAGTGGGGAAATCCCTGGCTTCAGCAGGTGCCTTATTGGTGTAAGCGGGACTGATGAAAAAGCAAGAGTGGACTGTAGTAGTAACCCATAGTACTGCCTTGGGTCCCCAACAAGTATTCGGGAATGGGGGAGACAGCATCCCAGAAGATGGGTAAGGCAGTGGGACCGGATGTAGCTGGTAGAAGGGAAGGGGGGTCAGTGTTTTGGTTTTTGAATAGTGATTTGATAAATCTGATTAGATAAATTATCTAAGGATTGAGCAGGAGTGGATAGTTGTTCTCTAAGGATTTCAAAAATAGAGCTATGATGACCCAAGAGAGATCGTCTATCAGGGATTGTTGGAACTGACCATCCCAGACCATCACACAGTATTGCAGTTTACTTGATAGTCTTGACAGGCTCTATTCTGCACTTTGTTTCACAAGAGAATCATTACTATCACACCATATTCTACCTGAGTCTCCAACTTATATAACCTTAGACTTCTGCCTATGACACTTGGAAACGTGATGGCAACAAACGTGTCGGCATAGAACAGTCTTTGAGATGGAAGTAACTTTAGGAAAGTATAAATCCGATTTGGTCTTGGACTAGCAGTTAGCGTTGGCCTCTGGGAAGATATTTTTTTTGTTTTTTGCAAGATGAAAAAGAGACTATAGCTAAGCTATGAACTGCTCAACCTGGAACGCCACTTTTAAAAGAATCCTTCAAAAACACAAAAGATGAATGGACTGTTTGAAAAACTCTTTCTCAGCACCACAAAATAATCTTCTTTGTCCTATTTATACTTTTCAGGCTGGTAAGTGTCAGCATGCATTTGAAAAATCCTACTATAGGTTCCATCTGTGGGCTGATAATGCTACTCAACCTGGCTGCCAACCCTGCTCCTTCTTTCCTTTCTGCTTTTAAGCTGCAGTATTGATTCCTTTGGTCCCGGCTCTGCGAAATGCTGTCATTTGCTAAGTAATTTGCGCTGATGCTTTGGCAGGTATAATTCAAAAGGGTCACGACTGGTGTTGGTTGATCGGTTGAACGCTCCACACACAAACCAGGCCATTGTAAGAAAATCCAAATAAATAACACGCTTAAAGCAGGAGGACGATATCTCTGTGAAAGAGCTGTTATTAATGGGGAGGCAAACTAAAGGGGAAAAAAAACATACAGAATCAGTAAGTCAGGGCACTCAACCAATCAGCAGCAAAACACACTATAATTTGAAGCTGTGCTCCACAATTTACAGTCAGTGTTTGAATGAAACTTTGGGCTTTGCTCATGGAGTTTTTTCTTGACTAATGGGAAAAACATCTAAAAAACAATTACCATCTGACAAATAAGTATTTACATGTAGCTTGCTAAATGTAAAAAAAAAAAAGGATTTAAAAGCGCAGTTTAAAGATATCACCAGAATGACGCCAATTATTGCATTTCAAGCTGATATTTATTATAGAAAATAGAAGTAAAAACAAATTTCTTTGAATTTCTCCTTTAACACCCAAAAATCTCAAACTATCTTAATGGCATTTTAGGGAAACCAAACATCAAATCATGTTAGTGTGTTGGAAAATGAACTTCTGTTGATTAACAGGGTTAAGAGAGCTGCTGGAAAGAAAAGTAGGGAGTTGAGTCTTTATGTCTATGTAGATCATGAGTCTGATGGATTAATCAGACAATCAATCAATAAATCAATTAGTCAATCTTACTCCCCATTCCTGAATCTCGTAGCGATCGGTTTTCTCATCTGTCCTGTGAAGTCGAAACTGTAAACCCGGTAAAGTCAGATTCTAGTCCATTTTCGGTTTTATATACATTTCAAACCACTCCATCGTTTTATTTTAAAGGAGCAGCATTATGTAAAATTGACTTTCTGTTAGCTTTACGTCATGTTCTTTCATCAAAAACGCACCTGGAGTGTTGCCTTGATTCTTTCAAGCATTTTTGAAAAATCCTTTAATCTCCCACGGCAACCATTCAACTGTTCAAAGCCCTTGGTTGGGCCTAGCCCCGCCTTCGAGGGCGAAGCTCCTCCTCAGAGCTGCAGTTTCCAAGCTTCCCCTCACACAGCAGTCCTCCTCCACAACTCCCCCCCACTCAGAAAATACAGAAAATACAAAATATTCCCCCCTTTTACTACAATTTCAGTTTCAGATTCTTTTTTTCTATGTAAAAAAATAAAAAAAATAGAAAGAGGTTCAGTTCATATTTACAAAGCCCTCTAGTGAACATGGAGGATTTCTTTTTCTTTTGCATTACCTCGGAAAAGTATTGTGTTCCTTCGTAATACTTTTGCCTTGCCTCGCAGTAGGTTTTGGGTTCTCTCACAATAATGTACTGATCAGTTCATGAATATACACAAAATAGACCAGGGTGTATTTGCTTACTGCGACGGAACGCAAGTTTTGCGAAAGAGTCCAACACTTTAGTGAGGTAGCGCAAAAGAAACATTTTCCCCCATGGTGTCTGCTGGGCTTCGCACATATGGACTCATACTTGGCTAAAGATGAATCTGAATCTAATTCATTCAAGGGCAAACAAATAACGGGTAGCTGTGTGTGCCGTGAACAGATTCCCTCTGCTTTACTCTTCTTCTCTTTCCCAAAAACAGCAAAGGTTAGCCTCCACGCCACTCGCCCCTTCTATAACCCCTTTCTGTTTTAGCTCACTATTACACAGATCCAGGAATGTTTGGACCTTTTCTACAACCAACTGGATTCAGAGGTGTTGCTGTGCAGATCTTCAAAATTAAAAAAAACACAGCAATCTCTTACAGGTGACAGTACCCTGCACAGTGTATGCTTACAGCTGTAAATAATCTATTCTGTTATCCTAAAGGCGAGGTTTAGCAGGAAAATGCAACCATGTGTTTATTTCTTGCAGGTCAGCTGTAAGCCCTGCTTGGCTGATGGCCACCACATCCCTTCTGTCCTGCCTCGGCCAGTCGGATGCTTTCTCAGCAGCTGGTAAAGCAGCTTCTCCTTCCATGGTTCATCCGCCAGACATAATCGAAAGTTATCATAATCTCCGTTGTAAGCTGTAAAAAAAAAATTCTGAATCACCATGCAAAGTGCCAAAAGTAAGAGGCAAGTGGAAACTGCTGCAAACTTATGCACAGCAACTTTTGAGCTTTTACATTTTCTACAGGCACACGTTGGCCGGCAACACCAAGGAAGTGGTGTTTACTTTTAACCAAAAGAAGGAAGCTTACCAAAACCAACGTGGGAAAAGGCAACTAACGGCTTTAACCAGCTGGAGGTTAAGAGGTCAGTACATTAACACAGACAAACCAGAAGATTTGCTGTAAAATATTTGTTGTAAAATGTGAAAGTAAAACTGTATGATGTAGAAAGTGACTGTTCCGTAAAATGTTTTTGCCTTTACTCACGACTCCTCTTATATGTCTTTAGAAGAGAATCCTTCTTTTAAAGGGGCAGTACGTGTTTCCCGTCCACACCGCCTTCAGGTGTCATAGACGTGATGTCACAGCTCACTGCTGGAGAGCAACAAACTGCTAGCAGACGGTGACAACCACTGGTTTTAGCTTTCAGGTTGTCAACATAACTCACTAAATCTTAAATGCAGTGTTGTATAGTAACGAAGTAAAAATACTTCACTACTTTACTTAAAGTATATTTTGGAGTACTTCATACTTTCCTGGAGTATGAAAATTTTTGATGACTTTCACTTTTACTTCACTATATTTCCGAACTTAATTGCGTACTTTTACTCCGATACATTTTCAATGTGTGGTTTAGTTACTCGTTACAAAAAAGCGAGAGAGAGAAACGCAAGTGTTTTGACCCCACCTACTGATTAGCAAGTAGCAAGTAGGCTACCGAACAAAGTCCGTAGCCTGCTTGCCTGGGCTTGTTCATCACCACCAATAGGATACTTCTTCTTCTTCTTCTTCTTTTCTATTATGGCGGATCACAAGCAACTTTAAGGTGCATACCGCCACCTACTGTACATGAGTGTGTAGAAGCATTACTTCATATCTATTAAATTCTACTTTTTAATTTTGTATTCTTAAGATAAATAAACCTCCTCCATGGGCTGCCACCTTATCGTGGTGGAGGGGTTTGAGTGTCCCAATGATCCTAGGAGCTATGCTGTCTGGGGCTTCATGCCCCTGGTAGGGTCACCCAAGGCAGACAGGTCCTAGGTGAGGGACCAGACAAAGAGCAGCCCAAAGACCCCAATGATGAAGGAAAACTTTGGACTTGGTGTTCCCTCGCCCGGACGCGGGTCACCGGGGCCCCACTCTGGAGCCAGGCCTGGAGGGGGGGCACGATGGCGAGCGTCTGGTGGCCGGGCTTTTACCCATGGAGCCCGGCCGGGCTCAGCCCGAAGAGGAAACATGGGCCCCCCCTCCCATGGGCCCACCACCCGTGGGAGGGGCCAAAGGGGTCGGGTGCAGTGTGGGATGGGTGGCAGCAGAGGGAGGGGACCCTGGCGGTCCGATCCTCGGTTGCAGAAACTGGCTCTTGGGACGTGGAATGTCACCTCTCTGGTGGGGAAGGAGCCGGAGCTAGTGCGTGAGGTCGAGAGGTTCCGGCTAGAAATAGTCGGTCTCACCTCGACGCACGGCTCTGGTTCTGGAACCAGTCTCCTTGAGAGGGGCTGGACATACTTCCACTCTGGAGTTGCCCAAGGTGAGAGGCGTCGGGCAGGAGTGGGCATACTTGTTGCTCCCCATCTCGGCGCCTGTACGTTGGGGTTTACCCCGGTGAACGAGAGGGTAGCATCCCTCCGCCTACGGGTGGGGGGACGGGTTCTGACTGTCGTTTGTGCTTACGGGCCGAACGACAGTTCAGATTACCCACCCTTTTTGGAGTCCTTAGAGGGGGTACTGGAGAGTGCTCCTCCTGGGGACTCCCTTGTTCTGCTGGGGGACTTCAACGCTCACGTGGGCAATGACAGTGAGACCTGGAGGGGCGTGGTTGGGAGGAACGGCCCGCCCGACCTGAACTCGAGCGGTGTTCTGTTGCTGGACTTCTGTGCTCGCCATGGATTGTCCATAACGAACACCATGTTCAAGCATAAGGGTGTCCATATGTGCACTTGGCACCAGGACACCCTAGGCCGCAGTTCGATGATCGACTTTGTCATCGTTTCATCGGATCTGCGGCCGTATGTCTTGGACACTCGGGTGAAGAGAGGTGCGGAGCTGTCCACTGACCACTACCTGGTGGTGAGTTGGCTCCGGTGGTGGGGGCGAAAGCCGGTCAGACCTGGCAGGCCCAAACGTGTTGTGAGGGTCTGCTGGGAACGTCTGGCGGAATCCCCTGTGAGACGGAGCTTTAACTCCCATCTCCGGCAAAACTTCGAACACGTCCCGGGGGAGGTGGGGGACATGGAGTCTGAGTGGACCGTGTTCCGTGCCTCCATTGTCGAGGCGGCCGATCGGAGCTGTGGCCGCAAGGTTGTCGGTGCCTGTCGCGGCGGCAACCCTCGAACCCGCTGGTGGACACCTTCGGTGAGGGATGCCGTCAGGCTGAAGAAGGAGTCCTATCGGGCCTTTTTGGCCTGTGGGACTCCGGAAGCAGCTGATGGGTACCGGCGGGCGAAGCGGCATGCGGCTCGGGCGGTTGCTGAGGCAAAAACCCGGGCGTGGGAGGAGTTTGGAGAGGCCATGGAGAAAGACTTCCGTACGGCTTCGAGGCGATTCTGGTCCACCATCCGGCGTCTCAGGGGGGGGAAGCGGTGCAGCACCAACACTGTTTATAGTGGGGATGGTGTGCTGCTGACCTCTACTCGGGACGTTGTGGGCCGGTGGGCAGAGTACTTCGAAGACCTCCTCAATCCCACCAACATGCCTTCCACTGAGGAAGCGGAGCCTGGGGACTCTGGGTTAGGCTCTCCAATCTCTGGGGACGAGGTCGCCGAGGTGGTTAAAAAGCTCCTCGGTGGCAGGGCCCCGGGGGTGGATGAGATCCGCCCGGAGTTTCTTAAGGCTCTGGATGTTGTAGGGTTGTGTTGGTTGACGCGACTCTGCAATGTCGCATGGACATCGGGGGCAGTTCCCCTGGATTGGCAGACTGGGGTGGTGGTCCCCCTGTTCAAAAAGGGGGACCGGAGGGTGTGCTCCAATTATAGAGGGGTCACACTCTTAAGCCTCCCTGGCAAGGTCTATTCAGGGGTCCTGGAGAGGAGGGTCCGTCGGATAGTCGAACCTCGGATTCAGGAAGAGCAGTGTGGTTTTCGTCCTGGTCGTGGAACGCTGGACCAGCTCTACACCCTCGGCAGGGTCCTGGAGGGTGCATGGGAGTTCGCCCAACCAGTCTACATGTGTTTTGTGGACCTGGAGAAGGCGTTCGACCGTGTCCCTCGGGGAGCCCTGTGGGGGGTTCTCCGGGAGTATGGGGTACCGGGCCCTTTGATACGGGCTGTCAGGTCCCTGTATGACCGGTGTCAGAGTCTGGTCCGCATTGCCGGCAGTAAGTCGGGCTCGTTTCCGGTGAGAGTTGGACTCCGCCAGGGCTGCCCTTTGTCACCGATTCTGTTCATCACTTTCATGGACAGAATTTCTAGGCGCAGCCAAGGTGTTGAGGGGATCCGATTTGGTGGCCTTAGGATCTCATCTCTGCTTTTTGCAGACGATGTGGTCCTTTTGGCTTCATCAGATCGTGATCTGCAGCTCTCGCTGGAGCGGTTCGCAGCCGAGTGTGACGCGGCCGGGATGAGGATCAGTGCCTCCAAATCCGAGGCCATGGTCTTGAGCCGGAAAAGGGTAGAGTGCCTTCTCCGGGTCAGGGGGGGTGTCCTGCCCCAAGTGGAGGAGTTTAAGTATCTCGGGATCTTGTTCACGAATGGGGGAAGAAGGGAGCGGGAGATCGACAGGCGGATTGGCGCAGCGTCTGCTGTCAAGCGGGCGCTGTACCGGTCCGTCGTGGTGAAGAGAGAGCTGAGCCAAAAAGCGAAGCTCTCGATTTACCGGTCGATCTACGTTCCCACCCTCATCTATGGTCATGAGCTTTGGGTCATGACCGAAAGAACGAGATCGCGGATACAAGCGGCCGAAATGGGTTTTCTCCGTAGGGTGGCTGGGCTCTCCCTTAGAGATAGGGTGAGAAGCTCAGTCATCCGGGAGGGACTCAGAGTAGAGCCGCTGCTCCTTCACATCGAGAGGAGCCAGTTGAGGTGGCTCGGGCATCTGGTCAGGATGCCTCCTAGACGCCTCCCTGGTGAGGTGTTCCGGGCACGTCCCACCGGGAGGAGGCCCCGGGGAAGACCCAGGACACGCTGGAGGGACTATGTCTCTCGGCTGGCCTGGGAACGCCTCGGGATTCCCCCGGAGGAGCTAGAAGAAGTGGCTGGGGAGAGGGAAGTCTGGGCCTCCCTTCTGAAGCTGCTACCCCCGCGACCCGACCTCGGATAAGCGGAAGAAGATGGATGGATGGATGGATGGAAGATAAATAAACAATGCTTTCCTTAATTTGTGAATATCTGTTATGTTTCCTTCATTTCCTAATATACCTTTAAGATTCCATTCATGCCCCATATTTCTAACTATTCTCTTTAATTCTTCCCTTTCGAGTTCATTTGACTTACAGTTCATCAATATGTGTTCTACATTTTCTTTCTCTCCACATCTCTCACATTTATCATTATTTTTCCTCCCTATTGTATAAAGCATGTCATTTAAGTAGGTATGACCTACTCTTAATCTACTAATTATTATTTCTTCTCTTCTGTTTCGTTCATTAATGCTTCGAATTCAAACTGACTTTTGTACTTCATATAATCTTCTTCCTTTCTTATCTTCATTCCACATTTTTTGCCATTTCTTGATTTCTTTACTTTTAATTAGGATACACCTGTTTCGCTTCTCCCATTAAACACAAAGCAAGTCTCGCAATCAGTAGCAGTCACATGGAAATTCTATCTTACAAAAACTCCCCGTCCAACTTGAAGAAACACATCGAGGTAACTTCTTATGAAATGGTTATAATCCTCCTGTGTCAGTAACTATAGTTTGGTCACTAGGCACTACTGTATTGTGAAATCTTGACCATAAATGAACTTTGTTTGGCATTGTTTCAGTTCCACACGTGGTGTATTTAGCTTAGGCCTAATGTTGACTGTAGCAGGCTACCTAGACTCCTCTGTTCAAGGGGGGACAGAAGCCATAGCAATAGCAATTTAGACTAAATTTAACGAATATAGGAAAGGCATGCAAGTTCAAAACCAGGTTTACAGATGCTGTCAGGTTTGACACCTATTAAAGACAAGTTGAACAACACAGAAAAGACAAGAGAGTTAGATTCTTTTGTACTCGCGAGGAGAACGGACAGAGATGTGTTTACAGTTACAAATCTCCTACCGCTCTGAAACACATTTGTCCGCTCCTCTCTTTTTATTATCTTCAGAGTCCCTATCACAGAGAGCACTGCAACTCTAAGGGGTGGGGTCAAAGCATTTTAGTTGCAGTGCTAAATGACAATCACTAACTAAACACATGTTATCTTGCATTAGAACACAGAGTAAAAACAGAACAGGTCGTATATCTTCAAGGCGACGATTCGTCAGCTATCTAACAGCTCAAAGGAAGAAGAAGTCCTGGTGAGCAATGAACCCCGTGAGCACGGTTATCACTGCTTCTCTTCAGGGAGGCCCTCTTGTGAAGACGGAGATAAAGTAGATCAAAACATACAGAAACAGTCTTTATGTTTAGAGAAAAGAAAACAATCATGGAACATCAAATATGAAACACTATTGTTATAAAGGAAACAACAAATATATGATAATATATACATTTCACCTAACAGATGCCAATAAGCTGCATTTCCCTCCCAATTCTTTTTTTCTTTTGCATAATGACCAGTTGTGTGCACCACCTACTGACTGTAGCATTGACTGATTCACTGATTTGTGAAGTAGAGTAATCGTAACAGATCTTTTTCTTCATGTTGGCCGCATTTTCTGTACTATTTATTTTTCTCATTTTCAGCACTGACCTTACTTGAAGGGAAAACTTAAGGCTTACAAAAACTTTGTATTTTCTGTCCTGGAGGGTATACTAAGAAGCTGGTTCAGTTGTAAAGCAGGTTAAGTTGACCTTGTGCTATAGGTAAAGCACCTAATTTTCTTAACTAAATGATGCCTGCAGGTATATCTATTAGCAGGTTTAATTTTGCCTGCACTTGGTTGGGTACATTATTTTAAGTGTATTTGACAAGTTTACCAAAATATAAAAAATGTCATTCAAACTGCATTTGCTTTGTTTTACTTTTTACTTGTACTTTTCATTACATTACTTGAGTACATCCATTTTTACAGTAATTTCCATACTTAAGTACAAGAAGTTTCAAATACTTTAAGACTTTTACTCAAGTAACATTTCAGTCAGTGACTTCGACTTTTACCAAAGTCATATTTTGGAGAGGTACTTATACTTTTACTTGACTCTGAGATTTCAGTACTTTATACAACACTGCTTAAATGTAGGTGTGATGCATAAAAAAAAAAAGCGCCACAGTGCTTTGCTACAAATCATCAACTCTATGACAACTAGATAACAAGTTCGGAAAAAGTTTTAATTAAAAAAATATAGAGCGAGGGTTGTAGGTCAGTTATGCTAGCTTGACTTTGACAACCATGTCATATACATGTGCTGGAAAATTTGGTGTGTTTAGGTTCAGTTAAAAACAAAAGGCGACCCACACGCCATCAGTAGGACCTGAAAACACTCACATTTCAGCCATGTCTGACGCGTGTGCAAAGTTTAACTGTTTTTATTATGCTAAGGCCTCCAAGCAGCCAGTCTGTTCTGTGGAAGAATAAGAACCTACAGCACAGCACTTTTAAAAAACAAAAAAACAAACACAGGCTTTTTGTCTCTCAGCGTGAATTTTTGTTTCCTCCATCCCTGCAGAAATACCACACAAGCAGTTTTTGCATCAGCCTACATATTTCTTCGAATGCATCACAACAGGAGGGTCTGGGTGAAAAGCAAATGCTGCGGTGATGCACCACTGTGCGTAAAATTAGGCTGCATGGATTTGGCTAAGAAAGTGAAACAAGAACACAAGTAAGCAGTTGGTTTTTCTTTATCTGTTTACTTTTTTTATGTGGCCTCCATAAGATTCCCATGTGCTGAATGGGAAATGTGTTTAAAAAGTCTGTTCAAGTGTTCAGTCAGACAGCTGAGTGGAAGGACAGAGACTAAAAGATTCAAGTTAACAGCTGAGGAATATTCAGGAACGCATAAGATGGAGGGTGAAACAAGAATGAAACAAGTTATTGCTCAGATGTTTCTTGAAAGCAAAAGCCGTGAACCACTCTTTGTTTTGTTGAAATGTGTTTTTCAAAAAATGTGGAGTGTGTTTTTTTCTCCAGAGGCCTTCATGTTTGGTCCTTGTTTTTCTTTTCTCTCTCTCTCTCTCTGCCTATCTCTCTCTTTTTTTAAAGGTTTAGAAATGTAAACTCTTACATTTTGAAATGGCTTAAGCAAAAATATTTCCCACATATGAAAGGCGGCAATATTACGGAAAACAATTGGGAAAGAGTTGAGGCAGTTTTCATTCTCCTAGTCAAATCTAGTTAAATCTAAATCTTTTGTTGTATTAATTAATGAAACCTTACAGTTTTCTCTCTCTGTGGTATTTTAATAATGTGGCGTGACCTCTTGCTGTTTCTCTTTCTTTCAGCCCTGTGGTACAGTTACAGTGAGGTTTCCTCTGTCCCACTGCTGCAAACTCCACCCAAAAAAGGCCATATAGTTTTAATGAGAACAGCTTTTGAACATTTTGGCCTCTAACGTCCTGAAGATTCGAAGATATCTTCTTTGTCCTCGCGACGAACTTCCAGCTCATTACTGATGCAGCTGCACAAACATCAAAAGCGAACAGGCCACCGAAAAAACACTGACAGAATCAGCCAGTCGTTACTACAACCTCACTTCATGTTCATTATTTAGCTGCAGGTGGAATATTTTCGCTTGGTTGTGGTGTTAAGAACTGGCAGTGTAGCGTAAGGAGATCTACAAATCAAAGCCAATATTTCCACATCTACACCGAGTTCCCCCCCCCACCAGTTGGCTAAAATTTGACACGCACTAATCACCTTCCAGCAACACTTTTTGCGAAGGTGAACAACACAGTCACCATAGCAACCAGGAAGACCTTTCAGAGGTGCTGACTGCACAGCAGCCGCGAACAGAGAAAGCTGACGGAAAGGCAGAAGTCAGGCAGTAAACAGCCTGAAACTCCAAAACTTTACTTTCAAGGTTGCTGCCGAGGACAAAGGTCACGGACTGAGAGTCGGACAGAAAATCTAAAAATCCAGACGTAGCTAACGACTTGAGGTAAAGTCAGCGCCCCGGCAAAGTGTCAGGACGGGTCGTAAGGTTCTCCACAACAAAAATGGCTTGAAATAACAATGGATGGAAGAAAAGAAAAAACCTATAAAGATACCAAATGATTTTCAGAGTTTGAAAATATTGTAATTTAGCCCTAAAAATCAGCACATAAGATTTTTTTCCCTTAGCAATCTTGACTAAGGAAGACTGCTGATTGTAAAAGCTGAAGCTTCCGTCTAGGAACTTATTGGATTTCTATTCCGGTGGTTTACAGTATCTACAGTCTTGACCTATCAAAAATACTTATATATTTAAAGCTATAAGCATAACGTAGAACCTGTGTGGATAAGAGAAAATTCATAGTAGTTTTTAAACCAGTTTTGTGCAGCCTTCAGCCCAGGGCCCTTGTGTGCGACTGAATTTGTGCGGCTCCACCAACTGCAAAATTGATCCAGCACAGTTGCTTGATGCAGATGGAGACTTTTTTTATTTGTAATCAGGGTAAAATTATTGCCAACATAATTTTTTTAGTGTGGAAAATGTAAAGTGCAACACAAAATATTTGTCTTTTTCCAACCAGGCTTTCTCTAATAACGTCTGTCCAGAGACGTTTACAGAAAAGCCAACTTTTCTTCACCCAAATCGGCTTTTATTTAATTTACTGAACTTGGCTAAATATAGCAAACGGCTTGAAAGAAAGTGACCCAAATTCTGTTCCTGCAACTGAAAACTAAATTTGTTCAGTCAAACCCAAAGGAACCTGAAAGCTAGACAATTTTCTTTTAATACGGCAAACTTTCAAAAATCCCTGTTACGTTTTCGATCTACGATGAATAAAATTCAAATTCTTAATCTCAAGGGGAAATTAAATGTTGTTGTGACTCATATTAATTCAAATTCTTCACAGAGTTATTGTAGATACTGGTGACTGTTGACAGGAAAGATCTCTTAATAACATCTGTTTTGTACAAAAAAAATTTTTATCTAATAATTCCTGACTGAATGTTGAGGTTAACCAAATATGTCAAGTCAACCCAGGTTTGGACTGGCCAAAGATGAGTACCTTGAACTTTGGCCCATGTGACAAAATGTCTGGACACCAGTTTTAGAGATTTTTAATAGGCCACAGGTTGTATGTTGTGAAATACTGTGGTTTCACCTCAAACAAAAAGATTGAAATGCCTCATTAAACGTCTAAAATGACTGTGACATTCAAGCCACGGAAACGTCTGGCCAGAGCCGCTCACCTTCGTTAGAACTTTCTCAAACTGAACTTTGAGGTTTCTGTGAACTTCGCTTGCCTGACCAACTTAAAATAACTTCCCATCCTCTCAACGACACCAGCGCACAGTCAATTTAATAGAGTCCACACCGCTCAAAGTTTACCCAGCACCTTGCCCTTCAGCCGTCTCCCCCCCCCCATCGGTCACGAGAGCTGACAGCACCACATCCTCACTCATACCGAACATGAGGTCCGCCCTGCCATTGCTCCGTCACTCTTTCCATCCACCGTCTCTTAATCAGGGAGGAACCCGCGGGGGCTTAATGTAGACATAAGTCTTTTTCTAAATGTGGACTCGCGGGCTGACAGCGGGAGGTCGTCTGTGCCTTCCATCAAAGCAGCTGGACATGCTAACACGACACGCTCGCATGTAGGCAAGGAAACCGCTCTCTCTCATCAGCGCCGGCCTCCCGCGGAACCGCTGACGCTTATGTAGATGTAAGGACGTATACCCAAAAAAAACCAAATGTAACCATCCATTATAGCACAGCTGACTGGACAAGTGAATTAACCTTGCTGTAGTCATTGAAATTACTCCAACCCCCCCTCCAAAAAAAGAAAAAACAGAAAGTTTGCTGAGAACTTGTAGTTTTATACCTAACTATCCATTAAATAGAAAACGGGCTCTGCCAAGCGAGGACGTTTCCTAAGTGATCCTATTTATCTTGCACTCATGTTGCAGCTATTTCTTTTGGTAGAAATATTCAAAACATACACACTGCTCATGTCATACCTGAAACTGAAAGGAACATTTCTCCCACCGGGATCAGTAAAAAAAAAAAAGACTTCAGGAAAGTATCTGGGCTCTGATGCTTTGTGATTTTCAAATTTGTTTGGATGAAGGATTTACAGATAACTAGAACTCTTCATAAAGGCTTAAAATGTAGCTGAATAAAGTTATAATGTAGTGAGAATTGTTCACACTTTAACTCAGATCAGATTGGACCCAATCAAGGCTCGTCTTTAGGGATAAAGGGAAAAGTGACGTCAGTCTTCAGAAATATCACTAGCATACGTTTATGACCATCTCTTTGGTCCAGGTAGGGATTTTAAACATGCACTAGCTTGAGTTAATTAGCTGCTAAAAGGCTAAATGTTTTACAGAACCGACTTGTTTTCTACTGAATGCTAAATTCAATAACACAATCATCTCGCATTAATATTACCACACAGAATGAATTTACCATTTCACCATGTGATTTCTCATCCTGCTGGAGAGTTTTATTGATACAGGCTGTTAGTTCAAAATGATGGCTTGTGACGAGACATGCTAACAAAATGCCATGTTAATTTTAGTCCCCATAGCATTAGCAAAGAGTTTTTCACTCATTTCCTTGTGACGCATGTACTCCTCTTCTTTTGTTGCAAAATATATATATATATAATTGTGAAGTAACTGGGGGAAAAAAATATTTGAGGAGCTTTTCACAAAAATTACATTTCCTCTACATTTGGGTTACGTCTGAATTGACCTTCAGACCGTATATTTAGGCAGCTCCTCAAATTAAAAAGTGCGTTTTTCACATCAGATCACTTTAGAATTATGTCAGTCTTTCAGGAACTTTTACTTCTGTCTTTAAAAGGTTACATTTTCTACATTAAAATTGATTAAATCATAACAGCTTAGGGCCACAAACAAACAGCTTTGGGGCATTAAATGCCTCCTTCCAAGTCCATTTTATTTGTATATCACATTTCAGCTACAAGGCCGTTCAAAGTGCTTAACCTCATAAAACATCACAGTCTCCAATTATGAAATGGCAATAAACATTACATTTTGTCAAATGCCATCATCAAAACCACCAAGCGAATACACATTAAATATGTTGATCAATGTTTCATTACTAGTTAATCAAGGACAGCTCTGAACAGGTGGCAGTTTTTAGTCTTGATTTAAAGAAAGTTGCAAGCAAACGGATTTGATCATCACAACCTGTTCTGGACTTTTAACTTCCTATAAAAATCAGATTTGGACCATTAGAGAGAAAATGAGAGACCCGCTGTCCTGAAATTAAATCTGTGCTCAACTGACTGCAACTGGAAAACCAGTTCAGTGTGATGAACTCTCCTCCTTATGGGAGTTTTACCAGAAAAGATTTTTGCCAGTGGGTTGGATCCAGACTACACGTTAAGCAGAGCTGGGGAGAGAAAATAAAAGTAAAATAAAATGTTACCATAAGTTCAAAATAGTGTTTTTGGGACACATTTGTGACCTCTGACCACATACACTCCCACTTCGTGTGTGACAGTTGCAAAGTTAAGAACGACCTGCACCAATCAAACACGAGTTCCTTAGAAGATGCGGCATTTTTTTTTTCAACCTTGGGAACCGCCGCAGCAAATGAATTCATCTGAACAATGGCTAAGTGTATTCCTGTCTATTTACCTAGCGGTCTTCTGCCTCCATTTTCTCCTCACCTGCCTGTTATTCTTTGCCCAGGCCCTCAGTCTTCTTGCGTCCCTGAGGATGTGATTAGATGTGTCTGTGGTCTCGGTGGGAAATCACTCGTGTTGCTCCTGGTATGTCTGTAGTGACAGATTAGAGCCCAGGACTCACTAGCTGCTAAATTACTCCACAGAGCTGTGGGGGTGTGGGAGGGGGAGTAAAGAGGAACGAGGAGGAGGAGGAAAAAGGAAACAAGATGTGCGTGAAAAAGAGGTTTAAAGTGGAAAGTACTTGAGGAATGTGCAAAAAGTTTTGTATAAAAGTTCTGGACGTGATGTAAAGACTTTCCATGCACTCTCTGTAGTAAAATACTCAGTAGAAATATAATTTAAAAAATGTCACTTTTTTTAGCTTTATGTCATGTTATAATGTTATGCCCTCATCTAAAACACACCTGGAGTGTTGCTTTGATTATTTAGTGCATATTTGAGAACTCCTTCAATCTCCCATGGCAACCATTCCGTCTGGGTGGACCTAGCCCCGCCTTCAAGGACGCAGCTCCTCCTCCTTTACCAAACTCTGCCTCACAGACTTCCTGAAGGCGGACTTTTAAAAAGAGTAGGAGCTTCTTAAAGAGACAGAGGCCCAATTTCAAATTATGAAGTCACATTTGATATATACAGCATTTTTATAACAACTGAAGGTTACATATTTGGTTTATTGAACTATAAAAAGATACTATGTGCCTGAAAAAATACATAACACTGCCCCTTTAAAATTCTTTGCTGGCCTTATTCCGACTGGTCAAGTGGGAAAGCATTCCCCACTGAATGATGCTGCCGCTGCCATGTTTCACTGTGTAGCTACGTAGTTTTGTGCCTCAAAAATGATGTTTTCCATGTAGTTAGCCTTCCACATATTACACCTTTTTTTTGTGTGTGTGTTTCTTTCAATGATGCCGGAAAACTGCAAACATTTCAAAGTGCTTTACATCATAAAAACGCACCAAAAAATCAACAATTTGAAACATTTCATTTTTCAAGTGCCGTCATTTAAGCATCAAAGATATATGCTCAAAAAAACCCTCTGAGGCCTGGATTGCAAGTTGCATGACTTTGTGTTTTTGTATTTTTATGAGGGTAAAGCACTTTGAAAATGCCCTGCTGCTGAAATGTGCTGTACAAATAAAATTTGATTGATTGACTCATACTGTCAGTAAAACACACACACAGCTGGACAGTGCATAGCGATTAGATGGCAGTCTGTAGCGCTGAATTGTTCTGGAACATCAAAGTAAGCAGATCTTAATGCAAACACATTCTTCTATTTCACAGTAATGCTTCACTTTGTGTTGGTCTATAAAACAGATTGATGGCAGAGTATGAAAAAGCTCAATACCTTTGCAAGGTGCTGTGTATCTAGGAGCACGCTTGTTTTTCTGTGCTGTTATCTGTGATTGTTGAGACTATATTATTAAGTAAAACCACTTGCTATGTTTGTAATTTACGCCGTGCTTTGTTGTTGGTGGAAAGGAGAAGCAATAGAGTAACAGCCTTTTTCTTAACTCTTAATTTTCTGTGAATTTTGACATGACTTTTTGACTGGAGGCTTTGTCAAACTCGACTGCAAAACAATTTATAGCAGAAGCTTCATAAAAATGGGTGAAAACAGAGTTACTAACTTCTTTCAACCGGTCTTGAAGTGCTGATCTACAGACTCTCTGGTCTAAACTTGTTCTGTTCCTAAAGTCCTTCTAACTCCGATCACCGTAGTTCCGTAATAAGCTCCTTTTGTCGTCGTTTTGTGAAATTAGAGAAATTGGCGTGTTTGCAGGTGGTTCATTGTGTCGCAGTTTGTCAAGTCTTACACTTTTGTTTTTGATCCAGTCTCATATTAAAGTGTATGGAAGAGTTGCTTTTGTCTTTTTTTTCAATGACTGATTTCAAGCTGCAGTTTGCAACTTTTATTAAAAACAAAACAACATTTTATACATTTGTTTAAGCTGCTGCTAAGTTGCAGTTTCAGCATTGGGAGGAAATGCACCGCTCCCAGACAGAAACAACCAATCAGAGCCAGGAGGCGGGTCTTTGCGCTGTCAATCATTCAACATGCTAATGGCGGGGGAAAAAAACTTACCGTTCCAATAAAACTGTTTAATTGTTGTCATCGGCGACCATGCTAACTAGCCTTAGCGTCCACAGCAGACTCTGGTTTGGGGCTGCAGCTAGCTGTAGCCTACCAGAGAGCAAGGGAATAAATGCGGGTGCTAAGACCCTCCTCCTGGCTCTGATTGGTTGCTTCTGATGGTGTATTTTTGCACACGGGAAAAAGCAGAAAACCGCAATTATTATTATTTTTCTACAGATTATCTGTAGAAAAAAAGATAATGACATAATCTGTCATTATGTGCCATACCATCAAGCACATAATGACAGATTAAACATATTTTTTATTATTTACATATGGCATTATTGTTCATTATGTGTCTGTTGTCTATAATACTTGTTTTCACATGATTAACCCTTCCCTAGCAAGCCAGGCAGTAACTGGTCATGTAGTTTGCACTATTTTATGTTTAATTAATTATCACTCTTCCGACATTTTCTTTAGAAAAGAGCATGCATCACTTGTTTCCACATTATCACACAGCCATGGTTACGTGACACCCCAACTCTTCCTTACATTTAAAATCTGATTACTTTTTTACAACATTTTTTAATGTCAGATAGTTGAAATGAAATGTCAAACTTGAAGCAGCAACTGCTGAATGACAGAAAGATGGCTTTCGCAAATCTTTCCAAACTCTTTGGAAGGTAGCGTGATTTATTCCTCATTCAAATGAAGCGAAGTTTCAGAAACTGCAAACTGCTGTAGTCAGAACTATGCAAGGTTGCATTTCCCTGCCATCTAATTGCATCGTCATATTATGGACAGCGGGGTCAGTTTTTGGACAGGCAGTCCCAACCCACACAGCTAAGTGTTAGGGGAAAAAAACCACACACAAAAAAAAAACAACCTAATTACCTCTCACCAATCAAAGTCCAAAAAGTACAGATGTTGCATTTTGCTCGAAAGGAGTTTTGGCACGTCTTGACTTGTCTAAATCAATGCACATCTTTTTAGGATAGCTTTGTCTGAACTAGAGAGGCAATTTTGTTTCTCCATAAGACGTTCTCTCTGATCTCAGCAGTTTCATAAAAAAAACGCTCCTTTTGACAGATTTTGCTTAAAGGCTGTTTGTTTATCCTCTATCTTATCATACCGTTAATCTCGGTGCTCATTTTAATTTATATTCCCCCAGACGAATCACTCTGAGCTGATTTCATGTCTCTCTAACCCCTCGGTAAAACGATAAATAACCGCGGCGTCATATTTTCTGCCTCCTCGGTGTGTAGCTGAGGAAACGAGCGACGTTGATCTGCGATGCTTGCAGACGCCAACTTGTACTTTTCTAACCTTTTTTTATCGATTCGCTGCGTCTGCGACGACAACATTTACTTTAAGCGGAAAGTCTGATTGTAGTTTTGCAGATAGAATTTAAACATGGCTGACGCAGCACGAGGCAACAAAGCCCCCAGCTAAACTCTTTTAAATGAAAAGAAAAAAAGAGCATGGCCCATGATCTGACTACTCTGGAATCAATTTGCTACGTCAGTGTCCTGATCATTTTAAATTGGACCCTAAACTGTACATTATTTATTGCTGAATAACCGCCGAAAGTGCTGCCCAGGTTCTGCTTCCCTTAAGCATTTTCTGCTATTTAATGATGAGAAGAAAAAGAAAAAGCACTAACCAGAATATGACCTGGGTCACGGGGTTCTTTTGTCTTCAAGTGGTAAAAAAAAAACACCCAGCAAAGCAATAATGTTGCAATAAGTAATACTCTATAATAAATCACTTCAATTTTTTCTCTTTTTTAGCTTCTTGAGATCTCCTTTGTAATTAGTGAGCTTACTCAGCTTGACTGGGGAAATGTAAAATGTGATATTTTTTTTCTTGTGTCGTCTGCACTTTCTTACTTTTTCTATATTTACTCTGCAGATCAGAAACATCGGGGGTCGGTAACTCTACCTGCATAAACTGCCTCATTAGGTCTTTTTCTCTCAGATTGAACATCTATAGACTGACATTTTTACTCAGTCTTTTTTCAAGTTTGGACAAATTGGGTGGAGAACCTCTTT
Organism: Xiphophorus hellerii; assembly: GCF_003331165.1. Classification (NCBI taxonomy): domain Eukaryota; kingdom Metazoa; phylum Chordata; class Actinopteri; order Cyprinodontiformes; family Poeciliidae; genus Xiphophorus; species Xiphophorus hellerii. The sequence continues at coordinate 6,154,232 of NC_045677.1, forward strand.
AAAGTAGCCTGGTAGAAACCGGCTCCTTGTTCAGAGGAGTGCCGATCCGAACGAGGCGGCGGTGTATGCTAATTCAATATTTGGAGGCGTGGCCAACGCGGACTGAACGGATTCGTTCATTTCCACTGCCATTGCTAAAACTACCGACTACAATTTTAAAATGGCGCAGAAAAAACGTTGTTAAACATCAAACCTTCTGTTCACTGACTGGTTGAAATTCTATCAGAAAAATCCAAGTGAATGAAAGAAAACACCAACTGACCTCTGAAGGGAGATTAGAATCAAACAGAACTGCACAGAGAGGCAATGACGTTAAAAAGGTACACATTTATTTTTTTTAATAAATGTGTTTTGTAAACCTGTGCTTTATATAAAGCTCATCTCAAGAAGGCAATATGAATATTTTGGGATTTTAATGAACATAAACTATAGTTATATATAAATATTTCTTTAAAATTTCTTTGGAAATAATATGGTGCTACTGGCCAGGAAACATATTAAACCTACCATGCATCATTTGATATAATGATATAATGGGTATATTATAAATTATACATTATACTAATGTACTGTAATTTGCATTAGTAAAATAATTTATTTAGTGGATTGGGCACCAAAACTGACACCAGACCAGGGACCCACATCTTTGTAAATCTGGCCCTGGTGTCATAGGCACATCTTGGTCAAAAAGTGTCACTTTGACCAGAGCGCCTTCCTTCACATGCGATATGTCCTCTACATGAGTTTGATGTCCTCTACATGAGTTTGATGTCCCCTACACGGCTAGTGGAAAATAGTTATCTTATCTTCTGATGGCTTTGATTCAACAACGGTTTTTCTTTTTGCTGCAATTGGTCCCCATGGTTTCTATTTTGAGAGAGCACAAATAATGTACTACAACATATTATGCATCACTGTTGCATTCACTTTACAATTATTGCAATTGTTTTTGGGCTGCTTGTGAACATGTGAAACAAGTTCATCTGATATGAATCCCTATAGTTATAAATTTCTCTGCTTTTAAGTACCGTAGTTGTTTTAATGTTCTCTTTTCTAAAATCTTGCCCTTTTTGAACATTAGTTAATATTTATTTACTAGTTTAAAGGGTAAAGTTCAGATATTATTGCCCAAATTGCATTTGGCTGCTACCATCTTCTCCTTGTCACTTCATTTTAAAACATTTTTTCTAAGAGCATAACCACTCTCTCCTGGAGAGTTCATCAAGCTGCCTTTGATATCTTGCTTACTTGGCGTTTTGTGCCCTGACAAATTGCCAAACGTCTCCTTTTCTTCTCTCTGCTGTTTCCACTGACCCGGCTGCCTGACAAATAAGACGCACGCCGGCCCACACATTAGATACGGCGGTGGGAGAAATAACGCGTCATGACTGCTCTAAAGGGGATAAACGGCGTTTAGTTTTTCATTGCCGTTTTTCAATTTCATGCATGAAAGTCAAGCAGGAAACCCAGCTAACTCTTTATCTTGGATTTTCATTCCCGGAGACCCGAACAAAAGGAATTATCCAGTATGAGAAGGCTGAATACGCCTCTCACCTGACTTCAATCACTGAGACAAATTGGGGGAAATGAGATGAAAAGTTATCTGACTGCTTAAGAAAAATGATTATTTTTTTAATGCTTAATACAGTTAGTCTTGCGACATGTGTAAAGGGATGGCCAACGCTCTTGTTTGGAACAGTTTCTGTTGAGCATGGGGAAGCAGGGCCTTTTCCTCCCCCGCTGACAGATAGAGCAATAAAATTTACATTCCGATAGAGCAGGAGACTCTTTGGCGCCTCTCCCCGTACCTGGCACGGCCCAAGACGAAGTGGTCCCCCCCCCCCTTTTTTGCTGGGACAAAAAACAGACACCTTTGCTACAATGAGGGGAGTTTTTTCAAGTTCTCTGAGGGCTGAGGGAGTTTCTAATTGGTCAAAGAACGGAACGCCTTCGTTGCATATATTAAATAGGGAAACGCCTCTTACATTTAAAAATACAGGTCAGCAAGCCAGCAAGAGAGTTTTTTTTTTCATCTTTTTCCTCCACGTGGGCGCCTTTGTCTGTCTTATGTGTTTCGTGTTGTCTGTTTCGTGTTGTCTGTATAAAAATGCATATCTCTGTTCCTCTGCAGCTTTGTTGTTCATTGCTTTGTATGAGATTAAACTCTGTGATCTGTGACGTCAACACGCTTTGTTGTTGTTTCGTTTTGGCAGCACGCGGTCGCTCCACGGCGCACACGGAGAACGCCGTCGCTCGCCAAGGACTCGGAAGAAAAAGGAGGAAAAGAGTCAAACGTTTTGTCCAAAGCTAGCATTAAATGATCCTCTTTTTTAATACTGCACTGCGGCGAATGCAGAGTCCGATCCGATTCGTATTAGAGCTAGCAGTGCAGGGCTGCTGTTGGGTGTCCCACAACAGAAAGCCCAAATATAAAACCAGAGATATTTTGATGTATTCCGTTCAGGCCTCCTGTTTTACCAAAGAAGTCTCACTCTCTCTCAACCTTTCGCAGCCTGTATGACTGGTTTAAACATGTCGTCGCTGCAGTTTTGGTTCCAATAGCTCCTCGCTGTTTACTTCTTCATAATTCTTTTTTGCGCAGCTCATTCGTAATGAAATTAATAAGCTTATCCATCACCTTGACAGATTGATGTTTTTTTTTTCTTTTTTTTTCTCCGAAGAGTTTTTGCGGCGCTAGTGGCTCAAATTTTTTCCACAGTAGGCAGACAGGAAGGAGGGTGAGGAGAGGGGGGAAGACATGCGGCAAAGGTCGTCTGGACCGGGAGTCGAACCCGCGACGTCCGCGTCGAGGACTAAGGCCTCCAAACATGGGGCGCGCTAACCCCCTGCGCCACCACAGCACGCCCCAGACAGATTGATGTTTAAAATCATTTTTTTAATTTTACAACCATAATTTTCCTAAAGTAATGCAAACTTTTTGTAGTCGCTCAACCGTCCACAACAGTCTTTGGACGGAGCTAAAGATCAAGGTGATTTGAAAAGAAAAATCTTCAAAATGCTGGTGGAAATGTGTAACAAGTCGGTCAGCTGACTTAAGAAGGCTTTGGTCACTGTACCGCTAAGAAAGATGTTTCAATTGATTATGAAAATGAAATATCAATTTGAGCTTTTTTATTTAAATTGATCAATCTTTACAGTAGCTATGTCTTCATTAGAAATGTGCGCAAAACTTTATTGATATTCTGCCAATGTAAAAAAAAGAAAAAGAAAAACAATTTCTTTACTGCAGTTTTTCCATTAAATAAGAAACGTTAAAAATCACACGCAAGTATGTTTCTTCACGTGAAAGGTCATTAAAAGAAACGTCGTCCTCCTACCACTTTCTGTCGTCTTCTCTGTCGTTTTCACCAGTAGTACCATCCGGCTGTTGATCATGTGACTCATATGAAGTGAACAAGGTGTTTCCGTTGCAGTTTTGCGAAATAAACAAATTTTGATATGACCATAAAACTGCAAAAGCTTATCGGAAAATGTGTTTGTTTGTTTGTTTTTCAATTGCCACGTTTCCATTTAATTTAATTTATTTTCGGAATTCAAATTTTTTGCAATTACACTGTAAATGGAAATGTGGCTTTTGTTTTTAAAGGAACAGTATTGTGTAAAATTGACTTTTTTGAGTTTTACATCATGTTATTTACCCTCCTCGCCTGTGGTGGCGCTGCACAATAATTCACTGTAGAAAACGCTAGGAAAACCTCTGAAGAAGACAGGAGGCGAGCACAACTAAATGGAGTAGCCAGATTTTAGCAGATGTAGAAATGTTCTGTTGTCTTTGGCAAAATACCACGAGCCATTTCTCCCACTAGGACTAGACTTTCACGTTTGTTTTGATTGAATTTACCCAGAATGCCCAGGTCTCGGTCCGCTTAAACCACATATGCATTCGATCTCGGGATTTTAGTGAACCAGAGTTCGATTGTTTTATGGTCCGCATCAGAGTTCGGTTGCGCATTCACACACCTCCCCAAACGAACCGGACTTCGTAAGCAAATGGACTAGAGTTTGATTAAAGCGAACCAAACAGGGCTGGTGTGAATGCTCCCTTATTCACTTTGGAAACATGTCCGCACCAAAGACTATTGTTGTCAGGTCCACATAGTGTTTACGTATGGTGATTAACATTCTTGAGGACTCTTTTGCAATCACCCGTCGCTGGTCTGGTTTGATCAAGCTGAAAAACGTCCTTTCCCTGTCAGCAGCTGTCTGACTTCCTCAGACAGCTCCAGTGTTTCCTATTGGAGAGTGAAATAGCAATGATGAGTACATAAGGACTGACTAATGAGGCAAAATGTACCGTGGAACTCTGAAAAACACAAATTAGAAAGAAAAAACAACAACAGTAATGAAGCTATCTAGCTAGCTGTCTTCTTTTCTATGTAATCAGTTGATGAGCTCTTAGTCGCGGTAGTCAGCAGATTTTTACCATAAATATCCTCCAGAGTAAACACGTCTACAGAACTTGTACAGTTTTTCTATTTACAAAAAATAAACATTAAAACCAGATGCAGCTTTTAAATGAAGAAATAAAACCTAAAAAGAAAAAGAGCAATTTAGAAGCAGTAAAATGATGATCTTTTGATTCCACACTCGTGCTATAAAATGAGTCCCCAAAAACATGTTTTCTTGTCTTTGTCTGGCATAAAAAGGCACATTTCTTGGAATAACCACCCCGAGAGGCACTTCTCAGTCCTGAGTGCCTCTCAGACGGTCCGGCAAATTGCTTTTCTTCATTTGGCCCAAAAAAAGGTGCTTGGTTGACAAAGATTAACGAGGCACTCCATAACAGTGATATCTAAAAAAGCCCGCTAATGATTAGCAGACTAACGGAGAACATGATGTGCTGATCCAGAGGTAAAGAGGTGAGAGAGGCGAACTCTGCCGAGACTCGAAGAAACACTGATTGTGCTCTTCTGTGCTTATCGCGTTTGAAAAGTCTAATGTTTATCAGAAGCTGATAAGTCGCAATGAACGACTTGCAGAGCATGGAATGAATCAAAAACGTGTAATGCTCATCAGAACTGCACATATTTTTAAATAAAGTGCACTTGGTTTTTTTTTCTCTCTCTGTAAACAGCAAAACAAGTTGAACTATCTATAATTTCATAACGGCTTCTGCCATTTTCAATGGTTTAATTTTTGTAAATAATTTCAAAGCCAACAAACACTTTACCTTTCAATAAATAGAATTAATGCAATGACGAGCAGAAATCTGTTTTTGTTTAAATCGAGCTATCCAAGATGAGCCAATAAATCCAAACTAAGCAGAGGAAAGTGGGCAGGCGGAGGTGAAATTGACAGATCAGAGGTTGCAGCAAACAGCCAATGTACAGCACATTCTGCCAGGTGCCTTAAAGTCAAGAGGGCTGAGTCACGCTGCCACGAAGTAGGTTCTCTACGAAACAAAGCAAAAGTTATGATGTAAACAATCCTCAAAAGAAGATTATCTCACTTAAGAGGAGATATTGCTCACTATAGAGGCTAGGAAACTGGGAGGGAGATGATGCCTCATCTCGCCTATAGATACGTCGCAACGTGGCGTCACTCGCACAAGATCTTGATGCTCCTCGCTGACGATGACTACTATTGGTTTTAGCTGTCAAGTTGTCAATATAATGTGCTAAATCTGTAATGTAAGTGTGATATGTGAACGAAAAAGGGATTCAAGGCTTAGGTGTTGATTATCAACACTTTGAGAAGTAGGAAACAAGATCCAAGAGTGTCACAGGTCACAGAAAAAAAGATGCTAGTTATGCTAGTTTGACTTTGACAATTTTAACGTGCAGATGCACTGCGGAATTCGGTTTGTATTTTCATCGTCTGGCATAAAAAGGCAAAAACAAAAAAGGTTATCTGACAGATCAGGTCATAAATTAGCTAATCAACCATCGCAGTGTTCAGACGATCACTTATTAATAATCACAAAATAAAACATCAGGCCTGAAAACATAAAACTCTTAACGGACTGAATGTTCTGTTCTTTGTGTGGGAAATGTCTGAGTGTATTTTGGTGTTGAATCCTGACACACTTGTGGAGATGTTGTCAGTCAGTTGCTATGACAACGGGTCTGTGTTTAGCACAGCCGGGAAAAAAAGAATGACACAAGTGGCTTTAACTTGCTTAAAGGTTTCTTTGCTTTATTTTTCCGCTTGCTGTGGCGCCTTGCTCTGAATTAATGATACCTACATCTCCAGGTTTAATTTAGTTAGCAGAACTGTTCTACCGCCGCGGCGCGGCTACGGGCCGCAGGTAAAAGAATCGTCTTTTTGCCCTCCAGCTTTGTGCGTGTGTGCGAAAAATCCAGATATAAACAATAACATGCAACCTGTCTATATGACAACATTTATGATGATAGTCTCTGGCTGCTCCTCCCTCCGTGTTGGAAATCTGCTACCAAACCGTAAGACCAACTCTGCTATTAAAGAGGCAGTATTATGTAAAATATACTTCTTCTTTCTTCTTTTTTGTTTTCTTTTAGCTTCGTATCATGTTATAATGTTATTCCCATGTTTGAGAAGTCCTTGAATTCCAACAGCGATTTTAAAGTCCGGATCTCTTCTGTGTCGTAGTGAAACCAGACGAGTGATAATTACCAGGTTGCGTCTGTGGGGGAAGGAAGCTGATGGTTGCTGAGGGAGAATGGATTGTAATGACACAGAAACTGTAACTCTGCAAAGATACAAAGGGATAATATTCGAACTGGATGATTATAAAAAACAAGATGAGTAAACACAGAAAATAGCCAAATGATTTAATACCATCGAGGCCAGGTTTGAAGGACGAGAGCACTTCATTTTCTCATATAGCTTTCGATCTTTTCTTAGGCGGATTTAAAGCAGCGAATAAAGATGACAATAAAGATGATTAGAAGGAAGATATTTTAAAAGCCTTTCATATTCGTCTCCCTCTTAAGACCCAAATTTAATTAACTGAAAAACAGATGCAGCTGTCAGAGTTCCTCTCCATCAAGGTGATTTTTCATAAAAAAAAAGTTCACAGTTATTCGATAAGAAACCGACAACTGGCTTTGCTTTTTGAAGAAAGAGTCTCTTTTGCCTCGGCTTGTTTCAACGACTCCGTTATGGTCCAACAAGACCGTGACCTTTATGAAGCATAGAGTGACCGATATCACAACTGAGAATCGATGGCATGCGAAGCCAAAACATGTCAGGGCCAATGAGAATATTGAATTTAACCCAGAAGTGAGTCACCAAAGTATTGAAGGTGTTGACCAGGGTTTGGTGGCTCAAACTAATCCTGGAAAAAAATAAATAAAATTAAATTAAACTTTACCTATTGAGATTTAGCACATGCTTAATTTTCTTTCAAATGAAAATCATATTTTTCTAAAATCATGTCGGAGTCATTCTTGCGATTAGAGGTGAGAGCTTCTTTGGTTAGAATAGAAGGAAAAGGCAATAACTTGTCATTAGGTCTTATAATTATATTATTATCACATAACCTCTTGGTCAGTGGCGTCTTCCTATTATAGGGGGAAGAAACACTCTGCTCCTTATTTCCACTTTAAAGCAATGTGACAAATTACTAATTATTACTGTTTTTGCTCAAATCCAACTTTAAAAGGCCGATGTTGTTTGAACGCCATAAAGCTGACCAAAGGGGGAAGTTAATCATAGAACTAGACAGATGTGTGCCCTGGAGAATATTAAACATTCACATTAATAAAATATGAATCTGATATAGTAGAACTGCACAGTGCTGTGGAAATGTATTTACCCAGCAGTTCCGTATTTTCTTCCTCGCTTGCTTTTTGTCGCGCCTAACTATTTCAGATCGTCAAACATCAAATAACAAACAGCCTGGGAGAAAAATAAATTGCATTTTGTTATCATTTTAGACTCATTTTGTCTATTTTAAAATTTATTTGATCTGAAAGTTTTGAATGCAACACAAAAAAAATCAAGAGCAGCAGAAGTTTATAGGGGCAAAGACGGCAGACTTGCCGATTGCAGCTTTCTGACTGATCGCTGATTACAGGTATTTAACAAGCTTGACCTGACCGATTTCAATTTTGGCCAATAATCAGCTGATAATTAGCAACGTTTATTAGCAAAAAAAAAAAAAAAAAGTCGTCCAAAATCAGAATAGACAGATCAGGCTTTTTAAAGATTGTAATTGACGGTCGGCTAGAAAACTGCAATCGGTGCACCCTGATGTCAATTAGCTTTTTCGACTAACAGGAGACATTTTTTTAAAATATTACATTTTGCTATTTGTTTCAGGTTCATTTAGTCTCTCCTAAAGTTTGTCTGATCTGAAAGTTTTAGATGCAACAACAACAAAAAATCAAGAGCATCAGAAGTCAATAGGGGTCAAAAACACAAAACAGAAGAATTGATCTAGTCTATATTCTGATCCTCCTTTTGTAAGGTGACTGTTAAAGTTCTAACTCCACACATTTTGTTCAAGCACATCATAAATAATATTTTGCCCTACAGTGTATCGCCCACGCTCCTTCTCAGACCGACTGAGTGGGAAGCTGCAGCCGTTTCCCGCCTCATGGTTGCCTCTCATAAAACAAGTCGGAGCTGTCGACGTCGCAACAAAGTCCACTGCAGAGTCCAAAAAAGAGCCGATAACGGACAGGAAAAGAGCAAACTCCAACTCTTTGCTCTATAAATAGGCCTGTCTTGTTTGTTTTTTTTTGTTTGTTTGTTTTTGCAGAAAGCGCCGTTATGCAATTCGAGGCATTGGGATTCAGAGTGCGTAGAGACAGTCTCTTGTTTGCCGTGTCTGAACGCTGCATCTCAAGCATTTCCGCCTGTGGCAGGTGTGACCGTGCCTTGCCACCTCTCGCACCGGGGGAGAGATTTGGGTCCTAAATAAATGTACCTGTTTTTAAGCTCAGTTTCGTTCTTTTTAGCCACCTCTTCTGGGAACGTTTGAAACCAGAAGAAACGCTAACATCAAAGTCTGACGTCGTAAGTCAGCAGCTGTGTGTCAAACGCAGAGCTCTCCAATACAGCAAATCCACCGGCAGAGGCTGTTTCGTTGTCTTACTCCTTCCATATCGGTGGGGGTGGACTGGCCATCGGGAGAACCGGGACGTTTCCCGGCGGCCTTGCTTCTGGTCTGGTTAGGATGGCTGAGGGCCGGGACTAAAAGGTTTGGTTCGGGTTTTAATTCAGAAACAGTCCACGGTCACATTTCGTTTTTCAAAAAACAAAAACTCTACATGGAGCCACAATTATTCGGTTTTTACTTTTGAGTCTCGTCTCCGTTCACCCCAAAAACAGATGCTGCAGGTGTGAAAGTCACACCAGGAGCTCGGAGAATGTTCTTTAGTGAAGGATGTTGTGTGACGTAGCGCGCTATAGCTGTAAAATAGCAGGACATGCATCCTTTGCAAAAGGATATTTACCACTAAGAAATTTATAAAAAGCAAAAAACACCAGTAGCTCAGAGGTCATGTGTGATTATTTGGAAACGTGTATTCCTTCGAGGTCGCCGTGTGTGCACTTGTTGTTTGCTCTCACGTCTTTTTATGTGAAATTGTTCTTAATAACTTACACATCTTAATAACCTGCCATAACCTTGATAAATATGAGGAAAGTTCTATGTGACATTTTTGCATGATATGCATAATATATATGCATGACTGGACACTGTCAGGGACTTGGGTTGTTTTGGATGTTTCTGGGTTTTCAGTTCTGATCATCGATCGATTCAATGCTAGACTTAGTTTGCTTAGATTACGATTAGTTTTGCAAAAGTATTTATGCTTGGTGAAATTGTTCACAATTTGTCACGTTAGAAACATAACATTTCATGTATTTTATTGTATTTTATTGTACTGTAATGAGATACAGTAACACGAAGTACAGCGTAATTGTCAAAGTGACAGTATTCAATTCAAACCATTTTCCATTTAAATGGAGGTAGCATGTGGAGGGTGCAGCATTACTTTTCTTCCAGACACAGTGATTTTTATGGCTGCTGCTCGATACATTACTTGTTTGTGCAGGAACCTCATTAAAGGTCGCTCATTTTATTTAGGGGCATTGTGGTAAAGAGGACTAAATGCTTACTGTTTGAGAAAAAGTGAAAACCGCCCGTCACTTTTCGATCCTGCCCTACTCTGTGTCGGTTTAATCACATAAAATCATAACAAAACGCAGTAAAGTTCATGGTTGCAACAACCAATTGTGGAAATGTTCAAGGGGTGTGAATACTTTTGAAAGAGACCGAATCTTTCTTTTCAACGTGTCGTTTCAGGCGAAACGTTTCCGAAGCGCGTCGCCCTCTCTCTGTAGCTCCGCCTCATCCAATATTTCAGCCAGGATATCTCCTCACCAGCGACAAATATTAAATCATTCTCAGAAACACAAACTCCAAAACAATGAAAGCGCCTGGTTTCGGTGACGGGAAGCTCAATTTTGCGGCCTCAACGTATTAAATGCTGAATCAATAAGAGTTTGTCGCCGGCAAAGAGCAAAGGCAAAATTGAAACATCTCAGCGTGACATTTTGAAAACCGTGAGAAAAGCAGGGGAGGGGGGAAAGGAAGTGATTAAAAGGAGCACGAGTTGATTATGAATCAGTTAAAAAGTTGTCGGGGTGGAAAGGTTGTGGCCCAAAAGGTCTTCTCCTGTTTTTAAGTCTAAAAACTTTGAAGATTTGATGGAGAAAAGACTGTTTTAGTTTTTTCTTTAATGTTTACACACCATTCACTCAAATCAAACAGAACTTATTTTTTTCAGCAGAATGAGTCGTCTTCAGGGATCGTATCTTTTCAGCAGGAAACTTTAAAGGTGACATTTTCATGGAGCGCAGAGCTGCAAGAAAGATTTTACGTCTCTTCATTTAAATATTGTCTGATGAGACGACTCCCAAAGGAGGGGAGAGACTCTCTCCAAAGCATAGCTGGAACAATAACACAAAGGTTTCGAAAGAAAAAAGGCCTAAAGTGCCTCTGATGAATCACGGCTGTGCAGCTTTTTAAAAATCGGTTCTGATTTCCTCTGCACGGCCCACGGCCTCAATTCCCAGTTTAAAAATCCACCTGGACTCTTTTGGTATTTCGTCGGTCTTTTGAACGCTTGCCGATTTTAAGGGGGCAGAGTCGTGCAAAATGGACTTTCTTGAGCTTTATCGTCTCATCAAAAACACACCTGGAGTGTTGCCTCGACTCTTTCGTGCAAGTTTCAGAAATCCTTCAATCTCCCGTGGCAACCATTCGGCTGATGCAAAACGTCTGGGTGGACCTAGCTCCACCTTCGAGGACAATTCTCCTCCTCAGAGCGCCGGTTTCCGAGCTAGCGACTCCGCCGCTCAGCTCCTTCAGACTAGCCAGCAGAAATGAGCAAACGCCTGGTGGAGCTGAGCTTCTGCTGAGCTCGTTATAGGAGCTACTTCTCACTGAAACGCTGGTAAAAACGTTAAACCACGAGCAATGTGGTGATGACTTCCTGAAGGCGGAGTTTCAGAAAGAGCACGAGTTCCTTAAAGAGACAGAAGCCCAATTTCAAAGTGTTAAATTATGAAGTTAAACTTCCTTTAAATGATATTTGATATATACAACATTTCTATAACAACTGAAGGTTGCATAGTTTTGATTGTGCTATAAAATAGCACTGTGTTCCCAGATTCTTTTTGTTGTTGTGAGAAAACTTTCAAACTATTTATAATTTCTCTTCCTAATCAAACCAAACTAAGACTAGAACATATGAATCCTATCTACAAAAATGACACTTGCTTGGATGTCCTTCTGTAGCTCTGTGTGCTAGCAAACTCGCGCTCCCATTGTTTTAATCACGTCACTTTAATAAGCCGCAGTTCGGCTCGGGAATATTGCTGCTCTGCAGAACTGATCTGACATTTAGGTGACATTCCTCAAGGGTGTACTCACTCCTGTTGTGTATTGTAACATATTCAAATGCCATCTCTTAATAGGATCCTGGCAGATTTGAAATGACTCAGATTAATGTCCTAATCTATAATAACCTAGTGCTGTTCAGGTGTGACGGGTTGGAAATCAGGGTTTTGCAGAAGTACAAGGAGACTAACTCCCCCCCACCCCCCACCCCCCACGTCCTCATATGCAGCTTAACTAGGAAGGAGGCATTATTAGAAGAGTTATTCATACAAGAGTCCATTTAAAAAGAGAGTAGAGCACATATTTATTATTAGGACACAAAAACATCTGGTTCTTACCAACTTATCAAATTACTTGAAGCGACACTATGATGTAAAACAAAACAAAAAAAACCTCAAAAAACATTCATGAAAGAAAAACTAAGCATGATTCAGTAGTTTGTAGAGCTTTTAGTCTGGCTTTTATTCCCATCACTGTAACGGCCCTAATGAAAAAAAATAAACAGTAATAATAACTATCTCCTCTTGGCTGCTGACCCCGGTCCACTCTCCTGACCTTTGACCCATCCTCCTGCAAAGACTCTCTTCCACTGACATCACAGTTACTCCCCACTCCCAGCTCCATTCAAATCTCTCTGGCAACACTCGGCTCATTCAGACGAACTCCTCTCCTGTCGGTTCTGGAGTTCCCCATGGCTCAATACTGGGGCCACTTCTTTTTTTTAATTACTATTTATCTCATCCCCTTCGGTTCTATCTTCCGTTTTTTTGACACATGCATATTTGTTTTAATATTCCTGTTTGTGCATGTAGCTAAAATTCTAGAATATTCCATTTGGTTCATTTGGATTCAGGAATAATCCGCAGTTAATAGCAGCTTTTCTTTATTGCGGCAAGTTTACTGGTCAATATTGACTTTACTGAATCTGATTTCAGTTTACTTTAGTTCCAGAGTTCATCTCTCCATCTTGATATGTGTTTTCTGCTTTCTGTAAGTTTTGTATTTTTCCGTCGTGACCTTCGACATCTCCGTCTGCTTTGCCCGCTAAGAATAAAAACCCTCCTTGACCCGCGTCCTGAGTCGCCTCCTCGAATCCTCCTCGTCATTTCAGCCGGCAGCTTTCCGTGTTTCCTGCCGATTCTCCAGACCAGGAAGCTCGGTCATATTTGCGAGCTCTTTGTTTTGACTGCAGCCTCATTTGCATCTCCGTCATTTGTTTTCTCTCCAGCTGAATACATCGGATGGATGAACATTCGCCAAGAGTTTTTACATTTCGTTTCGTTTCGTTTGTTAAAAATTCACACGCAGGATAAAATAAGCCGAGGAATTCATCCATTCATCACTGACATTAGTAAGTCGGGGAGTTGAATGATGCAATCGAACCTTCTTGGTTGGAATATTTATATAATGGAGTACTCCATCATTTTTTTTTAATTTAAAATACTTAAGTTTGAATTTGTTGTATTTTGTTCGTGCTGCCATTTGTAAAGTTACACAGTAAATAATTAACTAGCAATACTTAGGTTTATTTAGCCTGTTAAAAAAAAAAAAAATCCATGAGTTCATTTTTCAAAGTCAAAATTTCACAATTACTCAGACATTAATGAATTTCAGAGTTAAAATCTAAACATTTAATTTGCAAACTAAACATTTAGCATTCAAACTAAATATTTGTGTTTAGTTTGCAAACTGAATATTTGATCCCAAACCAAATTTTTTAAATATCAACCAAATATTAAGCTTTCAAACTAAATATCGAGTTCAAAATCTACATTTTTAGCTCCAAATTAAACATTTATTTTGCCAACTAAATATTTTGTCCCAAAGCAAAATAAATAAATATATAATATTTAATATGAAAATGTAACTGTTCAGTTTGGAAAATAAACATTTAATGTTAAACTAAATATTTAGTTATAAAAATAAATATTTCATTTATGAATGCAAACTAAATGTTTAGCTAAGACTCACACATTTAGTTAGCAACTAAATATTTAGTTCGCTCACTAGATAATTAAAAAAAAAAAAGCTAAATATTGACTTTCAGAACTAAATATTCTGAAACATTTAATTAGGAATAAACCAAATCATTAATATTTAGTTTAGTTATAACCAAATATTAATGATTTGGTTTGTAACTCTGATATTTATAAATGTAGGAATTACACGGTGAAAATGTGAATTTGTTTTCTGTAGCAGGCTAAAAAAAAAAATGTATGTTTTACTGTTAATGTTTTACTCTGTAACTTCACAAACGGCACCCCATTGGCTCGTGTGTAGGAACTTTGACCTTTGTCTGCTTGTTGTAAAAGCAAAATTCATCATTTTCACGCTCGTTTTCAGCGTTCGTAAACTCGTGCACACTCGGTTCCCTTGTCCCGGCGCTATAACCGAATAGTGAGAATTACGTCTTTAAACAGCACATTTACTCAGCGGTGCTGACACCCACATGATTTATTAAAGCTCTCTGCCATTAACAGATGTGCAGGTCCGGGAGAAAGCCAACACAAATCTCACTTAATGAGCAGAAACACTGTACAGCTCATTTTGTGGAGCACGATACCGTCGTCCTCACGGGATCTAGTTGGCTTAAATTATTCCTAACAACGGGACATAACTGAAAACCAGAAGCGAGGGACTGTAATATTTTATTTTTAAGACAATCTCTCGTCGTCCTCCGCGGCCCTAAACCCCGAGTCGGGGTCAACATCCAAGGACGAGCTCCTCATTTGACACCTGTGGGTTTGCAACAGAGATCCTGCGCCGCATCGTGATTTGCTTCTCACTGTCTATTCCCGGACACCGCTTCCATCATCCCAGATAAATTTCCCCTTCCCGTATCGTGTCACGGCGGGCGGCGTGTCGAGCGTTTAAAAGCGAGGGTCTCCAGTGACACGAGTGGCCAGAGGAACACCAGGGGGCTGCGAATGGACTCGCGCTCTGAGACGGGCGGATCATAAATTTAGATGGTCTACAGGATCCCGTCTCTCCTCCAGGCTTCGCTTGAGTTGAGCTGCAAGGCCCCAATCAAGGTCAGCGACGGAGGATGGAGACTGGAACGTGAATAAGACCTGGGTCGGGTGGAACAGCATAAATGTGGGACTGATGGGTTTCAGACTCAAAGAAAATGTCTCCCACTGGCCATCAGATTGCGGAACAATCCCATCGCTAAGACTGCCTGAGACTGCTTGAAAATGCTAAGTAATATATATTTAGATAATTATAGGCACACTTTGTCTTTGTGTGTGTTCTCCGGTGACATTTCATCGGCAATTTCACCGACGTGTCTCTGTGCGATGACAAAAGTCTGACCTGAAATTGTGACAGATTGGTGACGTACTTTGAAATCAGAAGTTTACATACATTATATAGAAAGAACCACACGCCTTTTCCTCACACTGTCTGAGGTGAAAGTAATACAAAAAAAAATCGCCTTGAAGAAAAATCTCTCTCATTATTCTGCAATTTGGCAAATAGGAAAATATTATTTTAGCCCTAACTCACCTAAAACTGGAAAAGTATTCTGATTTCACAAGAGACTGTGTGGAAAAAAGAGCATATATATATATATATATATATATATATATATATATGTATATATAGTGTATGTAAATTTTTGGTTTCAACTGTATCGAGAATACTGATACCAAGTCTGTTTCAGATCAGTATCGGATTGACACTAGCGTAGTAGGGTTGATGGGTTTTTTTTTTCTTGAAAACATATTTTATTTTTTCATTGTAGTTTTTCAACTCTCCTTCAAAATTTTTTTGATTTGCTCTCAAAAGAAATTTTTTTGTTGCTCTTTTTTCATTTCATAAAAATGCACAATTAGTTCTTTCCCCCCCAGATCCCTCTCTGTCTTCATTTAAATCTAACCTTCAAACTAATTTCTTCAAACTGGTTCATTCTGCTTAATGTCATTTCTATCTACCATTAATTGTGTTTGACGCATTGATCAATTACATCAATATATTAGCGATACAGGCCCTGTAGAGCTCAATAAAGTAAATTTTACATAATGCTTCCCCTTTATGTCATAATACGACCCAGCGTCATATTTTATATTGATCCATTGTGACACCAGAACCAATAAGAATGGCGATATATGCTTATGTCTCCTCTAATGTGTATTAAAAATCATTATTCAAGCAAACCAATAAGAAAGTTTGTGAAAACCACGACTTCTGCTTCAGTGCTTTAGCAGATCCATCTCCAGTCAAACCCTCCTTGTGCCTGATGACCTTCAAATTGCCGGTTTTCAGCCTGTCATTCCTTCCTCCTCGACTCTGTGGCACGTTTGTTTGTTTTCTGCGCGCGACAGCGGCAGGATTTTGGCACCATTTGCATCCCCTACACACTCCGGTTGCATGTTATTCAGATGCAGACCTCTGATGCCTGGTGACTCTTTGACCTTGCAACGTCTGACCTTTGGGGCGCGTCGTGTGTTGCTTTAAGCCCCGACAGCGAGGCTCCCTTTAGTCTCGCCGTGTGCAGCGGATAAACAAATCAAACGCACCCTGTCCAGGCTCAGCAGTCCAGGAGTACAAGACGGGTTTTCAGGGCCTCGCATAAATATTCACATCGTCGACTTCTCCACATTTTGTAGTGTCGCGACTACGAACTTTATTTCATCTCATTATTAATTCATGCATCATGTAACACGCCGATACAGAGGAGTTCGAAGTGGAAGGAGAGCAAAACATACAGTCAGAACTGACTGAAACCATGGTTTTACTGCTACGAAAAGATCTTCAGTTTTCCCGTTTTCAAAGTGATTGCCTTTCTTTCAACAGAGAAATCACGCAAAACCTTGATTCCCACATTCTTTTCCTATTAAAAAAAAAAATTATACTGCTTGTATTTTATTTGTTTAATGGAAATAGTTGATGCTTTGTTGTTGTTTCTGAGCAGGAAACAGAATTCCCATTAAAAGATCTTAGGGTTTAAGGTGTTGTTATTATTATTATTATTTTTTTTTTACATTTTTTGGCTCTCGAGTAGCCACGTAGCGAAAGGTTTGGACACTCCCGGCTTAGACCAAAGTGCATGTCAGAAAGGCCCAGTCAAAGTCCGGACCTAAAATCCAGCTGAAAATCTGTCGCAAGTAGAAAAAGGGCAGAAACTGACGTGTCGCGTTCAAACCGACTCAGTCTGGAGCCGTTTCACAAAGTCAGTTTGCAAAAGATTTCCAAAAATCTCCAGATGTGTCTTTATTCAAAGTTAGTCAAAAAAAAAAAAAAGAAGACAAAATGTGTCAACATTTAAGACGAAAGGAACTGACCTGAAGACCGTAGAAGCGAAATAAATTCGATTTCACCCAGAGGATTTACGCTTCCTTAACGGTGAATACAAAAAGAGGCAAAACATTGAAATCGTGTACGCTTCCTTCACACAAGATTCCTGCATTGCAGTAAAAACATGGCGCGTCCATCTTCTCCCTGCTTTGCAGAAATCTTGTTTCTTCTAGCAAAAAATAATAAAAAAACACACATAATGCATAAAACATGGTAAGATCTGTCATTCTGCTGCTGTGGTATAGACCAAGGCATCTATAAATACATGTGCTGCCACAGCGGCTCCGAAAAGAAGCAAAACAAACAAACAAACAAACAAAAAAAATTCACAATGATTTCAGCTCAATCCCAACTCTAACTAGACAGGTGCTGAAATTTTATTTTATTTCAATTCATTTAAAGAGAAATGTGAATTTTGAGGGATTTCAATCTGTTTCAGTTTACTTGCAAGGCGAGTATTCACTGCTTTGTTTCGACGCCGCTAAACGTTTGGGAGCTGAAGCTGCGGGAAGGAAATGTTCTTTTTTCTCTCTTTACTTGTAAATACAAACTCAGAACCGAGTCTCAACGCGGCGGGTGTTCCTCCACAGCACAAAATATTCCAGTTTCACAACAATCGCTCAGAAATGTTCACCTGTCCCGCACAACTCTTAACTGAGTCGTAATGCTAAACTATCATGGCACAGTAGTGGCAGAAATCCTGAAAATATGGCGCGCTGCCTTGCATCAGGCTGCTTTGGTCCAGTTTCTCCAAAGGACATTGTTCCAGGAATCCTGTGGCTGATTTGGGATTTACTTCACCAAAATAAATCGTGCGACTTTACAACTCTACAAAACAAGCTGCACTCGCAGCATTCCTTTGATTGTCCCGCCACGAACCATAACTACTGAGGCCGACGGCGACTTCGATGGGAATGGTGTGTTTAAATTTTGTTTTAATAGCTGCAATAATCCCTCCTTTAAAGTTTTTCGTCTGTGAATATTTCGGGACGCACCGATCCACTGTTTTCACTTCCGCTACCGATATCTGAGGGTCAGCGTCAGCCGATAGCGATCCGATGCAGAAAAACAGCTGAACTGACGTGAAGGATTTTCACAGAGTTGCTCATACTTGCTGATCTTAAGCTAATCAAGGGCCTCTAATCGGTTTCTGCTTTACCTCTTAAACCGACGGGAGAAGCAAAGATCCACTTTTTTAAAAGTGGAGGGTGGAGTCGGTGGTGTGCTTCAGCCCCTCCAGGTCCGATTTAGATAATCTCAGAACCTTTGTAAGGACTAGATCATCCTTATTAGGTCCTGATACTAAAAATAAAAAAACACAATTGGAAGGTACTGTAGTTTGATTGTGGTTTACAACATTTACTATATTCCTCACAAAGCAGCTGTAAAGAAAATCTGGTTTATTAGCAGAAGCGAGACGGATTCCACTTCTGGGAAATGTGATATTAAATCTGGGTTTAAAGTTGGCTTCATCCATCAGGGTTTCTAATAAGACAAAAAAAGTTGAACTGACAATGAAATCAGTGAGTCCTTCCCCACTTTTCTTTTGTTTCCCACATCAGAGGAATTTCTATTCTGTATACAAGCGACGCTGTGACGCCAGATTTTCAGCCGTTCCCAAACTGAAAATGTATCCTCCTTGGATCGGGTGATTCAGCCGTTTGATTCTGGTGTTTTGGACCACTGACCACATCTAAGAGCTGCAGGACACCAGACCTCCAGGCCTGGATTTGAATGAAGACCCCCCCAGACCAACACAAAGTAGTGCGTACATTTTTAAGTGAAAGGAAAACTCTACATGATTTTTAAAGTTCGGGGTCATGTGGTCTCATCTGACCTCGTGACCTTTTCCCAGGCCTCCTCGGGATCATCCATATGGTCACTGGCAGACTTCAGACAGGCCTGGACATGAGCTGCCTTGAGCAGGGGAAACTTGGACGCTGCAGAATCTTAACTGGGCTGACCCCTCACCTTTCTCGTGATCATCGATGCTCGGCAAGGCGACATCTTGTATGGATCCGCAGTCTGAGGTAAATTGACAGTCATCTGATGTTTCTTCCATTTTCTAATGTTTGCATCAACAGTTGTCGCCTGCCTTTACCTGGAGTCCGCCCCAGCTCTGTGCAGCTCTACATGTTTCATTCCTGGACAACGTTTGGTGGAGAAGTTGGAGTTGGACTGGTTGAGTGTGTGGACAGGTGTCTTTTATACAGGTAATAAGCTCAAACAGGCAACTACAACAATATTATGGAAAAGGATTACAGCGTCTGGGAAAAGAAATCTGTCAAAAAGTCCTTTTCTTTTCAGTGGCCCTAATCTTCTTCAGTAAATTACTGACTTACTTTATGATATATTAAAAAACCGGTAACACTTTATTTGACGGGGTGTGTATAAGACTGACATAACACCTGTCGTGAATATGAAGGAGTATTTATGAATGTTTATGACTGTTGTCATGACGTGTCCTTCGGTAAACGATGACGCTTCGAATGCAAAGTTGTTTTAAAAGTTGCATTAAAGGGCCAACTTCGCACGATTTTGTAAATAATGACACTTTAATGCAAATTTGCCACTTTTAATGGATTTTCAAGGCGACTTGCAGAGCAACGTTGCATTAAAAGTGTCATTATTTACCAAATGACACTTCATGACATTATTCATAAAGACTACAGGTGTTATGTCAGTCTTATGCACACCCCGTCAAATAAAGTGTTACCAGCAAAAAAAACTGAAGAGCTGGGGATTTTAAGCATAATAAGACAGCAAATCAAATGAAATGTGACGTACAGTTAGCTTCGCTTCACCGTGAGCTTTAACTTGCCTGCCCTTCGTGTTTCTGCTCATCACCTCCGCACACACCAGGCTGACCTAAACACCCTGTTAAATACCAGCGCTCCAGTGTCCCTGTCCAAGAAAAACGAGGATGGTATTCACAGCGGCGCCCACGTCTCTTAACTCAACTCAATTAGGCCCGAATACGAGCAGGAAATGTCACCGTCCACTGCTGCTGGGTAATTACCTTCGTCCCAGTGTGACGAGGGGCCTGTTTGGTGGGGAAGACTCCGGATCGTTCCACGATGGCGGCGATAAAGTTTCCTTCTCGAAATCGTGAACTTTTGTTTTGTATTCAAAGAGTAATAGAGGGCACATCATTATTACCATAATTGGGGGAAGTCGCTGTTTCACCGAAAGCCAACAGGGATTGGAAGTCAATTAGCAGTAAATTGCTGACATTTTGAACTTGTGCTCGACTCGTTTTAAAGCTGAGCGGGAGATCCCGGCACGCTGGTCTGCTCCTGATGCCGTACCTTCATGAACCTTTTCACGTAGCTTCCGTCACGGTGTAGCCAAAAACTTCCCTTTTGTAATTTTGAGATTGTGTTTGAATTTGTGGAAAATTGAAATGAACACAGGACGGCTGCAAACTCTCGACACTAAATGAGCATAGCTGAAGGAACGGCAGCTAGGTGGGGAATCTACAACGGACAGAACAAACGCCAGTCATCACCAGGCGTCCCACAAAGCTGTTGCAAAAAGTCAATTTCCCCGCTGTGTGGGCTAATAAAGATAAGTCTGGTGTTTGACCTAACTGTTACAGCTGCAGTGGGTCTCCTCCCTTTTTCCTTGTAGGGTTCTGGAGACAGGCCTTCTGCAGGTGTTATGTTTTGCCCAGATTGGTGCTCTGCTGCTTTAAAGCTGCCATGCATGCAGCAAAGAGGAGGCTTTTCCCCCTCTCCCTCCTCAGAACCCCATTTGCTTTGGTTTGTATCATAAGGTCGGGGTTGGTTAGGTTTGTTTTGCATTTGCTTATTTCTGGTGGGTTATGGGGGTTTTGCATGAATCCATTTTGGTTTCTCATTTCAGGTAATTCCATTTTCAGGTTTTATTACTTTAGTATAATTTAATAAATTCAATTTTCATTTGATCAGAAAATCCTTGCGTGGTCTCCTTTAATGTTACCCCACCAAACGAGCCTGGTGGACGTGACATAACATACCGGAGAGCGTCGTCTGTGTGAACAAAACACTTGTGGAATAGAAACAGAAACGCTGACCCCTCCGCCCGCTGAGGAATTCTAAAGTCCATATGGAATCAGATCCAAAAGGTTTGTCCATCTCTTCTCCGTTCGTCCTCTCTTTGGTTGCCTTTTCCTTCACAGAAAACAGACCTTATTAGAACGGTTGACGGCGTTCTGGGGATTGAAGCCGTTATATATAACTTTTATAAATACTTTAAAAAAAACAAGAAGTCCTTACATATTTAAGACTGTCACAAGCTCCTCCTCCTCCTCTTCCCAGTGCTACTACTTCCATCTAGGGAAATGCAACGCGCCTGGTAAAAAGCAACCAATCAGAGCCAGGAGGCGGGTCCTGGCACTGTCAATCATGCTTGTGTATGCGTTGCTAAATGTGCTAATGGCAGTGGAGCAACTTACAGGAAATCTGTTTACCTGCCATCGGCGGCGGCCATGCTAACTGGCCTGAGCTGTAGCGTTAGCAGAGAGCAAGGAGGAGGGTGTGAGCAGCGCCTACATGAACATGATTGACTACGCTAAAACCCTCCCCCTGGCTCTGATTGGCTGTTTCTGATGAAGTGTTTTATTTCTGTAGTTGGCCCTTGATTTGGTAGAGAACTTGTTTTGTTTTTCACAGATTATCTATCTCATACGTCACAGTGACAGTTTTAACCAATATGTAAAATAAACACATACATATATAGCTATTTTTAAAAGGCTACGTATTCCAGCTTTTGTGTTCCATACAACTTGTCAGAAGTGGGATCTCAGACACGGGAATGATGTCGCGCTTCAGTCGAACATGTTCTGGCGGTGTAGAAAAATTGCGCCTGGTGATTGAGTTTTCAAAGTTTTCCAGCCAAAAGATGCAACTAGAACGGCCCCGAAGTTTGAATCCTGATTCGGAGAGTCTGAGATCTCTCCTGAGGTCCATACCTTACATTGCTGCCGTACATATAAAACATACAGCGAGAGTCGGAGGTATAAAATATGCAGTAGTATTTCTGGCAGCTCGTGTTTCATTAAGCAATTGACACACACACACACACACACAACGCTGCACAGACTCTATATGAATACATGTTATTCTCATGTTCAGAGGGGGGGGAACAAAAATGTGTGTAAACCCGTCTCAGATGAGAAACGTTTTTGTTCTTTTGGTCTTCTTGCAAAACTAGACGAAAGTCTCGCAACGGAATCCGTTTTGGGGGAAAGAAACCAAAACGGTGTCGACGCACGGAGGAGGGCCTGATCGCGTATGCTCGGGATTTTTATTCGTAGAAAACTTAATTTTTCTTAGATTTTTTTTTTTTTTCCTTTGCCAAAATGTAAGTTTAAGTCTTAGTCTTCTGGACTTCTCTGCGTACTTTTCACAATGCCATTTTAAAGTGCATCAAATGTAGCTAATGACTAAAAGTAAACTTTGTGTACACTGCCTCGTTTTTAGGCTAAAGTAACTATACTGGCAGTAGACGCGTTTAAGTCACTTTTTGCTAAAGGTTGTGTTGATTTAACACAAAAAAGCAAAACACACCGAGGCCTCTGAGTCTAATATGACAAAGTGTTTACAAGTTTACGGGATATGAATGAGGGAATCAATGTATGTTTGAAAGATATTCAAGAGTCTATAATAGGCCTGCCGGAATAACAAATATTTCTGAACGATAAATTGCCGCAGAATTTTCATGATAAACGATAATGTAGTTGTTCTGAGATCATTTTCAAGTAATGTCATGGTTATGGCATAATAATTCAAGAACACATTCTCACAGATCAATAAGCTGTAATTTCTGACAAACATTTAACATCGAAGCCAGAAGACATTTTAAATATCTGAAGTAAATAAAACAGAAGCCACAAATAAAACCAATTATAGTATATATATATATATATATATATATATATATATATATATATATATATTTGTATATAAGTCTGTGGACAAAATTGTCCTTCAGAAAAGGGCCAGTTGAGACCAGTGCACCAGACTGGAGACTTTTATCATCCAGTTTTTGGTAGAGAGAGACGAGTAAAACGATGAATTATGCAAATGGATATTATTAAGCTCGTTTTAATTTAGCACGCGATTCATTGATTTGTTGCTTGTTAAGACAGGTCTACTCTATAATGCAAAGTCATCTGTACTGTGGTACTGACGAGGCTGGGACCGTGTTCAGCACCCTGGACAGCGCCAGGAGAAAGAGGAGCAGCTCCTGAAACTTTTAAGGCGGACTCGGTTAATCGAGGCCCTCGGCACATCAGCTGTCGGCACAGAATCCTCCCTGAAGCGCTGGATGGTCCCGCAGCTGGATTTCCAAGCGGCTCTTTCGTTAATTTGTTTTGGGGGTTTTTTTTCCCGTTTTTTAAAAATTGTATTTATTTTTTATTTCTGTTTCCCGCCCAACCGGTCCAGTCCTCCCCCCACCCCCACCCCTCCACTCCGGGAACGTCAGCTGCCGCAGAGCGGGGCGGCGGTGATTTAAATACGGTCCGAGAAGGGAAGGCGACTGGATGAGATACGGCAGCGTCTCTGGGAAGGATGAGAGTTAAGAGACTGCCACACGGTGGAGCAGAGCTTAACTAAACTTTTCTCCTGCAACATTTTTACAACACCTCTCCAGATCCCCCCCTCCCCTCCCCCTCTCCCATTTCTCCTCCCGTCCCCCACGAACCGACCAAAAAGAAAAAGAAAAAAGTTTTAAATTTCCCACCTGAACAGCTTATGATCTGAAATCTGCAGGTTTTTCCAACTTGATTTTGACTCTTTTTTTAAATTTTATTATTATTATTATTCTTTTGTAAAGGAAAGCGAGTGGGTTCATCTCTTTCTCCACAAAAACAAACTTAAAAAAAAAAAAAAAAATTCAGAAATGTCGCCGCCTCATTAGTCGCCGCGGCCGCCCGGTGTGTTTCCGCCGCAGTGACACGGACCGCCATGCTCGCGTCCAACGCGAGCCTCGGCGGCTGCGCGGAGTTCAACAGCGCCCTGTGCGCCGGAGCCGGGGAAGGGCAGCCGGGGGGCGGTTCGCTCCGGACCACCCTCAGCCCGACGGGGCACCTGGTCGTGGCCGTGTGCCTCGGCTTCATCGGAGCGTTCGGACTCCTCAGCAACCTGCTGGTGCTCGTCCTGTTCTGCCGCTACAAGATGCTGCGCTCCCCCATCAACCTGCTGCTGATCAACATCTCCGTCAGCGACCTGCTGGTGTGCGTGCTCGGGACTCCGTTCAGCTTTGCGGCCAGCACGCAGGGACGCTGGCTCATCGGAGCGGAGGGATGCGTGTGGTACGGCTTCGCCAACTCCCTCTGCGGTGAGTGCAATGCGCAATATCGGAGAGAAACAAAGAGAAAACAAATCATAATCTACGGGGTTTGTTTGTGTTTGTAGCCTTCTTTTTTTTTTTTTAACCGGGTTTATGTCACTTGGATTGAAAATCTCATTTTCCAAGAGAGAGAACCTGTCCAGGAGGAACATTTACCTAAAACCACACGTATCAAAAACCGAATAATGTTTGTTTCGCGTCTTTGTGTTTTGTTGTAAATCCACCTTTCGTGTCGCGTTGTTTCCGTTTTAGATGTGATTTGTTTGGGCACTCCGGGCAAAACGTCTTCGCAACGGTACCGACTTGTGGTCGTAAACTGTTAAAACGATTAGAAGAAACACTTTCAGCTCGGGAAACTTCCGGAGGGGGAAGAGACCAAATTGGATGATTTCATTTTTAAAAAAAAAATTATTATTACCGAGTTCAGCTGGCACGTTCAGGCGTCGATTTGATCGCATTCGAAGCTGAAAACATGCTTAATTTAAAAAAAAAAGAAAAAAGTTATGGTTGCATATTCAGCGCTGATTATCTTCTCTTAATAAAAATAACATTAGGTGCATAAGCGGTAAATTTCTGCAGCTGGAGGCTTAACACGTGTATGAATACTGTCATCTGTAGCAGGGAATACTTCATAAAAAATCAAACTGGTTAGGTGGAGTTTAAGAAAAACATAATGGTTATTATTATTATTATTATTATTAGGAAAACATGAACTATTGGGACGTTTCGCTGGTGTGTAAAGTGTTGCCTGGTCTGGCTCCGCCCCCACTGACTAATTTCATTAAACAGAACCAGAAGTTGTCCAGGAGGATCTGTAAAAGAAACAACTTTACAATTTACGGGAAGTTCTCCAAATCCTTACAATTCTACTTGGTGATTAAACTTGTGATGACTTGGAGATCGGTGTGTTAAACTTGCGTCTTGAACTTTTTCAGTCGTTATTTTACAACTTAGAAAATCCTGCTATGTATTTATATATCATTTTAAACCTCTTTTCATCAACCTCCCAGAATTGAAACTCTTTGGCAAAAAATCTCCAACGTTTCCGTGATGAAGCTTTAGGACTATGGTGCTTCCGTTGAAAACCGAGTTTATGTCAAAGCGTGAAACGGTTCCAGTTCAGATCCTAAAGCGAAAGATTCCAGTCAGGCCCAAATCAACCTCAAACTAATTTAGTTCCCTTTAATAAAAACTATTCATATTTTCACACTTAGACTCAGTGACAGACTTGATCCTAATCTAATCCAGCAGAGTCGTTTTAACGGGTCCGTTTAGGGATGGTGCTGGTGTCGCTGCAGCCACTGAGATTGTAGAAATCTGTCGCCGCGCCTCTTCTGCGGATGCGGCCGATGGACAGACTGTCGACTCGATTCCAGTCACCTGTGCGTTCAGAGATGTCGTCAGGAAAACAGGTTGTTTGGCTACTTAGTCTGACGATGCCTGGTGTGCTGCTGGCTCTGGCGATGACCTGTTAGCAGGTCCTCCGGTTGAATAAAGGTCCACTGAGGGCATTCTGAAGCTTCTAAAAATGACATCAGTCTACCTCATAAGTCATGTGTGCTGAATGATGATGAAACTCGGATTGTGGGCCGTTTACTCGTATAAAAACTATGTCGAGATGGAGAAGAGAAACGTCAAAGAGCTTCGTTGGGTTGCGCTGTAGATCAGAGATGCTGTCGGAGCTTAAGAGGAATCGGTGATCGGGTCCACATCAGGTAAATGGGGGTCAAACACCATGTTTGTGTGCGAGATGCTAAGCTACATCATGGTAAAACAGACGGATGCTAAAGCACAGCAAAAGAAAAAAGCATGACCACCCTGACAGAAGTTGGGGTTCAAAGGTCACTCCTACAATCTGCCACACCAACAACAAACCCACTGACTTTGTAAATACTGATTCAGGGGCGTCTCCAGAAAGTTTTCAAAGGGTTGGCCAGATGATGATAAACAATCATTTATGGTGATTAAACATCATAAATGAGTATTTAAATCGAAGTTTTCTCTTGCCTCATTTATAGATGAATCTTTTTCCATCTACATGCATATTATTTTATTTAAAATTTAGGTCGCATTGTAAATTACCTACAATATTACATTCATGTATATATAAACATTTTTATAAAAAAAATCATTTATGGTTATATTTGTATTTAGCAGTTACAGTGCAGTAGCTTGTGAACAAATATACTTTATTAACCCCTGTGGGATTAATAAAGTATATTCTAGTCTAGTCTATAAATCCATGTTTTTTTAAGTAGCTACGTGTAAACCAACCAAGATGGGTTTTTTTTGTTTGTTTTTTTTTAATAATACACCAAAAACTTTTCCTGCTTTTCTATGTTTAAACATTTTTCTCCAGCTCCCGTAAAGTTTTATCTTCTGTGACCTGAGCTACTTCCGCTCATTTCTGGCGTAAATAATCAATCACAGTAAAAAAAAACAACAAAAAAAACAAAAAACAAAGTTGATCGTAACATGATTTATTTATAACATGATCTTATTTATTCCTGCATTTTTTTTCTCCAGCTCAAAATAAACCTTCCAAAGCAAGATCTGTTTTTTTTTTTTTGAGTTAATTATATATGTGCTGCTGCTAATTTTTAAAAACGTAACTTGCTATTCTTCTTCACTTCTTCACTTAAAGGTTTTAAGCACTTCTTCTTTCTTGTTTTGTTTTTTTTCTTATGATTTCTTTAAAAGATTTCCACTGAGACAACCTTGGAAGAGCAGGCGGTCTGTGATATTGATTTTTAAGCTCTGTTTTATCCTCTCTCTCTCTGACATTAGTACATTATAAGATTCTCAAAGTCTTTTTTCCCCCCCTGTTGCTGCTCTGTCAGACTGCTTTTCAGTGGATGTTTGACAGGTTGTACACAAGTCTGGAAGGCGTTAGGATAAAGCAGGGCAAGAAGGAGAAGATGAATTTTGTATCAACTTGATTCCCCTCTGCGTTCGGTTCTGTCTGCTCAACGGTTGTCCAGTTGTAAGGCAGATCAGGTGAAAAAAACACCTGCGCAGGAATCGTTAATGAGCCCTAAATCAACTTTTACGAGGCAAAAGTTCGATTGTAAGAGAACCTGAGATAATTTGATCACCAGGAGTTCGTAGCTGAATGGCGCCCTGCGTGTGCGCCGTCTTTTTGTTCTCCAAAAAACAATCTAAAAATGATCGACAAAAGGAGTAAACATCTAGTTAGTCTCAAAGTTTTTCCAAAGGAATCTGCAGTCTGAATAATTATTTTTAGGTTTGATCAGGCGGCGTTTCAGAAAGGGACGCACCGATTAGCTTTTTTTCCACTTCCGATACCGATATCTCAGGTTTAGAATCGTCCGATACCGATCCGAATTGACTAATAATGTTTTTTTTTTTGGAAACACAGTCAAAAATATACTAAATTATAAACGTATCTCACACCTCTGAACTAGTGCAGCACACTTGCATACACCAACAGCGTCACAAGCTTGGTCAAACATGTGAAAACAACACGACTTTAATTTGTTCAGTCCGCATAATTAGGAGTAAAACAGACAATGCAAAGTAAATAAGTAAACTGACACTGACAAAAGGTCAAACGTGTAAAAAGTAAACTGCAATAAAATTTCTTCCAAATGGTTCTGAAAGTGGAATTAGGAGTTTCACATATAATGTAAAAATAAATAATAAATCATGATGTCACTCAGAGCACAAAGCATAGAATTAGACTAAATAGATCTGCCCCCATGACTGACGTCAAAACCCAATCTAGAATTTCTTTTCAATATCGGGACCGATACAGATCGTATCGGATTGCTGCATCTCTAATTTGATGATCAATTACAGTTTAGATTGGTGGGAAAAACATAAGAACACAAATAAACACATTTTTTTTAGCTAAACTCAGTGTACCTGAGTTTCACAGCCATATTAGTTTTTAGTTTTATTTATTTCAAACAAATTCAAATACCGTAAGAAAATGTATTTGATAACTACTTGTTTGAAAAGCAGGCAGCCAGATGTATAAACTTACTTAAACGGACAGGAAAGACTTGTTGATGCTCACAAAGCAACAAAAAGCTGTAAGAGCATCAAAAGTCATGTCTTTACTCTTTCATAAATACAGAATAATATTAGAAATAAATAGAAAATCAATGTAGCAGAAGTGGCAGTGATAGCAAATGTTAACTAATGAAACATATTCCTTACAGTAAAGTTAGTAAAATATTGCAAGTTAGACTGAAATAATTTTCTTTGGAGAATCTGAGGTGACTTTCAATATTCAATATTTCTCTGGTCTTGTTTTCAGCAGTTGTGCTCACTTTCTTTTGAAATCCTGACATTCATTGACCAAAAAGGAAAACATGTCAACCTTTTTTTTTCTTTACAAGTTTGAGAAATATTTTTTTGGTCAAATATTTTTGAGTTCCTGAAGCCTCAGCCTCTGTTGGTAACGTGAGAAGGTCGGCTGAAGGTCGGTGCTTTTCAGAGGGTCTATTCTCCCAAAAGTCAAACACTCAGACTAACTAAACATCAGAACTTCTAAATCTTTTCTCATTTTAGATGTTTGTTTAACTAGTGGGAAAGAGATTCATCTTGCAAGAGTGTTGGAACCGTGTGAAATATTTCACATGTTGTAACGTTACGGCCACAAACTTGATCGATTTTGCAAGCATCTGACATAGCAAACCAGTGGATGAACACAAAGATAATTTATCTTTTTCTGCTCAACACTAACTTAAGCGCCCAACATTTTTTCAGCTTTAAATCATAGATTTAAAATATTAAAAGGATCTTGCACATTTTTTGTAAAGAAAGGCCTAGAACATACATTCCATGTAGTGATGCACCAATACGACAATTCGTTCTGATATTGATAGCTTAAATTAATATTGCAGTTATGGTCGATAACTGATATTTACCGACATTATGTATATTGCCCTACCATTTTGACACCTTTGGGGAAAGAACCCCCACCAGAAACAGACGGCAACAACATAAAAATGAACATTGGTGGTTCCTATCAGCCCAGTTCTGTTTATTGGACCGATACAGAAATGTTAAAAAATGACTAATATATGTCGATACCAATGCTTGTGCCGATATATCGTACATGCCTAATTTCATGGGTCAATTTTGGTCAGTCAATTTGAAAACAGCTGTCTACGGGAGTGTGTTTCGATTCTTGAAGGCATGTTTGAGGAATCCTTAAATCTCCCGTTCAAAATGTGCTAAATGTTAGAAATGAAAGTTTCTCGACCTTTGACAGGGCGTACTTGTACTATTATGCCGTTGCCTTTATATTACTTGAAAATGAGCTTAAAATGAAAATACTATTTATCGCGATAACTTCTGGGACAATTTATCGACTAGCAAAAGTTATCGTGACAGCTGTAGTCGAATGTTGAAGGTGAACTTTTCCCCGACATGAACTCTGATGGAGCGCAGCAGGCAGAGCTCTTAATCTGGATGTTTGCTCAACGATGACGTTTCATTTTGATGATCGTCCTTCAACGCTAGATTTGGTTTTTTCCTTTCACTTCATAATTCTATGCCAACATGTATTTGTCTCGCATGGAATTGCAATAAAAGTTTTGATTTGTCAAAATGTTTAAATTTTCATAGTTTTGTAACAAATTTTAACTTGACCGTGCATTTTGTAAAGGATATCAAAATATTCATTGGGTATGAACTTAAATCCTGATATTTGAAATTCTTTTTTAATTCCATGGAATTAATTCCTGCCACTTTCACTTTTCCAACAAGAAGTTGTGAATTTTAACACTTTTCATGAGTTGTGTCACAGTGAAAGAAAACCCAGTCGTCCGATTACTCGTTCATTCATTTGGCGCTAAGACACGATAAACATCGTCTCAAGGCACTTTATGAAAAAAATCATTTCGATTCAATTGCACGTCAATTCCAGTTGATCCTGGTTACCAGACGGTACATTAAGCTGAACTAAATATTCAAAGTAGTTAAAAAAGTTTCCATCTAAGGAAACCCGGCGGGTCAGTTAAAACACGAGCTCTGACTATGTCCACAGTCTGTAACTGAAGGAGGACCGACATCCACAAGGAGCCAATTTCTTGAAATCTGCTCACCAGAACTTTTAAAAATTTTAACAAACTGAACCCTTTCCGAAACACAGACGGAACGCCGAGCATGTGAAAGACGGTGAGAGCTGCCAGATATGGTTAGAGTGGGCCGACATTGGTTAGGGGCGAGTAATTCCTCAATGGGCTCATAAAACAGGAGCGAAGGGGAAAAATGAAGGAGGATCTGAGAAAGGAAAGAAGAAGAAGCAAAACTGATTGTTTGGATGAATGGTGCTTGTCAGCGAGCTGTAACAAAGCGACTGTGTCCATCTTCACTGAAAATCGACGACGCTTCCTCCAGTGATCAATGCTCCTCCGTCGTGAGAGACGCCGCGAGGCGCCAGGACGGTGCGTTCGTGCGCCCTCGTTCAAATAGATTTCTGCTCTTCCTCCTGCTTGTGAGATCCTCCGCTCTGGCAACTGACATTTTGCAACGAAATTCACCTTTTTCTCCTTTGCAATAATCCCCGCTTTGTAACTTTTTTTTCTTTTTTCTTTTTTACTCCTTCACCTCTCCTCAGCTCCTTTTTAGTATTCTCCTTCTGCCTGTCTGGCTGAGCTAATATTTTCTCCCTCAGTTCTGAGGAGGAATGGCTCCAAATTCCCATTTCTGTCTCTGCGAGCGTGTTCCTGCATGCAGCCGGCCACCTTCTGCCACAAGTGGACTCTGCAAGCCACCAGTGAATTAACCTTGCACCACTGAGCCAATGTGCAGCATACTGAATCAGTGCATACACACACACACACACACACACCCACACACACACGCACGCAGATGAGAAGAGAAATGGCTCGAAACAAGAGAGGAAGTGATTATAGATGTACAATGTGTTGGCAGAAGCAGCACCTGACCTAAGTGAAGTTAATTTGTTGTGGCGGTGCGGAGCACAAAGAAGCAAAAGCAGAACAGCAGCGCGCTGGCAGAGCAGCCAGAATGACGAGCTGGGCAACGGGAAATGAAATATGTTTTTGAAAAAAAAAATGGAGTGGAAAGTAGAGATGCGAATCTTTCAGAAATCGGCTTTGATTCTGATTTTTAGTGTCACTATTTGATTCAGAAGTGATTTTTGAGAAACAATTTTTGATTCAGAAAAATGTTTGATTTCGAAACCGTTTTTAATCCGGAAAGGATTTTTGATTTGGATCATCAGAAATGATCTTTAAGTCAGAAACAATCTTTTTTTTTTTGTCCGAAGAGTTTTTGCGGCGCTAGTGGCTCGTATTTTTTGCGACAGTAGGCAGACAGAAAAGAGGGCAAGGAGAGGCGGGAGGACATGTGGCAAAGGTCGCCGGGACCGGGAATTGAACCTGCGACGTCTTCGTCCAAACGTGGGGCGTGCTAACCCCCTGCGCTACCACAGCACACCCCAGAAACAATCTTGGAGTCAGAAACAATCTTTGAGTCCGAAACTAATTTTTCTATTTAGGCTTGCTAGAGATTCTGTTTAAATGACGTGACTGACAAGAGAAAGTCAGTGTAAACAAATACATTTGTTTAAAACTCTTCCTTAAGGTTCCATGATGCATCAAATTCCATCAGCTTACTGGTATGCTGAAACAAAAATAGGTTTGAGTGTCAAATTCTGCGTCTTAAATCCCCACTGTTAGGTTAGCTTAGCTGCCTGGCTTTTTCTTAAGTTAAAAATAGTAATTATTCAAAATTCATACAGTTGGACAGACGGCCTTCGACAGTGTCAGAGTGGAAGCGTAATGCAGCATACTCTCAAATCGGAGCGGCAGGGATGTTTTGAATCGATTCAGAATTCCCAGGAAGAGGAATTTCACTTTTCTATAGAATAAATTTTTTTTCTGCACCTGTAACATAAAGTGTTAAGAGTGATCATAATGCTGAATTTGTGTGCCAAGCAATTCCAAATGGTCGAATGCTTTCAGATTGATGGATGTACCTGTGATGACTCAGGAAAAGAGGCTGGCGTGAGACTTCCAGAACAATCGCATCTTTCCTCAGTCTTGTGTTTTCCCATCGAACCGTCTTTGGATGGATCAACACTTCTTCTAAGTAGCTGACATGAAGACGCACAGGCACGGCGACTGGGGCGGTTCTAGAAACAGTCAGCTGTTTTGATTTTATTATCACGCCGTAAAACAACAAGTCGTCCTACGATTCAACTGCTGCGTCCCATTTAGTCAGAGTGTTGCCTTTCACAACCATATTACCGTACACTCCCTCGGATAAAAGTGTTTTTGTCTCCCACATAGCCTGCTGCGTAACCAGACACATGATGAAATCCTGAAGAGTGAAAGTACTCTACGTAACCAGCTGAGAGAAAAGTGTTTTAGAAACTGAAGAGTTCCCATTAGCAACAGTATGAAGCCTGGGAGCAGACAGTCTCAATTTGAAGTTTATTTTTGCATTCACTCAAAGTTGACACTCATGGACTGCAGGGATGAGTGTGATTGTTACGATCACTTCATTCTAGTCCATCTGCGGTTGTCGTTTGGTAACGGCAGCGGAGGAAGCGAACAAAGTCAGTCTGTGTTGGCCGCACTTCCAAATATCACGCAGTTAAACTCGGAGCTAGAGGAAGGTTTAATCTAGGGCTGCAACTAACGATTATTTAAGTAATCGATTTTTCTGACGATTAGTTGATTATTCATATAAAAAAACTATCACATTTTAGACTTTTCATCCAACAACTGAAGTCTTTTTTATACAATATTTGAAATACAGTGAAAGACGCAAGTAAACTATTAACTTCCATTTGTAAATAGAAACATTACATATTATCATTCCTTTAGTAAACGCTTGGTCATTGGTAGCAGAGGATGCTTAGGAAGCTCAGCCGTTTCTGCTTGACTTAGCATCACTACACTGAAGGGCTAAAGTGTTTATTTTATTTTGTACTAACCAACTAATCGGCTAGCAAAAGGTGGTGTATAATTTTTTATATATATTTTACTGAATTTAAACCAGGATGAAGCTAAAAACTATGCGACTGGAAGAGTTGTGGTTAGAACGTATTTACAGTAAAAATAGTTTTAAATCTTAAACGTAAAATGTCTATTTTGTATAGTTTTGGATTAATTACAGCTTTGACTGTTCTGTTAGAAAATGTTTATTTTGTTTTGAGTGTTTACTCCAGGTAACGATTAAGCAATTACGCGATGTTCACTATTAATCCGATCAATTGTTTCAGGTCTATTTAAGACGTTTTATAGCTGGCAAAAATGTGGTGGCCCTACTCCCTACGCAGATGGTTGTTTTACGGCGCATGCAATTTCTGGAATGCTCCTTAGCGTAGCTTCTTTTACGATTGATATGGCGCATTACAAACATCACGGCTAAATGTTAGCAATTAAGGAAAAATCATAAACAATTGTTTAAACTTTCGACACAGCCTTGAGGAAGCAATCATTTCTCGATATCCGAGAGTCCAGACCCTCTGAACGAAGCGAAGCGTAGAACGAGAGGCTGGTTTTTATAGGGCTAAAACTTCCAATCTGATATTGTTATTCATCAGTCAGACTAAAGGAAACACATTTAAAAACCTTCATATGTTCCCAAAAGTTACAGAAGATTTTTCTAACATTGAGGACCACCAGACTATTCTCCAAAGAAATGTTTTCTAACCCAACAGTGCTTCCACCCTCCTAAACACTCAAGTGATTTTTGCATCCTCAGTACTCTTGTAATTAGCAATGACGCTCGGCTGTTAACACTCCCGCTAAGTCTCCGGTTTGAGGATGACACCAGCTTGTCCGTGCGCTGCGAGCGGACAGTTCTGCCGTTGTCTTATTTCACACCTGACTGAGTGCGGAGAGGAAGCGGCGGAGGACGAGCTGGAGAAGCTGAGCGCCGAGCCAGGCGTCTTTCGTCAAAAACATATTACGTCTCAAACAGTTTTCAAGCTGCTCGCAACGAGTCACGGCAGATCAAACAGAAGCTTGTTTCTGACGCTGTGTTGACTCTTTGCTTCCACGGAAACTGAACTAATAGGAGCCATGAGGAATAGAGGAAAAGACAACACGAGTTTTAATACAAGAGAGCAAACAGACCAGCGCAACTGTGACGCTGCCATGTTGGTCGTTTTTCTCCACTATGCAATAAAAATATTCAAGTTCCCTTTTTTTTTTTCCACAATTGTCTCATCTATAACCCAAATGTCAAACAATCAATCAATCAAATTTTATTTGTATAGCACATTTCAGCAGCAAGGCATTTCAAAGTGCTTTACATCATTACAAACACAGAAACACAATGCAACATAGAATCAATAATCAAAACACGACATTAAGTCAAGTTCCTTCAATAAATTTGTAATTGATTACGTTTCAAATACAATCCTAAACAGGTAGGTTTTTAGTCTAGATTTAAAGAAAGTCAGTGTTTCAGCTGTTTTACAGTTTTCTGGAAGTTTGTTCCAAATTTATGGTGCATAGATGCTGAAAGCTGCTTCTCCTCGTTTGGTTCTGGTTCTGGGGATGCAGAGCAGAACCAGAACCAGAAGACCTGAGAGGTCTGGAAGGTTGATACAACAACAGCAGATCTTTAATGTATTGTGGTGCTAAGCCGTTCAGTGATTTGTAAACTAACAACAGTATTTTAAAGTCTATTCTTTGAGCTACAGGGAGCCAGTGGAGGGACTTTAAAACTGGTGTTATGTGCTCTATCTTCCTGGTTTTAGTGAGAACGACCAACATAAAGCATTGTAATAGTTGGTGGAAGGAAAACGATACATAAATTTAAGTTAAATAAAGGAACTAGTACATTTTCATTAGTATTGGGGAATGATTGACACAAAACAAGCTCTCGCATTTTGCTGAAAAGTTACTTGTAAGTTAGTTTTGTCTTGTTTCATGTGTACTAACCTACTTGCGTTAGAAAGTAGACCAAAACTACTTTGTATGATTTTGTACTTTTGCAGTCAGATTTTTCAAACTCTGAAAGGTTTGGTGTAGATAATCCCTCGTCACTGCCGTACGCCTAAATAAATCTATTGCTAGAAAGTCCGGTTCCTTTGGGGAGGTGTGAACACGCAGTCGAATTCTGACACGGACCAAAACGGCAAACACCGGTCCGCCTTTAAGCTCAGTTTGGTTGACATGAACTCTGTTACGGCTTGAATGCACATGTGAATAAAAGCTGACCAGAAACCACTCTTAAATCAGGAAGCAAACTATAACGCTGGGCATTCTGGGTAAATACAACCAAAACAAACAGCGGAGTCTAATGTGAGTCTGTCAGGACTCTGGGTTTTTGGCTTTCCATTTTGTTTTGCTTCATGTTTTAGTTCACTGTAGTTTAGCCCTTCATGGTCCTTTTGATATTATTATTTGAGGTATTTAGTCTAATTAGAATTGTCTTATTGCTTTCCTTGTTTTCAGTCCTTTATAGTGTTTCTAGTTGGGTTTTATTCTTTAGTTGCCTTAGCATGCTTTCACGACTATAGTTTAATTCTATTTTATCCTTCTAGTTATTTCTTATTTCAGCTTCCCTGCAGTGTTTCTAGTAATGTTTATTTCTTAATTTCATCATCCTGGGTTCAGTTATTCTTCCATGTCCTAGTCTATATTTCTTTAGTAATTCTAGTTAGGTTATTTCTTTGTTTAGATCTTCTAGTTTCTCTAGCTCTATGTTCCTTAGTTGTTCTTGTTGTTAGATCAGCCTTGTTTCCATTTAGGTTTGGTTATGGTTTCCCTCATATCTTTCTCTCCTACTTTATCAGGTTTTCTTTACTCTTAGTGTCTTTTGTATTAGTAGTATTTTTCAGTTCCCCGTTTCCTCCCTTTTGTGTTCCCAGCAGATCTCCTTAGATTCCCTGTGCCACCTTCTCCCCCCCTCAGCTCCTGTGCCAACTACTCACACCTGCAATCACTCCTCTCATCTAACTAGGCCATTGTTCCATTTACTACCTCCCAGTATTTAAGCTCCTCTGTCCCAGTCACAACTCGCCAGTCCGTCTCGTCACTACCCATGTTTCCCTTCCTGGATTACTTGTTGTTCCCTCGTGTTTCCAGTTTGTTTTGTTCTTGAATTTTCTTGTGTTCTTGGATTTTTGATTTTTTGTTGGTTGATTTTCTTCATTAAAACATCCACTTATTTCTACGTTTACTGCCTGCTGCGTTTGGGTCCACCGCCACACCACACCTTGACAACGACGAAGGCAAAAAAGAAATCCTACAACCGCTAAAATTTGATGAAGAAGGAAGTTGTGCTCAGGCTGAGTTTTTTTTATGAATTTATTTATTTTTGTTGCTTCTGTCAGTGATTCTCGGTGCAGCGCCACCACAGGTGAGGAGGTGAATAGGCTTTTCAGTTAGTTTGGATTGTTTGACAGTGCAGTGTGAAAGGGAACCACACCATGTGGAAATGTAGCAAAGGTTGTGAATGTGATCAAACCGAAGTTACTGGACTATCAAGCATGAAAACACCCTAAACTTGAGGCCGTAATGTGACAAAATATGGAAAACTTCTGCAAGGTGTTATGTGATCAGATGGCAAATTGTTACCACTTTGACTGGTGAGCTAAAATTTGTTTCCATCTCATTGTAATGGCTCTCACTTCCTGTTATTTTCCTCTTCCCCCTTTTGTGCTGAGTGGCCGGCAGACGGCTTTCGTAGAGGTGCTCCCACTTTAAGTCTCCTTCGCTGCCATTGAAAAGCAATGGGCTTTACTGACAGCCCCGTGGATCATTATAGCTTCAAAACAAATAGCAGGCAGGATGAAAAGGCCAAAGGACTGGAGTAAACACTGAGCTCAACGCCCTCGCTCTTCAGTGTCAGAACCACAATGCAATAGAGACGCGGGGAGAGCCAGAAAAGGCACAATGAAGATGTTGACTGAGCGATCAAAAGAAGACATTAAAGACTTTATAACGTGTCGTTTTTGACGAGCTCCTACAAGAGACAGCTCGGGTTTTTGCCATTGTTTGATTTACAACAACTGGGATCCGGTGTAGACAGCAGAAAGTGAACGAAAAATGCAGGCCTGTTGGAAACAGTTGAACCGTTCCGCACACCCAATTTAAAAGAAACATCATAAATCCCGTGTTGGCAGCGTCTTTTTTTTTTTTTTATTATTATTATTATTTCAGAGAGAGCTGTGAAATCTTTTCAAGGCAGTGGGAGGATACACACTTGGACATGCAGTGCGATTCAGTCTCCAGTTTATGATCCAATTGAACAGACAGAAGAACAAAAACATGTCTGCCGTACTTTCTGCCGGGCCCATGTGTTTTGTTTTCCGTTGCTCGCTGTTTGTCTGAAGTTCATCCGCGCCGTCTTCACTGCAAAAACACAAAGTCTTACCAAATATTTTTAGTCTAGTTTCTAGTGAAAATATCTTAGTACATTAGAAATAAGACAAAACTAACTTGCATTTCATCACAATATAGGCAATTATTTTAAGTCAACAATTCCTTATTGTTGATGAAAAAGTGCTAATTCCATTAGCAGATTATTTAACTTATAGTAAAGCATTTATCCCTTGTGTGGAACTAGTAATCCTACATCAATATTAAGGAATTATTGACTTAAAACAAGCTCCTATATCTTACAGAAAAGTTACTTGTGAATTTGTTTTATCTGGTTTCAACTCTGGGTGTTTTCACATCTGACAATCCGGTGGGGTCTGGTTAGATTTGGGACCAAAATTGCATCATTTTCAGCTGGTGTGGTTAAGTTTCACACAAACGGCCCAAACCCTTTGAAAAATCTGTTCACCTCCTCGCCTGTGGTGGCGCTGCAACCAAAAACTACTGAAGGAAACATTGAAACCTCAGAAGGAGATACTGAGTAGTACTTCCTTCTTAACAAAATGTAAACAAAAATGAAGTAGTGTCAGATTTTAGCGGTTGGAGGATTTCTCTTTTGTCATTGGTAAAAAAAAAAAAAACGCAAGATATTTCTCGTGCTAGTATTAGGCACTATAAGCTATGATCCAATCCAACGTTTGTTTTAGTTGTATTTACCCAGAATGCTCTGTGCTGTAGTTCTCTTCAGTGCACTTCTTTTTTTGGGGTGGGGATTGTCTCAGAGTTCGATTGCACATTCAC
Source organism: Xiphophorus hellerii (assembly GCF_003331165.1). NCBI lineage: Eukaryota > Metazoa > Chordata > Actinopteri > Cyprinodontiformes > Poeciliidae > Xiphophorus > Xiphophorus hellerii. Next base: position 6,192,803 of record NC_045677.1, read on the forward strand.
ACCTCCCCAAACAAATCAAACTTTCTAGGCAAATGAAGCAGAGTTTGATTAAAGTGGACTGAATAGGTTTAGTGTGAATACACCCTAAGATATTTGCAGTAGAAACTTAACAAAAATACTTGGATTTTATTGTTTTGGTGATGGTGAAACTACATTTTAAAATAACTTTATGTCACCTTTCTGTGTCCTGTAGGCATCGTGTCCCTGATCTCCTTGGCTGTCCTCTCCTATGAGCGCTACAGCACCATGATAACCCCGACCGAGGCCGACTCCTCTAACTACCGCAAGACCTCCCTGGGCATCCTTTTGTCCTGGGTCTACTCTCTCTTATGGACCCTTCCACCGCTCTTTGGCTGGAGCCACTACGGTCCAGAGGGCCCCGGAACCACCTGCTCAGTCGACTGGACAGCAAAGACTGCGAATAACATGTCTTACATCATCTGCCTGTTTGTGTTCTGCCTCATCGGACCTTTCCTGGTGATCGTCTACTGCTACGGGAAACTGTTGTACGCCATCAAACAGGTGAGTCACACAGGACAGCCGATGGGTACCTTTCTTAATTATATGGACATTTTAATTGATCATATACAGTAATTGCCCAGTTTGACATTTTGGAAAATACATTTGCTTAACAAGCAGGATTTCTCCCAGTGTATTATAAACCCCCAGGCCTTACTTGCCACCCTACCAGGCTAGGTGTTTATTTTGAACAGGGTTTTTTATAGACCAGCGACAGTAAAGACAGTGACAGTTAAATGCGTCAACTAACTTATAGTCTAACCTACAGTTGATGTATTGAACTGGGCCAATTGTGCCATCCCTGCACCTACCCATTGGCCTCACATGCTATTAATTATAATGCCTGCTTTGCATTTCCAATTTTTTTTAAACTTTTAACACTTTTAGCTGAAAAGCCCAGTTAGCTGCTGTTGGATTGTCCTAGAATCTCTACCACCAGGCTTGGTAGAGCATGTTCTCTGGGGGAGAAAAAAAAAACTCGTTTTTTTAATAAAACATTTTGCCAATAGGACAAAGTGGTTTCCAGCCATATCAAAATTGGTTTATATTGCAAAACTGCAAAGGAGACCCTTTTTTTCCCGCATTACACAAGTCATGTGATCAACAACCGGATGTTGCCACTGGTGCAAACCATGAAGAAGAAGACAACATCAGAAAGTAGTTGGAGAATGATGGCGTGATAATGACTTATCGGGTAAACAAACTTATTCAGGGCGTGCCGTGATGGCGTAGTGGTTAGCGCGACCCGTATTTGGAGGCCTTCAGTCCTCGACCCGGCCGTCGCGGGTTCGACTCCCGGACCCGACGACATTTGCCGCATGTCTTCCCCCCTCTCCTTCCCCGTTTCCTGTCAGCCTACTATCACATAAGGGACACCAGAGCCCACAAAAGACCCCCTGGAGGGGTAAAAAAACCCAACTTATTCACAAGTTATTTTTATTGTGTTTCTTATTAGCGGAATATTAACAAAGTTTTGCACACATTTGTATATAAACGCAGTCCGTGGCTGAAACATATTTTACACAAACAAAGGCTAAAGTTGTCCAAAACTTAGCCAACATTTCTGCCTTTGGTCTTGTCTGCTAGTGGAAATGGCAGCAATTACATGAAAATAGTACTGCTCAAGTTTCATTTATGTACTAAATAAGCACATTAACTTTAGAAAAATATTTCTTTTTATTCTGAAGGTAAAATAGTAATTTCAATTCAGCTTAAGTTAGCCCCAATTCCTGACAGATGCCATCTCAAGGCACTTTACAACATAGATGCAATTCATATGCAAAAATAGTTATTCCACTCAATCAAATCACATTGACAAACTTATATTCAACTAAATGCATCCCAATTTGAGTCTAGTTATACAAGAAGACATATAATATATAATAAACTGATCAAGTTCAGTTTATTATATGGGAAAAAAATCTAGATGGGGTGTCTGTGACGCTGTTCCCAATCAATAAGAGCAGATCTATTCAGTCACTGACTGAACAAATGAAAGTTACTTTTTACATGCTTGACCAAGCTTGTGAAGCTGTTGATGTGTTTTGAGTGTGCTCTTCTGGTGCAGGGTTATCAAGTAAATTTGTTATTCAAAAAATTAGGTCAAATCAGCTCCGTTTTTCTCTTTCTAAACCTCAGATATCTGTACCAGTTCATCCCTGGTAGTAAATGCTTGATTTGTCCAGCAAAAGGACAGTGCAAATGACATCCTACATAAAGAGACATTAAGTTTTTGTTCCTATTAAGTCAGCCGATGGCCGCCTCCATGAAGGTTTCACAGCTAAACATAAATGCTGGAACAGATGTTAACTTTTATGATGAGAAAACTTTTTCAAATAGAACGCAAAGCTAATGGCAGTAATAGTGCAGATAATGCACAATTGGAGAGGAATAAGAGAAAGTAATAGTGAGTGAGGTCAAGTGGTCAGTGTGTCCTCAAGCAGCCTAACCCTATGCAAACATAACTACAGTTGTGTTAGCTACTCAAACTAAAAGCTTTACTCAAAAGAAAGGTTAAACGCTTATTTTATGCTAGTAACAGTAAAAAAGATATATATATTCTTTCTATACTTTGACATATATTTCAGACTTTCCAAACAGTACAGGATGTGTGTTCTGGTTTGTTACGTTAAAAAGACATACTAGGGGGCGTGCCGTGGTGGCGTAGTGGTTAGCGCGACCCGTATTTGGAGGCCTTGAGTCCTCGACGCGGCCGTCGCAGGTTCGACTCCCAGACCCAACGACATTTGCCGCATGTCTTCCCTCCTCTCCTTCCCCGTTTCCTGTCAACCCACTGTCATATAAGGGACACTAGAGCCCACAAAAATACCCCCTGGAGGGGTAAAAAAAAAAAAAAAGACATACTAGCTGTTCCACCGTTGTTATGCGCTAAATGAAGCTATCCCGCTTGATGAAAAAAAAAGACAGCTGAAATCCCCTTGTTCTGTTTGAGCTGTATTGTGAGGTCGCACATTACTTCATGAACTCTCACGTTGAGGTGACAGTCAAGTTATTGTCCTTAATCTCCAATATCTTTTCTTCTTGTTCCCAAATGTACTCTTAACAAATAAATCCATGCTAGCTCTCACTTGAAGCCACAGCCCATCAACTAAACCCCAGCGTTGGCCGACGACGCAGCTTGTGCAGCAGATTTAGTCAGGTTTGTCTGAAAGAGTAATGGAATTTTTAATAGAACTTTGATTTAAATGGAAAGTCACAGTCACACCGTTTGGTTCACACATTTATTGGAATCCCTTTAAAGGAAAAAGTAGATTAATATGGTTGGAAGTCGAGCAGTCTGTTTGATTCAGCTGATGATTGTTCCCTAGCATGACTCAATCATTGCGTTGCCTCTATTCTGTCCTGCCTCGTGTTGCTGTTGCCTGAATCAGTTGGGGAAGTAAATAAAGGTCACTGGTACCAATTGTTACCGAAGCGTAAAGGTACATCAGGTAAGTGTGGCTAATGTCATTTTGACATAAACGTTCGAATTCTGGCAACATTTATAGAGATGTTGGTTTAATTAACCAGATGAAATCTAAATACTGCAAGTCTTGTTGTATGTGTGAGAAAAGTTGCCCCCCCAAAAAAGAAGCCATTCTAGTTTATAAAACAAAGAAGAGCTTAAATCGTCCAGTTTCAGTCGCCAACTTCTTGATGCATATCTGGTCGAAAGACGTCGATTAAACCTGACGACAAAGTTCTGTTATGTCACAGGTTGCTTCAGTGAAGGAGCCAATGATTCAGCCAGGGGTTTTCACAGTGTCTACAAAAGGCCAAAGAAAGTCATAAATTCAGTTTTGAAACGTCCACCCTGCCTGAGCAGTGCTTTAAATTCCATTTATTTCGGTCTTGAACTCCTTTCATTCATTTGTTTTCCCTTCAACAATATTTTCATGGAAGACATCTTTAAAAATAAATGTCTGGCTTACTTCTTCAAAAACTATTGGGCAATCTTCGGCTTCAGTATATTCTAAGGTTTGTACTGTAGTAGTCATAAGCTTGACTTGACTGTCAAACGATTGAAAAAACGTTTTGGGAAACCTGTTCCCCTCCTCGTCTGTGGTGGCGCTGCAACAAGAACCATTTAACACAAAAACCTCAGTAAAAGACTTTTACCCAAACTCCTTCTTCACAAAATGTGACAAAATGGAGTGCGTCAGATTTTAGTGGGTGTAGGATTTCTCTCCTGTTTTTTTCTTTTGGTAAAAGACCACGAAGTGTTTCAGCCGCTAGCGCTAGACTCATTGTTTGTTTTGGCTGTATTTACCCAGAATCCCTTGTGCTAAAGTTCACTTCTTGCTTTTGGAGCGTTCTCCAGTCTGCTTGGCATTCGCATATAAATTCGAACCGCACCAGAGTTCTCTTCAACCAAACCAAGACCTACGTTTTTAGGCGGACCAGAGTTCGATTGTGCTGTCACACCTCGGACCTTCAAACGAACCAGAGTTCAATTAAAGTGGAATAAACAGGGCAGAGCGTGAACCGCAGCAGAGTGACGTCTTGAAGTCACAGAATCTCTATGACAACCATTACACTGTTCATGTACAAATCTCTCCCAAAACTTTATTCTGTTACATGCTACATATGTAAAGGTGGATTTGAAGAAGAAAAACAAAACAGGACTTTAACTGAAACTGCATACTTTGGTCTGATGAGAGTAAAATTGAGCTCGGTGAAGGATGAGTGATGCTGAGGGTTTGTTTCTGTTCTGAAGACTCTTGTAAAGCACCAGAACATTTCACACTAGGAACATTTGTTTGTCTCCACCAGAAACCTTCAAATTAATCATCATTAAATCATTAAAACAACATCAAAGAAACCAGTCTGAGAAAACAAAGTCAAACTTCTTCCATAGAAACTAGGGACTCTGAATGATTTAGAGAGATCTTTTAAGAGGAATAGTCAAAGGTTTATCTCTGCGTGCTCCAACATTGTGGATCAAGTGCTGTGTACTGGGAAAGCCGGGTTACTTAACGGTTTGTGATTTTGTTAGAAACAAGTATTTCTTATCATGGAATTTGTTTTACTCTGAATAAATATATTCTGATTAAAGTTTGTTTTTTTCACAAAAAAAAACATCTTGAGTGTAAGGTTATGCCACTGGAATAAATGATTAATTTATTATTAATACTGCTAAAAGAGCCAGCACTGTATTTATCGCTTCCCGATTCGGAGACGCCATCAGACACTTGATGAATATTTGACCTGATGCGGCGCATAAATATTCAGCAGCAGTCGCCTCGCTCCGAGTAGCGGATCAGACCATGTTTTCCCAGATTTGCACCTTTTTCCCCCTCGGCTACAAACTGTAGCACGAGTTAAACCAGTGTTTGGGTTTCCGCGCTGACTCACTCACACCCCCCCCCCCCCCCCCCCCCCCCCCCCCCCCCCCCCCCCCCCCCACACACACACACACACACACACACACACGTCCCGACGGCCGGTTGAGGAGCAGTTTCATTCATTGCAACAGCTCGCTCCGGCTGCGTGATCATCACGTTTCCCCAGACAAACGGTGAGAAGTGAGTCTGTGGTAGATTCATGGGAACGATGTTCTCTTTTGGTTCAGATGATCAGTGCTGCCTGGTGTCAAGATATAAGGCAAGGAGATCAATTAAATTTACAGAGCCTGATGACATGGAAGGTAAAAACAAACAAAAAACAAATGTGTGAACAAACATGACTTTTGATGAAGTCTTTCTCACGAAATGAGTCGTTCCCATGAGACATGAAGTTGTGGGCACAAGTTATTATGGTGCATTCACACCAAACGCATTATGCATGTCAAAAACTTGTCCAACGCTTCGAGTTTGACGTGTGCGCACTTTGAATGCAGACACTTGACATTTCACTCTACACCACGTGTGTCAAACTCGAGGCCCGTGGGCCAAATCCGGCCCTTTGTAGCTTTTTATGTGACCCTCTAGATTCTATACTAAACACTAAGTGTGCTTAAATATTATGTTATCAATCAAATCAATGCAGTTTTTATCTGTTTATTGCCAAATTATATCAATCAGTCCCTCCAGTTTCTTGGGAATTGTCGTGGAAATTCACATAAAATCAACAAATCCCTGCACTTTTTTGCACTAATACATAACATTGAGTTTATTGCAGATTTTTCTCAAAAATTGTCAAAAACTTTCTTTCTTGTACTAACCAGCTGCCTCAGCCTTAATTGATGTCAGATTATAGTCTATGATCTAAATAAAACATCACATTTATCATCATAAATAAATTAAATTGAAAATATTCCAAATATCTCCAAATTAGTACCACAAACACTTTGATTTCTATTGCAAAAAATCACAAAAAAGATCACAAAATCCTGGAGGAACTGAAAATTTGTTCAATAGCATTTAATTTTAAGAAATCATTGCTATTCTAACAGTTTGTGATCAGGTTTTATCAATACACACAACCGGCCCTTTAAGAGCATTCATGATCTTGATTTGACCCAGAATGAAAACTAGTTTGACACCGCTGCTCTACACCTAGCGTTTTGCATGTCTGGTTTACATTCAAAGTCTATGTGGAGGAGCGTTGAGAACGCATCGGATGCGATAGATCTGGCTGTTGTTTTCCGTTGGGCGCTCTTGATGCGTCAAACATGCCAAACTGTTCAAATCACGCCACACTAAACGCTCAAAACGCACCTCCACGGCCCTCGACGCGCCTCCACAGAGTAGCATGTAAACCAGACGAGCCTGACGCTCAAAACACGTTTGGTGTGAACGTACCATTAAGTCGTTTCGACAAAATTATGTTGTTTCCACAAATTAATAAGTAAGTTGTTCCTACAAGTGAAGATTTTTAGTAATAGGCACAAGTTATACTGTCATCCCCACAAGATATTAAGTCATGGCCACAAATTAAGGAAATTGTTCCCACGAGTCAATTCGTGGACATGAGATTTTAAGTCGTGGGTGCGAGGTATTCTGTCGACGAAATATTAAGCCATTGTCATGAGATATTATGTTGTGCCCACAAAGTCTTGGGCAAGAGCTCAGTCTTTCCCACGAGATATTAAGTCATTCAATTAACACACAGAAACATTTGTGAAACCAAACCAGTGGTGTGTTGCTCCCAGTTCCCCAAGACAAGACTACCCTGGGTGGTGTAGCTCTGTGTCAGGACGAGAGCAAAGTCGTTGGTTGTTTTTCCACTGTTCGGAAAGGAATAACCGACCCGGATGGGGAAGGTAACTATTCAGAACAGACAGTTGGTTCAGATATCCCAGATGTGGTGAGGACAGAAGACACACAAAACGGACAAACGGACATGGAAAACACAGAGGAGAACGTCTTTAGATTTCCAACAAATTCCGAAATAGATGGGTGAATGCCAGTTTTCAAGCTATCTTTAACCTGACCGTTACTAGAAAGTGTTCCGATGGAGCTGAGAGACAAAACTTTCATCAGAGGTGGGAAAAGAGTTTGAAATAAAATGCTTACTGGAATCTGTGTTAGTCTGGCTGGACTCATTTGGTGGCAACACAGATAGGAAATTGTACCTAGTGTAAACGTGAGACAGATTCCTTAGAGCTCCTGAGTAACAGCCCCCTGGTTGTCCTTCCATCGGCAACATCTGTCACCAACATAGCTTCTTTCTTTAGCAGTTGGGTAGATTTGAAGGGCAAAACTTATTGTTCAGGTTGCAGGTCAACCTTGAAGAAAAAACACTGCCTTACTGAGAACAATCTGGTCGACTTTTTTCTGCAACGGTTGGCCGGGTGTAGGGATTTAAATCAAGTGATTCCCAATCCCACCATTGATGTTTCTTGAGAATGTGGGACTGAGTGGTACCACATGTACTCTGTGGTTTGTGGTGATTCTGAACCGGCCCACTTTTACAACTATTTAATTATTGGACAACAGACATGACAAACATGTCTTCACTGCAGGTAGGCACTGCAGTGAAGACATTTATAAAAGGGGATTCATCACAATACTCGACAGGAAATCACACCTAACAGGATGGTTTCTCCAGGACTCATCCCAAAGGAGAAGACCCAAAAATATTTAATTTGGAAGACAAAAAAAAAAAATCTCAGAAGACTAAATAAGCGACCATTTTGAGGCAGGAGAAGTTTAAGTGATTGGGACAGAAAATATGTGTAATGATGTTTTCATTCACGACCAGAGAAAAGAAAATGTATGGGATAAAAGGGCAAAAGGATTTTACAGTGTTCCTGTTTGCAGGTTTCTCTCTGGGCGCTCCGGCTTCCTGCTACAGTCTAAAATCATGACTGTTTGGTTAATTCAAGCACAACCGCAAGCCGAGCAGAGATTACGTTAAAAACATAACATTCAGTCCACTACGATATTAGGTTTTCAGGCCTGATATTTATTTTACAATTAATAATAGGTTCTCTCCTGAACACAGAGGTGGTTGATTAGCTAATTTAAACTCGGTCTGCGTTTCGCCTTTTTTTTTTTTGTCTGTTTTTTTAGTTCAATAAAATAGAACCGAAATGCACAGAATTGCGCAACACCTTGTTAAGACAATAGTTATTGAGATCATTATTCTTACTGGGTCATTAATTTCAACACGTTTTGTTAATTTAAAAAATATTCTTTAATAAAGTTACAAATGTTTTGGATCTTGGTGAATATTTTGATAAGTGCGTCAGAAGGGGACGTGCTGGTTTCAAATCTACGTATTGAGCTCCTTTGTATTAAGTCGTGGCCACAAATTAAGGAAATTGTTCCCACGAATCGATTCGTGGGAACAATTTCCTTAGCAGACTTGAAATTTTAAGTCGTGGGCACAAGTTATTCTGTCGATGAAATTGTCATGACATATTATGTCATACCCACAGAGTCTTGGGCAAGAGTTAAATCAATCCCACAAAATATTAATTCATGGCCATGAGTAAGTCATTCCTACGAATTAAGTCATTTCCATTAGTTAAGTCGCTTCTACAAGATTTTAAAGTAATTTCCACGAATTGAGCAACTCTTTCCCACAAGTTAAGTCAAGGGCACCAGTTGGCCACAAGTTATTTTGTTGTTCTCACAAGTTAAGTCGTAGCCACAAGTTATTAAATCGTTGCCACGTTATTGTTTTTATTTTCTCCCTTGACAGGATACGTAGACATTAATCAGAATAATATTTCTTTCACTTTGCTTTTCTTCGCATGTCATCTCAGTATTTAGAAAGGATTTTGCCCTTCTAAGCGCACCCTATTTCTTGTAAAGTTAAACGATTTTGCTTCCTTTTTTCCCCATCCTTTACTCATCGACAGTAACAGCATCGGCCTCTATGTTTTGCATTTCTTGCATTTTGTTCCTTTTTCGCGTAGGCTCACGCGAACGATCTTTGCTTGCACCTCTTTTTAATTGCTCGCAATGCAGCTCCCTGGTCCTCTCGCAATGGAGAGCAAAAGAGACCGCTCCAGCTCTGCTGTCAGGCCACATGGTTTAGCACCGGCTGGGCCGGATAAAAATAATTTCTCACTTCCTGTCTGAATGTGGAGAAAAGAAATGGACAGGTACACAAAGAGAAAGGGAGAGACACGCCGATAATCAGCCAGAAAAGTGTCTGCTGGCTTACTCACAGCTGACAGTCAGAGTTCTCCTTTTCTTTATGTCACTCCTCCCTGATAATGAGAGTGAGGCTTTTTATAAGAGCGGAAAGCAATTCCAGCAGTGGCAGGCTGTGCGTTTGCTACCTGGGACTTCAGAAGGAGTTTACTGATTTAATCCACCTCTTATGACACTACAAGTTATACAAGCCAACAATAGTGCCTCCAGAATGTTGAGATGTTTTTTAATGATTGTTGTGGCCTAAAATTACAGATTTTTTCCGCCCCCAGAAGCTGGGCATTTTTATTTAATCTATATTTTAGCCACAACATGGTCTTACAAGGAAGTTGAAATTTGTTGCACATTACTTTTCCAAAATGGCAGGATTTTAACATAGTTAAAATTTAATAAATGTAATATAAGCGCAAATAACATTTTCAAGCACCTTCTTGAAACAGCATCCATAATACAAATCATCTCCTGAGGAAATCATAAGGTGTAAAGGAAGAATTTCATGTTGGTTATTCAAGTTACCATGAACTGTATGACAGTATAAGCTGAAATGTATGAGCTAATAAATTTTGAGATGTATAAGGTAACATCTCAAAATAGTTTTTCTAAATAGCCTCACACATGCTTTTATCTTACAGATTCGGCTCTCGAGAGACATCGTGAAACAAGAAGTTACATTAGAAGGGAGCTGAGGGGATTGGTCAAAATTCAACCGGGTTGCAGTGATTGGCCAGAAAAGGAGGAGATACCGAAAATGCTGACGTGATTGGTCAGATTTGCCCTCAATGTGTCATTCAAACCTGGCATAAAATAAAAACAAACGAACAATTATTGCTGAGGTTGTGCTTCGCTAGCGAAACATAGGAGTTATACGTTGGTTCTGACTAGATGATCAGAGAGAGAAAAAACTTATGTCACTTTGGTTCTTCTAGCAGGATCTTTGAGGCTAACCTGAGATGCTGATTGGTTTTTAAAAAAACAGTTACACTGCTATTGCTGGGTTTCAGATGACGTAGTACTGACGTCACCCAATGCAGATGGAGGGCCGGAAGTAAATGCAGCCCATTTATTTTTTAGTTGATCCAGCATCAAAATGTCACCAGAACAACCAGTTACAGTGAAGCGACCAGTTTCTGTAGAACCAGTTTCAGCAAGGCTACCAGTTTTACCAGAACAATCAGAGGAATTAGAAAATCCACGGTGGCAACCAATACCTGAATGTTTCCATTTCGTACATTGTCTGGAAGGTACACCTGTACCTAGTCTTTTGAGAGTTGAATTGGTCCCCGACTCTCCTGGTTCTTCATCTCCTGCTGCTCTTCGTCCTCCTCTTCCTGTTCAGCCAATCTTTCCTTAAGCCGAGCATTTTCAGACTTTAAAGCCAAGTTTTGTCCACTAAGTTTCTTGATGTCTTCACAATCTCTCTCGTGCTGGCTTTGGAGATTGTCTAATTCATCTGAAACACTCTTGAGCTCTTCGGATCGCATTTCCATACATTGCTGTGCCTTTCTCAAGGCCATTTGAAGTTGCTGAAGTCTTCGTTTCAGAGACTGTAGTGTCATTTCCAAGAAACGCACTGCACCTCTCGTGTCCTTGTTTTTAAGCTCTGTCTTCTCAAGAGCTGCACGAAGAGATAGGAACTGTGGATAGAGTGCATCATTTTCATTTGCAAGCATATCATATTGTGCTTGCAGGTCTTGTTGCCTGGTACTTCCTGCAGTTTTGGAGCGCTCAATTTTGCGACAGAGATTTTCTATAATCTGTTTGAGTTCCTCATTCTCTTTCTCCAATCTCTCATGCGTCCTGTCAAGAGAAGACTAGCCAGATCAGCAGGCACACACCAGTTACAACCACCTTTGGCCATTTTTTAAATTTAGCAAATTGTTCCTCTGAAATGCAGGAATAAAAAAACTATACTTATCCATACCTGTTTGAATCAGTTAGTGATTCGGTGGAAAGTCTAAGATGTGTTGGCGTATTTTGTTCTTCAGTGTGAATGCAACTTAACATCTGGAACAAATGATGTTCCAGATCATTTGGTTAAATTTGTTTCACAATTATTCAATCAAAAAAAAAAATCTCAAAAAAATTAAATTGCGAACAAAACTTTTGGAACTGCCATCATTTTTTTTAAAACAAAAATATTTTTGTTAAATATATATATATTTTTATTCAAGTCAAACATTTTGTCTGAAGTGAGAAAGTTATTTGCAAAACAAACTTATTTGTGCATGTCAGAAATCCTTGTTAGCGATTTTCTTTTTTTTTTTGGTTGCGCTTCTCAAACTTTTGCTTGCGATTTTAAGTTTTTGCTTGCGAGTCAAAGTTTTAGTTTTTAGTTTTAGAATCTCACATGAACATCCTGGGCAGGACGTAAAGTCGAACATTGCAAATAGAATTATATTAATGTAGGCAAGTCAAGTATCCAATAGGAGTGCACCGATTTATCGGTGCAGATATCATTCATTTTGGGAGATCAATGATCGGTCAATTTTTACATGTGAAGCCAATCTCATTCATCGATCTTATCTAGCTTGGCAAAGGTATAAGAATCGACAACTGTCCTCTTTTGTTCTCTGGTGATAAAGGTTTGACTGAGAGATCGGCACACCAAGTTATGTCTGCACGTTTACAATTAACAACAATTACCCCACTGTAGCCAACCTAACAACTTTCTTGCTATATTGAGCAACATTTCAGACAAAAAAAATTGGTATCGGCCAAAATCGGACTGAGCAGGTGCAGCTTTTTAAAAGATCAGTGAACGGCCAGAAAATTATGAGGGTGCACCCCTCGTATCCAATGGTGCTGGTAAGAAATAATAAAAATATAACTTGTGATGTCAGCAAGTCCCTGGGTCTCAGGAAAATGGAATGTGTGGTAGAGTTTCATAAGTGCTGTAGTTTGTTGGTTCCAATGAGCTTTGTTGCTACCGGTCTTGTACTAATCAGATAAGCCTCATATTAAAGATATTTGATTGGTTAAGATGCTATGGCAAAGTTGGTTTTGACTGGACAAATGTAAACAAGAGCATGCATATTTGTTCATAATGGCACATTGTTTATGTTGTCTTTGGTTGGGTGAACAAAATCCTGCCTAAGAACAGAAGGCTGTAAGTGATCAGTAGCCCTCTGTTGGCGGATGTTTTGTGTTCTACGAAGCAGAAAGCTGACATTGTTGTTGTTTCTCCCTACATCCACTGGGTGGCGCAGGTTTCTACAATCGATAGTGGCCACACAGGCACACCGCTAGAAGGAAACAAATGCACCCAGTGCACCACACTTTCATTCTATTGGCTGAGAGGTTGCCAGGCGACTGTGCCAAAAGACAGTTTTATGTTTCGTAAGCGAGCAGAAAGTCCGAGCAGAGACTAAGTGTGAGCGCGAGGAGAAGTTTTGAGTACAATCGTTCAAGTTTTGAGAAGAAACACATGAAGTCCTGCTTTCAAAATGAAAATGTGTGCTCTTGGATTATGACAGAAAAATTCCCCTATACAATAGGTGAACTGTAAAAGTTGTGAACGATTTCCTGCGCTGCTTTATAATTATAGTCTGCCTATAGTTTTAGCAGAAAGTGAAGGAAGCCATTCAGTCCGTGTTGGACACGTTTCCAAATATTGAGCTATTAAAGTCTTAACAAGAGAAATGTTTAGGACATTTTTTTGCTTATTAACATAATAGTTTATTTAAGTTTGTGGTTTTATGTCATGTTTTCTGAGTTTTAAAATATTGCATTATTTTCCATTTCCCTTCAACCTGGGCAGATATGCAGCTAAACGCCTCAAGACAGCCGGTCTCCTTTCGTTTAGAGAATAATAAAGCACCAAATCTTTATTGCAGCAGACTAGGATCGGAAGATATTGTGCGTTGCGCATTCACAATCTCCAAAGCAAGATCGTACCAGGAAATTAACATATAGACAATATAAATATCTCTGAAATGAGCCTGGGGCTTAAAAGGGGGATTGAAAAATATTATCTTAATGCATCTGAAAATCCCTTGTGTGAAGGAAGGAATCCGGACAATTTCTTTGAGCATAAACAATAACATAAAAAAAAAAGCAGCAATTGATGGCCAGCACTTTCGAAAGACAAATTACAGGGTCTGCACTGAGGCAGCTGATTATTTCATCAGTAGTTGTTTAATCTTTGATTGGAAGCTGGTTCCACTGGAGACTGTGTGTGTTTTTTTTTTCTTCGTCTCTGGTCTTTATGAACGGCTGCAGCTTATCAAAGCACTGGAAGGGCGTTGCGGACTGTGGCGACACATTTTGTTTTCTTCTCACTCTCGAAGGAACGCTGTGACTCTGTGTGGTTGGAAAGGGAACACGCTGAAACACAGAGGCAGGAATTGTGTGTGCTCTGTGCACCACAACCAGATCACTATTAATTAGCTTCAGTAAAGTTGCAGCAGACTTCCGTTTTGTTTCGTTTCTTCCTCGTCTACGTCTCATACCCCTTTCACACTGCTGCTTTGAGGGATTTGAAAGGCATTTCACAGTGAGAAAATGATGGTTGCTGACTTGCTTCCTTTGCGTTTAACTTTATAAAATCATACACCACCCCATGTAGAGGTAAAGTACTTCTGCATGGTTAGGGGTTAGGTTTCTTTACCCAACTCCTAACCTTAAAGGGACACTATCATGTAAAAATGGACTTTTTTTGCTTTGCGTTATGTTATTATATTATTCCCTCCTCAAAAACAAATCTGGACTGTTGCTTTGATTCTTTCATACATGTTTTAGAAATCCTTTAATCTCCCACGGCAACTATTCAGCTGTGCAAAACGCCTTGTTAGACCATCCTGCAGGATGTGGGACGACGGAAACCATTATTGCTCTGAGAATTATTAGACTACTTTGTGTCACTTCTGGAATGTTGAGATTCCTTTTTCAGATTATTAGTTTATCCTCTTATTTTGAAAATAGTGACAATAAAACAAGAAGCTGATGTTGTGGAAAGTAACACACCCGGTCAGGAAGGAACAGGACACTGTGAATTTCCCCCCATCAATCTCCAGTTTCCGTAAACCTTTCACAGCAGGAGAACATCGAAAGTGACTTTGGTTTTTGTAACTCACCCTTGCCATTGAGCCTCACATATTTTCAGTTGGGTTTAGATCAGTTGAACATATATGATGGTCCAAAAGACAAACATTTTTCTCCTCCATAAACTGCCGGGTCAGATGTTGAAATGCCGTGTCATCAGACGAGGGGCCCTTCGTCGCCCCCTCACACTTCACCCGTTCCCATGGCAGCAGCAAGAGCCGAGCAGAAATGTGTCCCTGATCTAATCAAAGTATTTGTAATAGACCTATTGTTTCTGCACTTTAGGCAAAGCTCAGGGGTTCAAAAGATGTTTGCTCAGATACTTACTTGATTTATGTTGAGCGATTTAAAAAGGAATTTTGGTTTTGTTTAAATTCGGGCCGACCTTCGGAAACCGCTCAGATGCGGTCGAAGCGATAATGAAAAGCTTTTCATGAATCACAGCATAAGCAGACTCACAAGACGGGAGGCAAAATGGATTAAAGCTGAAAAGAGAACCAATAATGTTGGCGCTCACACATGCGCACACACACAGGCAAGTTCGTATTTCTACCAATATTAAGACCGTTCATGAACTTTCATTCATTTTAGTAACTGCATTTATGCCTAACCCAGACACTATCCCTGACCCTAACTATTACTAGTTTATTGACCTTAACCAAAACTTAATTCACACCATATTTCTAAACGTAACCCCCAACTCTTAAAGGGACAATAGCATGTAAAAATAGACTTTTTAGCGTTACTTCATGTTATTTTATTCTATCATCAAAAACAAACCTGGAGTGTTGCTCTGATTCTTTCATGCATGTTTGGGAATTCCTTTAATCTCCCATGGCAACCATTCAGATGGTCCTCATAAGTAAATATACCAGAAATGGTACAAAGAAGAATAGCTAAACAAGTGTACGCACACACACACACACACACACATATCAAGTGGTCTTCGGTGAGATAACCAGCACTTAATTGTAGAATTGGCATCTTAACACTTGGTTTGGATTTGTGTTAATCGTACGTCACTGTGGGTTTACTCCTGAGTGCTGCAACATTTCTTCCAGGTTCTGCATGTGGTGGAAACATGTTGGCAGGTAGGAAGACAGAATAGAAATGACATTTATTCAGGCGGACCAGCAGCAAAAAAGACACGCGAGGCATTCACTTCAATCCAGAAATTAAAAAGCAAAATATAAACGAGACAAATGAGGACACATTTACATCATTGAGAAAGATGGAGGCATCAGGAGCGAGCGAAGAAGGCAGTAGGATGAGAAGGTTATCTTACTAAACTAGTTTACTGCTGCTTGTTGGTGTTGCCAAGCCTCTCAGTGGGACAGATGTGCTGGTATCGATTAGCTGTAGCTAAAATGGAATTTCCTGGCTTCTTCACAAGTCGCCCACTCTGCTTTGACTTGAAATCCATGTAATAGTGAAAGCTTGATCATTTATTTCTATCCCACTTGAAATGTCAAGATCCACCGAGTACAGATATCCGTATGTGGGTCTGAATGTATACGCTTCCCAAGTCAAACGATGTGGTGCGTCAATCTGAGGTGAAGTTTCACAAACCAATGTTTGCTCGGTAGACCAGGGATTTTGTTAGCAAGAACCTTGAAACACACATCGGGAGAGTTTGAGAGAAGATCATGTTTGATTACAGCACGATGACAAAGCTGGTAAAAACCCATGAAGCAGCAGAATAGTTTGAGAATGGATTGTTATTGTTGATTCTCTCCATCTGCTTTGGCTGTATTTGACTTGCCATGGACTTCAGTTTTTATAATATTAGTAAAAATGTCTTAGTATCCCTTACACTGACTAGGTACTGTTGTACATTTAATGCACGACATTGATAAAAAACAAACTTCAAACACCTTCTAGAAAGATCTGTTCTGATACTGGTTATCCTAAAGGGCTCTGCACTGTCCCTTGGCAAACTTTTCCTCCCCGTCTCCATGCTAAACATTTGTATAATTGGTCTGAATTTAGTTTTTTGTGTTTGTTCATGTGGAAAACACCCCAACTACTCGACTTCCAGATGTCGGCTTTCCAGCCAGAGATTAGGACGGATAGTTTTGAAGAGCACATTGACCGAAGCCGTGAGGAAGTACGCGCTCGGTTCTGGTCCGACATAGTGGGGGGAACATCTCACCGGTGCCTTTGTTTGTTTTTTTTTCTCTCTTTTCTTTTGATGACGTGAAACGGACGTAATTTTCCAGCCCGTCAATTATTATCTCTTCCTCCTCCTCCGGACTTGTGAGGGAATCCACAGGAACTCGACCCGTGAAGGGTCTGTGCGAAAACAAACATCCGAAAAACTGCGCGAGCGCTCGTCAACAGTCCAACTTTTATCCAACCGTTCTGGGCCCACAGGATCCAGAAGATAAATTCTGAAAGTGCTGCTCTGAATCAGACGTAGCACTGGGAATAACGTTTAGCTGAAAACGGATTTTGTCTCGATCCATCTTATCATTTTATGGCCTGCTGTCATTTTTCCCCCTCTCCTCCCACCCAAAACATCCCAGCCAGAGTTGACTTGTGTTTGGGGTGATTTCAATGTAAATGAATTGCCACAGTTGGGATTAGGAAATTTCTCAAATAATTGCTTGCTTCTCTACTTTTTTTTTCTTGCTAATGGCAGCGGGGAAAACTTCCCCAACCTAATTCACATCTGCATTTTATCTGCGTTTTAGTCTTTACAAGCCAAGATTGTAGGTTTCTGCACCAGAAGGCCTCTGATGTTCTTTTTTTTTCTTTTCCTCCTCAAACTCTTTATAAAATAGAAACTGTTGGTGCTTCACCAGTCTTGTCTGTGTGTGTGAATAGGTAAATAACTGAATGTTGGGTAAAAAGCTACACAAACAGCAGCCATTCACCGTTTCCCATGTCAATATATTGACATTACCTTGACAGTGCTTATTGCTTTATCGAAATGTGTTACCATGGAAATGCAGACGGATCAGTAAGGCAAATGAGAGAAAAGTAATTAGCATTGGCTAATCGGGTTAAATCACTTAAAAAAATAAAAGACTAGACACTTTCAGACCTTGGGTTCTGAGGAATTACCACACGCACCTTTAGAAATCTTTTATTTTTCTTAAAAATAAGCAAACAAGTTTTACATATATGCGAAGAAAGGAAGATATCTGAAATTTCTGCAAAGCCTTGGCCTAAAACGAAGGCATTTGTTGGATACTATTTGAGAAAAGCTTTTCATAATCAAACAGAAATGGCAGGTTATAAAAATGGATAACGAGACTTTTTGTTTTCTTGAATTAACCTGGAAGTATTTGCTGTTACAGATGAGTTTTATAAAGGTCTTTCTTAACAAATGATCAAGCAAGCACAGAAATGAACTCAGGACTCCTAATACATTGACAGTTAGCATGCTTCCTAAATTGTCAAAGACTTACTCTGTAGTAATCCTTAACACCTTCAGCAATTCTCTTAATCATGTACATCTACACAAAAAAAATTCAGCCAAATGCATCAGTATTGCCAGAAGAAATCATTAGCTGTAACACTTTGTTACTGTTATTTTACCACCGATTAACTTTCAACTAATAGAATAAAAATTCTGGTTTAATGTTTGACCTAAATGTTGGGACCAGCTGAAAACTTTTTTTTTTTTTTTTTTGCATTGGAGCAACTTTTTTCTTTTTTTAAACGACAAACTGAAACATCAATGACAAAGACCACAATGCAACATTCTGTGGTTCGACTTTAACAAAAACGGAGAGGATTAAAGGGACACTATTTACCTTTGCATCATGTTATAATGTTATTCCCTCATCAAAAACACACCTGGAGTGTTGTTGTGATTCTTTCATGCATGTTTCAGAAATCCTTTAATCTCCCATGGCAACCATTCAGCTGGGCAAAACGCCTGGGTGGATCTGGTGCTCCTTCAGACTAGCCGGCAGCAATTAGCAAACACCTGGTGGAGCTGTATGTCTGCTGAGCTCATTACAGGACCTGCTTCTCTGTCAGCGCTCCTAAGAATGATGTTAAAGGCTTTTTCAACAATTTTAAAGGCCTTCGTTTTTAATAAAGGCTTTTTAAACCATGTTAAAGACTTTTTTAGCAATAAATGTGTTTTTGACCATGTTAGTCTTCTTTTTCACAATGCTAAATAATTTTTTCAAAACATTGTAGGCATTTGCTAGCAATACTAATGTAAAGGCTTTTTTGTAATAAAAATGGCTTGGAAGAGGAGCGGTGTGATGACATGCTGAAAGCAGAACGTCTTAAAGAGCAGGAGCTTCTTAAAGAGACAGAGGCCCAATTTCAAGTTGATTTACGAAGTCAAATTTTGTTGAAAATGCTTGATTTACACACAATTTTTATAACAACTGAACAAAGTTACTTGATTGTGTTATAAAATGACACCATCTGACTAGAACATCTAATGACTTATGTGAAAGTTATTCACATGTGACTTTAATCGCATTTCTTATTCATTTCGCAATTGAGAATTTATTTTTGGGACATTAGCACAATATGAAAGTCTTGCGCACATTTGTGATGGAAACGCAGCTGGTCTTGTTTTCCTATATCATGAATCCATAATATACTCCAGGGTCCCTGATCACACATTAAAAGGAAAAAAAAAAAAATCAACAACACACTGATGTCTGTGATAAGTTCTTGACCGCAACGTCTATAACAGGACCTCGACTCGTAATGGAGCTCCTCCCGTTAACGCGAGAGACACGAGGAGACGCAGCTGTGGGGGGTTGGGAGGTTCTTGGGAAATGCTCTGAATGAAAACCACTAACACTCTGCTTGATACGAGGGGATGTTGGAGGCTAGACGGAACAATTCAGGCGGAAATTGGTTCTCAGATGGTGCTGGGATGAATCCCTCGCTCTGTTTATCCGTGGTCCATGAGTGGCTTGCTTCTTGGTACTTGATTTTGTGTTTCTTGTTTGTTTTTTTGGGTTTTTTTCTTTTCGTTTTCAATCTTCTTTTCTAAGTGTCTAACTCTGATTTCATTTCAGCCCCTTTGATGTTTTAGACCATAAGGACCGTCGCGCGTGCGTTTTCTCAGTTCTACTTCCTGATTGCTCACGTTAAAGCCCTCCTTTTGGGAATCCTGCGTACGCGCCATAAACCAGCAACTCCCTTCATTTTTATATGCTGACAGCTTCAATCCATGCTCTCCTCCCTGTTTTTTCTTTCTTTTCTCAATCTTCCTGAGGCTCCCTTGCTCACATTTTCCTCCCCCGTTCACACGGGCTCCCCCTTTCTGTGCCATTATCATCCATCTTCTTCACCTTGGTTGTCGTGGTTGCCATTATTACTTCCATTCCATCTCCACCCCTCATCGCCTCTGTGTGGAGCAACTCGAATTGCACGGTTTGTGTTCAGGCGACACAGATGTTGACCCCAGACGGCAAAAGTTTCTCGTCTGGGGAAGAAATAGTGCAAAAGTGTTCACACCCCTCTAACTTTTACGCATTTGATCTCATGACAAAAACAAACTTAAATGTGTTTTATTGGGATTTTATGCAACACATGGTAGAGTATCAATTGATCAATCAGTCAAGTTTATTTGCAGAGCACAGTTCATGAGGCTTTACATCATGGAAATATAAAAACATAAATGCATTGTACAGCCAACAATTGTGAAAACCAGTAGCAGACATTACATTTTATCAATCGCCATCATCAAAAATCATCAATGCACGTCAAATTCATTGCTCAATGTTTCATTTAGTATTATTCTGAACAGGTGCGTTTTTAAGTCTTGATTCAAAGGAACTCAGTGTTTCAGCTGTTTTGCAGTTTGAAACTGAAATGGGAGATGGTTTCCAGAGTTTTATTAACAAGGAATCTGAAAGCTGTGGCATTCGAATTATAATCAAGTTCAACCGCTTGCCTTCACAAGCCGCCGCGCTTGTGAACCGCTTGTGAAGGTCAACCATATTTAATTTGTGAATATGGCTGACCTATTCGTAAAGACCAAGGGACCCAGTCGACAAGGTTAGGTGACAAAACAATGTGCAGAACTTTGAATTTCTCAAAGTCTCTGCAAACCGTTTATCTATGACCGTTAGTTGTGCAGTACACAAATCAGGTCTTTGATGAAAACTGAAAAAGAATAAATGAAAGGAGCGAGCTATTGTTGTCGAAAGCCAAAGAAGTCCAATTTGATGTTTTCCTCCAACCTTTTACACAAAACCATCACTTAGCTTTTTGGCTGACGTGCAAAGCATTAGGGGAAGCAAAACAACTAACGCTGTATACAATACCATGTGTCTATATCATGAGAGTATAACATGAGATAACCTGTGAAAAAAAATCTAACTTCTCTGGCTTCTTCCTATGCTCCTATCTACTGCTGAAATACATCACTCAACCAACCAAACAGAGCCAGGAGGAGGGCTTTAGTGCTGTCAATCATGCTTGTGTACTCATTGCATATAACTTTCTCACTTTCTCTTTTGCTGTAGCTGGTTCAGCGCAACATACCGTGTCATGAATGCTAAGGCTAGTTAGCCTAGTCACTGATGACTACGGTAACTAGCGCATACACAAGCTGATTAACAGCGCTAAGACACTCCTCCTAGCGCTGATTGGTTGTTTTCGACCACTGACACATTTCTTTTTAAAGTTAAATGAATCAGTGTTCCAGAATCCAAACCTAAAATGTGTAATTTCTTGACATTTTTTTATCCATAATTTGCCTGATCAAAGTCAATTTCTACAAGTATTTAAAAAAACATTTTGAGATTATAATGACGCTCAGCAAGTAAAATTCATTTATAAAACTTGACTTACGAAGCACACTGAAGACTACAGTGTAGAAATTGGTGATAGTGGTTTGTAATGTACATAAATAAGTTTGTAATAAGAATTTATGGGTCAAATTTTCAGGTAAAGAGGCAGAATACAGCCTTATAATTTGTGCAACATGTGGAGAGAGAATAGTAAAAGTATTGCAAGATGTTTGCGTAACGTCGTGATGATGATGATGATGATAAGATGTTGCCAATTACTGTGAAAAAGCCAAACAAGGAACTTGGAGCACACTTCTGACCCCAGTCAGTGTCACTGATCTATGGTCCAGATATTAAGGTCGGATCAAAAACTTTAATGAGACGCTCAAAATTCAATCCAGGCTGGATTTAACTGCGATTCTTCTTTATGCTTTTGGTGAGCATGACATAAATAAAATGATCTTCCTTTGATGTGATCCATCAGCAATCGATTGCAACAGTTTCTTTCATTTTCTCGAGGAACGTTTAGTTTTTATTTATCTGCTGTTTTCCAACGGCAGAGCTGTGAACTGCACACTATACAAAACCCGGCTTCATTGGACACTGTTATTGCATCTTGAATTATATATCACTGAATTAATGTTTAGTTTCTGCGGTCTGTGTTGCTTTGGGGACGCTGCACAGAAATAAGATGCACTCAGAAAGATTGTGTTTGGCCATTTCACAGAGGTGCCACGTAATCCAAATAAATCTGAAAAAGAAGAAAACAATCTTTATCTACATGCAGACGCAGCTCTACTTAAAAACGAACTAGTTTGTGTTGAATTCTGCTAATGGGTTCAAGATCAGGTCAAAGATTTTTGACTTTAAAGTTGGAAGGAAAAGCAGATGTGCCACACATAAGCAGAGCCATCCCTGGCATCATGGACAGACTGTGGGGTCTGAGCGCTGAGCTAAATGGACGCTGAGGGAACAGCTGGAGCGGATTTTATGACCGGAGCCAGGCACGGTTTGATGAGCCAGCAAAAGGAGGACAGATCCAAAGTCACTGACGACTATGCAGCTGTAATCTTTCTTGAACGGGATTTTTGTCTATTAGATTGTCCAGGAAGCTTTCCTACTTTTTCTTTACATTTGAATTAAATAGGGCAAGTGTGACACACAATCCCCTGGTTGTTGTCCCCACACTGTGAAGCTTTAACAGCTTTACTACTTCAGTGAGCATTGTCAAGGTTGAGGTGTGTTAACGCGCTTCATCCACCCCTTTTGTTGGGGTGACAGTGGCAAGTTCCAGGGTAGCTGTGGCTACAATGTAGCTAACCACCATCAGTGTGTGTATGTGTGTGTGAATGACTGGATGTAGTGTGAAGTGCTTTGGAGTTCTCTGGACTAGATAAAACCTTATAAAAGTACATGATTTCATCCAGAGGCATGTATTTGAGGTCAGACACTGATGTTGGTCTGGATCACAACTTCTGCTTTAATTGATTGCAATTGTGTTCTGTTTAAGACTCAGTCAAAGCTGGTTTGCAGAGACTTTCACACCAAACTTACTCAAGCCTAACATCATTGACCTTGTTTTGTGTATTGGCGCAAAGTCACGTGAAGACGTGAAATGGCCGCACGATCGTTCCTACAAAGTTATGAGTATGAAATTTTTCAAAATGTCCTGGCATTCTGAAACATTGAGAGACTTACCTAAGCTTCTAAAAATAAAGGCCCACCACAAAATCTTCCCTCCATCTAAAGAAACACTTGACAAATGACATCCTGGTAATCGCCAAACCCAGTCATGCCCACTGGATTTCTTGAGAAGCGTAACTTATCATGCCAGAGAATTTGTCTCCACTGCTCTAGAAGTCAGTGATGATGTGCTTGTAAAACCTTGCTAGATGATGGAAACCACTTGCATAAAGGTCCTTAAGCAACGTCTTTGTGGATGCGTGTCCAGGGTGAGTCGAGAAGTCTCGCGGCACATCCTGAGCGTCTAGCGCTGCACATTTGAAGCATTAAAAACATTCAGCATGCGTCAAGCACATCCAACATGGCTGTTGCTAGAGTTGGAAAATCTGAACTTTTGCCACTGGACACGGAGCGTCAACCAAGCAAAAAGACTAATCAAACTGGATTCGGGTGAGATGACAGTAGCGCTGAAGGCAACCCTCGTCACCACGCATGTAGGTCGTGAAACACGTAACACCTCTGAATTATCTGGAGAATTCAAACACACCCGACAGCATTCTCTCGCTTTCAGTAAATAAAGCCAAGACACTCCGGCAATATTTCATCCACCATTGTACAAAGAGACCGATGGAGGAAAAGAAGCCAAGAGGTTCCTCCCAACGGTCGATATCAAGCGTTTGACTTCAAAGTTCACAAGCGTCCAACTCGAGGTTGGAGGCGGAACAGGTCCAGTCTGAACGCAGCATTACACAAATCACAGCAATGGAAGTTCAAAGAGTTTCAAAGACCTAAAGGGCCAAGTCAGGTTGTATGAGGGTGCAGCAGTTTCAGCAACTGGTTGGCTTGTCAACTACGGACCTGGTGCCCTCTTCTCTCTGTCAATGGGGAGAAACTTCATCATCAGCATAACTAAAGACAGATTTGTCTCCTCCTAAACAACCAACCTCTGATTGTGCTAGGCTTTGACCACACACTGCTAGTTACTGTTTCTGCAGTGGATGATTTCCGGATTCTGTTTCAAAGTTTCTTTTTCGAAGGTTCAACGTCTTTTATTCAACCAAGAAGCTCAAGATGTTTCATCCTTACGGGGTGCCAGGATGAAAGGCAAACTTTCTGTCTATGTGTCGGCCTTTATATGTCAGTGACGTCAGCAAAGTTTCTGGCACCATAGTAAATGCTTGCAGATCTAGTTTGATCAGTTTGTTCTGTTCATCCCGTTAGATTGGCCAAACACATTTTTGTCTCCAAACGTCCACTTGATCCTTAAATATGGAACAAAATATGAGGGTGACATCGTGTAACCCAGATATAATTACACACTGTGAATTTTACACCTTACATCACAATACTCTCACGCTATTCAAGACGGGCTTGCGTCATTGCCATGGGACTTGCTGTTCCTAACAATTCACTTAACTTTCTCACATTTAGGCCCATATGACATTAGCTTTTTTTAGATGTGCCAGCAGACGTTGCCAGAATAGAAACGGCATGACAGCAGTCAGTCAGTCAGTCAGTCAGTCAGTCAGTCAGTCAGTCAGAAAAGCCACCATCCTGGGGAAATCTACATCCTTAAACCTGACGTAGATTATCGTCAGTTTGTGGCGGCTCGTTAATAATGTGATAACATTTTTTTAGAAAACTTTAACATAATGTTTTATGGTGACACAAATGATTTCATAAATCCAAGATTAAACTAATTATAGGGCATTTCAGAAGTTCAAGGTGAGGACCTGGCAGAGGGTTGGACACACTCTGCTTGCTTCTTTACTATCTAAAGCACAAAAACGGCATGTTTTCACTTTTAAAGAACTAAAAATTCAAATCTAAGAGAATTACTCATTTAACATGAAACAAACATTGGTAATTCTTTATAAGTAGGGCTTTTTATTAGTAAAGACGACTTCAGTAGGCGACATGTACGATAATATTTCTCTGTGTAGATTCAGGGAATAGATTCTCTTTCTCTGGCAGCACAAAACGCCCCGTCTCCTGTTGTTCAAACATGGCTGACGAAGTCCATGTAAGCCTTCCAAACACTGATGACCTTTTATATCTGTCAGTGCAATTTGACAATTATGGTTTTATTTATGTTAACAAGCTCTTACCCTAAAACCACCTTCATCATTCCAGTGTATTAATAGCAAAAAATCCTTGAAGAATATGTCCAAGTTGGGTGTCAGTAGAATCAGTCTCCAACCCGGTTAGGTCTGTGGATTTTATTTTTCATTTATTTTTTTTATTGGGTTTGCACTGCTTAATTGGACTTGGATCTCCCTGAAGCCTAGCTGTGTCCTTCATGCATGTCAAGGTGTCCTGGTTATCCCACAGAAGCTGTGGTGCCGCTAAGAAATATTAGATCAGGTGATGAGGGGGAGATGCAGCCGATAGTGATGGTGGAAGTCAAAAACAAACAGCATCCTGTTTGTTTTTAAGGCCCTTAAAGGGATTGTTTAGAATCATAGGAGTGAGGTTTGGTTTGAAGGTTGAAAGCGATTCATGGTCTACCTGTGGCAAGGATCTCTCTTGGTGTCCATTTTCAATGAGATGTTGATGCCAGAGACTGGTGACAACAAGTAGTTCATGACGGACACAGATTAAAGTGGACTTCTACTGTTTTAAAACCAGAGAAAGCTACAAAACTTTACACCAGTTTATGCAAAACCAAGGTTATGAACGCTTAAAGAGGCAGTGTTACGTGTTTTAAAGCCACAAACACCGTGTTCCAAATTATTATGCAAACTGGATTTAAGTGTCATAAAGATTACATTTTTTGTTGTGCTATTAAATTTATAGATGGTATTGTGAGTCAGGGCTCTTTGAATCACTATAATTTTAGAGAGCTGGTTGATTAGTTTGTCTGGTGAGCTCAATTAAAGGAAATCTGCTTAAGAAGGATGTTCCACATTATTAAACAGGCCACAGGTTTCAAGCAATATGGGAAAGAGAAAGGATCTCTGCTGACGAAAATCATCAGATAGTGTAGTGCCATATGACAAGGTATGAAAACATTAGATATTTAATGAAAACTGAAGCGTTGTCGTACTGTGAAAAAATTTGTGGCTGATTCAGAACAAAGATGGGTTTGTGCAGATACAGGCAGAATGAGGAAGTAGAAAGCTTTCTGCTTTACACCTTCCCTCTTCAGTATTTGCTCCGCACCGCCTCCTTCCTCCACTGCATAATCATGGCTCTCTGCTTAAATAACCGCTCAATGCAAATGTGAGAGCTGCGTAAAGATTGATAAAACAGCTTTTGCATAAACCGCTGAGATGTTTCATGATTGAAGTTGTCTTAAGATGATGGACATCTGCTTCGTTCTGGGCCTCTCTGAGACTGGCGGTCAGCTTTAGTCTGTTTGACCAACTATTCTGGTTTTATACTGAATGAAGAGGCCAAACAAAGAAAAGAAAAAAAATTAAGGTAACTGCTTCTAACATTGTCACAGATCACACACTTGTACACCTTTAAGTTTTTTATGAATTAATTATTACATTCATAGTAAAAAAAAAAACAACAACAAAGAAGCACACTCATTTCACACACATTTCCATCTTAGCTAATTCTAATGTTATGCTAATAAACGTTGTCCTGTCTGAATCTACGTTTGAATAGGAAACAGAAAACCAGTTTTAGATCAATTTCAGATACAAAAATTATTTATATTTCAGTAGGCAGCTATTGTATTTTGAAAATAATAGCAATGAAAAATGCATCCTTAAGTTCATTCATCTGAACCTAAGGCTTTGAAATAAATCAATTAAAAAAAACTAAAAGTTGGTCTTAAATACAGGTCTTAAATTTTGTCATGGCATAACTATTTAATCTTGTATTTTGTATGTAACTAGGGTTAGCAGTGTATGTAAATATTGGTCTCAACTGGAGATATATATACAGTATATATACATGAATAATAATAATAATCACATTCAATGTGATTAACAAAAAAGTACACTTGTTGGCTCAAAGACTGTTGGGTAAATTAATTAGACTTTCCTATGATGTAAAAGTTTCAAAATAATGAGATGCATTTAGCTTAGGAATTCCCATGCTCGGTTGTCAGCGTCATTCCTAGTGAGATGGAAAGTTTTCTGTATTTATTTATTGACCCAGGAACTCAAATACATTCACCACTTGGGTAAAAGCAACTTAATTATTTATAACCACGCTGCATTAATTATTGACACACAAGCCAAGGCCCTCTGCCCAAAGGTTAAAAAATTTGCAGGATGGCCTCAAATTGTATTTTTTTTTTTTTTTTTTTTGAAAGCCGTTTGCAGGCAGCGCACATCTGGTAATTCCCATCGCATGTGTTCTCACATCAAACTGGGACAGGAAAATCTGAAAATATCAACCCCGTTCTAGCTTTGCCCACGCTTTCATGTGGCGTCCCAGAAAGGAAGCTGAAGTTGTTGCCTTCAAAGTTATAGGGAAAAAAGTAAAAAAGACAAAAACACTCTCCAGTTGCATTATTGAATGATCACATAGTTTTCAAATTTTTTCAGACGCAACATCCTGAAGTTGTACAGTCGTTAAAAATCTTACACACCAGTTTGACGTCGACTCTGGAATGCTCGTCTTTTGTATGCTAGCCTAAACGCTCACAAGCAGTCAGAACAGTGACTCGCATGCACAAACGTTCAAAAAACTCGGTCAAGATAATAAAATCTTGTATTTGTCATGTGACCAAATTCATTACCGCCCTGCGATAAATAAGAAGCCTCGGGTCGTCGTTTTTCTCCGTTTGGGTGTGGATTGAGGAACGCCACGTTTCTCCAGGAAGTCGGCTGCAATGTATTAATGCGTTGATGAGGAAGTACTTTTGTCTGGCACTGCCAACTTCAGGAGCCATCTGTCTGTAAGACATAGCACCGTTGCAATGTTTGGCTGAGGCGCACACCTCACACCCATTTATTGAGCAGAACAGATGAACAGCGAAGCCTTCCATGGAATTATTGCTGACTCCCATCGCTATATCTTACAGGCCACAGGTTTATTAAGGATGGCTGCCTGCTATTGTGACAGAAAGGCGCGCTGCCTGTTTTTTGGCAAAGGTTATAAACCTGCCACATTCAATTTGGAAAGTAGAGCTGCACGTTTATTATGTCTTTTGGAGTCTTAGCATTGATTTGAGTTACTTACTTTTTTCTCTCAGATAATCTTTAACACATGTATGTACGGTATTCTGTTTCACACTGCTGGGGCTGCATTATACGGCTGAAAAACTTATCACAATATGAGCATTTTACATAAGTCTACATCAATAATTATTGATTTGTTCTTTTGTGTTCTAAATATTTTAAACGCTGCCGAACTGGTGGCATGTCCTTTTCTCTTTCAGTCACAGTTTTCACTCCACGACATTGTTTCATTTTAAGTAGTTATGTGGCACAGCAGCGTAGCATGAAAGGGTTCGGGTTAGGGAAGCTACTCAACTTGCTGTTGCTACGTAACCAAAGAGCGAGAGAGTTAGTTGATGCCACCAACCTTGCTTAGGTAGCTGTGGGAGGTGGAACAGCTAAGGTCATTCCTCTGCCTACATCTCCCAAAGTGCTGTGCTGTTCTGGATTGGAGTTCAGAGTCAGATATGTATTATCTATTGATGGATCACGTTTCTATTGTAAAATATATCATTGATTTGTTGTCAAGCCATACACACTTGTGTTACAAATTCTTTTCACTTTTTTGAAAGGTCTGAACTAGTTTTTTGTTCAGGAAAGACTTTTTTTCTCTCTGTTCTCTAAAGAACCTCAACATAACTTTTTAATGGATGTAGGATCCCTAAAAAGAAAAGCTATACTAGCTTGCTAGTATTGCTATTATAGTATAACATAGCATACTAGCATAGCTATTATGTACTAGTATAGTATAGCATATTAGTATAAAATGCTATACTATATTAGCTAGCTTTACCTGTATACCTAGCTATGCAAGCTAGATATCTAGCTAGCATAGCTAGCTGTACTAAGATAGCTAGTATCCTAGAATAGCATACTATTGCTAGGTGGCTCTGCTATACCAGCTATGCTGTGTTGTGTTAAATTAGATAAGTCATGCAACTTCTAGACCCGTGTTGAAGCAGAAGAAACTGTTCAAAACACCTTGCAAAATTAAATATTAATCACACTAAATAAATAAATATTGTGCAAATGGTTCCCTGGTGAAATGCAATAAACTTAAAGTATTTTTTTTATTTTATAAGAGGAACTTATAAAATAATAGCTTTAATATGAAATGTGTGTCTGACACTTTCATTACAATAACTCCTTTAGATACCAGACTCGTCTGTTTTTAAGAGCTGTAACAGATTAAATTACTTTGAATAACTCGTAGTTATTATGCAGTTGTACAGTTGAAACTGTGTACAATTAGGTCATCTTCAAGGCTGACTTTGTAAAATATGAAACTCTGATTAATAAAAGCATGCAGAAAAAGTGAAGGTTCCAGGTTTAGACGGCTTATTGAAGGCAGATAGTTTCACGTTTCGCACTATGATGCTCTGCATTATGACTGTCTCTGCTAGAGATGATTCCAGGCTCCCTTAGGGGCGCCTCAGCAAGAACAAATAGTTTGTCGTAATTACATTTGTTAACCTAATGAAAGATGATTTATAACTCTGATACCGGATGGATTATGAAACACAGGAGGAGAAAAATCATCATCCACAAACGCCTGTTATTTCAAAGATTGACACACATTATTTCTTTAATATACTTTAATCTACTCTACAAGAAAAAAGTGTAATATGTAAAATCCATTTTCTCCCGGTGTTGCAATAAGAGCCTGTTTTTGAAATACACTTGAACTACTTTTAGAAAACAAAAGCATGCAGTTTCTCGCTGGTGTCTTTGACAAAACAGCGTCTCTAGCTATCACATTTTAAATCTGCAATCTGTTCTCCAGGAAAGCCGTTCTTTCTCTTCGCTCTGAAGTGCAGCTCAGTTAAATCAGGAATTGTCTGTTCCTACACTGGAACAGTTTGCACCTTTTCTTTTTAACAACTGAGATCTGTTTGCCTATATCCCGCCACGTTAGCAACATCTCCAAATGACTAAACTTTCAAATTAATCCTCTGGTACCCCCCCACCCCCAGACGTGCTGGATGAGTCCAGAGACGTATAAATCTTGAAGTCACATCAGTAAAGTCGCCGAATTACCATTTCCACTATTTTTCTAAACTAAATATTCTTCCAGATGATTAATTTCCTTCTTGCAACTTAACGTCCCCCTGCGATATTAAAGAAGTTCTGTAACAGGGGCAATCAATTACGCTCAACCTGAAAGGTGTTTGCAGCGGCGTTGTGGGCAGAACTCCTGGTTTAGTGTGTGTGTGAATGCGCGTGTGTGTGTGTTAGGCAGTTCCAGGACACGCTGAGTGATGAGCTGAAACTCCCTGCTGTGAACTGATGAAACACAAGGAAATAACGGTTATCTTTTGTGTTTGGGTATTTATATGCACATGTGGCTTGTGTTGGCCCGTTTGAGCGTGTGTGAGGGAGCAGGATACAGCTCCATGCGGTACACCCAATTAGCAAGGGTTTCGTTGTGCCAAATCGTTAAAGGGGCATCCCGCAGATTCCACGGATATAATTCATCCTGTCGGCAGACGCCAATGACGCCATTGAGCAATTTCTGCATCAAAACCTCAGAAAGATCAACAGACAAAAAAAAGCCTCTTTGAGGATTATTTATGAGCGCCCCAGTGCACTTTGCATGCAATCTAAAATAGTTCTGATAAAACTTTTATCGCCTCAGAGCAGAAGAAAGGTTGTTGTGAATTGTTATAGGCCAACGCCAAACTATGGTTTATGATTTCTAAGGTTTTATTTTTGTTTTTTTGAGCCATCGACTCATTCAAGCTGAAAACAACGGTGGAACAAAAAAGATTTATTTGTGGACTTCTGCACAAGGTGCGAGGCAGTCATTTCGTGCTTTCGCTCAACGTTGTTGCATACGAAACGGTTCGATGTGAACGCCGTTTTCCGCCAAGCAGCTTCCTGTAGGCGGTCGTTCAAATTGACGTTTGTGCGGACGTGTCTGGCGAAGTCGAGTACGAGCGGACGTCCACGCAGTGAAGTACACCCGAGTATGTGGGCGCTTTACGCAACAGGCATTACGCCTTCGAGAGGAAAAAAAAAGTTTGTTCAACAAATCTGAAACCATTTTTGACCTTCCCAAATCAAATGTAATTGCATACCATGGCATTGAAGTATTAACCGGTGTACTTTGTACCCAACTTTTCACCCTAGTGATCACCTAACCTCCCTGTCAAACGCATGTCATGCTGCCTATGAGGCGTCCTCTGTTTCTGCTGACCTTCATTTACTGTTTTCATCGAATGTCAGATCCTGGAAAAACATCACTGGACTGGCGATGCCTCTACAGTCCCCTGTGGTGCCGTCCTAAATGCGCCAGCCTCTTGCGAATGAAACCAGCTACATCCGCCTCTGGTCTGCAAGTGCGCTAAATTACCTGCCAAGAAACACGTGGCTCTTTATTACACAAAAACCTTCAAGGGAAAGCTGGCGTAGTTTGGTGGCAATGCCTGGATATTTTGGGATCTAAGTTTGAGGCGTTTACTGAATGTCAGAAATGTTGTGTGCGCTCGCTGAAATTAACTCATCTTTGACACCTTTCATGCAGCCGGCGGACATAATTCATTTTGTTCTCAGTGCTTTGTGACCCCTATAAAGACTTCTGACATTGAAAAGAACATCAGTCTGTTCCTTTTTTCTTTTCTTTTGCTCCCCAATCTACAGTCCTGTCAGCACTCCAGGAATCAGGACAGGAGGCAGGATCTCCAGACGCTACCAAAAGCAATCTAATGGTGGAAAAAAAAAAAGGGTCAACAATTGAACAACTCAATTCCACACCGCCTCTTACAGTGCTCCTCGCTCCCCTCTGTCCTCAGAGTGTTATTACTCTAAATGAAAATGAATGCACCCGTGCTCCCCCTCCACACCGAAGGCACACGCGCGCACACACACACATGCAGCTTCAGAGCGTGTTCATTCAGCACATCTGGTCCTCCTGTCCCCTGCAGCCAGACAGTCTCACCATCAATTTCATTCCCGAGTCATTCCCTTACAACTTGTTTGCCTGTGAATGGAGACGGTGTTGCTCATTCTTTCTGCCTGCCAGATGTAAGTTGTCAACTTTCCCTCATTCAATAAAACTTTATCACTTTGCTCTTTTTTGTTGTTCTTTCCTTTTTTTCCCCTGAAATCACGGACTCCATGATGGGTTTGCAAGCGGAGGAGCGAGGGTCACGGGTATCCCATCAGCGACATTCCTGCCACTTTTGGATTATGGAGATGTTTTATATATGAATGCTTCGACCAAATGTCTTCAATCATTAAATACTGTGTATCATTGCGCTTTAAGATTTATAACCGGTAGTAGACGTCTGACACGTCATTGTGATTTGTACGCAAAAGCTGAATGGCCTCCTTTAAGTGTACGGAGAAACAATCATTTAATGATCCTGATGTATAAATCTTTACTCGGTCTAACCCCAGCATATTTATCCACTCTCCTACATAGAACTGTCAGTTCTCGTTCTCTTCGCTCCAATAACATTATTCTTCTGCATGTCCCACGCTTTCGAACTGAAAAAGGGAAGCAGGCATTCAGTGTGTTGGCCCCCACAGCGTGGAATCAGTTGCAGTCTGAACTTAAGATGTCGGAAATTATTTCACTGGACTTATTTCGCGCAGTTCTTAAAGATAGGCAACAAGATTCTATGAAACAGTGTCATTGTTTTTAAATTGTTTTTATTGTTTTATACTTGTGCATATGTATTAATTGTTTTTATCTTGTAACCAGGTTGCTATGTATTGCAAATTTTTTGCTCAGGTCCCTCTTGAAAATGAGATCTAGATCTCAACGGGGTTTACCTGATTAAATAAATAAAGGAAAATCCCGCAGTAATCCGGCGGACACAGTGAGGCGTTCGGGATTCTAGCTGAGAGGGGCGCTTTGATTGCTGACAGGCAGGCACGGTGTTTGCAGGCCACGCGAGGCTGACGGTGTTGGAAGACAAATTCAGCAGAAGCGCATCCTACAATCAATCAGATTTAGCAGTCGACGACTTTGCAGGCAGAACGTCCAATCAGAAGCCGCAGAGCTCAGGCGAAACATGACGGTTGAAAGTGCTTCATCTACGTCTTTTCAACTTCTACTTGTTGTGAGATTGTCTACTCTCAAATTGCCTTTGTTGCATTTCTGATTCGAATGTTAGAGATATGTGTTTTGGTTTTTAGAGCCGGGAGCATGTCTGTTTTGATCAAAGACAACTTTGACTTTTTTGCGGTTGATCATCAGGTTGATTTTTTTAAGGATTTTTTTTACTCTGGTGGCCTTTATTTGACAGTGGATTGACAGGAAAGTGGGTTGGGAGAGAGGAGGAGGAACACGTGCAGCAACGGTGAACAACCTGTGACGTCCGCGTAGAAGGCTTTGTACATGGGTCGCTTGCTTTGCCCCAGTGCCACTGCTGCACGCTGGTCGTCAGGTTTCCTTTAGGTGTCATGGCTGCCCCTTGGCAACTTAATGTTTTAGCTCCCCATGTAGATGTTTAGCATGACATTATTGAAATCTGGAGACTGGCAAGGCTGCCCCATGACCTTAATGTGCTTTTTCTGAACTACTCCAAAAGTGCCTTGAATGTTGTTGGGCATTGGTTTGTTCTGGCTGAGATGAAAGAAGTTCTTTCCAAGATTTCATGGCAGATGGCCTCTTTCTAGTTACTTAATAATATTGCTCTACTGGAGACACAGCAGAGGTGCTTCGATGTGGGAGTTCTTACTTTTATGGAAGGGAACAATGTGTTTGGGCTGTTCAACTCATCTCTTTAAGGCAAGATTTTCCTTGGCCACATTTAGGGTCTTAACTGACCCCTAAATATGGATAAGTCCTCAGTACCCTTTGC
Source organism: Xiphophorus hellerii (assembly GCF_003331165.1). Classification (NCBI taxonomy): domain Eukaryota; kingdom Metazoa; phylum Chordata; class Actinopteri; order Cyprinodontiformes; family Poeciliidae; genus Xiphophorus; species Xiphophorus hellerii. Next base: position 6,226,744 of record NC_045677.1, read on the forward strand.
ATATACCAAAGTTTACCACCTCTATGCTTGACTACATGGATGGTGTTGCTTGAGTCATACTCAACCTTTTCCTTAATCCAAACATGGCGGGTCAGACTGACCCGCCAACAAAGAGCTGTTGTCTTGTTGTTATTGTTGTCTTATTATTGTTATTGTTGTCATTGTCTGATTGTGGTTTCTATTGGCTTCAGATCCTCCTAGTTCATTGGGGGGGGTGATCCCTACACACCACACAAGGAAGTAATAAGGTTGTGGTGAAAGAGGTTTATGTCATAAAATAATATTCCAAATTTTGAACTTCATTGAAAGAGAACAGATCCCAGTAGAAACTCCAAGACTCGGGATTTAGATCAAATCCTATCCATGTTCCACCCAGTCAAAGTTCAGAGATAAATCAAAGTGAGGACTTAGAGAATTGTTCATAGATACTCTCCAGCAAGCCTAACAGAGCTAAGAAATATTTTTTGCAAAGAATGGAGACAAAAACTCTATTGATGAGTAACTGCAGGAAAAGATTGTTCCACTAAGTTTGGACTCTACAGGCCTGAATACAAATCCTCTCTACACTCCTCTGTTTCAAAGCCAGGTGTCACTTAATTATGCACTGCTTTAAGTTAGTCTGCCATATAAAATTCAAAGAAGTTCAAATGTTAAGGGGGTATTAATAAATTGGCAAGACACTATACTGTACTGTAGGAAGTTGAGATCAGGCGTAGCAGCCATTGATTTACTCTTGGTGCCACATGGGTAACACAGCAACCATAAAACTAACAAGAAACTTTTTTTTGTAAGTTGGCGAACTCACAGAATACCGCAGGAGATCAAATTATTTCACCAATTGTCCACGGATCCCACAAAACACCATCTTGTTGCAGTTGTGTTCAGATGATTAACGCCACGTTCCCCCATCAAGCTCCCTTCTGCTAAGTAATTTCAGACAAATGTCACCCTCACAATCACTAATGGGTTTTCATGCGACTCCCTGCGTCGGCTGAAATGCCCCGTCTCCGCAACTGCACTTCCCCCTCCGCCGCCCCTCTGGCAGAGTGGGGAAGGAAGTTGATGGAAGGGTGAAGAGTGTGATTAGACTGGCGAGCGTGTAGCTTTCCGAGGCGTTCGTGTTCGGCTGCCAGCATTCGACTTTAGCTTTGATGTCGCGGTGACGTTACGGCCGTCTCAAGTCCTGCCAAAGGCCTGGAATAACTAATCACACACAGATACAGTTTCTCAACAGAGATGTGCTTTTTTAGCTTTAGCTTAAATCTCCAGCTGTCAAACAAAAATGAGTTACATTACATTTATAATTCCAGTGCTGCGGGTCTTAAAAAGCTCCGGCTGTCAGTCAGAAGCCAGGGGTGAGGGGGGGTATTTTGACAGAGACACATGCTTCTGTTTAATAAATTATTGGAAGAAAATTGTGGAAAAAAAAGACCGCAAGTTATGAGGAAACATGTTTTTTTTAAAAGGGACAGTTGCTGAAGAGTAGTGAAGTTAAAACTGAACAAAGTGCAGAAGTACGTGTGTTTTGCTCCTTTTTAAAAATAAAACTTTGGATCATAGCATGACAGTTACAGTGCTGTGGAAAGGTTTTGGCTCCCTTATGGATTTTGCCTGTTTTTGCCTTTTGTCACCCTTACACACTTATTAAACAGCAAACCATCTAACTGACACCATTGCAACTTGTCCTTACAAGTACTTTTTTTGAAATGTGTTTAGTTTTCCACTAGATGTAAGAGAACACACACCTTCCCAAAGTTTCCTCCTTTGTTTCGTTAGTCCAAAGACTTATTTTCCCAAAATGTTTTTTGGGACATATGAGGAATGCCAAAGGGACCGGAGACTTCTCCAAAAGCAGGAACCGGACTATAGCACAGGGCATTCTGGGTAAATACAACCAAAACATACACGAGTCTAGGGCTAGTGGGTGAATTAGTCTTGTTGCCTTTTTTTTTTTCTCCGAAGAGTTTTTGCGGCGCTAGTGGCTCGTGTTTTTTCGACAGTAGGCAGACAGGAAGGAGGGTGAGGAGAGGGGGGAAGACATGCGGCAAAGGTCGTCGGGACCGGGAGTCGAACCCGCGATGTCCGCGTCGAGGACTAAGGCCTCCAAACGTGGGGCGTGCTAACCCCCTGTGCCACCACAGCACGCCCCCTGTTGCCTTTTACCAAAGACGAAAAAGAAGTCCCAAAATCTGACGCCACTCCATTTTCCTTTACATTTTGTGAAGAAGGAAGTTGCGCTCTTGTCTTCTTTTTTCCTTCGGTGGTTCTTGTTGCAGCGCCACCACAGGCAAGAAGGGGAACAGGTTTATTGAAGCGTTTGGTTCATTTCACACTGCAGTGTAAAAGCGAACCTCACCAGCTGAAAATGTGATTTTGGCAATTTATGGACCCGAATCGAACCGAGTCTACCGGACTTGTCAGGTGTGAAAGCACTCGTGTAACCCTTTCCTGATGTTGATGTTAATGATTTTCGTCTTGCATTTCTTTAGATTGGGGCTTGAAGTGCTGCTTTTTGAGATCTCATGACCTCATGTTGTCAGGCGGGTTTTAATTACGTCAATTATTGACCTGAAATTGTTTTAATTCATGTAATTGAGCCAAAAATTTGACTTTAATGAATGGGAAATTTTTATTTGAATACTGCAGTACTTAGTCTTGATCTCGACATTTATTGTATTATCTGAAAAACGTAAGAGACAATGTTTTACCATAGCACGGTAGACACAATCAGCTGACAGACTTGCTGGGAAAAAAAGGAAACAGTTTTATGTAAAGACAGGAGGTAGACAGAATATACGGTAAATTGCTTCTACTCCTTTCTTTCCAGTTGAGCTAACATCAACCTGCTCCACTTCACCTCTCCCAGGGGGTGTTCCGGCGCTTCCAGCACATTCCAGCAGCAAAAGAAAAAAAAAAAAAGAAAACTCTCCAGGTGTGGTAGATACTAATTGCCTCAAATCACTTGGCTCTGGTCCGTTTCCCTCGAAGGTTACGAGGCGGTTATTTGTGGCGGCTTGCGTAGTGAAGAGAGCCTACATGACAGCCCTGTCTCTTAAGGTTGAACGGCCGTGTAGCCGGCGAGTCGGCCGTGACTGCTGCTGCTGCGTGTTTCTCTGCAGTCAGCTAAATCTGCTCACACTGGAATCCAAACCCAGCCGGTGGCGGCGCGGGCCGGACCCCTCATGACAACGCTCCATCCAGACAACCACGAAGACGGCAACAGGGGGGGGGGAGGCTTATCTGCCACGACACCTCAATGCTAATTTGATGTTAATATTTGACTCGCAGGAGAAGTCGGTTACACACCTGCAAGGACTTCCTTCTGTTTCCCCTCCATCTCTCGCCCTCTGGGAAATCCACTCTTCCATCACTACTGCTCTGGTTTCTCTCCACTTCGCTGTTCCCTCTCCTTCCCGCTGTGCACATTTTCCTCTCTTTGCCCTATTTCACAATTTGATTCCCCCTTCCTCACTGCCTCCATCTTCACTTTTCTCTCTCTGTTCGTCCTGTGTAGTTTAAGTTTCAACCTCCCTGGTTTCTGGTTTGCCCAGCAGACCAGAACCTGGCCAACATGGCGGCTTTATTCTAAGACCCAATAAGTAATTGAGTTACTTTTATTTTATTTTTTATCTGTGCTTGCTATCCACTGCTATAGTGATGCTTGGGTTTTATCAGTCTGGTTTTCATGACATGTCAGTAAGTCCAAGTTACAAAAATATATTTTTTCATTTGTTAAAACTGTCACTGTGTTGTGACAGTATAATATGAGAAAGATCATCTGTGAAAAGATTGATCTCCTCCCCCTCCTTCTTTTGCTACTGACTGTCTGAAGAAAAGTACAGCTCCCGGTCAGAAACAACCAATCAAAGCCCGGGAGAGGGTCTTAGCGCCGTTAGTCAAGCTCAGGTATGTGCTGCTAACTGTGCTAATGTCGGAGGAACAACTAACAGTTCCAGGAAAATAGTTTAACCGCTGTCATCTAGCCTTAGCTTTCATGGTAGGCTATGCTGTTGTGAACCAGCAGTAGCGTAGATTGACAGCGCTAAGACCCGCCTCCTGGTTCTGATTGGTTGATTCTGACGGAGCGGTGTATTTGTTCAGTTGACAGCAAATCAATAGGGAAAATTCATAGGAGCTTCATTTTTTATTATTTTCAGATTATCTCTCTCATGTGGTAACGACATAGTCACTGTTGTAACAAATATTGAATGTGTCAGCGTGTGAATTTGTCTGATGAAGTAGTTAAAAGTTATTTATATGGACTGCTGGGTGTGAAAACGTGTGTTGAGGCTTGACATCACGTTGTTTCTGTCTTTGAAACTCAAAATTTGAAGTAAGAAAGGAAGACGTTTTTGAGTTGCTCTGTTGTGTGGACAAAGTTAGCTAATAAAGACCGCATCAGTCACTGATGTATTGCTTTTATATCATGCTAAGCTATGCAAATGCACTCACCTCAGCATGTTTAATGCTTAATTGTTGAACCCATTGGACCACTCCTAGGTTGTGTGTGAGGCACTAAATTTTCAATCTGACATGTTGAGTCTATTAATAAACAGATTAGTGACATTACAGTAAAAATGTCACTAAGCTGAAGGCAGAGGACCTGCAGCTTTATACATGTCTTAATTACGTAATATCAAAAATAATTTAATAATGCAAAAAAATTAAGTCATATATTTGTAAATAAGTGTGCAATAATCCTCTGTTTTGATGTTTATATTAGGGATGTTTAATATGTCATGTTTTCATGCCCAAGTTGAGTGGTCTGCTTTATGAACAGAAGAAGTCCGTTTGCTTTACAGACTTTTAAATTGTTCTTATACACGGCCCCTCACCTGGGATAGGTGATGCTGGTCGAAGGAAAACAAGTGGGGGGGAGGGGGCGTCTTATTGAAGAGCAGGCGTCCACAGAGTGTGGCAAAGTCTTTAGAAACAAAGGCCGCATGTAATGACTGGAGTTCTTGTCAGAGCTGTCTCTGAAACGGACATGTATTGATTTATTTCTACAACACAACACCAGACCTATAGACTCACCTGGAGACCCGTTCTTCTGTGTGATAGTAACATGCTGAAGGTGAGTTTTCTTTCTAAAGAAATGCAGACTGACACGCTGTGATTCTCTTTAAAAAATAAAATACAATTTAAAGAAAAGACGAATGCACCATGTAAGAAATAAGAAAAGTCTCTATCATCTAACTTCTGGTGAGTATTATAATGGTAAAAAGACTTATTGTAGTACAAAATTCTGATTGTAACATAACGGAGGGAAAATATCATGGTCTAACTGTATTGCAGTATTTATCCATGGCATACATCGATACCGATAATGGGCCCATTACTAAATTATTCCTTCCCAATGCCAGGATGCTTCCTTAAGAGATTAATGATCAAGGGGGAAATTTTCCCATTTTCAGCTGTTTTTGTCTAAATATGACTGATGAGACTATTTGATTATACTTATTGATGTAAGGATAACCCAATAGTCCATTTGTCCATACTTGTATAAGAAGCAGCTGATCCCATTCATGGGTTTTGAGGCTTCTGGGATGATTACAGGCCAACCCAAGTGAATGCATGCATGAAACTCGTACATGAAATGATGTGTGCTGGAATGAGTCCAAACGACGTCTATGTAATATATTGCCTTGCAAAAGTATTCACACACTTTGTCACATTTTGTCATATTACAAACCCAAAGTACCACGGTAATCAGCACCAGTTTCCTTATAGATAGATAGATAGATAGATAGATAGATAGATAGATAGATAGATAGCATTTATTGTCATTGAACAGAATTCAACGAAATTTCCATTGCAGCTCCCGTGCAAAAGGGATACGTAGTGGAAAGATGTTGCTTGTTGGAAACGTTAACGAATCCTCAGAGACATGGAAGCTAACAAGTCGAACACGCAGCTAACTTTTAGCTGACTTTAGGTTACAATGATGCTAGCCGATATTAGCATTTCCACAGTTTCTCAACAGAAACGTTTAGCTGCCGCGTTGCCTTTAGCCAAACAACTTATGTGTTGCTATGTGAACTTACATTGCTTTATCGTGCAGATTGTATACATTTGCCTTAGCGGCTAATTTGGCTGAGTTGATTGAGTCCACTAATATAGTTTGTTTTTTTTAAACTAGCAAAGAACAGGAAAATGGCATTGTGATGAAGCTGTACATTTATAATAATCAATAATCAATTTTTAATAAAAAAAAAATTCATAGATGTTAATAGCCAAGCCAAATTACATTTAATTAAAATCAATGTTTTTGAGCTTTACATCATGTTATAATGTTATCTCCTGATCAAAAACATTCCTGGAGTTTTGCCTTGATTCTTTCGTGCACGTTTGAGGAATCCTTAAATCTCCCGTGGCAACCATTCAGGACGGCCAAAACGCCTAGTTATACAAAGCACCACCTGTTGACGTAAAGCTCCTCCCTGGAGCTACAATCTCCTGCAGAGCTCTCGCCATACAGACCCTCTAGACTAGTGGCAGCAGCAATGATCAAACACCTTGTGAAACAGAGCGTAAGTTGGAAGCGACATAACGAAAAGGCATTGTTGTGATGACTTCCTGAAGGCGGAGTGTCAGAAAGAGTAGGAGCTTCTTAAAGAGACAGAGGCCCAATTTCAAGGTGTCAAAATTCAATCAAGTCGTATTTGGCATATGCAGCATTTTTATAAGAATTGAAGGTAACATAATTATCTTGGTTGTGCCTGAAAAACACATTAAACTTTCGTTGTTACAGTTTCAAAGCTGCGTGCCAACGCAGATGTGTATTTCTATTAGCTTTGACATGAATGACTTTCTTAAAAAAATGTATTTGCTCAGATGGATCAACCCTAGGCCACACAGTGAGCTTTTTAATGAAAACAAATCACTGCTCATTCAGCAGTCCCTCCCTCTCCCTACAAGACAGCCTACACCAAACATTAAGCACAGTCAGGAATTCTCTAGAAGAAAAAAGAAACACACACACACACACACAGTGGATCTCGTGATTCTGCTGCAGCAAGAAATTCCTGCTCTGATCTCATAAGATCAAGTTTGCACGGTGTGACATGTACAAGTCGTCTCTGTTTTCTGAGACCACCAGCATGCAGCAGCCACCGTAGAGGGCACAGAGCCGAGGAAACGTTTTTCCCTCCAGGCAGCTTTTGCTCTCGACTCGGCGCTCCCTCACGCCCGGTCTCAATAAACAACCTTTTATGGGTCGCTCTGCGGGACACTGGAGAGAACAGTGAGTAAAGCAGTCCAAGTGGCATGCTTCCCCTCTGGTGTTCTGTAATTTATGTAGTTCATCTGGCAAATTAAGAGGTAAAAAAAGAAAAAAGATTAGTCTAGGTTTTCTACTGCCTTTCTCGCAGATTAAAAAAACCAGAAAGAAAAGGAAATAAGGACAGTAAAGCTGAAAGGCGAAAACGGAGAGAAGCGCATCCAACTATGGAATATGACCAAATATGAGTGGACCATGGTTAGAAAATGGTTATAAAATTACGAGAATAAAGTCAAAATAATACGTGAATAAAGTCGCAGAAAAAAGACAATATTACAAAAATAAAGTCGTACAAGAATAAAGTCAAAATAATACAATATTAGCATAATATTACAAGAATAAAGTAGTAATGTAACTTTATTTTTGTAATACTAACGACTTTATTCTTGTACGACTTCTCGTAATATAAGCTCATTTTTTTAATTTCATCACTTTATTCGGGTACTTTTAGTATTTTATTTTCTTAATTTTCCTAGCATTGTCCTGATGCTCCATTGTAACTGAATGACACCAGAATCCCAGAATTATTTGAGTTCTCTTTATCCAACTTCTCCCCCAAACTGTGCAGGCGAGGAAATACTTGTCAGCCAACAACAAGCGATAAAAAAAAAAAAAAAAAATTCTCTTTGGGAAGCAACGTTGAAAAATAGATAAGGTGGATGTCAGGACTCCTGCCTCATTTTTATGTTTTATTTATTTATTTTTTTTCTGCTTCTCTGGACCTTTCCATCACCGCTGACAAAACCTGCAGGAGTTCTGACTTGCCTTCAGACAAGGAAGTGTCAAACAAAGCATCCACAACCTTGGGATGGAGTGTTTTGGGTTTTTTTTGCTTTGAGTGAAACATATGAAATCTGAACCCATCTCCCCGTCAGTCCGGTTCCGTCCTGCTCTTTGCTGAAACTTTAATCAGCCCCAGGCCTGACCCCGGCTACAAAGCCGCGCTCGCTGCTTCGCTTTGGACTCGGTCCGCGGCGCCGCAGGTCATACCAGACCTTCCGCCGTCCGCGCTTTGAACGCGGCGACCTGCTGCCTGATGAGGCTCTTCGCATGTTTCGCTGCTGATTGATTTTCTGCCAAAAAACAAAAACGGACTTCCGCTTTCTGTTTTTGGTAAACATCTTCATGCCAGTGAGCCGAATGCTTTCTAAATGCGCAGAACTTAGGAGGCGTTCATAAAAGCATTTGCACGGCTGAAGTTTGCCAGAGTTTATCTTCTTACAAAGCACAAACTATGCGACGCACTGACACAGATTAGCAAATGATTAGGAAGTGGAAGAACAATAGCACAGTGTTTATTTAGAGTTATTTACAAGTGTATTTAGCCTCCTTTACTCTGATGCCCTTAAATAAAATTCTACCAGGGAGCTGGTAGAAATGATGCTAAAGTGTTGATAAAGTTACTCCTCCGTCTAATGGCAGAATTTTTTTTTTCTTACTTGTACTTGCTGTAAAACAAACTGTTTACGTGAAATGATGTCTTAATGTGTAGTGTCATGTACTTCTGCAGTTGTAGCCAAATAATAAGTTGAAGAGATTTGATTATGTATTTAAAACAACAACTTAGTACTTGTAAGTACGTATGTTGTACGTTTTGAAACTTTTGCAAATGAATTCTGCTGGCTTCGTATATAAAAGTAGTTTTCAGATCGTTTTTAATCCAGTCTTTATATGGTGAATTTTAAAATAAATAAAAATCTTTTCTTTTATTATACCCAATTATAATGGTACGAAACCCCTTGTGAATGGTTATGAGTTTCAACCTAAATTTTGGGTAATTTTAACTTTAAACAATGGTCTATTTAACCCAACCTTTGGGTAGTTTACCTAACCCAGTATGTTGGGTCAAACCATCAACCCAACCCAGTTGAGTTAAAACGCAGCGTTGGTACAAATTTGACCCACCACTGGGTCACAAATTGAGTTATTTTTAACCCAGCAGTTTTTAGTGTGTAAGTTCTTCATTAGTTAGTGTTATTGGGGGGAAATAAGCCCGATCTGCAACTGTTTAAAGAGCCAGTATTGTGTAAAATCACCCCCTTTTTTTAGCTTGACATCATGTTGTAATGTTATTCCCTCAAAGACAAACCTGCGCTGTTTCTACGTCAGTCAGTTTTCCTCGTGCAGCGTCCTCTTCTTTACGTAGAGCGTGAACAGCCTGAACGCCTCACAGCGTCCGTCGCTGTCAGAAGCAATGGAGCCACGCGGCGTCACGCGCCTCCCTCACTTCACGCGCCATTATTCTTTCTTTCTGCGCGTGACAAGCTGTGATTAGAATAGATGGCTTTGCCCACAGACGGCACATTTCTGCAGCGCGTCTCCGTGTGACAGACAGACAGACAGACAGCGCAGGACCACAGAGGGAAACGTCTTTCTGCGCCGAGGAGCAGCCCGGCTGACACGTACTGGAAGCAGGCTGTTAATGTCGGCTTCATTGACATCTGGAAGGGAAAGAGAGAGAGAAAAACGCCCCTCCAACAGAAAACTGAACCACCGGGGCAGAAAAAAAAAAGTTTCGCCGCTCTCCTTAGTGGTCCGTCACGTTCACTCCTACTGGAAAAAGTCGACAGTATTTGTCCGTTTTTGATCCATTCGGAACTGAGAACGTTCGCCTCTTCCGGAGGAAATCATTCTGAAGTTTAGTTTCTGACAGCACCCCTCTTCTCACTTTTTTTTTTTTTATATCCAGTCCGACTCGCGTTTACGACGACAACTTGTCCGTCGATGCCGTCACGTGGGCGCGCGTTTTTACACCCTCCTCCTTCACACTCAGCAGTCTGGACGGTCCCAGCGGTGCTCTCTGCTCTGCCAGCGTCAGCGCTTTCATGCGGGGCCTTTTCAGACGGACGGCCTGTCGCACGTCGCTCAAACCGCGCCGCAGGAACCCGGCCGGGGCTCGCTGCGCTCACGGTTCTTTCACCTAACAAAGGAACCGCTGCGGCTTTGACCAACTGACACAAACAAGCTGCAAGTAAAAAACCCCAAAAAATTAAGAAGTTAACGGCCTTTGTTTGGTATTAAAAGGACCGCTGTAGAATATATAGGGAGATTGTGAACAGCTGGCCAATATGAACTGGTAAGGTGCCAGACTGTCATCTGTCCATATCACCTTCCACACACTTTCACAAGTCCAGTTATTATTCAAGAAATCTGTTAAGAACAACAGGTTTTCTCTTAAATTTACCTTTGAAGGTGTTGCTGCTCTGTTCTATGGCACATACTGATCAAAAGTGAAATCTAAGAACTTGTTTTTTTTCCTGCGGCAAATGAGAGAAAAGTAAATAGCAAAATCTGAGCTACAACTTAGGTTTTCTTTTTGTTTTTTTGCTTTAAATGTGCAGTGTTATGTGTTTTCCAGCCACCGAGTATCATTTTATAGCAAAATCAAGTGCAATAAGGGGGGTTGGTTGGCCATATGGAAATTAGTTTATTTCACAAAATTGCGAAGAAACTTTTTTTTCTCACATCACACAAGTCACATGATCAACAACCGGATGTCGCTACTGGCAGAAACATCAAAGAAGACGACAGGAAGTAGTTGGAGGACGAAGGCATTGCATGTTTGTTGTCAACTTATCGCGTGAACAAACTTATTCACGTGATTTTAACTGTGTTCCTTGGTTAATGGAAAAACCAAGGAACCTTCCACCGTCTGCGCTTTGAACGTGGCTCTGACGTACGAGCTGGTCGCTCCGCGGAATTGCAGAATTTTGTTTTTTCAACATTAGAGGAATATTGACAAGGAAAAGCAGCTACTGTTGGTTACTAAGAGAACATGTAACGTGCCTTGTTACATTCTCTGTTATTTCGTAAGCGTTGACTGCTGAGAACATATTTCAGTACTGAGAATTTAACCAATGTTGTGAGTGCCCGCATTTTTTTTATTATTGTTAATATTTTAGTACAAGATGGTGTACAGAACTTCGATCATTACTCAGTTTTCCTTTTCTTTTTCCAAAACAAGCAACTTTCACATATAGGGACAAAGTACAACATGTTAAATTTTCTTCCAAAGTAGACTAAAGCTTAGTTCACAAAAACAGGCAAATCTGTGCATATAAACAATTTAATAAAGAAGGATCTGAGGTTCCATGATGGCAGCATCAGTCCTTGTGAGGAACGCCGCCTCAGCTGTCTAGACGTTTTGTTTCTCCCTGTTGTTTTCTGTCAACAGGTAGTTGTACAATTTTTATCATTTTCAACTTGAGCCTCACCAGGCATTCAGACATGTCTGCTCTGCTCAGCGGAGCGTTGATGCCATTTGCCTGTGTAATCCTCAAGGTAAACTGATGGAGAGAAAAAAAAATCATTCATCGAATATAATCCGCCATAAACAGCAGCTGAAACCTTCGGCTGCTTAGCATCATTCAGATGTACGATAGAGTAATAATGCTCTAATTTCATATTTTCTAAGTTTGGACGGCACCGCAAATCCACAAATCTTTATTCTCAACCTGACATTGAAGTTTGTCTAATTCTCTAGAGCTTGGAAGAATGTGTTTATTGGCTATTTGAGTGCTGCATTGAGTGGAAATTGGCAATATGGACTTGGAATCCTGTCATCATATTTTGAGGTCTTATTGTGATATTGATATAGATTATGATAAAAAAAACGGTAATTGTTTATTTGGCGGTGTCTGTACGGCACAGCATTGTTCTTTAAAAACATTCCCATTTGAAATAGGCTCCATCGGGACGGCAAATACTTAAAAAAAAATAATTTTATTGACGCTCTCATGGAACAAACAGCGGAGAAAATGGCAAAAATTACATTTCCAATAACACTGTCAATTCTTTTGCTTCAAATTTATAGTGACAACGATAAATTGAATTTCTTATCATGAATAAGAAATTTTTCACGATAAACAATACGATAAATGCCCACCAAAGTATTTTTGGTCTAGTTTTTAGTGCAAATATCTTGAAATGAGATGAGACCAACTTGCATGTAACTTTTCAGCAAGACAGGAACTTGCCGAAAATGGAACAAAAAGTACTAGTTTCTCTGATAACATGAGTAAAATGTCTTGTTATAAGTGAAATATTCGGCCAGTGGAACTAGAAATGTTCCTCCAGTATTATTATTGACTTTAAACAAGCTCCTATGTCTTGTTAAAAAGTGACTTGTAAGTTAGTTTTGACTTATTTCAAGTGTACAAAGATGTTTACACACGAAAGTAGGCCAAAATTACTTGGTAAGATTTTGTGTTTTTGCAGTTATCTAACATCTTTCCTCATAAAGCAACAATAATTTGATTTTTTTTTCCCCACCAGTTTTTATGGTGAAGTGACTGTGGAAAAAACTTTTACAATTTCCTACTTTTGTGAGGATTCTAGTTTTCTCTCTGTTTTGGACCCAACGCAGTTAACAGTTCATAGCCACATAAAATTTTTTTTTTTTTTTTTTACCCCTCCAGGGGGTCTTTTGTGGGCTCTAGTGTTCGTTATATCACAGTAGGCTGACAGGAAACGGGAAAGGAAAGGGGGAAGACATGCGGCAAATGTCGTCGGGTACGGGAGTCGAACCCGCGACTGCCACGTCGAGGACTCAAGGCCTCCAAATACGGGTCGCGCTAACCACTACGCCACCACGGCACGCCCCACATTTAAATATTTAAGACTTCTTCTCCACGTTAAACCAAAAACAAGTTACCAAAAACTCACCGTTCGCATGTAAACTCCGACCGTCGCGGCAAAATCTTCTTGCTTCCCGTCCCCCAGAGCCGACCATTGTAAACCCATCGTTTGTAAAAGCGGCTAATCCAGCAGCCTTTCCACAAACCTTTTCAGAGAAAGTAAACACTCGAGAGTTTGAAGTTCTGCACAAATATCTTCCTGAGCAAAACAAAATCTCCACTTCAGAGGGTTATTGAAGACTCTTGGGGGGTAAATGAGAAAAATGTGAAGTGGCTGTCAGTCCCCGGAAAAGTTTGATTAGCCTGCCACAATGGAGGAGCGTTTATCTGCGCAGGAACTCGCTGTTCAACAAGTACAAACACACCTGTCTGATGAAAAGCCCAGCTCTGGGTATGAATGCTAAAAGAATGACAAGCTACAGGCGGCCAAAACCGCACATGGTGCTACTGGCTCTTCCTTTAAATGGGAACTGGTTTTACTTTCAATTCCACTGTTTTCTCACATGTAACGGTCAAGTGTCTTTCTTGCGATTCGTATTTTTGTTTCTCTTTGGGTGTTGGAATGTTTCTTAGGACCAGAGCCGCAAACGTCGGTGAAATGCCATAAAACAAAGGCTGCCACAGCTGGAGATCTTCTTGGAGGTCGTGACCTTTGTCATTTTGGCTAAGAAACGAAGTGGCAGAGCTGGCCATCGGTCGGTGACACTGATGGATAGAGGCTCTAATTGTGCCGGAGGGAAAGTGTTTTTGAGCGTGGAAGTGTTTCACGTCGTGGTTTATGTGGTAAGGTTTTGTTTTTGGCAGCTTCCTCTCCTGTTTTTCAGTCTGGTGAGGAAAAACTCCAGTTTAAAACCGTTTCCTCCTGACTTCAACTAGTACATTTAGCAAAAAAAAAGAAAAAAAGCAACTACAATTTTCTCAGAATTTTTAAAGTTGTTTTTTTTTCTATTTCTGCTCTAATGACTTGTTCCCAGCTTTCCCACGTCACGTTTTTACTTAAATTCATATTCAATCAGTTTGAATAATTTCTGTTTGTCAGATTAAAAGAACCTTTTCAAAATAACAACCATTAAGGCATTAAGCACTTCTCATCAAGCCCACATTTCTATTTTAAATGTTATATGGAAAATCACAATTGACAGAAACAAAGGCTTTCTAGTATCCATCTGTGTGCAATTAATCTATGTAATGTCTCACTTAGTGATAAAGTTTCTAAAATAAATCGGCTTTTCAAAAATAATCTAATTTCTTTCCCGCATAGAGGATCTTTGGTGAACAGAAGAGTGCTCACTCCGTCTTTTTATGTGAGCAAGCAGTTACATGTCCATTTAGCAAAATCCTGTTAGAAAGCTCTGTTCTGCTGACAAAGCAAAATTTAAGTGTGCCCTTTTTCTTTTGAAGTAGCAATGCCAACTTTATTTATCCTGCAATTTACTGTACAACAATCGGGTTGCACCAAAGGACTGTACAGCAAGAACAAAATAACTGGTAGAAGTTGTTAAAAAGAGGAAAAAAAATAACAGTAGATATGAGTTAAAATAATTAATTAGCTTAAAAAGTAAAAAATAAAACGTGTAAAAAAACAGAACTAGTTTAAAAAATCAAGTCAAAGAATTCTGGCGATTGAGTTAAACTAGCTAATGTCTAGCTGAGTTTATTGAAAACATTTGATCATTTCATAGTCATGTTTCACCAGGTGTATTTGTGAAGCCCTTTCTCCTCTAACGTCCAACATTTCACCGTCATCGTTTACCTCCAGCGAAACCTGAGCTCTCACTTAGCAGGTTAAATGCTCTGTTTCCATTAAGCGCGCACACACACACACACACACCCCCACCCCCGCACACACACACACACACACACACACACACAGTTATTCTGTTTAATGCAAAATCACATCCCTTCCTATGAGAAGTGGCAATATCCGACTTCACAGCTCGAGCACTGAGCTCGTCCTGGTTGACTCTGGGGAAGGACACACTTATTAGAGGGATTGGTTCCAGAGTCACAACGCTGAATGAACTTGTCTCCAGCTTTATTGAGCTAATGTAATATAGCAACTATTATTATCATTAAAACATATCTGGTTTCTTTCAATGTACCAGATTACATATGTTCACAAATCTTCAATATTCTGCTAATGTCAAAAATTCAGCATTTGTGACATTATCATTAAATAAGAAATGAAATTTAAAGTTACACGTGAACAAGCTTCCTCACGCGACGAGTCGTTACAAATCGTGGCGGCGACAGATGTAAACAGTTACATCAATTAGTTCAGTCATGGGGCCAGAACTTATCTGTCAGCCGTCAGAGGAGATAGACGAGGAGACGCTTGTTCAGACGCTGGAGCGACAAGTCATTTATTTTTGGGAACATTTTAGGGATAATGTAGTTGCAGATTTTACCAAAGAGTTACTGATTCAAATGACACTCAACTATTAAAAACTGAGTGGCGCTGTCAAAGAGATAAAAATAAACCATCATACTCCCACTACTTCCTGTCGTCTTCTTTGTTGTTTCCACCAGTAGTAACATCTGCCTGTCGATCAAGCGACTCATATGATGCGAAAAAAGTGTTTATGTTGAAGTTTTGGAAAATGCATCAATTTGGATATGACGAAAAAAACCACCTCATCCTAACCCTCGAATTATTTACCAAAATACAAGAGTTTTTTTTTTTAATTGGTGTTTTCATTAAGCAAATTTATTATTGTAATTTCAATTTGAGTAACTTTATGGTGATCAAAAGCACATCTAATATAAAAGCAACACCTGTGCTTCTACGTCATTGGCGCAATTTTTGTAAACTTCCCAAAAACGCAGCATCAGCCTCATCAACAGATATAAACTACAATACCCACAAGCCCACAGGACGTTACTAATAAGCAGTATGAATGCACTTTAATTGTTTAAGAATGAGCCAGTGAGTGCTAAGAGATACCAGGTCTCCCTATCCAACACACTCTTCAGTGTGGAAGTTGTTACTGAGTGAAGAAAACTCAACTCAGTGATCAGTTACATGTTAACAAAGGAAGACAGAGGAAGAATCAAAGTGTGAGTAGCTATTAAAAGAAAACTGTACCACATAAGAAGGCATGTCAGTTGTTTCTTACAGGCAGATCAACAGAAAGTGTGAATTTGTCTGACCTTTTCCATCCTGAGTGACCTCGTACTTCGTTAGTTTTCATCGTTTCATACTCAATTGTTTCAGTATACAAACAGGACGGCAGTCATACCCCTGATTCCTTTATTGAATCAGGACAGAGAGAGAGAGACTCGGGCAGAAAACAGGAAGGCTAAATTCACATTCAGTCTGTCCTGGAACATTCAGTATTTGGACATGTTGGCCACCTTTTTTAAAACGAGGTGAAGGACTGCGTTCACTTTTCACAAATCTGAAATTCCAAAGACGGTTTAAATTGTAACTCAATAATCATTTTTGCTCTTATTTTTTTTTTCCTAGTAAAACCGTGTTTCACAGGTCTGTTCCTCACAAACACGATGGAACTTTTGATTCTTTTTTGCTTTGTTTTTGATTCTGATTCATCTCCGTCGGCTGGCAGCAGGGTACTAGCAGGAAAAAAACGAGTTATAATATCGACTGAACGAAACAAGGAAGCTGTTCAGTTTTTGTTATATAGTAAGTGTTGATTTTTAGCTAAGCTCTGAAAGCATCTTATTTTTGTCAGACACATTCGAATAAAAAGGGTAAACAGTATTTTCTCTAACTCTCAAGTCATCCTTCAGTTTTTGCCAACATCTCATTCCTCTGGATTCTCCTCTTTCTCTTTTTTTATCCTCCTCACAAACCTGTTCCTTCTCACGTCAGTGTTTCTGATTGGCTCTTTTGTCTTTCTTCCATCAGCTCTGACAAGCGGCAGACATCCAGCCATCAAAAACCTAAACCTAAACAGATCCCGTCATCTCGGGAGCCTCTTCTGTCCTTAAGCCTCTGATTCCTCTCCTCTCTTGTGCTGCCTGCAGGTGAGCGGGATCAACGCGTCGCTGAGCAGGAAGCGCGAGCAGCGCGTCCTGCTCATGGTGGTGATCATGGTGATCTGCTACCTGCTCTGCTGGATGCCGTACGGGATCATGGCGCTGTTGGCCACCTTCGGGCCGCCCGGCCTGGTCACGCCCGAGGCGAGCATCATCCCCTCGGTCCTGGCCAAGACCAGCACCGTCATCAACCCGGTCATCTACGTCTTCATGAATAAACAGGTGAGAGGTAGCAGAGAGCGAGGATTCGAGCTGAGGTCACTGTTTTTTTTTTTTTTGTGTTGTTTTTGATTTTTGGTTTGAAACTCTTACAGCAGATTTCTCAAAAGTTTTGAAGGTGTTTTGATTTAACATCTGCTTCGTGTTTCTGTAAGGAACTGTCTGAAATGTACATACTGAATAATTTACGTTCCCATGTGAGCAAATAAGATAAAAAGCTGGTGTTTTGCTATTTCTTATTTGGTTAAAATAAAATGTGCTGAAAACACAACCTTGAGGAATCCCAGTGCAATAATTTGGAATGTGATGGCGATAAAATCTATATAGGTCCATCATTTATATCTGTATTGGATATTGAAAAAAAAATCTAGATTGGGTATCGTGATGATGTATCCGGTCCGTCGGGACAGATCTAATTAGTCTAATTCTGGGCTGTTCTACTCCTAATTGCACTGACTGAACAGATTAAAGTTGTTTTTACATGTTTGACCGAACTTGTGAAGCTATTGGTACATTTATGTGTGCTGTTCTGGTGCAGTTATCTAATTAATCTGTAATTCATTACATTTGTTGGGGGGGGAAGGAAGGAAAATTTTCAGTCAATTCTCCAGTTTTCCTGTATCGGATCGGTATCGGCAAATACTAAACCTCAGATATTGGTATCGGTATCGGATGTGAAAAACGTGGATCGGTGCATGCCTATTGATCAAACAATAATCTTCCCATTTCCATAAATCCCAGGTCACTTTGAACAAATCTACTTAATACATTTTGCTGTCAACGTATGGACGCCCTTCCTGTCATTCCACCAAATTCATGGTTTGAAATTCCCGTCAGAACATTCTGGCTGTGCGCCGTGTCGTGAAAGGATTCATCATCCAAAGTGTTGACGTTTAAATTCACACTCTGCCTCGCTTCATCTTGTCAGACGTCCTCTTAAAATAGGAAGTTAACTTTCTATTATTCAGCCATATCACAGGGGTTCCCAAACTTTCCCAAAATTAAATGTAAACCCACAGACAATTATGTAAAGACACATCAACTTTCATAATGTTTACTTTTATTAATGTAATTAATACCTATTGTAATAATGCAAACCATTACTTTTGGGAAAAATGAAGTGTGATTATCACTTTGAAATATGAAAAGTACACCATTATTATGAGATAAACAACCGAAATGATGCTATACCTTTTATTATATATATATATATATATATATATATATATATATATATATATATACTGTATATGGATGCAATACCTTGATTACATTAGCTTAAAAAGCTAATGCAGGAAAAAAAAAGTTTCAAGTTTGACGTTTATAATCATGTCGAAGGGCAAAACTACATTTTTTTTTAAAGTTGAATTGAATACACAAATTACTGGGTTCTGGTAAACAAGTCGGTCTCGGCCTGGCTTATTGTTTCATGACCGAGGAGCCGTAGGGTGACGAGATGAAAGCCAAAACAACAGAAAGAGCTGGGAAACGAACTCCAACATCAGATATTTTCTCCGGCGGCACATCTGATCAGAAACCAGCTGTATGCACACACCGAATGGGAAACACAAAGACTTTGAGTAGAAATATTCAATCACAGCCGACCATACAAGCAATGTCACATAATTTTATGCACTTCTTGCTCGTTTTTTTTTTTGTTTGTTTTTTGTTATTTAATTAGATCCAGTGAGCAATGAAAACAAGCCTGTTTTTGTTCCATAATTCTGCCGGATTTCTCTTATCCAGCGGTTTCCTTTTCACCCAGGAAGGGAGTTTGGAGGTCAGAAAACAATGGCCGAGGCAGATCCGAGAATCTCCTTACTGAAAATTAGATTAATCTCTTTTGAGGAGAAGATGTGCTGAATATAAATCGGATTTATTGACCCTCGTTGACTTATTAAGACGAATGCTCCTGCAGCGAAGCCGCAAAGAGAAAGTGGGGAAAAGAAAGAGTTGTGAGCAGGAATTGTTGAAGCAGGACTTCAGTTACTTTTAATTTGGTCTCATTTGTCAGTCTTGTTCTTTCATGAAAATATATTATTATTATTACTGATAATTGTTGATGTGGCACCTTTGTTCTCACAGGACAAATAAATCATTTTTTTTCTGTTCTCCAGGGTCTCTCAGTAATTTCAACTATTCCAGCTGTTTTTCTTAGTGGACTTCAGAACATGTTTTCAATTTCAGGGCTTTTTTAAAAAAAAGAAAATCCTTCACGTGAAGAGCTCTTAACCTACTGTGTAGCTGTAGAAATATTTCCTGAATAGTTGAATACGGTCAGAACCTTGAGAGTTCTGGGAATCTTGTGGGATTAAATACATTTTACGAAATAAATGGTTAGTGTAGCAGTTTTCAAATTTAGATTAACAAGCTAAATTACAACAAGCTGTTTATCGCCTCATGCACAGAGTCCACATGCTGCAGAGGGCTAATGACAACACTCTGGTCTGGTTGGGTAATCTTCAATTTAGTTTTGCTTATTGTTTGATTTTTTTCTTTTCTCCTCTGGATTCTTGTGCTGGATTCTGTTTTGAAGTTGTTTAAGACAGTGGTGTTCAAAGTCGGGTCTCAAGGGTTTGCGTCCTATAAATTTTAGATGTCACCGTAATTGTCTCATTACCAGCCTGGTAGAGAACTGGAGAACATGCTGATTAGGTAATTTAGCCCTTTAAATCAGCTGAGTTGGAACAAGGACGCAACTTAAAGCTGCAGGAGGCTACCTGTGGAAGACCGGAGCTGGACAGCTTTGGTCTGAACACACAAGTGTGTTCAGTCATAGGACAAAATCTAGGCAAAAATACAGTCCAGTCCAGAGTGAGTTGGATCTCCAAAGGTTGCCTACAAAGTATAGATGGGGCACATATAGGTGAGCTCAAAAGGTTACCTACCTCAGCCCTGTCCACGTGGAAATGAACACGGTAAACTTTTGTAAACAAAGAAAAAATGTGCATCTGGTAACACTGATTGACCAGTAGCGCTGTTACACTTCCACTGAACGATGCGCAGAAATCGTAAAACACCGAACAGCGCCATGTTTATGTGTAAGAGTAAGGTGCCTTATCACAGGGTTCATTATTATAGGTGGAGAAAATATTATCACACATTATCTCTCTAGTATTGTACCGACACATCATGGTGACAGGTTTGACACATTTTTATAAAAGTCACTTTCCTCAGCTTTAAAAATGATGCACAACTTGTTGGTCTTTCCCTTGCTATCTAAATAAAATACACAGAAGTTTCTTGTTGTGATGTGATAAAATGTGAAAAGGTTGAATGGGTGTTCACAGCTTCACAGATTGTCTGCTTTTTCTCTCTTTTTTTTTATGGGGCATAAAGAGAATGTCAGCAGAAAAATGCAGACACAGACCGCTGCTGTGTTTATATCCTGCAACATAAATGTGGTTATTGGAGGTATTGTCACACCCTTTCTGTGCAGAGAACTGATCAAAAATCCCAGCAAAAGAGTTTGTAGTTAGTTATTTTAGCCATTTATTTTACACAATTAAATGTAGATTTTCTTATCCCGTCGGAACAGATGACTTGTATAACTCGCTAAGGGACTTCGCACATTTAATTAGAGATTATGTCGTCCCAGATGTCTTAACACCACTTCTGCCAGTGAGGCGAAAAAAAATGTTATGAAGCAAAATTCATCAGCCTTGATGACATAAAACCACAGCAAAAATTCAAACTCAAATGAATCACACTATCCAGCTATTGGCTTCCTGTTCTTTTTAGTTGTTTAATGACTTCTTGAATGATTTTATAATGTGCCTTTTTATCCAAAGTTTACTGCTCACAATTCCTGCTGTGCTTGCTCTCTACGCCTCCTTTTCAAGTCGCACTGTAAAGCAAATCCCTTTGTGCCAACCAATACGTTTAAACACATGATTAAAGATGTTTTCTTCCCCTTCTGAAATATTGTTCATCATGGTGAGAAAACATAATGGGAGATAACTGAGATTGTCCCGCCAGAGCAGACGAATAAAACATTTTCCTCAACGTAATCTTTATTATCGCTTCCAAGTGAAGCTCAAAAAGGTTTAGAAAAATATTCCCCTCAGACCTTGTCAGACAGATTTATACTGTACCAAAAAATAAAATAATGTACAGTTCTCTGTGCTGGAAAAGGAAATCTTATCTCCAAAGCCATTTGAAGTGTAAACTTTCTGCTCAGAGTTATAGTCAAGAGTTTTATTATTGTACAGACGGAAAGTTGGAAAAAGGAAAAAAGACATAGTAATTGTTTCCTTTTTGGGTGACAATGTTAGCTTGTTAGTTGACTTGCTGATTGACCTCAGAGAGACATTGGAGTCCAAACGCCATCGACCTCGAAGCAACGAGCTGGGGGGGAAACCCAGAATGTCCTGTATGTCATTTTCAGTCTTCAATTCCTCCCAGCCCGTTACTATGGAAACTGTGAGTTGAGGCGAGTTGAAGACTAAAAATGCTGTACAGATACAAGTAGCAGCTGGTTTGCGTTTGTCAGCGGCGGTCACGGCGAAGAGGCCTGGGGATGAAGGGTAAGTTTTCTCTGAATCCTGTGTGGTCTCTGTGTCAGCTGTGCTGTTACAAAGGTGTAAGTGTTTTTGTCTGTGTCCTATAACGCCTGTTTTTCCTTCACAGTCTACAAATGTGTTGGCTATATAACAGTGGGGTATAACAGTGACCCACAAGGGGTCTCTAGGAGTGAATTTGATAGAGAAAAAAAGATTTTTCTAGGAAATTACTAGCCTGGCCTTTAGCTTCCTGCGCTATTCCTCTGTATTTAAATCTACCTTCACAACACAGTCTGGGCTTTCTCCCATTTACTTGAACTCCCTTTGGTAGATTTGTATGTATAATTTTATTTATTTTTTTTGCATCGTTTTAGAATTGTAGTCTGCCTGTAGTTTTAGCAATGGCAGCGGAGGAAGGGAATGTAGCCTTTAAGTCCAAATATTAAATCAACATTAACAGTCGCTTCGTTTGGATTAGCATTTCTCTCTTCGCAGTGGAGGGCGGTTGTTTACAGCGAAGGCAATTTCCGGTAAGCTTCCTAGCATCGAACTGGCATATTACATACGTCGTGGCCAAACGTTAGCGTTTGGGTAAAATTTGAAACTTCAACAGAGTGCACACTTCAGGAAGCAATTGTTAATAGCCAAGAGCCCAGACTCTCCGTACGAAGCGAAGCGTGGAACAAGAGGCTGGTTTTTACCAAGCTAACTCTGACCGCAGGGAAAAACGTTAGCTATTGGGTAAAATTTAAAATCTCAACAGAGTCTGATAGCCAAGAGCACAAACACTCTGTACGAAGCGAAGCGTAAATATCATATTCATTGTTCCAGGTAGAGAAAGCCATGCCTTGCTGCATTTTACAATGAAGTTAAGTTTTATATCCTGACTATCAAAGACTCTGACAAAAAATAGCTACTAAAACAATTTAAATCTGTACTGCTTTGAGTTGGGAACCGAAGCCCCTTAGCTTTTTCTTGAATATGTTTATCTGTATTTGTTTTTCTGGAGGCATAACAAATGTTTCACTCTGTCGTTATACAGTGTATCTGAGAATAAAGTTTAAAAAAAAACATCCTCCCCCTCCCATCCCCCCCCCGCCCACGCAACAGACTTCTTGTGGCTTTGATGTGAAGCAGTGATGTCACTCATCCTGTCTGTGACATCACTGGTCACTGTCTCTGTATTCCCAGATTCCACAGAAAAATTCATTTGCGCTTTCAGGTTCGACACGAAGAGACAAGTATCATGGCAGAGAAAGATTATTTTTTGGCAAAAGTAAAGACTACATCAATGGGAGGAAACGTTTTCCTGGTGGAAAGAAAAAACAGTTTTGAGAGGAGCTGCGAGAAATACGAGCGCGAAAACAAGCAGCTCAAAGACATGGTGGCAATGTTGAGGAAAAAAATCGGGTGTCTCCAACATAGCCAGAGCAAGAGCGACGTTAGAAACTGTCAAACAGTGAATGAGATGCTACGATGTCGCAATGAACATTATGAACATAAAATCAGACGACTCAATTCAGATTTGGACGAAGCCAGGAATATGACACAACGATTACAAACTGACTACGACTCCATGGCGAGAATCAATGTGCTCCTGGAACGGACAAACAGAACTATTAAAGAAGACGCACGAGATTCTCTGAGGAAGATGACTGAAAAGATTGAATGGCTGGAAAGGGAAAATGATCAACTTAACAAAGAAATTGTTGTATTGAAAATGAAGCTGGACAGAGCCAAATCCAGGACAGCAAAAAAATCAGAGGATGAGATCTTGTTGTTGGAAGAAATTCCAAAGAGAACAATATTTCAGAGAATCGGGCGCACTTTTCTGGATATGTACGAGTCAGGAACGATAGGGAACTGGTTGTCTTTTAATTTCTAAAGTCTTCTGTGTCCGTTCCAGGAGCACATTGGTTCTCACCATGGCCTGATTCTACCCCGGAAAAGGGTAGAGTGCCTTCTCCGGGTCCGGGGGGGTGTCCTGCCCCAAGTGGAGGAGTTCAAGTATCTCGGGATCTTGTTCACGAATGGGGGAAGAAGCGAGCGGGAGATCGACAGGTGGATTGGCGCAGCGTCTGCCATTAAGCGGGTGCTGTACCAGTCCGTCGTGGTGAAGAGAGAGCTGAGCCAAAAAGCGAAGCTCTCGATTTACCGGTTGATCTACGTTCCCACCCTCATCTATGGTCATGAGCTTTGGGTCATGACCGAAAGAACGAGATCGTGGATACAAGCGGCCGAAATGGGTTTTCTCCATAGGGTGGCTGGGCTCTCCCTTAGAGATAGGGTGAGAAGCTCAGTCATCCGGGAGGGACTCAGAGTAGAGCCGCTGCTGCTTCACGTCGAGAGGAGCCAGTTGAGGTGGCTCGGGCATCTGGTCAGGATGCCTCCTGGATGCCTCCCTGGTGAGGTGGCTCGGGCACGTCCCACCGGGAGGAGACCCCAGGGAAGACCCAGGACACGCTGGAGGGACTATGTCTATATGAGGGGCTATAAACAATGACTATAGCCTGGGAACGCCTTGGGATTCCCCCGGGAGAGCTGGAAGAAGTGGCTGGGGAGAGGGAAGTCTGGGCCTCCCTTCTGAAGCTGCTACCCCCGCGACCCGATCCCGGATAAGCAGAAGAAGATGGATGGATGGATTTGCAGTGAGTAGCTTTGTCCCATGTTTATTAAGATTGCGTCCGCCTCTTCCAAAAAAGGTGAAAGCGCTGCCAATAGATCTAGAGGTTATTGATGAAGGTCACTGAGCTGGCAGAGCAGGTTTTAATCAGCCATTTGCTTATCATGCCCAGCCTGGAGTGTTTTTTGTCTGATGGAATTGGACCACTGAGAAATAACTTCATTTTTAACTTTCCCATAGTGTTCAGAAGAATATTAAAGTCCTTTTTCAGAAGTTTCTGCTTTGCCAGATTGTTGGCTCCAACATGCACAACTAAAGTAACATAAATATTTGGCTGATCAGCGGTTAGAGAGAGAACTTTGCGAGTTAAATCAGATACAGTGTCACCAGGAGAAGAAATCACTCTCATTTTCTTGTGATTGCAAACGTGACTGATTCCATTTACTGCCTCATCTCCAACAATAAGCACTTTTGGGATACCTTTCGTTTAGCTGGTGGTTTACCTGCTTTGTCTTTTGGGGTTTGGGGGGGTGGATGTGTTGGTATTGCCTCATTGTTGATGTTTGAAGGCGAGGTTTCACTCAGAGGCTCAGGCTGGAGTGCAGAAAATCTGTTTTTCAGTGGGATTCCCACAGAATCAGAATGTCTTGAGGCCCGGGCTGGTCGCTCTGTCCTTGGGAGCGCGGTCGGTAGAACCGTTTTGGTTGCAGCTGCTTGTTTGTTTTCTTTTGGTTTAGCAGGTGTTGAAGTTGAAGGTGGGTTTCGGCTCAGAGCCGGCCACGCCGATTCGTCCAGGTGAGGGATTTCTCCCTGTTAGTTGTCTCCACGGATCTGTAGTGTGAGACTTTTGCTTCGGCTTGGCACCCAGAGCGTTCCAGGGTGAGCTGCTTGATGCGAGGCGTACGGCCTCTCCGTTGATTTGAGGAAGAGTTGTCTGATTTCCACAGGTAGCGTTGATCTCAAAGTTCACCTCCAGCTGTTTGATCTTCATTTCTATAGACTGAAGTCGTTGTATAATACTGCTAATGTCCCTTGGGGTTAGCTGGAGGCATTTTGCCCTGGTTCAACTTGGAGATGAAGAAAAGTAAGGTAAAAAAATAAAGGTAAAAGTAAGAAAATCCCCCAGTCCTTAGGTTTGAAGTAATCCAGTTATCATGTCGATAATGTAAATATAACTATAAAAACTGTCACTTTAAAAAGTAACTCACAGGCAAAGTTATCAGTAAAGACGAGAGAGAGCAGGATAAGCTGTTTCTCCTTCAGCTACCACAGCACAATATGTCAAAATTTAATCGATAGAGTGATTTATGACCTTAATAATTAATTGCTTTTAATTTCTGGTGACTGGATGCCTCCCTCTCTCCCCCTCCTTAAAAAAATAATCATTCTTTTGACATCTGTTAATCCCATCTTTGTGACACTTTGTTTTCATAAACTCCTTCTCACCTCTATGATTTTTAAAAAAGAATACAATTAAGTATGAAAAACAATAAGTGTTAACACTTAATCAATAATAATATATAGTATATATTATACCTAGAGAAATGTAAATAGATTTGGAGTGTTGTAATACCTCTAGTTTTAAACAGATTGTCTTCCTGATACACAGCGTGAAGGGGAGAGGGGTGACCCCTGCCCTGCTCAGCACACCATCTGTGTGTCTGTGTCTGTGGGTGTTTCTGTGTGTGTGTGTAGGGGGTGGGGGGCATTTTGACATAAGGGTGACTCTATAGTCTCTATTGTTCACTTATTTATGTTGTTGAAGCCTGATCCTAATGCTGTGAAGCATTATATTTAGTATCTGGGTTAAGGTGTAGATTAAGTTTAGACTGAGGTTAGGAGTAGTTTTGTGTTCTGGTAACGTCAAGGTTTGGGGTTGTCTAATGGTGCGTTCACACCAAACGCGTTACGTCAAAAACGTGCCCAAAGCTTCAAGTTCGACGCGTGTCCACTTTGCTGCGTTCACACCAAACTCGTTTTGAGCGTCGGGCGCGTCTGGTTTACAGTCAAAGTCTATGTGGAGGCTCGACGAAGGCCGTTGGGCGTTTTGAATCGTTTGGAGCGTTTGACGCGTCAAGAGCATCCAATGGAAAACGACTAGAGCTGACGTGCCCTCGACGCGCCTCCACAGTCTTTTAATGCACACCAGACGCACCAAATGCTAGTTGTCAAGCATTTGGCATCAAGCGTCTGCATTCAAAGTGCACAGGCGTCGACCTTGAAGCATCGGAGGCGTTTTTGATGCAAGTAACGTGTTTGGTGTGAACGCACCATTATGGTGCGTTTACCACGAAGCAATAAACCACTTTAAATATACAAGATTACAGTCCTGTTTCCACTAAGTTATTGGTATGATTTTCATATCTGTATTGACACATTTCGAGCTGAAAAACAGGGCTTGCAAATATCAGCAGGCTAATAATTTGCTGTGCCAAAATAAGCATCCCTGCTAACTCAGACACATAGTAAGGCTTTCTGCATAATCACACCTATTATATGAACTACTGGTATGAGTTTCATATCAATAAGATTATATTTGTGGGAAGTAGACAGGCCATGTATATATCGGCAAGCTAATAATTAGCTTTGCCAAAAAATGCATCCCCCTCTTATCTTGAAGAAATAAGGAGTTAAGTGGGATTTCACCTTTTCTACATAATCACACTTGTTCTCTAAACTACTGGTATAAGTTTCATATCAATAGGACAATAGACAGGAGATGCAGATATTGTCAGACTCAGACATTAAAATGAATCTTCTCCTATATTAATAGACTGGACAGTTAAGGGCGATATCAAATGTCCTACATAATGGACCTCTGTTTTCTCATGCTTTAAGTCAGGGGTGTCAAACTCACTTTTTTTAGGGGCCGCATACAGCTTAGTCTGATCTCAAGGGGGCCACACTAGTAAACTCATTGCAAGATTAAATAGAACTAAAACTAAAGTGGACTTGTTGATTTTATATTAAACAAATTTCACTTTTACCAAATATATTGTGAATAACCTCAGAGTTTTTAAGAAAGGTATGGGCAATTTCAACAATACTTTTACTCAGTTAAACGTTTATTTAAGTGCATTATGCATAAGAACTGATCACAGTGATCGCACAATGTTGCAAAAACATTTATTCATTATTAACTTAAAACATTGCCCTGCATGACAGAATACATTAAACAGATACAAATTAAGAAATGATTTAAAATCAATTTTCCACATCTGGGAAGCAATTTGAACAAATTATTTGACTTCACACATTTGAAGTCTTTAGTGGCAGCTGTTTCAAACAGACGTTTGATTAAGTAGATTCCTCACCTTTCTTGTTGATGCACAAAATGTATACATATAGAAAAACTTACATACATAACATGTATATTTTACTCAACAAAACTCTTTGTTGTAAATCTGTTGCTGACTAGCACTAACTTTAACAGAATGAATTCAGCAAATATTCAAAGCTATATTTCTTTAATAGTGCAACATTGTCAGTAACATTCCATAGGATTTAGTTTTACTCAGTTTTTGCCCCTGAAATTTGGCATCTTTTATCCTGGACAAGAACATCAACATCAGGCATCATGTCCTGAGCAGCAGCCAGTTTCAGAATCTCATTAAAGTGCTTATATGTGAGCTTTGAGCGCAGCTTTGTTTTATTTATATTCATTAGTGAGACAATTTGCTCACCAAGGCAGGTAGTCCCAAACATGGACATTTTTGCAGCCAGTGCTGTCAATTTAGGACAGCCTGGTAGGAGACACTTGTAAAATGTGTCCAAGCCAGCTGATGCAAATTTGTCCTTCAATTCCACATCACTCTGAAAATCAATGATTTCAAGTTGCATGTCAATGGGCACATCAGAAGCTCTGACTGTGAGCGGTGAGCGAAAAACTGAGAGTTCTGTCTCGAGTTCGCTGAACACTGAAATGCAGCATCGCTGTATTTCACCGCAGCATCACTGGCGTCAATATCATCAACATCTTTTTGTTTTATTCTATTGTTATTTTTAAGAGCAAATATGCGTTGGGTCTTTGCGTCCTTTTTGGCCAGCAGTAGTTTCCCCACGAAAACTCTATTGCGGAGTTCCAATTTTTGCCAGTGTCTCCTTATTGTTGAGTCGTAAGAACTGAACTCAACCCAGGGAAGATGGCTCGTCGTAGATTGCTAGTTGGTTGGCCTAATGGATGAGGCTCTGATGCAGTATTAAAAATGTTGTTAGCTGTAATACGAAGGTTCCCTGCTGTTTCACGTTTTCTCCATCCGTAGATAATGTAGATAATGACTCTCACTGTGGTTCACCAGAGTCCTAAATCCCTAGCAAAGGCTTTGGAAGCATTTTCAAGCAGATACACATCAGTTTGTTTAGATCCGGGGCGTGATGCGTTACTTTTTAAGATGTTTTAGCCTACTTTATGTTATTTCTTAAATCTAAAGGTCTGGCAGTAATTAGTAATAAAAAATAAAGTTTTTGATTTAACAAAGGGGATTTAAATTCAATTCTATATTGGGATTTGGTTTGTTTTGAAATCCTTTCCCACCTGATAAAGTCCGTCATTCGAAATCTGCGTCATGGAAACCTGTGAGGGAATGTCAATTGAAGTGGCCAAGCTACAAAGCACTGCGTTTGCAACATCTGCTATTTTATAGCACAGCTCATGGTAAAGTAGCTCAAAGTTCTTCAGTAATAGGAAAGTTGCACGAACATAAAAGTTGCACAAACTAACACCTTCGTCTCTGAAATGTCGTCCGCCTTCCATTTACACCCTGCTTTATAAATCACGCAGCTCCATAATTAGACTCGACAGCCGATCTGATGACAAATATTTTTATTGCGTTAACAGCAAAACATCAAATATACACGTCACTGTCCGTTTTAAATAGGCTGTTTGTTTTTACATGGCCTCAGTCTTTCTTTCTCTTCATATTTAAGCCAAACTCTGCATTATTGGTACAGTACACTCACAGCAACAAGACTGGCATCTAATGTAAAACACATGCCCTTAAAATGAATAGAAACCAGTGTTAAACAACTGGAGTTATCTGGAGGCCCTTTGGCATAACAAGAGTAGGCTGTCTGAATTACTTAAATATACAAAAAGAAACAACAGCAACTAAAAACATGCAAGCTGAAGACAATTTAGAACAGAAAGCTGAAGCTTGAAAGACTGTCTTATGGGAATAAGTGAACAATAACTATGTACAAATAAACCACTGGTTTTCCATTATATAAAAGATCAATTCTGTTTCATTAAATATCCTGTAGTTCATCTAAACAGATTTAAAAAAGTAAATTGTAGCTGACTACATCGTCAAGCAGCTTATGGAAGAAAAAAAAATTAAGAGAAATGTAATTTCTTTGTTTTGCCATCAGTAGGCGATATTTACAAGATATTTTCCAGATGACAAAAACTCTGGGAGCGTCTGCTACACAGCGGCAGAGTGAAACGGTATGGAGGAAACAGCGGGCTTTTGCTGTGTCTTTTGAACTTCAGCGGGGCGATGAACTCTGACCTTGTGCTGGGGGGGGGGGGGTGAACAGTATGGTGCTTACTGCTGACGAAGTACAGACGCTCTAGTTTCAAAGATTTATGTTCCACCGCATACTTCAGCGTGAGCAACATCCAGTTTAAAGGCCTTGACGTTGTTGGATTAATAATTGTGAGACTGTAGGCCACTCAGTTTTATAGCTGATCAACCAGCTTTAAAACTGCATGTAAAATTAAATGAATATGAATAGTTGGAGTGGTAGGAAGTTTACTTTGAAGCTGGTTTATGTAACTCATAAAAGTATTTTCACCTTCCTAAAATAATAGCCAACGTCATTTTTTGCCAATAAGTGATTTAAGCAAAAAAAGAAAAAAAAAAAATCAGTTTTGGCAAAAAAAAAAAAAAAAAGACTGTCCATTATTTTTAGGAAGGTGAAAATATTTGGGGGGTTTTTACACATATGTGTTAAAATGATCATTTTGATGCGACTTAGACAGATGAGCTGTGAAAAGCTCAAGTTCCTCCATCTCATGCCGGTTCTGCTATTGCCGTCTGAAGAAACGCACTGCTCCGGTCAAAAACAACCAATCAGAGCCAGGAGGAGCATCTTAGTGCTGTCAATCATGCTTGTGATCGACAGCGACATCCTGGGTTTGAATTCTAGCTTGGAGTCTCTTTCTATGAAGCTTACCTGTTCTCCCTTTGCATCCTTAGATTCGCTCCAGGTTCTGCTTGGTAATAGCTAATTGATGAATGGATGGCTGGAAGCTTTATGCAATAAATAGCCATGATAGGAGTTAAAAATGAAGCCAATTCCACTAGATTCACCTCCTGCTAACAGATGTATTTATTTGAGTCATATAATTTTTTGTTCTTAGAGTACTAGATTATGATTACAATATAGGAAAATAATGAAACATCCCCATTGGATGTGGATTGAGGCATTGCTAGTACAAAACCTCCCAGAGTAAAAGAGGGGATTCACACCAGAAAAGTGACAAATGAAACATCTAACTGAGCCAAATGAGTACACTGCAAAAACACAACATTTTTGCCACGTTTCGTTTGTCTAGTTTCTAGTGCAAATATCTTAGTACATTTGAAATAAGACAAAAACTAATTTAAAAGTAAATTTTCAGCAAGATATAGGAGCTCGTTTTGAGCCAATTATTCTTTAATATTAAGGAAAAGGTAGATTATCTCACATATAACATGGGGAAAATGTCTTATGCGAAGTAATCTGCCAGTATTTATTAAAGTCAATATTAAGAAACGACAGACATGAAACAAGTTCCTGGATCTTGCTGAAAAGTTACTTGTAAGTTGGTTATGTCTTATTCCAAATTTACTAATATATTTGGATGAGAGACATAAAATACTTGATAATATTTTCTGTTTTTGTGGTGCAGCAACTTTGTCATTTAACTTAGAGGTATTGATGCAAATGTTAAGTGAAACTTTCGGGTTAGCATTTATTACCTTAAATGACAATGCGTCTGAGTAAGATTATGAATGTCTGTGGCCTTATTGTTAAACTCAAATAGGAAGAATCAATATGGGAAGGTTTTGCCCTTTCTGGCTGTTTGTTATCATGCTGCCACCCAAACCGCTGACACCCCACTTCCTGCCTGGTGACTGATTTGATTGACTCGTCCACGTACACAGTCTAGGATGAAGAAGACAGCGGTGCCATTATAAACCTGAAAGGATGCTCGTAGACTCAAGCTGGCCCACTGGCACCCCTCAAGCATCTGACCCGCCACCTGCTGGGCTATGGGTACAGGCCGCAGACCCTCTGCTTCACGGCCCCCTTCAGAGTCACTCCGCCTCAGCAGAGTCACTTTGACCAAGTTGCAGGAGTGAATGAGTTTGAAGTCCAACGCCACACTGACTGTGCCACTCTCCCTGAAGACAAAGTCCTTTTTCTGATTCGGAGATCCTTTCCCCAACAGCCCCATTTGCGGCACCTGGGGGCTGGTCTGGTGGAAGAACAGAGGCTTGTTCCGTACTGCTCCAGATGGAAGGCCAGTGTTGGCCACAGAAGCAGTCATAGAGGATGAGATGGCAGCAGGGACCCAAAATAGACTGAGAAGACTGATGCCAGACTCATCGCCAAAGAAGCGTACATTGCACTGAGCTGGAGAGAGGATCTCAAAGCCAATGGCATCCCCGGGACTGACTGTGGCGGCTCCAGACAGAGATATAGATGTGTCTCGGTAGTGAACCCCTGGTTTGAAGACCCGAAACATCTCAGTGGAGGTTCCATTTTTGTTGAGATATGCCACGAGCTGAAAGCCGTCACTCACACAAGCTTGGCCCATAGAGTACAATGCTTGCTGGAACACAAAACGCACAGATCCGTTCTCTGCGAAACGGATCCCTCGACTGTCGTGACTCAGCCCCACTACGTAGGGGTCAGAGGTGGAGGAGATGCGGAAGGCCGGGCGGTAATTTGTGTGGTAATGTGCAGAAACCACGGCCTGTGCTGTCATGGCAACAGCCCCGGTGTCGTGAGAGAGCCAGAGGAGGGAGAGCATGGCTGCAGAGGTGTCGTAAAGCTGCAGACCTTCGCTGCTTTGGTTGCAGTGATGGCTGGCGCTCCGAAGAAACAGGGACATAAGGTGACCCGGGGCGACTTCCGCGACCCCACTGATGCTGACGCCTTGAAGAGACCTTCGTTCCTGGTGCTCCACCCGTATGCCGCTCAGGTCACGGCCGTCGGACCCGTCTGTGTGGTTTACACGTAGGCAGACCTGGATGAAGCTACGGCAGCCGTGACCAAGCGACAGAACTCCGTCGAGCCAGACCAAACCGTGCTGCTTTAGGACCAGCTGCCCATCCTCAGCTGAAACCAGACCCATGTCGTCTCTTCCCTGTATGTGAAGCTGCGCGCTGGGGAAGGCCTGACCCAGGATCTGGCCTTTTGGACCCTTCAGACTTATGTCTCCAGGCCAGGAGAGCGACAAAGCGGGAACATCGGTAACGGAGCCGGAGCAGACAGCGTCTGTGACTAAGGTGCAAGGGGAAACAACCGGTTCCCCATCGCACTCGCTGCAGGCCTGACATTCATCCATCTCAGAGTTGTAGAAGTAGCCATGGCCACACATTCCAGAGTTGGCGTCACGTACCGTCATGCCCTGACACTTGAACCCGCCTGGTGATACGACAGGAAGCAAATTGGACAAGTAGGAATAAAAATCCGTCAATCGGAAAAAGGAGAGAAAATATTGCAATGTCGATAAATAAAAGCATGATTCATCGTACCTGGAGTGTTAATGCACTTCTGTTTATCTCTGCACAAGTCTGATATTTCAAGACATTCATCTCGGTCCTGTAATAACAACAAACTTGTTGGAGCCACTGGTTGCAGTGAGCAGATGATGAATCAAGACTCTGCCTGCTTGTTCCCTTTACTGGAGAAATACAGTTCAACCATTATTTTATGTTTCATTAGCACATAATAGCCGACAATAGCTGTGTTTCCATTGACAGTGCAATTATGGGAATTGGAACTGGAAAATAAATTTGCTAAATGGAGACATGTTAACTTTGAAAAAAACTTAAATTTTTCGAGAGAAGGTTTTTACGGATGAGGTGGCTTTTCAGCAGAATTGAAATGGGTGTGTATTTCACAAATCTCCAATATAAACACTTTTTTGCATCTCACGAGTCATGTGACCTGTGTGACGTTACTACCGGTGGAAAAAACAAAGAAGAAAAAAGCAGTAGGAGGATGACGGTGGGACATGTTTTTAAGATGTTCTATAGAACAAGATGCTGGTTTTTACCAGGCTAGAAAATGACAGACTTAAGAATTTTCTGTTGTTTTCCTTGACTGGTACAGTGGTGGCCACATTTATGGGTGCCGGAGGAAAAGACGAGTATATTTCTTAACTGAGGCCAACATTAAAGGTGGAGTATTATGTAAAATCAACTTTTTTGAGCTTTATGTCATATTATAATGTTATTCACTCCTCAAAAATATAGCTGACCGTTGACTCTTTCATGCATGTCTCACGTGGCAACCTGCTTCCTTCTTGGATACAATAAATACAACTAACAAAGACGTTGGGGTAAAAAAAAATATATAACTCATAGTTTGTTCTGATGTTAATCCCAAAACTATTTATGGAGGCTCTGTAGAAGGCATTAACAAATTAGAATTAACACACTGTTCAGTAGTTTTAGTCCCATGTTTAAAATTTTACACTGTGCTCTTGGTTTGAATGGAGACATTTTCTGTCAGATTTCTGTCAGACATTACAGCTTAAATATTGAACTCCACAACTTGCTACCCAGAGATTCTCATTCATGATAAGTTAAAAGGACGCCGGAGCCTTCAGAAGCTCATCTGCTGTGTCTCTGGGAGATGTTATGATTTATCTTACCAAAGCACATCAGTATTCATGTATTTATTTTCTTAGTCGGGAAAGAAACTTGATTTCTAATCCTATCTTTCTTTCACATTTTCATCAGCTGGAAAGAGGAATCCCTCATACTATTGACTGATCTTAAATCAAAGTGGAGGAACACACAGATGGTCCTTTTTTCACAGTTCGGGCAGGTTTTGGTTTCTGGATTCTCTCATCACAAACCAGTAATGGAAAATTAAAAAGTAAAACTTGAGGACTTTCTTTTTAATTAATTAATTAATTAATTAATTTAAAAAAAAAGCAGGTTTAACTTTAAAAACTAAATTTTTTTGGTTCTCAAAAAAGAAGTGGTGCACTCTCAGACAAAAGAAATGACAAATAACCTTGCTAAGCAGATAAAGTTGGAGAGATCCAATCAATATGCTTGGAAGCATTGAAGCAAATCTTCTGTTCGCATAGCAAAACTTTGAAGATTCTGGTAAATATAAAACTCCAGGATTGTTTCAGTCAGAGAAAATGCCTTATTTCTGGCTATCAGCAGGGCAGTAATGTTTGGAGCCGAGAGTAGAGTCCCAGGAAACCCAAGAGGAAGTCAGATGATTCATTCTTTTCACTCGTTCCAGTGTGCCGGAGCTGTCGGATCTATTAATTTTTCCCGTTGCACTCGGTGGACCGTGGGCTTTACCGCAACAACACTGGGGAGTTTACAGAAACAGATTAAGTCAAAAACAATTTTCAGGTAAGGTTTTGGGTCATCCTGCTGACACCCGTTAAAGAAAGTTAAAATTCTTCCCATCATGGTGTCTTTCTGTCGTTTCTGTCAGCTGCAACAAACTTAATGAAGAAACTTGTAGAATCATTTCTGCTCCCAGCTAATACAAGTTCACCTCAGCGAGTCAGTATATAATTAAAATATGTTTCTGTCAGTTCAGTTTGTCAGAAAATTAAAAAGTAAACTTTTAAGGGGTTTTAAAGTACAAGTCATGCTATGACCTGGACAATCACGGAAGCAAAGGCAGACTGGACAGCAGTCCAGCAGACGGTCATTAATACCCAGCTTCAATTGGTCACTTCTACTGAAGCTAACGCACTTAATGCTGCATCAAAAGGTATTGAGAGAAAATAGAGTGGAAGGAAAAAGTAGAAAAATATGCACAAGGAACAAGGATAAATGTGAATTAAAGTTTATTGAAGAATCTTGGATGGATGAGTGAAGGTATCGAAGGCCTCAATCAGATCAAGAGAGACAAGAATGGATAAGCAACCAGTCAGAAGCAAGAAGGTCTTTTGTCATTTATATCACGTATTTCGGTACAATGAAGGAGTTGAAAGTCAGATTAAAACTCTTCATTTTATTTGATAGGTTTAAATTCAAGTGATTAACTTTTTCGAGAACTTTGGAAACGGCGGGTAGATCTGATGTAGGACGAAGAGTATTGAAGTTCAAAGGGTCGAGAGTCGGTTTCTTGATAGTGGGAGTAATGGCGGCGGATTGAAATGCTGCAGGTACGATTCCAGAAGACGGAGAGGAGTGGATGATGTCAGTGACGATGCAGAGAAGAGAAGGAACAGGTTTTGACAAGGACTGTAGGAAAAAGATCGAGCTGACGAGAAGAGGCCTCAGACTGGAGAATAATATCTTCATTTTTTAGCAGAGGGGAGAGAAAAAACCAGAACAACTTCTGCATTTCTTCTGCTAAGTTGGTCTTGTTCAAACTTTAGAAGCATCTAACCTGGACTAAGGAGAAAAACTACTAGACTGTTTCTCTGTGGTTTAAAGTCCTCTTTCCAGAAAAGAGTGAGTTTTGCATTTTCATTGGTAATTGATTTGGAAAGCCATTTTATCTTCTAGCAAAACGTATCAATGCCTGCTTTAATGGCCAGCAAACTGGACAGATTCTCATCCTGCAGGAGTACTGCCACGAGAAAGACAAGAGACAGCAGAACAACAGTTCTGTTTCAGCAGCTGAAAGGAACTACTGAAACATCCTCAACGCCTCGGTAGACCCGGACGCTGATCACGTCCAACACAGTATCTTAATTCATTTCTTGTTGGACACTTAATCTGGAAACACTTTAAATATGTTGAATTACTGAAATAAATCAACTTTCATTTGATGGAATATAGTAAAATAATGGTCTTCTCATAGAACAACACTCTTCATTCTTCATGACAGGCGAGTCACTTTCATGAGAGGCGATTCGTGACATTTTAACCTTGCACTTTTTCTCTAGCTGCACTGCAGTGAGCTGTGATCCTAGAGAACACCGTATGAACAAACTGCATGCGGATAATCTCAGATGCAACCCTTCCTTATGTGTTGTTTCCAGCACAAACCCCTCTGTCCAACACTTCCTGTCAGTCCACGTCTTTCATCTGTCTCCCTGACATGCTCCGCGTCATCCGTCAAAGCCTTCACCTTCGTCTCCACCGCCTCCAAACAAATGCTTCTCAACTAACTTCCTCCTCCACCACTTACCTGTCGTCTCCGTCACACTTCCCTCCGTCCTTCCCACCTGCCCGTATTGTGGCACACGTGGGTGCCGATCATCTCGTTTTCCCTACACCTCCTCTCGCAAGCTTTCCTTTTCGGATGACCTACTGGTTGTGTGCCGACGGGCGCCGGGGATGAACGTGTTGCTTGTGCAGACGGTGTGAGGAGATGTTTTTGTTAGATCCTGGGGCACTTCTCGCTTTCTGTCCCGCCGTGCATCCCTTCCCACACAGAACACGCTCGACAGAAAGCAGAATGCTGGAGAAGCTCGGTGTTGCGTCAAACAGCTCCTAATTCTCAATAAGGTAATGAGTAAATGTGTTCCTAAGATACGTTTGTGGCAGCAGCGGAGTTTTTTGTAAAACTGTAAACCTTTACATGCTTATGGCTTTACATGGCCTGTGTTAGATAAGTACTTTTTTGTATCCACAGGTTGTATGTAATAAATGGAAAAACTTTAATAAAAAAGTCAGTGATTAAAACATGTAAGAAAAGATTCCAGGTATGCATTTGATAAGAGGAATAGCATAACATGACATTAAGCTAAAAAAAGAGTCAATTTTAGATGCTACTGCCCTTTTAAAGACGAGAGGTAAACATGCCTAAGAAACATTTTTAATAAACCCTCTTCAATCAATCTTATTGATTGAAGATTGTGTCTACAGCCACTCTAAATAGTTAGAACCTGCTGGAAATTGAATTTAGTTGAAATGTCCTTCAGACTGCAAGACTTAGCTGAGATATTTGGGTATCTACAAGATTCTTGCTAGAAATTACATCTAAGTAAGACGTAGTAATGTACAACAGACGCTGACAGAAACATAAAATAATCGTCTGAGCTTTCCCAAACTTTTCAGTGTCGTAGAAATCTTACCGAATGTGAAACTTTAGTTTGAAAAAGATGAAATTTTCTTAGAAAATGTCCAATTCTGGTGAACCGAAAATAGAAACGGTTTCGGTGGTATTGACTGACCTTAAACAGAAAAAGTTTAAACCAGTGTAATGTTGGGGGAAAAGGGCTTAATATCTGGTTTCTACTCTCACTATTACGCTTTAGAAATATGACACATTTTTTTACTTTTCTCAGTACTACACCACACATAGCGCCCGCGAGAAAATGTAGTAGACTATGAGTATACGTGAATCTCTGAAAGTATACTAAGTATACTACGTTTACTTGAGAGCGGTTTCTTTTCCACCTACAGGATCTTGGCAGGAGGAGCGGATAAATTGTGCGAGGCGTGCCTCAGCCTTGACCGTGTGCTGAGAAGGTTTGTCACGGACGTGCCAAGAATTTAAACGTGGAAAGCATTGTTATGCTTTCAACCTGTCGCTGTGGCCCTCACTTATTTATAATCTTCCTATCTGTCCATCATTACGGCCAGGTTCTAGCTGGGGGAACATCAGGGCTCTGTTTTATGCTGGGGGGGTTTGTTGTAGAACAGGAAAATGTGCATGAAATCACAACTTCAAATCTGTGAGGCTGAATGTATTGTGATATAAGGTGTTTGCATGTTTTTGCCCTTCATGTCTGTCTTGAACGTTTCCTGTCCCACTCTGATGGTCAATACAGTTCAGAGCTGAATTTTTGGTAGGTTTGAAAGCTAGCTTAGACTAGCTAGCTTTCCCTAAAAGTATCCCAAGTTTTTTAAGGGAAGTTCTTTTGAAGGAAAACCCCTTTTTTAAGGGAAAACGGGATTTAAATGGTTTAATTTGTTCAAAGTAGCAACTCACCAATCCATATTAACTTCCGATACCGATATCTGAAGTTTGGTATCAGCCGATATGATACAGAAATGGTGCTAACTGACTTGTATTTTTTCTTCTTCTTTTTTTTTTAATAAACATGGACATATTCACTTACAAATTAATTTGATAACTCAGGACCAGTACACCAGTCTTAAATTCTCGGCTAGCTTCACAAGCTTGGTCAACAGTACTGTTGTCTGTAAAACAGCAAATGTTTGACTGGCTTTATCATGTTTTTATCAAATGTTTTATACCAGATGTCTTAAAAAAAAAAAGCTTTGTCAAAGGTCTCTGGGATCATAAATGTTTTTTCCTTGATTTTTCCCAAATCTAAAACAGCCGTTTGTGTTCTTTCTAGTTAGGAGTGGTTTAGTCTCCCGCGGATGATAATTTTGACTTCTTCTTGTAGTCAAATCATGACTAATGACTTAAACTAATACAAGCGAGGCCTACCGAAATTTAGATTTGGTTCTAGATTCCTTTTTTTAATCAACGAGATGAGATTTGGACCATTTTTGGAAGACCGGCCTCATGTTCCCTTCATCTGTAAATAACGGCTCTCATTGTTATATGATGAAATGATTTTTCATACTGATTGATGTCAGTAGCTTTTTCTCATCTATTGCTGAGTTTTTTTACATTCCAACATGGTGTGGCGTTGTTCGGGAACCTTTAGTCTCCTTGTAGACGTACAGGTCTGACAGTCCTGGGTGAAGCTAGTGGTGTAAAACACAATTTTCCACAAAAGAGGAAATAAATAAATACATATATACAGTATATATATATATATAAACAAAAATGTTTTGCTTTTTATCCTTTTAAGTTCCAAGTGCCATTGGAGTTCACAGGCTCAAATGGTTCTAAGTTACTACATTCATTTTTCTTTTTGACAAAAGATCAGCAGTTGGGTCTGAAAATTATCTTAATAGTTACAAATTTAAGAAAACTTTGGTCCATATTTTGACCACAGGAAGTAATTATGTTGCTGTGGTTTCCACGCTGTTTACGTCCCAACGCTGCGACCTCTTGGCAACATATTCAACTACGATTGCGTCTGTTTTTTTCCTTTGCAAAACCGCGCACTACAATGCAAAAACTTAGTCTCACCAAGTATTTTAGTCTATTTTCTTATTGAAAATATCTTAATACACGTGAAATGAGACTAAACTAACTTTTTTCAGGAAGACACAGGAACTTGTTTTAAGTGAATAATTAATTTATATTGATGAAAAAGGTGCCGTTGCCAAATTATAGATTATTTCACTTATAACAAAAGTGTAAAATCCGCCTGTGGAATTAGTACTACTTTAATCAATATTAATGAATTATTTACTTGAAACAATCTCCTGTATCTTGCTGATAGGTTACTTGAGTCTTATTTCAAGTTTGGTAAAAATATTCATAGTAAAGTCTAGATACTATAAAACACCTGGTAAGCTTCTGTGTTTTTGCAGTGTAACTGGTTAACTACTGTCAAAATTGTTTTCTATAATAAAAAAATACAAAAACTGGAAAGAGCAGCTCAGTGTTGAGAGCAAGGAAACACAAAAAAGGAAAGTATGGAGAGTAAAAGATCAAATTGTTCTACTTGAGCTCACCATCCCAAACCTTCCTGGGGTTTTGTTCAATTTTTATTTTTTTGTTTCCCCCACAAACCGCTGTAGGTTCAATCCATTTTCTCGTAAGGCAGACCACACGTCGATCCGTTTGTAACAGACTTTTCACACGTTTCCCATGCAGCTGTTATCTAACCGGAGCGCCGTGCTTTGCCCGCTCTCCTCGTCGTATTCAGCCTCTTCGGCGCTACAGAGTCGCGGGCACCGCGACTCTCAACCTCTCATCTCTCAAGAGCTCTCGTGTTTTTCCACAGCAGCACGAAGCGCCACGAACGCAGCTGCCGCTTCACACCCGATCACCAGGAGGCCTCGCCCGCCTAATGAATAAATTATCCAGGTCAGGATGGTGGCAGCGTCTGTTTATTTTTCCCAGTTTCGAATTCATCTTCTTCAAGTCGCCGTAACTCATGGTTTTTCTTCCTTTAGACGTCCTCTCTTATTCCTGAGAGGAATCCATATTCAGTTTCTGAGCTGCTGACCTAGATGAATCTCCCACATATATGTGAGACAGACGTCTGAAAGCCCCAGGCTTACTGGCGGTTAAACTTGCCTAACCTGTGTCACACGGTCTTCTGGGTCGCTGGTAGCGCGGATGTTAGCGGCGCCCCCGCTGCGTTTCTGGGCCACAAACACGAGTATGATTCATGAAAGTTTGGGGGGGAAAAGCAGCGAAAATGAGGTCCCTTAACTTTAAGTTGTTTCCCCCAGAGGAGCCCAGAGGCCAACAGAGCGACTATATTTAAAAGCGATCCATACATAATTACTTATTAATATCATTTCTCTCCCTCCTCCGTCTGCTTCTTCTGGTCTGGGTCATCTCTGACAACTTCCAGGTGTGAAACTCCTGGAAACCAGAAAAAGAGGCCAGCGCTCAGAGAGACCTACCTGGTTTAAAAAAAAAATAAAAAAAATCTTGTTTTGTTAAAACCCAACAGTGAAGGTTGGATACGAAGGACTTTCAAGGTGTCCTCTTCCTGTTTAATTCACTTCTTGTGGCAGAAATTGTTTTAGTGCTACGTTGAATGAGACCACACACACACACACATTCAGATGGATAATACACACTATGCACATTGTATCGGGGTTTGCAGCTTTGTAGCTGGAGTGTGTAACTTTTATAAAAAATACTTTTTTTAACATATTTGTCTAAACTGTCACTTTGTCTTGACAGCATTGTATGAAACAGAATATCTGTTAAAAGAAACAAAAATAATCTTTTCTGCCTTCTCTTGAAAACAACCAATCAGAGCCAGGAGGCGGGTCTTAGCGATGTCAATCATAAGGCTATTTAGCATGGGCACTGATGACAGCTTGTAAATGGTTTTTCTGTAGTGGTCATCTGTTTTATTTTTGCCATTAGCACATTTAGCAGCTCATACACAAGATTGATTGACAACGATAAGACCCTCCCCCCGGTTGGGAGCTGCATTTCTTCACATGGCGATAGCAGCACAGAGAGGAGACGGAGGAGATCAATCTTTGTTCAGATTGTCTGTCTCATATTAGAGTCGCAATATGGTTGTACTATTAACAAATATGTAAAAAAAAAAAAAGCACTTTTTATTATTTTTTTTTTATCTGTTTAGAAATTCAGTAGCTGGATCATGCATAAAGTGTTGATTCCACACATAAATCAAAATATGTTGCCTTTTTTTTCTTTTTATAATCAGTTTTTATTGTGAAAAGTCTGGATTTACTGGAGCTCAGCGGTGGAGTTCACAGAGTTTCTCTGCTTCAAAGATGGATACAAAATTTCTCAATGACATCACGGTTGGTTGGTTTTTTTCCTCATATTAAAGGCTCAAACTGACCAAGGTGGCCCAATAAGTA
Organism: Xiphophorus hellerii; assembly: GCF_003331165.1. NCBI lineage: Eukaryota > Metazoa > Chordata > Actinopteri > Cyprinodontiformes > Poeciliidae > Xiphophorus > Xiphophorus hellerii. The sequence goes on from NC_045677.1 coordinate 6,268,548, forward strand.
TTAATCATGGCTTAAGTTTCACTTTCAGCTTAGATTGGTAATCAAAAAATATTTACAAAGATCTCTGTATATTTTAGAAGTTTACATAAGTAAGTCATATTTGATGTGACAACCCTTCCAAAATGACATTTGTTCCTGAGTTCCTGATTTTACATATGCTAGCATTTGTCTTAAGATAAGAATCGGTAACATTTAACAAAAACTCATACTATTTTATGTTTTAACATTCAGTAGCTTTATGCTCATTTCTTTTAAGCAAAGGTTTTCAAACAGGGCGTAAAACTTACACCTCATCAAAAAGCCCTTGTAATGGATCTGAACACCCACTGAAAACGCTGAACGTACATTAGCACTCTGCTGCTGGAGGTGTCATGAATAGAAGAGAACGAGGCGTTTCTCTTTTCAGCCACACTAATAAGAAGCATACACTTGCACACTGACTTTTCTCTTCTCATTGCGAACGCCATTACCTGATTAATTTGGGAGCAAGTAATTTGTTGCCATTGGTGTATTGTTCCGCAACACAAAGCAGGCGACACAATTATCCCAATGAGCAAGTTTATAATGAAGTGTGTGGAACACGGGGAGAAAGCAGAAGGCTGAGGTTGGACATAATTAGTTGCTTTTTGCCCAAAGGGTGAACAATGAGGTGTGCAGAAAATGCAACTGAACATTCTTTTTGCAGAGACCTACTTTGGACAAATCCGAGCTAAATGTTTTACTGAGCAAAAGCACACCTTCCGTGTTCATTCGGTGTGTTGAGACGAAAGCTGCGTTTCCATTACAAACGTGCAAAACTCTTGTCAACGTTCCACTAATTTAAAAAAAAAAAATACAATTTCGCAATCGTGGTCTTTCCAATAAATAAGAAACGCAATTTAAATCACACGTGAATAGGTTTCACGTAATAGGTCATTAAAAACTCCTGCCGTCCTCCTACCACTTCCTGTCGTCTTGTTTGTTGTTTGCACCAGTAGTAACATCCGGTTGTTGATCACATGACCCATGTGATGGGGGGGAAAAAAGTGTTTCCATCGTAGTTTTGCAAACTAATCAAATTTCGATATGGTCAAAGAAAACGACAAAATGTTTTATCGAGAAACACCTTTTTTTTTTTTTTTTAATTGCAGTGTTTCCAGTAACACTCCCACAGCGTTAGTAGTTTAGAGCCCACAGGATTTTTTTCCTATGTGTGGATGTATGTCTGGCTGGGTCGCACTGTCCCCGCATGTGCTTTTATGAGTTTCTGTTTTTTTGTGTGTGGAAACAGACGGTCTGATGGGACAACACCCACTTCCCCACTCTCCAGTCGTGACATTTGCTGCACTCCTCCTGAGCGTCAAACTAAAACCGCGAGAAGTTTAAGAGAATTCATTTTCGAAATGTCAAATTGCGTAATTACATGGCCAAAGGAAACACAACTGAAATTGGAGATGCTTTATGTTGTGCTCTAACTTTGTGTTTGTGTGCTTGCCCCAGTTTTACAGATGTTTCCGAGCCCTGCTGCACTGTGCCGCTCCTCGCAGAGGCTCCAGCTTGAAGAGCTCTTCCAAGGCCGGTACCAAAGCTGTGAAGGGAGTGGCGGTGACCGGCCCCCGCCGGACCGACGACTTGTTGTTTATGGTCGCCTCTCTGGGCAAACCGGCTGCCACTGTACCCCAGCTGGGCCCGTCCTGTGAACCGACCATTGACTTCACCAAAGCCCCGTCGTCTTACAACCAACCTGTGGTTGTGGTTTCACTGGTGGCCCACTCTGAGGGCTGACACTTGGCTATTGCCGTGAAAACGTCAAATCCCTGTCCTGGAAATCATTAACAATGTTGTAGGGCTGCGGATATCATCTCTGCCTCGGCCTGCCTGGTGGTAGACTGGTAACAAAGGGAAACCATGAAATGCCTCTGGACAACGTGAGCAAAAACCCACTGCAGTGAACACACAGAACCTTTGAGGCCTTTGTTTATCTGCAGAACATTTGACTTTTCAACTTTTCTTTCAAAGAAACATACAAAAAAGGAGAATTATCTGGTCCATTCAAAGGGCCTTATGTGTTTTGAAGCTGAACATTGACTGAGGTATATTTTTCGATTGATTTGTTACTAACAGCACAAGAAGAACCAGGGCAGTTTATGACCCAAAGTATTTTAAAGTTTTGTTACTCAGAGGTAAAGTTTTGACAAAATGTTTGAGCGCAAGAAAAATGCTGTACAAATTATTTTAGACCTTTAATTATTTAAAGCTTTTAACTTGCTGCAATTTCGCGGAAGGACTTCAACCTGCATCAAACAACCTGGTTCTAAATAGGGACTTACTCTATATGTAGCACTGCTGATGTAGCATGCTAACGACATTAAAGTTCCTCCGGTGCAACATGGCTTTGAGTGCCGTCTGCGCATGGACACTGTTACTAGGAGGAATGGTAGAGCAAGGTTTAGGAATGACAAGAAGAATCTCAATAGCTTCACGTAGTAATCTATCCCCAAGCTTGCTTTTTAAAATCAATAAATAAGGGTTAGGATTAGCAAAACAATTTGTTAGGCTCTCAAATTCATTGATTGAATGAGTCATGTGATCTAATCTCAGATAAACAGGAGAGAACAGAGGACATTTCCCCTTCTGTCTGACTGTGACCTCTGACATCTTCTTCTACCTGCTCATTTGTGCACCACTTTATATCGCCAGCTGTGTGTGTGAGTTTCTAAGGTTGTAACTTAGCAACTTGCTTTAAAGGACCACCAGACGGCACAGCCGCCCGTCGTGCCTGTTCAAAAATCGGACGCCACTCTCGGCAAGAATAAAATGTCTAAATCTAATTACATAGTCAATTAGAAAATGTTTTGCAGTCCGGCCTAAACCCCCCCTCTGGGTCCGGATTTGGACCGCAGTCCAGCGAATCCCTGATCTCGATTCATGGAGGGACTTTAACGTGTCGATTTCAACAGAATAGGTAATTACATTGTTAAATGTTTAATCACACAATGAATGGTATGTAAACATATCTGCTGTCTGAACTATTTGTTTACTTGACTAATTGAAGTGTTGGCTGATTAACAGTACTGGATAGGAATGAGTGTAAGTGGACTTTTGAGAGCAAACTGTACAGATAAATACTGCAGATCACAGTAACACATTTTGAACTCAAATGCATTTGGATCCATAAGGTTGGATGAACAACAGCATGACAACCTTTTAGTTCCACAAGCCCCAGGTAGAAATCACTATTTACCTTCATAATACAAACCCTATGTTAACTGTTTATTAATAATAATATTATTCCCACAGTTAACATAACTCATCCTGCTCGGTGCAACTGAAACAACAAAATAGTTGTTTGGTGTGTGTGCGTGTGTGTGCGTGGGTGTGTGTGTGTGTGTGTTAGATTGACCTCGTAAAGTTACAGAGGATTAAAAGAAGCATACTGTGCAAAGGTATCAGTCAGGAAAAAGATACGAAACAATTTCTAACACAGACCTTTGGTCTTGTGTAATCTCTTGTAGTGTCCACATGTTTAGACTAAGCAGTAGGGTTTAGAGTCAGAAGCACATCTGGATTAAATCCACCAGATGTGCAGGTGGACATCTGGTGGATTCTAATGGAAACACACCAAGTTGTTTTAAAATGTATTATGCTACAGTTTATACAATAATATAACATTACTAAAACTATGCTTTGGATAATCGCTTTAAAGTACACTGCATGCATTTATAAAAATGCATATTTTAAATGTGTATATATGTTACATACTGTATATATGCTAATGTTGTACTTCAGATGGCATTTTCAAATAGATTTTGTGTATTTTCCTAAACAGTTTTTAATCATTCTTAAAATAATTGTAAGGACTCTTGTGTTATGAAACACGTCCAGTGGTGGACATGATCTTTCTAACATAGTATGCCTTATTAAGTGCCTTAATTGGTTATGATTTTGTTTAAAAAAAAAAAAATTGAGCAAAATTCTTATTAGAATTACTGTAAAAAAATATAGGAGACTTTACATTTCCTCATCTTTTAATCTCTTTCAATACTGACAAAGGAATAGCAAATAATTTGTTCATGGCTCCTAATGTCACGCATTTATGTCTAGACAGAGCATCTACAGCAAATCCATAACTGATCCTTAACACTTCATTAATCAATGCGGAAGGTGTCTTCAGCTCCACATCTGTCTAAATGTGATCCGTTTTCTTCAGTTCTTTAAAAAACAGAAGCCGTTTTCTCCAGACAATCCATTTTCAGATATAAAATCTATTAGTGAACAGCATTATCTCCAGTACACACTCCATACCAGTTGGTGGCAGTAATGTACGCCTTCGGGTTTTTTTTGAAAACCACCACCAAAAAAATAAGAAAAAAATCAACTCTACCAGAAGAACAGGATCACCTACAACAGGGAAACAGAAAAGATTATTTCCTTAAAATTCACCATTTTTTCTTGTACAATTAAACCATATCAGTAGAGAGCAGCTTGATGGTGGGTTATGGTTTTGGTAAATTCAAGAAAATTGCTACCCAGCTGGATTTAGATAATACCTAGCTAACTAAGTAGCTACCTTGCTAACTAGCTACCTATTACTAGATAGCTGTCTAGCTAACTAGCTGTCTATTTATCTAGCTAGCTATTTATCTAGCCATCAAACTAGCTGTCTATCTAGATATATATTTCCCACCACAGCAGATTGTACCATTGTTATTGCAATGAATCTTCTCTGCTTTTATACTTAATATTATCCTAGTCTGTTATTCTCCTCAGTCTGCTGCAGTGAATGTATTTTTTACCTGCACACGATGGAGACTAAAAAAATAAATAAATAATAAAAAAAAAAAATGTGAGCACAATAAATGAGCTCTCAGGTGAGAAGTGGATTCCAGCCTTCATGCTAATGAGCCCTGGAAGAGAAACAGACGGGCACAGTGCTGCATAGATAGCAGCGGCTGATGCCCCTTTTACCAAAAACACCAGTGCATTACTTACCGCGGGCTTCATAAGACGATGGGCTGGAAAAAAATGTAACAGACGGTAAACTTGCTGATGGTCTGTATGCCTGAGCGTTCCCTCTGTGACTGATGGTGTGTTCTTTGGGACTGGCGACAGAGAAGTGGGACAGCGAGGATATTTATGCATGTGTGTGAAAGAGAGCGCAGGGAAAAGGTGGTGAGCATTGTGTCGGAGGACCCCGAACAGACAGCGCAGGCCACATTTGTTTGCACCGCTGGTAAAAATCCTTAATACGAATTATTCTTTTATCACGGCAACGTGCTCTCCCACATCATTTTTTCAAAAAGCAAGCTCTTAATTTGAGTATACTTTTTCAGTGTCAGGAAAACAAAATCGTAGGATGATTGTTTTTAAACGAGGCGTCGCACGCATTCGTACTTTTGTTGATGGCGCACTCTGACCAGCAGGGTGTTCTTTAAGGCAGCAGTATATAACTCATAAAAATCTTTATGTTTTTTGTACATTTGCTAAAACTGACACTGTGTCATAAAAGCAAGCTATTAGACAATCTGAATAAAATCTAACAAATACGCTGCTGTATTTGTCAGAAACAACCAATCAGAGCCAGGAGGGGTGGGCTCTTAGCGCGGCCAATCATGCTCGTATACCCGCCACGCACATTCTCACATTTTCTCTCTGCTACACCAGCTGATTCACCACATCAAAGCCCGCCATGAATGCTAACACTACTTAGCATGGCCACTGATGATAACAAGAGACAAACGGTTTTCCTGGAAAAGGTAAGTTGTTTCGCAGCCATTAGCATATTTAGCAGCACGTACAGAAGGTGCGCAAAGACCCTCCTCCTTGTTGTGATTGGTTGTTTCCGACCAGGAGCGGCGCATTCCTTCAGACGACAACAATAGTTCAGGAAAGAGGTGGAGGAAATCAATCTTTTCACAGATCATCTGTCTCACATTAAACTGTCACAACATGGTGACAGTTTTAACAAATATGTAAAAATCATATTTTTGTAAAAGTTACATACTGTAGCTTTAATGTGCCACCCTGTTGGAGCATAGAGAGAGGATGTTCTTTGACCATTCCCCTTAATAAATTGATGTAAATTATCCATGTGATGATTTATCTTCTCACTTATTACAGTGATGATCTGGTACCAATTTTCTGGCTGAGAATAAAACTTTTTTTTTTTTTTTCTAAAATGGACAACGACGGCAAAAGGTCACAGTATAAAACACTCGGTAGGTCAAAATCACAACCATGCTGATGCAAACAAGTTTCCCAGGATGCTTTGCAGAGAAACGGTCTCACCTCATCGTGGATTCTTCACCGTACTCAACGGCAAGCATAACACGCTTTTCCGCTTTGGTTTCACATCAATCCTGCTGTTTGTTGCTAAAAACCTCAATCTTTGTCTCATCTTGAGGTTAGCAATTTTCACATTTTAACAAATGAAAACAATGTTTTATCCTCTGGTTTTATTTTTGATAGCCTAAGGTCTGCGTTACATTATGTCTGACGGAACGAATTATTCTACGTAGTAGCAGGCTCTGCCTGCAACTGCATTTTTTTAAAAAGAAAAAACTGTTCTTAAATAACTGCAATGGTCTTCAAGTATTTTTATTCCTTTGTTGCTTCTTTGTTAAATTCATTTAAAATGCTGTGCACCACAATGCTCTGGCTTGGCTTTGACTGTTGCTGGTAGTTCATAAATACTTTATGGACACGTTGTTTGATGTCTTTCCACACTTTATTTGAATGTACGTGACCTGTGTGAGTTTTCATTAACCCAAAAAACTTTGGGCATGTATGGAGCAATCATCAAAATGCTCTTCTTTACTTTTTTTTGTACCTTCCTTACTGTAAATTATGGCAAAGATAATATCCAGAAGCATTGTGACGACTTCCTGAAGGCAGAGTTTCAGAAAGAGCAGGAGCTTCTTAAAGAGACAGAGGCCCAATCTCAAGATGTCAAATTACAAACTCGAGTTTCTTTTGTCATAATTGACATATACAGCATTTTTATAACAACTGAAGGTACTATAGTTACTTGATTGTGCTGTAAAACACATAATACCACCCATTTAAAATAATGTCCCCATTTACTAAATCTTCTCATATTGAACGGTGGATTTTTAAGCTCTAGTTTAGAACTAGAGCTTAAAAATCGCAAACACTCTCAGAGAAAAAGATTTTATCCGGCTGCTGGTTGCAATATAAAGCAATATATTGTCTGTAGTCACTAATGTGTTGGTCCAATCATAATGTCCACACTTTAGAAAGCATTGCCTGTTCAGAAGCACCTCTGCAATTTTTTAAAAAAAATCTCTGAATCAAAATGAAACTTTAATTGAAAGTGATTAAAAAAAAGGAAACACTTTACCTTTTAAATATCTATTTTCCGGGGCATGGTTTTGGTTTGTATATGTTGTTTGCGATGCATCTTGTTCACTCTGTTGCTTTTTTCAAAAAATGTTAGAGAAGCTGCAAATGTTGTGCAATTTCTCGCTGTAAGGTGTAGACTCTGTGATTTCTTGTGCTTAAGTTTCAGCACCAACTTACATATTATTAATGTACATAAGTTGATACCAAAGCAGAGAACGTTTCAATATTTTTAGAAGAATGTTCAATAAAGTTTTTTTTTTTTTTTTTTGTTAATCTGATGCAGTGGGAAGTTGTTTTTTTTCCCAGTGTTCGGCAGAATTTCTTTAGCAACTGGAGAGTTCAGTGAATTCAGGAATAAAAAGGCTGTAAATGTAACGTGACAAAGTGGTAATATATAATTTCCAAATGTTTTGTAGGCATGAACAAAGGTCTTTGTTTCAGAGCGACTAATATTCTGACGTTAATACAACAAAATGACGTGTCCTGAATATTCAGTGTCTCAGAAGGTCCTGGAAATATCTACAGCAGGCGAACAAAATAGCTACGTTTCCACTGATTATAAAAATTGCACAAATCAGACTGAAGAAAATAAATCTGCTTAATAGAAACATCAATTTTGGAAAAAAAAAAAATCAAAAATTCTTCGATAACATTTTTTATGCTAGTATTAGGTGGTTTTTCGGCCATATTGAAACATGGACAGCAGCCAGATGTTACTCCTGCCTGAAAAGAAGAAGAGGAAGACAGGAAGTGGTAGGAAGATGATGGAACTGCGTGTTTTGAAATGGCTTATCACATGATATCACGAACATATTCATGTGTGTATCAATCGCATTTCTTATTTATTGGAACGTTGCAGTTGTGTGTTTTTGACATTAGTGGAATATCAACAAAGTTTTGCTGCAAAATCCTAATAGGAACGCAGCTAGTTTTGAAATTCAGTACGATTATTTACCCTTTGTTCAGCTCTTTTCTTTGTATTGAAAGCAGCTCCGGTATTTATTGAAGCCAGCATGATGAGTTCAGTGTTGAAACTGTTAAAGCCGATGTTTTTTTTCTCTTCCAGAGCAGGACTTTTTCCAGATTTTCCTTATGACCAGAACAGATTAAATGAACCCAAACAAGCCGACTCTGATTATCCTTGAGCTGAACAAGTGCCGATAAGGATGACTTCTCGACATGAATTTATTTAGACTCCATTTTTAAGTTTTTTTTCTGTTTTCCCTTAACTTTAGCTGAGAATAAAAATCCCAGTATTTTTCCCCGTCAGCTGGCCTCACACCGCTACATCCAGTTTGTTTTTCTTCTTCATCTTTACCAGTGTTTCCTCTTGGCTTCTTGCTCCCATCTGTCACCGCAGAAGCTCGTGGTGTTGAGTCATAACCTGTTGACCCTTCGGCCTGAAGTGGCAGGCGTATTTGTTTTGTGTGTCAGGGAATAACAGCCCCAAAAGAATCAGAAGGCCTTTTTAGACTCCATACGTCGCGTTTAGTTATTCTGCTCACTAAAACTGATTTGAAGTCACTTCCAGGCTCCGGCGTTCCTCCAGGACTCTCCTGCTAATTGTTCCTGTGTAATGTTTGGGCCAGAGCCTCCCCTGTTTACGAAAAAGCCCCTGGTGGAGCGCAGATAAGAGGCACCTGAATAAATGAAATATGCAAAACACGACATTTTCATTCCAGAGTCGTCTTTACAAGACGCTTTCTGCTAAATAAACCACCTGTGGTCCCGAAGCCACACAGAAATACTGTTATTTTTTAAATTACTTCAGATATTAGCTGTGTATTTTTAAAAAAATCATTTTAAACTTTAAGTGAGATGCGTCATTGTCGGAGCAAAAGAAGTGCACGTTATCCCACAGACTCAAAATTTGTGTTCTTATATTTATGAAAGAGCATTTTAAACCCTAAAAGTTTGATCTACTCTACGTTTACAGACTTGACAGTTCTGAGTCTAGTCAAAGCCCAAATCCACCGTGTTTCCATGACAAATGTGGGCAAAACTTTTTCCATATTCCGCTAATGTTTAAAAAGAAAACAATGTGGTGTTTCCCTTAAATAAGAAACTAGAAGAAATTAAATCACATGTGAATCATCTTGTTCACGTGTTAAGCCATTAAAAAACATCCAGCGACATCATCCTTCCACCACTTCCTGTCGTCTTCTTTGTCTTTTCCACCAGTAGTAACATCCAGTTGTTGATCATGTGACTCTTGATGGAGGGGAAAAAAATGTTTCCGTAGCTGTTTTGCGAAATACACAAATTTCATTGCGGCCGAAAAAAAAAAACAACACACAAACATTTGAGTAAAAAACGTGATTTACATAAAGCGAATTTAGTTTCCTAATTCCAATTTGCCCAAATCCTATGATCAACGGAAACGCAGCAGCGAGATTCTGGAGAGCGACTTCACTTTCCTCAAAATGTTTATTAAATCTTTCAGTGTAAAATTGGCCACAAATTCCATCTGATGCCAAAAAGATTTAAGAACCAGTTAAATTATGACGCAAAAACAAAACTACGATGAAAGCAAGTAAAATCCTCTGCAAATAATGAATATAATAATAGCCTCAGCAGTAACCAATATTATAGTCAATGTAATTTTTCCTTTTAACATTTTTGATGAAGTTATTAATCTTTCCAACAACGCTTGACTGATCTGAGGAACCTACAGAAGAAGAAGGAAAAGTACCATGACGAAGTTTTGATTTTAGAGTGAACATTTCCAACTTTCATTCTCCCCACAGCAGCCAAGCTAGAAGGTGGGACGGCTTTCATCCTGCAAAATATAAAATATACAGTGTGTGCTGGAAATAAATATTCTTAGCATCCGACGGCTTTGTGTTGCACTGAAAGCCTCATGCCTGGAATGCCGAACCTGTACTCAGCAGAAATCCGTTTCATACGCCTCGCTCTTTGGATGTCATCCCTGCACCGCCTGGCTGTTCTACAAGCCTGTAAACTCGGCTGGAAGGTGATAAAAATGTCAGGTTTTTTTTCTATGAAGAAAAATAAAAAGATGCTGGAGAATATTCTGTTGTTCCCCCCCAAAAGATACAGTTTCAAAACTGACTCTGCCCTTAAAAAGTAGAGGCCATAGGCACCTCATCTGCCCTGAAATAAACATTTTGCCGCAATGCTCAAACAAATTCAAGCATTAATCTGTTTTCATTACGTATATGCGAGACAAAACAGCACAAAGTTGTTCTTGGAGTAGAAGGAAAACGTCGTGTGGTTTTCAAATATTTTTAGAAATAAAAATCAGATGTAGCGGCTCTTGCTTTCAGAAGTCAACCTGTATATAAATAGAGGCACCAGGATGTGAATTTGAACATTTCTCACAGCTCATTGTACGATTTTAAACTCCTCGGTCATTTGTGAACCTGAAACACCGACGAAGAGTGAAGTGAAACACTGAGCCCAGTTGTGTCTACAACTCAATATAACTCAGACTAGATGGAAGAAGACAAAAACCTAGAAATGATCCGAAAACAAACCCAGAACTAGCCTGGAGATTTCCTTCCTGCGCTATTCCGCTCAATTCTACTCCAGCTCAGTCTGGGTTTTTTTTTCCCCCTTGACTTGGATTCAGTCCAGTAGATTTTAAACAGCGATAGGATGAAATTTAAAACTTCTCTCCATACGCTGCTAGTTGTGCTTTCTTTTTATGAACACCCTTCGTCTTGTTGTGATCTTGTGATGATAGTGTTGACTCCTAATGCTGAATAAGCTTTAAAAATCGAGCCGTAATTTTCCCCACACATTATTCTGTGCGACGTCGACGTTCTGGGAATGCTGGGCGCTTTGTGAACGTAAATGATTGAAGTCTGATTGTGGTCAGGTTTAACTAGCAGCATGAATGACCAGACAAAAGCAAAAAAAAAAGTGATAATGATAAAAAAAACACAAAAAAACAGCAAACATTTGCTTAATAGAAGCACGGCAATTTAAAAAAATAAAATAAAATACAAACAATTTTGTGCTAGTAAGAGGTGGTTTTTCACTTGAATATATCTGTTTCACTAATGACATATCTATTTTATTAGGTTTCACTAATGAAATAGATATATTTCGCAAAACCGCAGTGGAAACACTTTTTTCCCCACATCAGGAGTCACTTGATCAACAGCTGGATGTTACTCCTGGCGAAAACGACAAAGAAGATCACAGGAAGTGGTAAGAGCATAATGTTTTGGGTTGTTTTGCGGGGGGAGGGGCGTTGTTTTGATTTTGTTTGTTTTTTCAGAAAATGTGCAGCTGGCTCCCTTAAAAGGTTGTGCGTCGTTCGTGTTGAATCCATAGCTCTTTTGTAAATTTGCCGACTACAAATTCACCCAGAACGCAGCACGCACAGCCGCTTCCTGCTCCAACACCTGAATAGGACGCCGACGTCTCCTATGGTGGCTGATAGATGATGAGCGCCAGCATCATGGTGGAATTATGAACACATCTCATGTAACCATTTACACCAGCTGCTTCCGTGAGCTTTCCACGACTTATTATGTGAACAAGCTTAAATTTCTTCTTTAATGGAAACACCGCAATTGCAAAATAGTTTTTTTCTGTTTGTCAACGGTAGCAGAATAGCGACAGAGATTTGCGCCCAAGAGAAGAGATTATATATAGGAGACAGGATGGAGAAAGACATTGGATGCAGGGGAGCCAATCAGATACAGCCGAGACAGAGGGAAGGTGAATGATTAACACACAGGAAGCTACAAAACCAGGGAGGGAAGACTAACACTGATTTAGAAGGTTTAAACTAACATCAGACGGAGCAGAATGCAAGAAAAAAGCAAGCTGAAGCTCAACGTATGAGCCTGTGTGGGAGCACTTTTCTAATAACAATGTAGAGAAATTAACTGTACTTGGCCGAACATTTCAAACACAAATAAACAAGGATCACAACATTAAACGGGTCGATTCGGGTGCGGTGTTGTGCTCTGTGGTCGCGCTGTCACTTTACCAGATATCCACTGCAAGCCCGCTCTGGTCTCATTAGAACCCCGGTACCAGCCGGAGTTTCAGCCCGCCGCTCGCCTGCTGCAGGTAGGACACCAACCGCTAACCATGGGTAAGTCGCAAAACCTACACTTTAAAATACAACCAAACAAACTTTTTAATTGGAGAAATTGTGGGTGCTCTCCACCTGACAGCTACAACTAGTTAAAAAAAACTTAAAAATAGCACCCAAAGTTGAAACAATACTGCATCTAATTGGATGCACCGGTTTTGGAGGTGCTGTATGTCTTATAACAACCAATGATTTTTTATATATATATATATATACATGTAGTTTGGGACCATATTTTATGCCGTCTGCAGTAACCATGGCTCCACTATGCAAACTAAGCACAAATAATGGTAAGTCCAGTTTTTTTTATAGTAACATCAACTACTTTCCGGATAATACCCGACGTTTTATTAGTGACCATAGTTACGCTCTGGCTGTTGACCGCCTTGTGGAATAGAAAGTCCTCTGCATTGTGATGTGTTGATGATAAACGCTGTACCATTAGTTCTCTCGTGTGACAGAATGACGGAGAGCATCGTGGGCCTTTCAGCCGACGCCAAACTTTCCCCGACTGTCAAATCTTCATCATTAGAGCTTGACTGTGCGCTCCCATTAGTCCAACCCGCTCGCAGCGCACTGAGGGCCAGCCATAAGATTTTAATTAGAGCCGAGGGATTCGGATCGGGTCACAGCTGTCTGTGAAGTCTTCATATACGGTTAAAACCACATATTTACACAGACTGTATAAAAAGGCATTCAATGTATTTCCCCTCTCATTATTGACATTAATACATTTCTTCTTCTTTTTTCCAGCTTAGTTAGGATTAACCAAATAATTTGGACTGGCAAATGCCAGATAAGCTTTTCGCAATCAGCAATTCATCAATAAATCGCTTGATAAATTAAAATTAGCTCAATTTTCATTTAGTTGTTGTGGTTTTGGTTGGGTTCCTTACAAAATGAAAGTTTATTGGTCTTTAAGAGGGTGAACTTACATCATTGGATCATTATCGAGATAAAGTGGTTTCAAAACAACAATATTATTGTTTACCGTGATAATTACTGGAACAATTTATCATTCGGCAAAAGTTGTTATTCTGACAGGCCTAATGCCTAAATACTGAGAGGGAATATTTCTTTGTGTACACACATGTGTGTATATATATATATATATATATATATATATATAAACTTATGCTGCGACAGACTGGCAGCCTGTCCAGGGTGACCCCGCCTCTCACCCAGAATGTTAGCTGGAGATCGGCACCAGCTAATCTCTAGCTAACGACCCCACTAGGGACAAGGGTGTTAGAAAATGGATGGATATAAACTTGTGTATTTGAAACATTAATAGTCTTTAAAATATGCTATTATGGAACTGGTTAATAAATATTGGTCATCCTAATGGACCGAAACAGGAAAACATTAAGCCTCATTTAATGTCAGACCGTGAGAAAAATGGTTATCTGTCTTTTTATAGTGTGTGGGTGTGTGTGTGTGTGTGTGTAAACATCTGTTTTCAGCTATAGATTCCATATTTAGGTTGACATTTAAAAAAAGGCTTTTGTAATTCATTACAATGCAAACACAAACACACAGACTGAGACAGTACTCTCACTTATTTACAGAAATAGTGTGTGTACACATTCTCCTCTCCACTGGTGCCGTTTCTGCCTGAAGACGTGCAGCAGCACAACAGCCTGAAAGCAATCAATTTGAGCCAAAAAATAGCAGATTAAATGAGTTACCTTTCGTCCTTTGTACGAATGTCATGGAGATTTATGTCGAGCTTGCATCGTCCCTGGAATCATCCGCGAGCTTCGGGTTCGAGTTCATTTACTGCGACAGAAACTAATGGGGCCTTACGGAGGTAAAGCAGCAAAAATGGAAGGTTATTACGCCATGCTAATTGTCCCATCTGGTATTATAGAAGTCCATTGATATAAAACAAAACCCCGGCTGGAAATAAGCCCCAATTAGACACTGTTCACACACAGCCAGACTCAGAGAGCTGGATGGATGGCGAAGTGAAGAAAGGTTTGTCCGGACGGCTGAATAGGAACGGATGGGGAAAATGGAATACTTATGGAATTATATATATTAGATTAATGTATTAGAGCTTACTGTAATTCGAGTGGGCTATTAAAATAAACTCAGGGATCAGACAAAGTGAAAACAGTGTAGCACAAAAGATAATTTAGAACAAAATGCAAAAGAAGAAGTTCATTTAATTGGGGGGTTTTGGGCCAATTAAATGAACTGAGCCCAGTGAAACTTTTCAGTCATTTAGAAACACTTAGCATATTATTGGTCCTCGTTTCTTAATCTGTAGCTAATGCAAATCTTCAGCTTTCTCTCACTGTTGAGTTTCATTGACTTGGACAAAAACTCCTGTTGAAACTTTTGAATTTGTTCAGTTTTAACTAGTGCAGGATGGTGAGAGGAAGGGAAAAAACCTGCCGGTTTTTTGATTTTACAAGCAACAATCCATAAAGTTTGGTGAACTCTGATATATTCAGCCAAATTTATTACAATAACCCAATTTTACTTAAGTAAAAATTGTGACCAATTCTTTGGGTTTTAAAACTAACATTCCAGATTTTGAACATTTTCACAAAAGGACAAACCTACCAAAACATGGCCGTCCACCTCGACTGGACTGACTCAGAGAAGCTGCCATGGTAACTCTGGAGGAGCTGCAGATATCCACAGTCGTGTCCTGTTTAAAGGTGACCTATTATGCTTCCTTTTAAACAAGTTGGGATAGATCTGTGGTATGCACTGCAACATATTCATTACATTTTTTGCATGAAACCATTATCAGATAATGAGATTTCACCAGCTCAGTTCTCCCCATTTTGTACTTCTTTCCGAGATCTGTCACTTTTATGCAAATAGGCTGCTGCTGGCCACGCCCCCTCCAATACAATCACTTGCAGTTAAACGTGTGAAAGTGGAGGCAAACTACAATGGTGTGTATTGTAGATTGGGAAAAAGGGGAGGAGTCAATTTCCACCAAAAAACAAGGAACTGTCTGCACTCCAAAAGTCTGATTTTGCTTGGAAAAAAAGAGATGTTAATTTCCATTTCATGTTTGCGTCAAAAGGATTTTTTACATTTTGCCAATGTAAATTAAGTTTGATAGAAGTAATAAAAATTAAAAATAAAATACATCAAACACCAAAAAGTCTGTTGTTTTCCAAGCATCTACCATTGTAGACAGGTGGTAAATAACAATAATAATAATAATAAAAACCAATGTAATATGTTGTACTCCCAGGACAATGATGATGGAGAATGATGTCCAACATGTCGACTTCAAAAAGCCCCACAGACTGAAATATGAAGCTGTAGCAGAATCGCTGACGTTATTGTTCTCCTAATCAATGGACCCATCATGTTGTCATCCTGCCAGACATGTTTTATTACCCAACAGAGGCGATCACCAGAAACACCGCATTGATTGGCGGGGTGACATATTTCTGTTATTTAACGCATCATTACAAACCAGCCTCCATGTTTAGGGTACCACCGTCTACAAAACCAGGGTAAAAATAGAGTTTTTAACTCGGAGACCCCGCTGCCTCTTGTGTATGTCTAATTTAAAGCGATCGTTTTCGCTCTAAGGCCCCGATTAGCTGTTGCGTCGTTCTCGTTCATCCACCAACACAAAGACCTCTCCAGCCTCTTCTCAACTCACTTCTCTGCAAACCAGTTTCCTCCTTTGCTTGAACTGCCGCTCTGATTTTACCAGCATGAAGCAGAAGTGGCTCACTTGGCCCGACCTAGACGCAAAGAGAGATTCGAAACTCTGGCACCGTTGTAGCTTGTGTGTCAATTGAAAAAAAATCTGTTTTTATTAAGCGAAGAGTCTCGTGACTCAGAGCCTCACCTGCCATCATGGAAAAATAATATATATTTCTATTTTCACCCTGTGTTTTTACTACCTATTTGTCATTTAGCTTAACCAATTCTGATTCTTTTTTTCTTTAAAATGGCTGAATTTTCGCAATTTCCATTTCAAATGCTCAGATGTGCAGCTGGTGAGGCAGCAGCGAGTTGAGCCTCACCAGGGATTGATCAACCTCTCGCTAACTGCGCCGGCTGCCGTTCTATGGGAGCATGCTCCTGCTGTCTGTACGTCGCCAATAATATTTGAGTGTTTGTTTTTTGTGGCGGTGTCAGTTGCTATGGCAACGAGCCTGCTCGTAGCTGTGCTGATACAGAGAGCGAGAAAGAAGCGGTTTCGAGTTGTACTTGAAAATTTTTCCCCTTTGCTGTGGAGCACAGCACGAAATTAATAATATCTACGTGTCCAAGTTCGATTGAGTTAACGGAATTGTTCAACGGCGGCAGCGCGGCTATGATGACGTGTTAAAGAATTGTCTTTTTGCCGTCCAGCGTTGTCCGCATGCGCAAAATTTCCTTATGCAAACAATAACATGTAGGGGATCTATGTTTGTAAATATGATTATGATTAAGTCAGTGCCTCACCAAATATGAACCTCACCGCACGTCACTGATTCTGATAGACAATTTATGAATAAAACTGTGATAGTTAAATGTCCTCTCAGGAGTTACAAAGAGACCTGGATGGAATGCTGCCTTCCAGTTGTACTTGAAAGCGGGAAATTCCGACTTCTAAGTCGGAAAGACTCAATTGGAACGAACTCTGAAGGGGAATGTCCCAGTGGGGAACTGGGAGCAACTTCCGACTTTACTCCCATAACATTCTAACTTTATTCTCGTGATTTTATTATTTTTATTCTCTTAGCGTGGCCCTAAGAAAAAAAAAATTGTTGTTGATATTTGTCTTAATCCAAACTGGGCTTCACAATACAGTCGATTTTCTTTGAAAGCAACAAGAAACCAAATCAAAATCCCAAAAGAAGTCCCCAAATATCCCTTACTATGAAAAATAACCAGTTTTTAATATTTTCACTCTGTTGACGGCAGCAATTTTTCCAGTCATTTTGACCACTCAAAGCGCTTTACACTAGAGTCACATTCACCCAGTCGCACTCGCAAACACACACACTTATACACCGATACGCAGATCGGCAGGCAATTTGGGGTTAAGTGCCTTGCCCAGAGGCACATCAACATGTGGCAGGAGGAAGCTGGAATCGAACCTACAACCTTCCGAACGCAAGACGACTACATAGAGCCACAGTCTCCCAAGTGCAGCCGTTGTTCCTCGGTTTTCCATCTTTCCACTTCGGTGTCACGTTTGCTGCTACAAACATCAACAACAACAGTAACTGGGTCCCCAATTACTGAACGTAAGCAGAAAAGCAGAGCAGGTTCGGGGCGGGGAAAGATTCAGACACAGGATAGCGAGAGACCAGCTCTGTGTCTGGAGGGGTGAAAGTCCCTGGGAAGACAGATGAGATTCCATACTTCATTAATCACAAGTCAGGGTGACAGCCAGACTCAATTGGAAAGGCAGACAGTCTTTCTCCATCATCCTTCCTCCCCCCTACTCTTCTTTTTTCGTCTTCATCAGCAGCACTTTTTCTGACCTCTCTGCCTAGTTTTACTTGTTTACACACACACACACCCGTCCCAATTTTCTCCACAAAACCTCCAATCAAACGCTCCCTTCTGATGCCATTAGAGCTCGTCTTTCGTCTGCTTGTTTCACACGAGGCGCTTTGTGAGCAGATGTCGTCGGGTGTCAGGTTTTCACAGAGTGATGATTCGATTACTTTCACGTAAAACCAACAAAACAGAAACCCAACAATTATATAACGAGTTCTGAAATAACTTATGACGATTATTATAATCTTAACAATGTTATCTATAGACAAAACATCTTCATCAATGTAGCCGCTGCTATGCTCCTCAAGCTAGCATAGCAACAGCGAATTGGAAAAGTTCTTGACAAAGAGCAAATAAACCAAAGTTCAGTAAAAAATAAAACAAACAAAAACCTAAGAACTCGTGTCCAACTAAAATCAGAAGGTGCTACACAATATAATGATTTTTGAATAGTGAATAAAGGTGGGGAAAAAATATGTTGTACGTATTTAGCATTGTCTGTAGGTTTTTAGTCACGGGGTCCTCGGCCAAGAGGCTAATGCTCTTTGGGGAAGGGTTAGCATCAGTTCACACTGTGTCTTCTAGTTATCACTAAACTACATAGTGTTTGCCCTAGAGCGAGTTGTCATTCATAATCCAGTTGTTGCGGTGCAATCCCCCAGGATATCCTTCAAATGGTGATGCAAGCAGTACCAGCAGTGTGATGTCAAAAACGAACCCTGCAACAAAAACAGCCCATCTGCACAATTTGGCTACAATATTAAGAAACAAAGTACGACAGTATCTCAAACAAAAACTCCAAGATGAGACAAAGAATAATATATTTTATAATGAATGAAACAAACATGAAACTGTTTTTTTTTAATCTAATCCTCTGTTATCAAATGGTAATCCACTGCGCCGTGGAAGCCTTTCAAATTCATTTCTGCCGAGTCGACATTTTGTGTTTTTCTGCTGTTAATTTTAGGCGTGAGGCGCAGCGGCACATCTGCTTAATACAGGCATTTTTTGTTTTTTGTGCTTTTGTTTGCATATGATTTTTAGCATATTTAATTTTTTTATATTCTGGACCCCTATTTGAGTCCCTACATTTAACTATGCATTGTTATACAGTACAGACCAAAAGTTTGGACACACCTTTCTAATTCAATGGGTTTTCTTTATTTTCATGACTATTTATAAGGCAAGAAATCCCACTTATTAACCTGACAGGGCACACCTATGAAGTGAAAACCATTTCAGGTGACTACCTCTTGAAGCTCATCAAGAAAATGCAGAGTGTGCGCAAAGCAGTAATCACAGCAAAAGGTTGCTACTTTGAAGAAACTAGAATATAAGGGGTATTTTCAGTTGTTTTACACTTTTTTGTTTAGTGCATATTTCCACATGTGTTATTCATAGTTTTGATGCCTTCAGTGTGAATCTGCAATGTCAATAGTCATGAAAATAAAGGAAACTCATTGAATTAAAAGGTGTGTCCAAACTTTTGGTCTGTACTATAGATTGACAGGTAGCTATATCACTCTTCAGAGCTAGATAGCTAGAAAGATAGGTAGATATAGCTAGCAAGACACATGAATAGATATTTAGCTAACTAGATAGATAGATTAGATAGATGGATGTCTATAGCTTTCTTCTAGCAACCTGCCTATCAATCTATAGATCTAGCTAGCTAAATTACTAGCTAGCTATAGATGGATAGATAGATATACATATATGGGTAGATGACGAGTGGTAATTTGAGCCCCTGTTGCCGTTTTTATGTCTAACCAGTCTGCATTGTCCTCTAATTGCTGACATCAACAAAGTAGTTTTAGTCACCTACCTGCCCACTCTGGATATTTTACATGTTCTCAATAAACTCGGTCCATGAACCCGGTTTGAACCTTAATAAGTCAGGCTTTGCTCCAGGGTTTACAGTCCTTAATCCACTGAGTTGCCACAATGTCATTGTTCGATTCCCTCTCCGTTAACAAACAGTTCAACAAGTGTACCTAATAAAGTGGCCAGCATTTTTCAATAAGCGCTTCAGTATTTCCATGTTCACGTCTCACATGGCTCTATTAGACCGTCATCAACATGTCAGAGGATTACATGAAAAGGAACCTTATCAGGAAGTCGTGGATTGGATTTAACAAATTCTCGACTTATTATTCACCGTAGGAGGAAAAACGCTAGCGCCACTACCCGAGTCATTTCTGCCCCTAAGAGAACATAACGCCATCCGATCGGCATTTCTTCAAAGCTGCTAATTCTGTCAATTTCACTTGAGGCTGCAGCTGTAGCCGGATAAAACTTTCACCAGTTGTCACAGATCTGTTAAATCTTCCGTGTTGCGGATCGCAAGAATCCAAGATGGGGCCATTCGTGGGGGAAGAACGACCTGTCAGCTCAATGAGGTTTACCGACTTTCTTTTCTCCTCTCTGCTGAGAAAATCAAACCAATTACCAACACTGCGGGTGTGACATCTGTCAAAAAGCAGACGGCTGTTCACAAGCCGACTCGACCTCCCTTTGTTTTCAGTGTGATCTTTAAAAACGCTAAGAGGAGCTGAACTGCATTAAAATATCAATTAGACCATGTTCAAGGTGCTACCGTGGACATGAAGTAACATGTTCAAGTTTTTTAAATGAATTTACTGAATGACTGCTAAACCCCACAGTTCTGGTCATAGGTTTTCAAATGCAAATAGCCGGCATAAATATCATAATATTTAGCAATATTGTTTTGGAACTGTGAAATGTATGAAGAAGCAAAATACAGTTTCAGTTTCTGGGACGTTTATCTATCAAAAGCAGTGGTCCCCAACCACCGGGCCGTGGACCGGTGCCGGTCCGCGGACCAATTGGTACCGGGCCGCGCAAGAAATAATGAACTACTTCCCGATCTTTTATTTTGAAAATCCTAAACCGGATTTTACCGGTTATGTCTTGCGCATCAAAATTGAGCCAACTTGCAGCAGAATGAGTAAGTACTGCGGCGCACCACTCCCCCGAACAACAGCATCGGACTCGATGCTTACCACACTCCCCCCACCCCCGGTCAAAATTGCGAAGGGTTGAACGGTCCGTGCGACTAAAAAGGTTGGGGACCGCTGATCTAAAGTCTATACTATACTATAGTCTATCTCTCACTTTCAAGACAAAAGAACTAGAATTTGATTACAGCAACTAAACAGGGCCGGTGTGAATACATCTTCCATCGAACTGTACTTTGGTTGCCTACAAAAGTCCGGTTCCTTTGAGGAAGTGTGAACGCGCAATTGACCTCTACTGCGTACCAAAAAAGGCAAACTGGTCCGCCTAAAAGACCCAAGTCTTGATTCGGTTGATGTGAACTCTGATGTGATTCATATGTCTGGAGTCGAACCAAATCAACTCAGATCAAGAGAAATGCAGTTATAACTTAGATTAACTTTGTGCATATTGCATAAAAACAGTCGCTGTTAGTGAGTTTGTGACTCTCACTGTAATATACAAAATGTCTAAAATATCTGCCCACCAGGCTTGCTTTACTTTTGATCCCCAACATCTCGCACATAGGAAAGAAATATAGGACTCGACAGAAACTATTAAAAGTAGATTGGGTTGTTTTGTCGCTGCCTGGCGTTGTTTGCATGTAAGCACAGCGACACTACCAGAGTTATTGCTGTAAGGCATCATTTGTTCCTCAGACGGCTGTAGGGGGTTAATGAGCCTACAAGGAGCACGGAGCGACCGTTAACAACTCCAAAGTTACTGATGCTCCTGGTTAAAACTCTGCAAATATTGAAAGAGTTGCTTTCTTATGATTCCAACACACTATCGAACATATTTCCACCAAACATAGCAGCGGCACATGGCTCGTCTTGAATTCGTTGTGCTTTGAGTCATCCATTAGAGCCCAGCACACACGCTTCAAGGTCAGACCGAACCGACAAAGCTTCACTTTGCTCACTTGTTCTGCGAGTTAGACTGCTTTTGTGCATCACACTTCCCACCGCGTGTAACCCTATCGGACCGAACGGAGCGCTGGCGATCCAACCAAATCTGCGGTACCGTAATTCCGCCACACTTTGCGCTGTCTGAGAAATTCAAACGGTTTCTGAAAGGGGAGACGTTGCGCTTTCCGGCCTATATCGGGTTTTTACGGTGAAATTAATCTGATGTGTCACTCTTTCAATAGACAGTAAATTGTGAAAATAACTTGTTTAGTTTTTTACAGGCGTTATGGATAAATGGGCAAATATATTTACTCACAGGACATTTGTAGAACTGCGTACAATCAATATATGTAAAAATATCCAGGCAGAGATTTTAAATTTAGGACTATAGGTTAATAATAGATATTTACACTGTAAAAAGAGAACAGATTATCCAACTTAAATATATTGCGTTAATAGGCCACAAGGAATCAGATTAAAGTGTATCCCAGTTAATTTTCTTAAGATTATTCATTTATATTGATTTTTGGATTAATTGATTTTTACTCCGAGTAATTTATGCCATCTGGAGAGGGTAGAGAGTGTTGAAATTTTTGTAGTGAAAAATAAATTAAATTCTACTTCAATCTAAAAATGATAAATAAAGCTGAATAACAAATGAGTCTCTTAAGTTGTCATATTAAACAAATGTACATAAAGTAAGTTTGAGAAACTTTTTTCAGTTACTTGTGACCAATTAGCACTTTTTTTTTTTTTAAAGTTGGATCTCCCTTTTTTTTTCAGCGTATAACCTTCCTCTGGTTTTATTTAAATATGCTCATATTTATCTGAATGTTTTACATAATTATTCTATTTTACCAGAAACAGATTTTTTTTTTTTTTTTTTTTTGGTCCCAATCTAAACATAAGCAGGCACATTAGCGGACAGCAAGTCATTGCTGACCGTGTGCGGCTAATAAAGTCCCGGCGGGACGGCCGGGCGGGCTTCCTCTCTGAACCGCAAAATGCAAGGGGCGGAGGGCGTTGTCAGGGGAACGCGACGGAAAGTTAATGAAGAGCATTCACGGCTGACAGAAACAAAAAAAAAAAAAAAAAACGTGCGACTTTGGCAAACCAAAGTTTGAGAAAGTTTGCCTCCCTCCCGCTGCCCTTTGTGCCCTCCGCCGCCCCGTCCTCCCCTCCGCAGGCCGAGAGGAGCAGAGTCGGAGGAAGGAAGACGGGAGCCTGCGAGAACTGGACTGCGGGGAAATCAATGTGTCGTTCCTGAGGTCCTGAGGGGAAGAAGAGGGGGCTCCGCAGCTGTTGGAAGGTGGGAGAAAGAGAGCTTGTCATTTTCAGACATTTAATTACTTTCCCTGCTCCCTGAAGCTGGCGGCCGTGGGATTTTACAGCGAGGGCAGAGAGAGTGAGGCAGGGCCAGACTGAAGGAGGGGAAACGAGAGCCGGGCTGAGATATGCAAGACGTTCGCATTGAAGCCGCTTATGGTTTTCACTGGAAAACAGCTCAAATGGCTTTAACCTGGGAAACTATAAGAAGCTAAGACATTAAGCTGTATGAAGAATACAAGTAAATTATACATTTATACATGTGTTTCTATGGCTTAGTTTTATTCCCTCATGCATGTTTTGAGAAATCTTCTAATCTCCCGTGGCAACCGTCCCTCCTCAGAGCGGTAGTTCGCAAGCTACTGAGCTTTTGCCTCACAGAGCAGCTCTCCCCTCCCACTCGGCTCCTTCAGACTAGCCAGCAGCAATTAGCAAACACCTGCTGAGCTCATTATAGCGGCCGCTTCTCAGTAAAAATGTTGCTGAAGGCGGAGGAGACAGAGGCCCAATTTCAAGGCATTGAATTATGAAATCAAATTTCTTTTAAGTCATATTTGATATACATTTTTATAACATCTGAAGGTGACAGTTTGTTTTGCTACAAAATGGCTCTATGGGCTTGGAGACTACATATATACATGTAAGATATAAACAATTACTAGAAATGCACTCTCAATGCGCTTTGAGAGCACAAACCCATTCAATGCATTACTGAAATTCAATTTATTTCATCACCAAGTGAAACACATTATATAGATTAATTACACACTGATTGGTGTTTATTTCTGGTAATTATGATAATTTTCTATATGTAAATTGTGAAAATATGGCATTTAATGTCAAAAGTTTTTTACAGTTTGTTTGTTTTTCTCAAAGGGGCATTTAATCCGACAAACTAACATCATCTGATCTCTTAATTTATTGAATATGACCGTAAATCCAGTTACAAAGGGATGAATTTCTTTGTAAACTTTATTTAAATCGATCCAGATCTTCACAAAACAATTCAGTCGCCTCGACAGATCCAGATTCGGTTGCATGCAGTCCACTATAATACAGTACAAGCAAAGTCCACCATACCCCTTATGGTGGCAGGAAGGTAACTTTTCGGATTACCCCTGAACACACCACAGTAAAACATGATGGTGGCACCATCATGTTGTGGGGAAGCTATATTTTTTCAGACTTGAGACAACATTAAACAGCCAGAGAGCAACGGATTGGTTCAGAACAAACAACCCGTATTAATGTGTTGCAACGGCCTAGTCAAAGTGCAGAGATAAATTCAATTGAGAATACATAGCAATATTTTAATTGATATTATATTGCTAATATGAAGCTATTTTGCTGAAAAGACATGGCTCTAGGCGTGCTGGAAGCTTGTTAAATAGATAAAATACTCTCAGTCATAGCAGATAAACAGCTTTCCTTATTTTCACAGTAACGTTTTGTGCTTTTCAGCGCTCATCTCAGGCCTGGTGTCAGTGGCTGAGAAATTGCGAGTAAATAAAAATGTTTGCATGCCATCATTCTGTTGTGCAGCCCTGCAGAGAGGAGTCTGGAGCGCCTGCGGAGCTGAAATGTGGAGCTGTCATGGTCGGGCACACAGTGGCAGACGAAGGACGCTGTGACCCAGCCAGGAAGTTTGGTGCAGATGTGGTGGGACGAGTTCAGACAGCTTTATGCCTACTGCTGGTTGTCAGCGCCCTCACTCAAGTCCTTCCTTGATCACTTTAGAGAGAGAAAAAAAACGAAGCAAACAACGATAAAATTGCCACAACGTAAACCCTCCATCAGAGGGGGGGGCTCGCGATAGACGCGGCGGTTGTTTAAACTGGATGGAGCGCCGCATCAAAACGCGCCCTGCGCTCTCAACAGTTTGCGAGTTCAGATTATAAGCCGTTCTCCGAATGCAAATAAGCTGTAACTGTCAGCGCCGTCCTCCTCACATTCAACATCCAGTCTCGCTGTGGTGCTGGCACTCACACCCCGCAAAGTGGCAACTGGCTGCACTTTCCAGGGCAATGAGGTTTGGCTCCTACGACGACTGCCGCTGGGTCGTCCTTGAACAAAACCAAAAGAATAAAGCGGTCATGTCGTGTGAGCCGGCTGGACAGAAGGCGGAAGGAGAAACCGTTAAGGTGGAGGCCAGTGATGGCGCTTATGGCTCTTTGAAGGGAACTTGAAGAGTCTTCAGCCCTGTTTAGTCCGTTTTAATCTAACTCCGGTTCATTTGTCAAGAAAGTCCAGTTTGTTTGGAGAGGTGTGAATGCAAAATGGATCTCTGATGCGAACCAAAACATCAAAGTCTGGTGTGATTTCAATTGCTTTTCTTATTTTCTTATAAACTCTGGTCTTGTGAATTTCTTTTTTTCTTTACCTTAGCGCAACATTCACACTGGTTTTGCGCACTTTTTTAATGGACACTCAGCTATTTTGCTGGATTTTACACTTCAAATGGGATTAAAGGATCTAATCAGAGTAACTGCACCTTCAGTGTTTTGACTCTGGGATGAGTTGATGGAACAAGGCTCTCCAGTTCAACCATTCAACCTGCAGCAAGTCGACGGCGGCGGCAGAGGTTGTGTCTGCTCGCACGCGTTCGCCGAAACGGGGAAACTTGCGAGACAGAACTCGCGATTCTACATCTGCTCCGCCGCTCTCTCGCCCGTGAATGTGCGGCCTTCGGTGATTATTCATTTTGTGTAGCTGAGAAATGTTTACGTTTTGAAATTAGCCACAGAAGATTTATGGGGCAGATGGAAGTGTCGGCGTTGCCGCTCTGCAAATGACAACGGCGAGGTGTGATTGTGCGCCTGTGTATGGTTCCTCAGATGGGTGGATGTATACAAAACAGGAATCGCGTCGGCTGCTCTCGCATGTGTGCGCAACAATGCGTGCATGAGAGGTATTTGGCGGCAGGGGCGGCTTGCGGCCGTGCGATAACAGCGATGAATGGAGCCGCCAAGCGTCTAATGAAGCATTAGTGACACGGGGAGGAAGGGCAACGTTTGCCTCCTCTGCAGCCGCTGCTTTTAGTTCCCATTTTTCATCCGGCACTCGAAGGAAGTGGACAAAAGATTAAAACAGAGGCGCAGAAAGCGGCGTGGAGGAGGTGCGTATGACAAGCCCTCACCTTAAGGCAAAGGACTGTCAGCTCAGCGTTAAGCACCAAAACTCTGCATCTCGTTTAATACATTCATTAGCCACAAGCATTTGCTGAATATGCTAAATGCAGAATGTCTCTATGTATCAGCATGACAGTATTGGTTGTTGGCTGAGTGTGGAAAAATGAAAAAAGGGCGTAATTGAAAATCCATGTGTGGGTACTACCAGCTGGTGCCACTTTAACGAACCACTGAAAACAAGTCGGATACAGAGCATCGGGAATTTATTTATAGCTCTCCTGGTTCCCTCCATTTTGTTACAACCTCGTTTCTAAACAGATCATCTTCATTCCCCCCCCCCCCCCTCCTAACTAGTTCTAATTTTTACAAATAAAAGAAATAAAGCTGGGCGACTGTTGGATTAAAATCCATCCATTCATTTTCTAACACCCTTCTCGCTAGTGGAGAGGTGCTGGTTCCTATCTCCAGCTAGCGTTCCGGGCGAGAGGCGGGGTTCACCCTGGACGGGTCGCCAGTCTGTCGCAGGGCAGGATTAAAAATCAAATCTTCGATGTTTTTTTTTTTTCCTTGCCAGATGCGATTTTAATGAATTGTTGTTGTTGTTTTTCCCGCTTGCTTTCATTTCTAATTAAGAAATTACAAATTGCGGAAGATATTTTGGGAAAAGTGGCTTATTTCAAGCATTCTTGATGTGAGTTGTGTGACGCAGTATCGCTTTTGTGGAATTTTGAGAATATAGTCATGTAAGCAGAAAAACTGCACAACTTTACCAGGAAAAAAATGTCTTAAAGTTGCAAGAAAAAAAGTTATTCAAATGTCAGGATCTGACATGACCAGGTCAGTTCGTGTGGATTTTTACTTGAAATACTGTTTGCTGAATCCCTTCAAACGCCTGCTACTGATAATAACTTGATGCCTACTTCTTCTGTTGGTCATCAGCATTAGCAATAGACAGGCTAGCATTAGCATGGCTAGGCTGGCATTAGCAATGGTCAGTCTAGCATTAGCATTGAATAGGCAGGCAACTAACATCGGTAGGCTGGTAACCTGTGATGTACTTCATTTTTAAAGGAGAAAACAATTTGTATTTTGTAAAAAACAATATACATTAGATGCATTGACGTGTTCTTTTGACAGTTTCCTGTAATCCAACGTGACACCAAGTATATTCATTGGACCATTCATCTACCAATCACCGGCCTACATGCGTATCGACTTATTGTATGTATTTAGGGTGTTTCCAACACACCTTCATAAACAACCACGTTACATAATTTTGTCAATTTAAGACATTTATTCAAATGGATTCGTTGAGTGTTGTCACCTCTGCAACGACCTTGAGTTTCACTACCTGCACCTCATTGCCTTCCCCTTCAAAGTGTCAACTATGGACATGAAATGAGTTACGGCCGGCTGCTGGATCAACATGCGATCTATCCATCATGTTGCTGACAGCGCTTCACTGCTTTCTTGAGACAGAGGGCATCGTTCCCCCAAATACTCCGAGCATATGTGCCTGAAATTGACCACCAACTCGCATAAAACCCTCCGACAGCCATTCTGAGCAACCTCACCCATCAATAATGTAAAAACATTTGGTCAGGGACAAGGTGACCTCAACAGAAAGTAGTAAAGTATACGACTGTGGTTAAGGTTGAAATTCAACTGGATTCTACGTTGCCTTTCATGGAACAAAATTCTACAAAGATGCCACAGTTTGCTACATTTTCTGCTTTCTCACTGCAAAATTTAGTAACCTTTACCTATGTGACCACTCTGAACTTTAAAGATATGGGGTAACTTGATAGTACCTACAGGGAACAATGATACTGAGTAACTTTGACCAGTTTTTTAAAGCTAAACATAGTTGGTGTCAACCTCTTTCAAATTGACAATATTCCATTAAGAAAAATGTTTCAGGGCCTTAAACATGTATAGCCAAGATGGAATTGCAACGCTTTCCCCAATTCCCCAATGTTATTTTTATACGAAATAGCCGATGCATCTCATTCCTGGCTTTGTTGGCATAGCTTTGGTTGTGGGTGCAACTTCTGGTACTATGATGACAGCACTAAAGGTTGGTTTTGGTACTAACCTTTTGCTTCGTATTGAGGGTCTGAACCCATTGCTTCCTTGAGGCGTGCACTCTGTTGATGTTTTAAATGCAGTGATGGCATAGTTACTTTGAAAAAGTAACTTTAATTGGATTACTGATTACTCCTTGAAAAAGTAACTCAGTTAGATTACTGACTACTTGATTTGGAAAGTAACTAAGTTACATTAAAAGTAACTTTTTTAGTTACTTTCAGCAGCTGCTAACAACAACGCTGTGAAAATGACATTGATCTTTGCCAAAACTTAATTGTAAGCTATTTTATAACGGTAACATCAACAATGTGTCTCCACTTATAAGGTTGAACTGAAGGGGAGATTTTTTTAATGGTTACAGTACAAAAAAAAAAAAGTTAGTAATTTGTGCATGTTTTTGCGTGTTCACTATTGTCTGGAAAACTCTAAGAAGGATTTAACCCCCTCCTCCCAGCCTCCAGGTTGTGCGTTGCGGCCCTGCGTTTGGTGTCAGAGCGCAGCGCTCCTCCTGCGGCTCCACAACTCAGATGGCTGCTGCACAGATTTGTGACACTTATCTTAATATTAATAATTATAATGGCGTTTAGTTGCACAACTTTACGGACTCGTTCATTCGTGGCTGTTTTCACGTTTATTGCTCTGTTCATATTAGTCTCGATGTTTCCAATGTTCTGGATAGCTCGACGTAATTGACAGGTAATATATTAACTTGACATTAACAAAGACACAGCGGGACGGATCATCCGGGAAATGATGGACAGGGAGAGTCTGACTAAAACTACCTGGAGGTCAGACACATTCTGGGGTTTCTGTCGGCTCATTTCCAAGCCCAAATTTTGAACTTCACGTTCAAAAACCCGCGACTCATACATTTGCTTGCAGCTTTAAAAAAAAAAAAAAAAAAAAGCCCACAGCCACTTATAATAATCGGACTTGGCGACAGAAACTCAAAATAGTTCCTGTTTTTCTAACAACAAAATGCAAAATGCGCGTCTCCCTCCTCCCTCCATTGTTTACGTTTCTGTCGCTGCTGATACTGTCGCATAAAAACAGCGATGACTCGACAAGACGCGTAGAGGAAATAAAATTAAATTCCAAAAGAAAATAGTAACGCAAAATGATTTTGATAAGTAACTGTAGTCTGACTACTGGAGATGAAACAGCAACGTGTTAGATTACTCGTTACTGAAAAAAGTGGTCCGACGTCAGTAACGCGTTACTGACATCACTGTTTAAATGTTACCCAATCTCTAACGTTTAGCAACGACGTATGTATGAACCTTCTGTACCAACCGTAGAGATTAGTGATGATCCAAATGTTAATTAATGTTAATTTAATATTTATAAGTGTGCCAACGCCGAGTGAACGCCTTCGTTCACTTCCTCTGCTGCCATCGCTAAAACTACGGCAGTGGCAGCAGGTCTTGCAACTAGAAGATGTGAATTGAGCGGATTAGTGCAGGAAGGCAATGGACAAGGTACCTAAAGGTTGGTTTGGTATTTTTCAAGTGACTGCATTGCAATCTCGTCAAACTCTGGCTACTTCTTGATAATCACAGGCTGACAGACATACTGCTGCCAAGATACCTTGTTTGTGGCTTTAACTATAAACAGTCAAAGCTGCACCCTTGTCCTCAAGTGTTTGCTAAACATGCACCCAAAGTGAAACTGAATTATTCCTGTGCTCAGTGGCGCATTTTCTTTTGACATGAGCTTCTCCTTGACACATCTCGCGGTCTGTGGTCACAGGAAATGTCAAAGATAACTGAGTATTTAAATTATTTTACAAGCATATCTTAAGGTTTTCTTTCCCATGATGCCAACATGGCAACACTTTCCAGTTCTCCTTGAAAGCAGCAACACTTCCCACTAAATTGTGTCCAGAGACCCAGACTGAAAATGTCTATACTGCGTTCTGTGTTCACTTCTCTTTGCCTGAATCACATTATCAGAATACGACAACTTTAATTTATAAGGTTGGGCTGCATCTGCCTGAGATACACTGTAAGTGCCTCAAAGTAGTCATTCAGCACAACCCTAATCAGCAAAATGAATAATAAGCTCTCAGGATGGAAACACATGCTGAAAGAACGGACCTCAAACACTGCTTGCACAAGCTCTTCGCTTAGAGAGCAATTTTTCACAAACGATTTAAAGTAGAGCGCTACTTTAGCAAGTTTTTTTTTTGGTAATTATTCTGGGAAGCAGATCAGTCTAACATCTTTTTAGGAAGCCTTCCAGTAGCAGTGGGCATTTTTTTTCCCCACAGAGGAAATAAATCATTCATTCAATTTATCCATTATCTATCCATTCATAGCCAAAAATAATAATAATAATAATGCACGCTTATCAAATATGAACACTTAGAAATCTAATTGACAAGGCACAAAAGTTGCAACTTTTGGTCAATTTTTTTGGGTTCTTTGAAAACCATTTGCTGCTTCACAGCTGTGAAAAACTGAATATTTTTGTATTTATCCGATACCAAGTCGATACACTGCCTGTATCATTGATACCAATACTGATATTTTTTTTATATATCACCAAACATATAATTTTAAGGTGTTTTCCTTTGAATAATTTTGTTCAAAATGTGGACATAAATTTCAACAAAGTTTATAGGTATCTACAAAATACTTTAATAATATTAAATAATTAAAACTATTGTCATTTGAGAGCGAATCATAAAATCTCTTTTCGAAGTAGAAAGTGGCACCACCAGTTTTAAATTTGGGCTACACAGATCCAACACAGACACTTGGCAACAATAGAAATTTTACCCAGCATACCTTGGGGTGAGAAGTGGGTAGAAACAACTTAATAACAGTTCAGACACGCAATAAATCCTATTTGAAAACAAAATATTAAAAAAAAATCCAGGAGTTATATAACCATGAAAAGCAATGGCACTTGAAAGGCACAGCAAATCCAAAGAGAGCCGTGTGAAACGAATCCCTTTATTTGACGTTGCAAAGAAAATCAAAATGGGGATTTGCAACTGAAAAAAAATATATTCATTTCTTCCCGGGGTGCTTTTGATCTAGGTTCAGAATCAATCTTTTGTATAAAGCAACTCTGAACAGCACAAAATAAAATACCACGAAAGGATATTACGAAAGGATATTCTGGGTTTTTTTGCGACTCACTCAGTTTGACAAAAAAAAAAAAAAAAAAAAAGCAAAAATAGCCTTTATACTGTGTAATTACTTAGCTGCAGATTCTTCAAGTCTGTGTGAAATTGGATTCTCATTTGAAATTTGAAGACGTATCAGAGAAAGATTTGATGTTTATGTACCGTCTACTTCGTCCGTAAGTTCAATTTGTGCAGCGGCCGTCAGCAAACAAACATCAACTCGAGGCACTTTTTATGACAAAAACATTCAAATAACATCCAAATGTAGAGAATTCAAATAAGCCAACGTTCGACGCAAATCAATCCAATTTTCGGTTAAATTTAGCTCAACGTCTTGTGGTGACGATGAAATTCAGTTTAGCATTTCATGGCAATGCAGATCTGGTACGTGACAGCAGTCAAAGTGACCTCTCTCCAATAATTGCCAGAGGAATCGAACCACTGAACAACTGGACCAGAACTTACCTTTATAGGAAAGAAGAACAAAGAATATACTGAGTTAAAAGCAAACGCAGGTCCTTAAATTACTCCACTGAGCACAGAAATGACCATAATCTTCAATGTGAAGAAAGGTTTTAAGTTGAACTGTAAAAGTAAGTTGCTTTCCTCGTGGTGTTTCTGTGTGCTATAACTTCTAATTATGGGGAATTTACTTTATTTTTGTTTCCTTTTCGCAGCCTTATTGCTAATCTTACTCGAGTTAGTGAGCCATTAACCGTCTTCGTTAACAGACCCGCTGTGCTGACGGTAAATCACAAACAGCTGATTTCACCGATGTTACTCTTCCGCATTAATTACGTGTTTTTGTCTGCATCCCATTTCTTCTACTTGTAAGCTTTTCTTTTCGAGAGAGATTTTTTTTCCACCGAGAATAATAATAATAATAGCTACTAATGATAATAGTTACTGCATTTCTCTCCAACAAACACTTTAAGATTTGCCTTCCTCAGGAAAGTCATCCCTTTCTTTTTTACTTGCCCATTTGCTGTCAAGGTTGCAGGTGCAATTGCAACCAGTCGCTTGCCTGGATGAAAACATAAGCGCCTTTACATTTTACAGAGGACATCTGTGTTTATTCCGTGCGAGTAGACAACACAGGAGGGGGACTGATGTAAGCTTCTGCAACACAAAGCACACAGAATATATAACCAAAGTATTTAGTTTCTGCAAATCCCTCTGGATGCCTTTCTCGATGCGTTGTCTGGCGTAGGTTTCTATTTTCCTTTCAGTTTATAAACTGTGGACTACTGTCAATTATGTACTCCACAGTTTGCCACATCAAGGGTTGATCGAGAGCAGCAGAGGTGTGGGGCTGAAGAGGTTCCTGCTTGCTAGATTTGATCGATGGAAAAGACGGAGAGACTGTAATCACAATTGTTCTTTTATCCATAAACTTGCACAAATTTAAATTGTGAAAATAAACGTGCGTCATGGAAACGTATTGATCTCGAAAAAACGTGTTTTTCGATAAAAGGTTTTAGCACCAAGAACCTGATGTACTGTAGGTCTTCAGCCGAATCAAAAATAGATGTACTTGACAAAACTGCAATGGAAACACTTTTCTTCATGTCAGCTGGATGTTACCACTGGCGAAAAACCATGAAGAAGACAACTGGAAGCAGTAGTGGGATGATGGTTTTTTGTTTTGCTTTTCAGACAATGTGCACTCGGCTCCACCAGAGCGCTCGCAGCATCATACGGTTCATAAAATGTTTCGTGTCATTCCAACCTGTTGAATCCACAGCCCCTCTCTAAAACTGCCAATTGTAATTTCCCCAAAACGCAAACGCTTACGGAGCCACTGCCAAACATTAGAGGCTTGCCGCGCCAACGCCTGAATGAGTCTCCTCTGATTGGCTGTTGGATGATGTTAAAGCGCCATGGCTGAATTATGAATATATATCATGTAACTGTTTACATCCGTTGCTACCATGATATTAATCAATTTATAACGCGAACAGGCTTATCTAATGGGTCATCAAAACCCAAAGAGCTGTTGCGTTTTGTTGCCGTTCTATTCGTCCTCTCCTCAGTCCTGCCATGTCCAGGGTCTCCTCTGGTGTGCAGTTTGTTTTGGAGCATCCACATGGCACCTGAATGGTCATTTTGCCTCGAGGCTGAGAAAGCAGAGCTGGAGTACTGTGACTCTCTAAGGACGGTGTGTATTTGTGTGTGAGGAGTTTATGGTAACTTTATTTAACACACAAGTATACATATGTACGGGATATGAATCGTTTTGAGAAACATGTCAGTCTATTACAGCATCCATCTACTCTCAGGAGCTTAAAGTTGTCTTTGTCGTGAACTTTAGATCATCCCTCTCTCCAACGTTCGTCATAAAACGCATCCGGAAATTTATTTTCCTGGCAACACGTGTGACAGCAATAACAGATGCGTTGTTTTCTGAGATTGCACTGTGATTTTCTTTCAATACCAATAAGCAAAAGTAATTTCCCACTCTGTTTATCTACTAAGATGTGTGACTTATTGCAAAATGTGAAAACAGAAATCAAAGAACCTGTTTACACCCTCACCTGTGGCGGCGCTGCACCAAGAACCACTGAGGGAAACGACACAAAAACATCCAAAGAAGACACACAGACCAGAATCTGTCTAAGCAAAATGTACATAAAAATAGAGCAGCATCAGAGATCAGTGGGTGAAAGATTTCTCCTTTGTCTTTGGTAAGAGACCACGAGCCATTTCTTCCGCTAGCGGTAGACTCCGGCATTTGTGTTGGTCGTATTTACCCAGAATGCCCTTGATCAACATCAAGACTTTGAGATATTTGATTACTTACGAGTCAATGCCCTATTCAGGTCCATGTTCACAATTCAAGGCCATAGTTGGAGGTTTTTGTAACTGCAGAGAAACGATTACATTGATGTGTGATGGCATCATATGGATTCTCTGTTCAGCTAGTTAAATATTAAACTGAATGAAAATGAAACGCCACTCTTTATTACTTTAAAAACTGTCAGGTAAAAGTAGATTATGATGGCTTTTTTTTTTTTTTTTTTAAACTACGGTTAAGACCGGCTTGGTGTCAAAAGATTCAAGACTGCGTTGTTTCTAAAAACTTGTAAAATATAAAAATCTTAATTTTAATTAATTAATACGTTCTTGGTTCTCTGGAACTATTTTGCCTGCTGAAACTGCCGTAGAAATACGGACATTTGTGGTAACGTGACACTTCAAGATCAAAGACACTATCACATCTTCGCCTCAGTTCATTTCTCTGAAACAAACAGTCAACTAACTTTCACAAACTGAATTGGGAAAAGCCACCATTTTTTTTTCAATTTGTCGACTCCGTATTGGAGTTAACTGACTAGTTCAAGTATACCCAAACTTCACTTAAGTTCGTCATGCTTTTAATTATTCAGCTCCCTGTTGTGGTGATGACTGAGACTTGATGCTTCTTGCTGTTTCTGGATGAACTAGTTTGACTTTAGCCGACACAGCTACTTCAGTTCCCAAACTTTGCTTTGTGTGTTGGGGACCTTTAGTGGCATTTAGAAACCCACAGAAAATGACCGCCGGTCGCCCTCTGGGCTGCTGCGAGTTGAGTGTAATCGACAGTGTTTAAAAGTTGTTGAGCCATTATTTGAAAGCTTTTGTCCTGATACGTAGGGACGAGCGAATGCTGCAGGAACAATGTGTGTCCTTGGAGAATGGGAGACTGCAGGAGTCATACAGCCTGCATCACAAACACTTCTCGGCGAGTATGACAGGTGAGACACGAGATTAATGGTCTCTTTTTTTCCCCTTCTTTCCCCCCCCCCCTTATAAAGAAAGTCACCAAAGCGATCGCCGAGAGATCTGAGGTCAGATAGTACTTTGAATCATGTCAAAATGTGAGGCGAGGTTTTGAATTTAAAGGGAAAATCAGATTTATATCAGATGTGAACGCATTGGGCTACTGTAGGTTCACAGTGCAGATTATTTTAGTGGACTAAATCTACGTAACGAAGAAGACAGAAAGGGCAGGCGTGTAATGCCCGAGCACAAGGTGATCACCGTTGTCATCTCGCTGCCCGTTTGGACACAGTTAAATCCAATCCAGAACAATAATTTCACATTTATGTACAAAGCACATTAGAAGCTTTTACCAAGCAATATTCCGAACAGATTTGTACGACTTACAGAAACTGGTGTAAAAAAAAAAGATTCAGAACAGCGTCAAAGGAAAGATGCTTTTCGATTGAATCTTTATTGGTGAGATTAATAAATGCAAATCTTTCTCCATTCAAAAGAAATTTTAAAATTATGATGAAGAGACATTTTGTTGAATAATTTTGTTTTTGTGTATTTGAAATATGTTTGCAATAGTCTTCTGAGTTGACTAATTTAATTTTCATGCTCTTTTCCATTTATGATTTCCTTCAGTTGTGGGCGGAGCTAGGTAAGGTCCATTGTCACAAGTGTCTTATCCCTGAAACCCCGCCACAGCAACACCGACTGGCGAAGAGAAGCAACCAGAGAGGCACTTTGAATCAACCTCAGATCACCCGGCGCCCTCCTGGCCCGGCATGTACCGAGGGAAATTGCTTGTTAGCAATGCCCGCCTTCCCCTCCCTCCGTCTGGATGTGTGAAGCTCATAGATTCTGCAGCTGATCAGCACGTAGGTGTCACACAGAGGCACTTTTATGGGATTTATATGACGGCTGCCTGCAAGATGAAGGCTAGCCGCGGCTGGCTGGGTTCGTTTCAGAGGCCGCAGCTGTTCGCTGTCACCGAGTCGAGACGTGACTTATACCAGACAACACCTAGACGCACCTGACCGCCGTAAACGAGAGATTGATGCGTCGTGGATTTTCGCGAACCCATTCGCCCGTTGTGCTTGCAGGGGGGTTTCTATTTATCACTTTATACAATCGGAGCAAAAATAAACTTCTTTTTTTTTTATAACTTTATTGCGTATGTCTGTTCTTTATTGTGAAAGACGATAGTAACTTTTCTTTGTTCTTTACTACCCAGACCTGAGTGAGACAGTTTGAAATCCTTTCATCGAACAAGCAGGGGAATCGATCACAAGCCGTTGTGCCGCCTCTGCTAAATAAAACATGACTTTTGTTTAAATTTATTTTCTTTCTTTTCGTCTTTTTCTCCACAAAGCCATGAGCAAAATATTCCATGGCATTCATTTGATCACAGATAATAAATTTTGCGCGCACGTCTCTCCAGGACGGCAATTCAAGCTTTAATAAATAAAGCAACAAAACATCCGTCGAGCTTTTCTCTCTTTCTTTTTTTGTCCTTCCTCAGTTTCTCTAAACTGAGGCGAGTGTCTGCATGTAAAATTAATCTAACAACAAGAATGCATTGCATTAATCGCGTTTTTGTATTAACCCGCAACAGAAGGTCGATCTCTGAACACTGGCAGGGAAAATGAGTACGCCGCTTCGTCTCACCTGTAACACGTGAAAGGAGACTTGATTGGAACATAGAAAATAAATGAGAGAATATGAACCACGACATAATTTTTGTTTTCTTTTGAGGAATCCTTTTTTTCATTTATTCATTTGCCTACAATAACCAAACTGCAGTAGCACAGCTGAAACCAGGTATTTACATACACTATATACGCTTTTATCTCACTAAAATTAAAGCAGATGTTTGATGCTTAAGGTCAGTTTTGATTATTTTGCAATATGGCAAAAATAGTGAGAAATGGACTTTTACTATTACTTTCTTCCAAATCAAGTTTGTGTGCACCGAAATGATCATAGACCTGGTCGGTTCCTCAGCCATGTGGATTAAGGATTCAAACTTTCACACTGAATCATAACTAAATTTGGCCACTGCCAGGTACCGGTAGGTGAATTACTCACCCGCAGCACAAACCCAACATCACAGCTATATAGCAAAGTTCACCATTTTTAAAAACCGACTTTAAGGAAACAGAAAATGCTAAAAGACTGACGATAAATGAGGTAGCTCCCACCAATTCCAGTCATAAAGCTCTAGTGTGATTATTTTATTGAGGTCATCTTAAATTGGATGTTTGGTTTTTTTTTCTTTTTTTGCCAACTACAAAGTAGCATCTGCCACATCGACGTGTGAAAAAGTTTAAAAGTCCTCTTTGCAGGGGCATAATTTCACAGTGAAAAACATTCTATTTCTTAGTAAAGTATGTTTATGTTTTGCAGAAATGCTGCAAGTCAACTCAATGAGATCTGCTGGGTTTTCTTAGATGGGGAGCTTTTTCTTTAAGCAATTTGAATGAGAAACTGAACTGGACTGTGTTTGGAAACTAGGATAGATTGGATTGAGGTTTTTTTGTAACATGGTCAAGAAGACATATTTCAAATTGGTGCCACTTAAATACACTAAAATGAAATAAATTAGTAGTGAGTTGGGAGTTTGTCACATTATTCTGTGATGGGCAGGATTTATAAAAAAAATGCAATAGTCTTTTTATTATTATTTTTTTACAACATAATGAAAAAGAAGCTACATTATAATAATCACACTGAACCAGACATTATTACAAGTTAAATGAAGTTTTTTTCCCATTATTACTAAATTACAACATCAATATTTCAGTGTTTGCTTCTTCAGCTTTCACCTTTTTCATTTTATTCAATTTTCTGCGAGTCACAAAACTTTGTGAGAGAGAGATGCTCATTTTCTGGAGTGCCTTCTGGTGCGTCGTCACCTTCTGAAAACTAAACTGATCCGATGTCAAGCGTTTCCACTGAACCTGAGGAAAAATACCTTCTAATGTTTCAGTGACAGAGAAACCAGAATGACGATAAAATAAGTTTGCTGCTGCCAACGTAGACGTTTGTACCATATGAAATCACAAAAAGCATTTTTATTTATGAGGACTCTGTTCTTTTGAAATAACTGTTGGGCACGAAAAAGTAGATGTAATGCATAGGAAGCCAGGTTTATGTAGAAACTAGGATTTAATAAATTCTGGTTGAAATATGCTGAACCGTATTTTATTTTGCACCACCAGCCATGTATTAACCAACTTTCAGCAGCAAGAAGATCAGGAGCTTCAGAAGGACGCTTATGTTACATAGTTAAAAATGCACTTTGTTAATTAACAAGTTTACTCCACTATTTATTTATATGTGAATTTTTTCTTTTGAACTTTTATTTTGAAGGTCCAGCTTTCTGCGCATTGTTCTACTTGTGTGTTTGCAACTTCCTCTCCCCCACGTAAGTCACATTTTGAAAAGTTGCTGATGTTTTTTTTCTTTTTCTACATTTCATTTGTAAATGTTTCCTCTTTTGGTACAAACTCACTGGAAGGTTTAGTTTCTTAAATGTTACTGTAGCACTTCGTTATAATTTTGGCTGTGAATACAACTTCAACAGTTGCTGTTTCAAGCCCTCTTGTGGCAAATTACTTATTGGTATTAGCCTTGTTTTCTTACAGCTGTCGAAGACCGAACTATAGAAAACCAGAAGACATCTGATTTATGTTTTTCTTTTTTGTCTTCTGCAGGTTTGTGTAACATGTTAAAGGTGTTAAAGGTCAGACATGAACGTTCAAGCTGTTTGTTTTTATATATTTCTGACCACTACCTGGTACTGCTGTACTAAAAATATCCTGGTTTTGGAAAAACAAATGTTGGGATAAAATATTTTCGTACTGTTTCCAAGACTGTATTTGGTGATGGAAAATTATTGTATTTTTATTTATTTATGTATTTGCATATTTGTTTATTTATTCACGTACTTATTTATTTATTCGTCGAGTGTTGCCTGACGCCGCTCAAAGAAGACGCGCCAATTTATCAAAGTTGAGCTACGCTAGCAACGCATAGCTGCTACTAACTCTTCTAGCTGATGAGGTGACTCTGGACCGCCGCTAGCCTGTAACGGTAAACTAGCAGTTATTTCATGGCCGCAGTTGAAGATGCAACACTTCCTGGATGTTTTTACCATTGCTGAGAGCCCCAGGCTAGCTTTCCAGAACCCCAAGCTGCTAGCCACAGCAGCTAACGTCTCCCGACACAGACGCCATCAGCCGAGTCTCCAAACTCCTCTCGTGCATCGGAACGCTTTTCACAGTAAGCGTGGTACCTGGGCAGTAATCATAGCTTAGGATCTTCATTTGAAGTGTTTTGTGCATTTTTAACGTTTAGAACGGCATCCAAACGGAGCAGGCCGCAGATGCTACAGCCAAAGCGCTAATGTTGAACTGCACCAATGGGTGACCTGATAAATGGGTGAAGAATCAATTTTCTGAAGAGTTGCATATTTCTGTTTCCGTCTGAATTTAATAAAACTTCCTCGAGAAATAAGTGTTCTCAATATTCACAATTCATGACATCGCTGCATCATTTTGATTTGTTCTATTTTCACATCTAATTTCATCATTTCCCCAAATATTTTGTTAGAATTTTCTGCTACACAGACATACAAAAATAAAACAACAAAAACATGAAAAATAAAACAAAATAGATTAAAAAAATTTACATACAGTGCAATCCCTCCTTCCACCCCCAAAAAACACACAACCCCAGGACTCACTCCATCTACACACAGAAAAATAAAAAAAATACTTTGCACGTTACAGTGTTTGACAAGATGTAGGAAGGGAAACCAAATTTCTTTAACCCTCCTGTTATGTTGCGGGTCAATTTGACCCGTTTCAAAGTTAAAAAAAAAAAAAAAATAGTTAGAAGTATTTTTTCTGCATGAAACTTTTTCTATTTGTCTTAATAGGTGCACTCTATGTATAAAATAAAAATGGTTCATTTTACACACTTGCAGCCCCCTCTGCGTCTATTTGTTACATAGATACTGTTCGGGTCAATTTGACCCAGCATACAAGTTGAAGGGTAAAAAGTTTTAAAAAATGTCCAATTCTGTTTGTTTCCTTGCACCTATGAGACATATTTCACCACACACACACTCACGCACGCACACGCATGCATGCACACAAGCCTACATTCTCACTATTCTCTTTACTTCACAAGGAAACTGAGAAAGCAGGTGTTTATAAAACTTTTGACGGGAACCTTTTCTCTTTTCTGTTCTCGTGGAAAAACTCCACCCACACTGAGTGACACTCACTAGAAGGGGAGGGGTGGGAGGGCATAAATACTCTCTGCAAGGGAGTCCTAAACACATTACACACTAAAGGTACATGTGATATCGTCACTGTCAGAGGTCAGGAAATGAGCAGCAGGAAAAAAAAGATGACAGCCCTGGAAGCTCTGGAACTTCTTGTTGATCATGACAGTGAAATAGAAGAGGAGGTTTCTGAAGCTGAAGACAGTATTGAGGTCAATTCTGAGTCTGATGATTCTGATTATGAAGCAATTGATGAAAATGATGTTCATGTTTCTCGAAGCAAGACATTCATGTCAAAAAATGGTGAAATTCAGTGGTCTTCATCTCCAACTAAGCACCTCGGAAAACAGTGTGCAGAAAATATAATAAAGACAGTGCCAGGGCCGACTAGGATGGCAGTAACTCGAGTCACAGATATCAAGTCGGTCTTTGAGCTATTCATGCCTAATGCAATACAAAAAATCATTCTTCAAATGACAAATCTAGAAGGAAGGCGAGTTTTTGGAGAGAACTGGAAAGAGCTGGACAAAATGCATTTACATGCATATTTGGGGGTTCTCATTCTGTCTGGAGTTTTCAAGTCAAAGGATGAATCAACAGCCAGTCTATGGGATACAGAGACAGGCAGGGCAATATTTCGGGCCACAATGTCTCTGGAGACTTTTCATATTTTTTTCCAGAGTAATCCGATTTGACAATCGAGAGACAAGAACTGTCAGACAGGAAACAGACAAACTAGCAGCTATTAGGACAGTGTGGGACAAGTGGGTTGAGCATCTTCCTCTGTTCTATAACCCAGGCCCTAATGTCACAGTGGATGAAAGACTTGTGGCATTCAGAGGTCGCTGCTCATTTAGGCAATATATGCCTTCCAAGCCAGCTAAATATGGCATAAAAATCTGGGCAGCATGTGATGCAAAAACCAGCTATGTTTTGAACATGCAGGTTTACACTGGAAAGCCAGCTGGAGGAGCCCCAGAAAAAAATCAAGGTACCAGGGTTGTGCTCGACATGTCAAATGGTCTCAGGAGGCACAACATAACCTGTGACAATTTTTTCACAAGCTATAACTTGGGTCAAGAACTTCTAAAAAGAAAGCTCACGATGGTTGGGACA
The DNA here is from genome assembly GCF_003331165.1 of Xiphophorus hellerii. Taxonomy (NCBI): domain Eukaryota; kingdom Metazoa; phylum Chordata; class Actinopteri; order Cyprinodontiformes; family Poeciliidae; genus Xiphophorus; species Xiphophorus hellerii. The sequence continues at coordinate 6,310,198 of NC_045677.1, forward strand.
GTCCGAAAGAACAGAGCTGAACTCCCCGCTGAGCTACTGGTGACAAAGAACAGGGACCCTCACTCATCCATGTTTGCCTTTACAGACAATACAGCCCTGGTGTCATATTGCCCTAAAAAGGGGAAAAATGTTGTGCTCATGAGCACTTTGCATAAAAATGCTGAATTCAGCACACGAGAGGACCATAAACCAACTATGATCCTTGACTACAATGCTACCAAAGGCGGGGTGGACAATCTGGACAAGGTCACAGGATCATACAGCACCAAGAGAATGACTGCACGCTGGCCACTGGTCATCTTTTACAACATCATTGATGTATCAGCATACAACGCATTTGTCATTTGGACAGAAATCTTTCCGGAGTGGAATGTGTCAAAGCTGTACAAGAGACGCATTTTCTTAGAAGAGCTGGGCAAGGCACTTGTCATATACAACGAAGACACCATATGCCAAGGACCCCAGCTACTGCAGCTGTAGTAAAGGAGATCCAGGAGAGGACTACACCCAGTACATCAGTGTGTGAGGTAAGTAAAAGTGTGTGTTTGTGTTTGTGCAAGTGCATGTTATGTGTGTCTTAGGAGCATCAAAAAATATAGTAACCATTTTATTCTTCTTTCTAGGTTGCTACTGGAGGAAAAAAGAAGAGGAAGAGGTGCCAGGTTCGCAAGCCATCTGATGATGTCAAAACGAGCATGACTTGTGTGAAATGTGCAAAATATATTTGCACAAAGCACAGTCTGATGACATGTCCTTCGTGTGTTGTGTAGATGACAAAACTAAAGCATCTAGTTCATTTACATATATTCATTTTTGTGGTATTTCTGATTGTATTCATTGCATGTTTACTATCACAATATGATGACATATTACTCATGAGCTGTGGAGATTCACAGACATACATGCACTGTGTTAGTGTTCCTGAGATCTTGTTTTGTTCATTTCTGGTTCAAAAAACAGTGGTTGAATAAAGTTTACTTTCAATACAAATCTTCATGACTTGTTTGTCTTGATTTTAATCAGCGGGTCAATTTTACCCAGAACAGTAAATGTGTCTCAAGTTCAATTATAAAGATCACCCTTTGAAAAAAAATTAAAAATGTAATACAAAAAATTTTACAAAAAATCACTTTCAAAGATAATTAGTGTTATTTTGTGTTTAGGTTTTTCAGTGGGCATAAAAAAAAATGTAAATCACATTTTTTATGTCCGAATGAGTAAATTGTCATCATTGATCCTTTATTTGTGAGGAATAAAAAAACATAATTGCACAAATATTGATTGGAATGGTTAGTATAGGAGTTAATAATCAGACACAAAAAAGATTTGGAGGATTTTTTTGGTTTCTGACACTATAGCATGACTAAACACTCCCCGGGTCAAATTGACCCGCGAACATTATTGCTGTACCTCAGAAACGAACATAACAGGAGGGTTAAAGTCTTCAAGCTTTCCTTTTATTATATAAGTCAGTTTTTCCATTGCCAGGTTGTTGCTCAGTAGTTTGATCCATTCATTCAGAGCAAGCAAATGTTTAGCCTGCAAAAGGCAAAAACTCGCAAGCTTCCTTCTCTAAATCCATCTGGAAAAACGTGCGGCAAAATTTTAAAGCAAAGTTTACTGTCCATTGGAACATCCTGCTCAATCAAATGAGAGATGAACGTGATAACCTCCTTCCAGAAAGTCTGAAGCTCTATACACATACACTTAACAGAAACATCAGGAATATTTGAATTGAAATGGTGAAGTTTTACAGGAGTGATATACGTTCTAAATAACCATTTGTATTGTAATAGTCTAAACCTTGTTAATAGTTTGTGTCAATAGACATGAGTTATTCCATTCATGCTCAGGGATTTCCGTTTGCATATTTGCAAGCACATTTTCCATGCTTGTAAATATGAAAGACTATTTTCTTTTAAAGCTAAAAGTAAAATATTATAAAATTTGGAAAGTAGGCCTCTACTCTGATTATGGTGAGCAGCTGTATTCTCTATGGAGGTTCAGCCGTAGATTTTAGTGAGGCAGTAACAAAGCTTCTAATCTGTAAATACTTAAAAAATATGTTTTTGGGGGGCAGACTGTACTTGTTTACCAGGACATCAAAACTCCTTCACTATAAAGGTCCCCTATTTTATTTAAGCCTTATTTATTTCTGCCATATTCTAAACCCTCTGTCTGCTCTTCCTGGTTTGAATCCGTTATTTCCCCAAATAGGTGACAGACATGAGATCTTGGACGCCTCATCTAAAATCGTATGGGAGTGGTGCCAAACTGATGCTGCGTTTTTGAGAAAATCTAGTTTCATCATTTATATTTTTCTTAGTAGCTTTAGTTGTGTCTTGCTAGCTTAGCGAGTTGGTTGTGTCAAATGCTTTTAACAGAAGTTAATTTCCTTTTGTTAATAAACTTGTATGTTGGTAAGGAGTTGACTGTTAACTCCATCCTGCTGTACAAGATAAGGCCAGTGCTGGACTTGTGTCTATTTATTATTATTTTAAAACCTAAGTTCCTATTTTTATTAATAATTGCCATAAGCAAATACATTTTCATAGCTAAAGTACTGAAGTTTAACATTTTTGATGCCCCCGTTGATGCGTCGGCACAACATTTTTATTGTGAGGCGCCCATACAACACTTATGAGCCAGAGATTCTAATTTATGCAAGCTGCACCAGATGTAGTTGAGCTATGAAAACATTCTATTATCCCACATTTTATATTTATATTTATGTAAATACTTTATTTACCCGAGGAGATACAATGAATCAGGAAGATTAATAAGGTTAATTCCAGGTTTTATAGTTTCTTTTGCTTACGGACTGCATCTGTGTCGCTCTACCCGACATCATCCTAATCTTCTTACTCTTGTGAGAAACAGAGAGAATGTTAGCAGACCTTCACAACTCACCAAGAGATTTGCTTCCTGCGGCAGAAGAAGAACCTGTGGATGGAAGTGCTTTGCAAAAACTTGTTTAAAAAAAACTGTCCTTACTTTTTCTATTCTTTGTCTCAGAGAATTTGAGCTACCCTGGCAAATGAAATTGGAAAGCTCGGAGCACAAAAACAGAGCCGCAAACCTCACCGCAGGAACATTTCCCCCAACGCCTCTCTGCCCGGCTGTCAGACTTTTACAAGCGCAAAGACATCACAAACCAAAGGTTGTGGTGTTTGATGCGACAGATGGAAGTTCTAGACCTGTTCCTGTCTCTGTATAACCCAGATGAAATCTCTTAGTTTCTGGCCGTAGCGTCTATCAGGAAAGAGAGTATGGTAATATCATTTAACAAAAAAAAAAGATAGTGAGAGCAGCTTGTACCCAGCTGTGGGGAAAAATGCTCAAAAGTACAATAAGAGACCTTATCTTGCCTAATAAATGGAGGTCTACGAAGTTCAAAGCTTTTAAGCGAGAGTCTTTTTGCTGGTTAAACTCTGACCGAGCCCATGGTGGTGAATGAAAAGGCACTCTGCCTTTTAAAAGTTCTCACACACGGATATCTTTAAGGTCAGTTCATGGAGGGCCCTAAAAAGCTGTGCGAGTTTGGCATATTTCCCCTGGGCAGCACAGGTGGAGTGCCGCTCATCAACTAGCTAACAACAAGACGGCCAGGAGTTACTCTCAGAAGATGAGGGCTCCTCCAGCTGTGATCGCTGGCCCGGCGTTTACCGGCGAAGACGCCGGTGGAGAGAGTCTGAGCTGCATTCATACCTGCCGCCTGAAAGTAAAAGTGAAGCTCAAGAGCCAAGTGAAAGTCAGGGATCGGCGTCAGAACTCAAACTGAAGGCCAAAGCGAACACGTTGACGATTTCGAAGCGCTTAATTCATACGTTCTCTGACAGAACAATCGTTGCTTATTGCTGTGTTACGCTTTGGACACCGCTTTTCTCCTTCTTTTTTTCTTTTTTTACTTGGCACACCATTCCCGACCACTTTCTTTCTCTCTGATTGACTCCCTCTTTCTCTCGAGATCTGTCCTTTCCTTCCTGTTCTGTCCTGTCCTGCCCGGTACGAGCCGGATAAATGAAAGACCATCGAGAAGATATCAAGATAAACATAAAAGTACTCTAGGGTTGACAAGAAAATAAGAGTCATCCATCAAAGGGCCAAGCTACTTTCACGACGTGTCAGAAGAAACCCAGGATTCTCAAGGCAATGCCCAGCTCACTTTAATTCAGGACAGTGAACCGGATCAACACGTCAGCACAGCAAGCCTGAGAGATGGAGAATGGGGGAAAAAACCCGCCTAAATGTCATTTTTACAAAGGTTACTTCATTGACCTGTTCAGACTCCAAGCATTGTATTAATTATTTTTGAGAGTGAGAAAAATCTAAATAAAGCTTTTACACCTGTAAAAGACATTAAAAAAATATGCTGCTATACGGGAAAAGATCTGGAAAAATATTTTTTTATCTTATGTTAGCTGTATCTTACTTGGCATCCACTTGAATTAGATGACACAAATTTTAAAACCCCGTCTTAAAGATAAAGATTTAACTCCTTGTAGTTATGTTCTATTATAAAATATATCCCTCGCCTGTAGTAGAAAACAAATCCTCAGACCGGTTGTTTTGTCTGATTTTAGGAAACTAAAACTACTCAAACCAAAATGTCACGCTGTCAGCTCCCGGTCAGAAAGACACATTTAGTTCAGAGTCCATGAGGTGATATTCAGAAAGGATTTTTTTAATTAACTGATTTTAGTTTCCTCTGTGATGAAATCTTTCAGTAATAATGTCTGCCCATGTGCACCAGTCAGGGGTGTTAATTATAACCTGTCAAATGACGGAGGGGCTTCACCGGTCAAATACGGAAAATATTCCGTTAACGCAACCTCTCTCATACTATATATCTAGATAGATAGATAGATAGATAGTGTTGAGACGTTTACTCCAGACACGCACCATACATGCACGCACACACAACTACGGACACAAAGATTCTGCACAAAAGCCTTTTGTTTTATATGGACACTTTCTGTAGAAACGAAACTTAACTTTAGCCCATCGTCTGACCACTAGGAGGACCTTAGTGGCGTAACACATCAGCAGACCAGGAGGCAGACTTTAGGATATAAGCAATGTGTCTTCCGTGTTTGAGCAGATGCTGTATAGATTCGGGCCTTTACATCCACATAAGCCTGTAAGGGTAAGCGTCTCTTTCTTTTTAGCGCTAAAAAGAATAAAATAAGTAAAGTCTGATTATTCTGTGTTGGCTGATTTCCTGTTCGTGTGCTCACACGTTTTGGGTCCGTCGAGTTTAAATCACAACAATAGATAGACAGACAGACAGACAGACATGTATACACATATACATGTGTGTACATGCATATATCGATCTATCAAATAGATAGATCTATATATACTGTAGATGTATACACACACACACTCATTCTTGCCACACCCTGCACCCCCTCGAGATACCCCTGGCCCCCAACTTTAAAACTCTAGCTCTGTCACTGGCGAGCTGTTGAGACTGACTCCAATTCACTGTAACAAGTACAGATGGCAGATATCGTAAAAAAAAATATATATATATATATATATATATATAACTTGTGGAATATTGTAAGATTTTAGCGTATTGGGGAGAAAATGAGTACCCAAAATTGAACTTTTTTGACAGATTGGTAGAGGATTATAATCCATAAACTCCCATTATTCATGGAGCTTACTTCTTAAAAAAACTTATATTTGATCCAAGAGATCAGCTATATATCCTGATGTCAGGTTATATTTAACCTGATCTCAAGAATATAAAATAGTTGTTCATCTTATTGATTCATGTCAGAGATAAAACATCGGTTACACAGTTTTAGCCTCAATAACTATGTATGACATAGTTTAAATAAATTTGACACGAGTGAAGCAAAAAAAACTTGATTTAATCTCACCCTTTGTCACTTTTTATAAATCATACCTTTACTAAATAGAAAGAAAAAACACTAAGAGGTTCTGTAAATTGCAGGGTGGGATTATTGACAAAAGAGAAAGTAAACCCAGCAAATCTGTTAACAAGTGACGTGTTGGAGTGGATTAGTTGTAGAAACCTCATGAATTTAATGCGACTCACAGTTTACCAAAAGTGGCTGACATGCAATAGGGACTTTATATAAGCCCACTTTATGAATCATTACCTTTGAGTCAGTACTTCATCGTAATGAAGTGTTAACGGCGCCGCATATCGGCATGTCTACTGTAGTGAACTGCACTTGGTGATGTAATTAAATATTAGTAAGTAGGGGTTACTGCTCAGCATATTTTTGGTTTTTTACTGATGTTATAGTGACTCTCACCAGTTCCCAGATAAATGAGTCCCAAACATATCAGAGTTTGGGTTTCTGTGTGGAATCTTGCATTGTCATGAATGAATGCAAACACAATAAAGTGAATTCCCATCAGAATACCTTTACACATAAATAGCAAATCAGTTCTTGGGTTGCATTGTAACTTCAGCTTCCTGTAAACGTGGCCACTATTTTTGGTGGAAAATGCTGCTCGGGTCTCTGACAAATTTGTGCGTTTCGCAGTCCTTCGTTTCCTTTTTTAAAAATTTTTTTAAATCTTAGACACCTGAGTTAATTTGCGAATAAAACAGAGCGTTGAATGTCTGTCGGGATATTACAAATGCGCATGTTTTAACTCTGGGAAAAAAAAGAAAGGCGTCAGACAAGCTCCATCCATAATGTGTGCCTGTACAGAGACCTTTAGCTGTCGGATGATGAGGTCAGATTAAATATGTTTATCTTGTTTCAAAAGCGTATGCAATATGCATCGATGTCAGAAACCTTCCATTCTCTGCCCAAAAACAGGAGGCAGTGATGTAACGTTAGCATTGTTTGCCGTTATCTGTAACCAGTTCACCCAGTGAAAACAAACCTGGAGCCTCTTTCATCTGACCCTGAGAAAGGTGGAGAGCTTAGCCGCCTACGGTGGAGAAACGCTATTAAAATGTCAAGGTATTTCTCTTCAAAGTGAAGTCTTAATCACAATACGCTATCCAGTCGCTGCTAGCATGTGATTTTACCTAGTGAAAAAAGTAAACTAAGGTCTTATGAGCCTACATGAAGGTGACTGCATGGTTTAATGCTTTAAGTGTTTTTTATATACTGTATACATCCTGTATCTTTGCTTGAGACTCTTTGAGGTCAAATGTAAAAAAGAAAAGTAAAAAAAGGCGCTTCTGTTGTTTCGACAAAGTGGACCAATATGGCCAACAACGGTCAGTTACTTAAACGTTGAAGGTTTCGTCGCCTTAAAACCTGCCAGGATTTTGGGTCACTCTGTAGCTTATAGATAAAATGACATGTATGTAACGGGTAGATTGTTGGCCACTAACATGAATGTTCATCCTATTCATCCAAATTAAAGAGCTACGGCGCCCTCTAGGGGACATGGGGAATTTTTTTTTCCTTTTGTGTTCCCACGCAAAAATGTACTGAGCGGTTCATGCGGCATAATTGAATACTGTAAGGTTTTCTTACGGTGGCCATCGTACTTTTTACTATTATATAAGGTTTTCATGAGGTTTTTCCGTGTATCTTATTACCTTGTTGTGAAATATCTTAAGTTTTGTATATTTTTCTTTAGAATAGAAAAGCACCACAAACCAGGGATATGAATGGAAACTTTCCGTAAGTAGGAAAGAGAAAAAAATACATCCAAACTATTTGACTTATTATCACGGGTTTTCTGAATGGTTTAAAGGGATGTTTCCATGTGCATTTCCATCTCAACCATATACCGACATAATCATGCAGTGAATAAATCCATCTTCAACTTCCCTGTTTGGCAGAATATTCTATCGTAGATAAAAAGAAAAGAAAAAAAAGAATAGATTTCCGGCAAAAAAAACTCAGAAATTTTTAGCTTAATCTCAGAAGGTTTGGGGGAACAAAACAGTTTGAAAAGTGTAAAATCAAAAAATATTTAAATTACAAAAACGTTTTCAAAAAGTCAAAAGGTTAAAAAAAAAAAAAATTGAAAGGTGTTTTTTGTGACAAAGGTATTGCATTGTATCGCATCGTTATCTGCCAGGCACTTCGTCTTTCCTGAGGTGTTGCTATTTGCCATGTCTATTACTATTTATATAGAACACATTGTTTTTCCATTTTAATGCATTCATATCAACCTGGAAAATGTGGCGGGGCGGGGTGGGTTGTTTGTCAATTTCACGTCAGACAAAGTCTGTGGGGTTTCTCTTGCCAGACAAGTGGAAAACCAAGGTGCTTACCAACCTTTAAGTATCTAACTTTAACAACGAGCAATAAAATCCCACTTCCTCAGTGTTTCAGAGTTTATTAGGAACATCATTGGGAGACACTTTATAACACTCGCTCTTAATGGTTTCAGCCCCCCTCGTAGGGCTGTTAAAGCATTAGTTTTAAAAAATAACGACCAGGCAATCTGGCAGCAAGCTGAAGAGCTACTAAAACTGCGAAAGCAAATCATTATCATTTATCATTACTCTTTGATTTTGTGCTTCTCAGTCACTTTTAGTGATGACTTAAATTGCTATATTTTTTTTAAATCCTGGAAATTAAAACCGAATTTTTTTTTCCCTCTCGTGTCTGCATCATGGGTGTCACCATAAATAAACTGTAGAACATAAAGGTTAAAGTATTGCTCACAATTCAGATTTATTGGTGAGGTGTCATTTTGAAACAGATTCCATCCCAAGGTGCTTTACAAAGATAGCAATAGGGAAGCAATGGGAAACGGGGTTGTTTGATTAATGCGCTGCAGTTAAATCGAGCCGAGCGCAACGCAGACCGTTTGTCCAGCGGCCTGGATGAAAGCAGCAGCTGACGATGACGATACGTTGAATATTTGCTGCGATTCAATGCTGAGCGACATGCATCAGTGAACTGCAAGAGACGTAAGCGGAGTCAAAATTAACGAACCGTTTCCAGTCGGAGGGGAGAGTGGGACAAAGTCTTTCAAAAAGAAGAAAATCTGCAACAGGACAGAGGAAAATGAAAAGATAAAGTTAATGATTCAAATCATGGCTTAGACAGAGAGGAAGAAAAGCAGAGAGAGGCGTGTACATTGTTTTATTTCTGTAGTGTCAAAAAACTACATTTATTACTTGTGAGGAAAGCTGGAAAAATTCATATGCAGTTCATTCAAACACATCCAATAATATTGGATTGATATTTAATTGGACACATGCAATTCAACACAAAATAATCTCAGATACAGTGAAATTCAATTAAAAATTTAGTGCTGGGGCGTGCCGTGCTGGCGTAGGGGTTAGCGCGACCCGTATTTGGAGGCCTTGAGTCCTCAACGCGGCCGTCGCGGGTTCGACTCCCGGACCCGACGACATTTGCCGCATGTCTTCCCCCCTCCCCTTCCCCGTTTCTTGTCAGTCTACTGTCGTATAAGGGACACTAGAGCCCACAAAAAAGACCCCCTGGAGGGGTAAAAAAATAAAATAAAATTTGTGCTAAAATGGTAAAAAGTTACTAGCCGTTTGTCCAGCCTGGGCCTTCCTGTGCAATACCGCTCAGAAACGTTCTCCTGTATAGCTCAGGTTGGGCTTTCTACCGTTCACTGTACAATTTCTACCGAGCCAATCAGCAAACAGAAGGAGAAGTTGTGAACCATGACGTCAATTTTCTGCTCTGTTTTAGAACTGCAGTCTGCCTGTAGTTTGTCGCTTGGGTATAGTAGTTGTAGTTTGTGGTAGCGAAGGAAGTGAACAAAGCCGTTGAGTCGGTTTTGGCCACGCCTACAAATACTGAATTGACATTAACAGCCGCCTCGTTTGGATCGGTGCCTCTCGTCTCTCTTCACAGTGGATGATGGTTGTTTACATCACAGGAAATTTCTGGTAAGCTTCATAGCATTGGACTGACGCATTTTACGTCACAGGCAAATGTCAGCGATCGGGTAAGATTGAAAACATCAGCGTCCGGTCTGTATTGATAATGTGCTGAAATATTATGTGTTTATGCATGACATGCTAACTCTTACTTAGCAGGCTTAGCAAGTGGGACACTCCTCTAAGAAGCTCAGTAAAATGAATATTAGTTTAGAAAATTGATATTCTAGAAAACCGTTAAGTAAAAAAATAAAAATGTGCACCTTTGTTTACACTTTATTTAAAACGACGTGTCAAATATGAACGATTCTCTTCTCAATAAGCAGTGGGAAAAACCAGAAACCTGGAAGTCTCTCTACAATTCATCCTGGGGGGGAAAAAGAGCCACCAAGCATAAATGAATTGCCAGCTACCATAAATTAAAGGAGAGCGCTGCAGATGAGAGGAAATGAATTAAGGAGAACATGGAGCCTGGTTCTCCATTATAAAGGTCCCAAGTTTCTCTTAAAACAGTTTCTAGGATGAAAACATATCATCAGCTTCTTGCACATCTCTGCATTTAGCCCCCCAATGATTCCCCTTTGCACAATATGGATGCCTCCTGCTGTCCAGGCTATCACTTCTACAGCATTTTAGTTTTCATTTTCTCTGCAGCATGCTACAAAGTTATTAAATGTGGCTTTTAATAACCGATCATTTGAAATGACAAAACCAATATTGAGCTTCATCTCTTGTAATAGTGGGGATGGCATGTTCATGTTAATTTTCCTGCAAGCAAGAGACAAAAAAAATAAATAAATTTTTGGTCTGATTTGTTCAAAGTATCTTTATCTGCTTACGTTAAACTGTCTATCTGGGCTCTGTGGGCGGTTGCCCAGGGTGGCATAAAGGTGAGGGGCGCCCAAGAACTAGAAAGTAAAATATATCTTCTGTCAGTTGTGCCCTGAACAAGTTTGTTTTTATTTATACACAGAGTAAGTTTCCTTTACTTGCTTTACTTAGAAAGCTTAAAACGACATCTATTGACAAACTATTTGTTGTTAATTAAAGAATTATTGACTTAAAACAAGCTGCTATATCTTAATGAAAAGTTGCTTCAAAGTTAGTTTTCTTATTTAAATTGTGCTACGATATTATGCACTAGAAACTAGATTAAAAATCCTTGGTAGGATTTTGGGGACCAAAAATAGAAAACCATTTGTGTATTTTTCTCCTACTTAACCATTTGCGTTGGTTTATTAAAAAAAAACAAAAAACATCCCAATTAAATAAGGCTTGAGCTGACGAAATCTAAAACAGGTCAAAGGTCGAATGGATTTGCAAGTCTGCAATACAAGCTGAGCTTTTAACGATGTTGCAATTACTTTAAAAGGACACGGATCTTGCTGCAGGTCCGCCTTAAGTCACAAGCCATTCTGGCTTGTTGCCATGTTTCCCTAACATCCCCAACAATATGGAGGGGAGTCTGGAGAGCTACACAGGCTTTACTCTGGCAACCCTCCAAATACACTCAAGATAATCCTGAAACCACAGCGAGGGCCCAAGGCACTATTCATCACTGCCAGGTGGGAAGCCACAAGCCATTAGTTTGAGAAGCTGGCGCCGTCCACACCGACGCTCGCCGCTGAGATCATCACAAGCAAATGAGCGCAGCGGATGAACGGCCGAGTCGGAGGCCGCGTGACCCGCAAACAACTGGGGGGAAAAAAAGAAAACAGGCAGAGGTTACACGCTGCGCTATCACTTATCGCCTCAATTAGAGCGGTTCGTAGGTTCTCATCATCAAAAAACCCCCCCAAAGCTTTAATCTTTGTTTTCTGGACCTCGCTGTGCAGCCGGCTTCCAAGCTACATCATCACTGGCAAGAGAAACAATGGAGTATCGATCGAGCAGCGCGCTTTAGTATAATTAAAAACCCAACATAATTAGTAAACAGGGAGGTTAGGGATAAATCTTGGCCGATGAATCTCTCCCTTCATTTGTACATTTGCTACTGAAGGGCATGCAGCCTCATTTAAGCAGCGAAATAAATGAACCCAAGCTACATCTTTACAGCTTTTTTCTTTTTTTTTTTTTTTTTTTATCTGTTTTGCTGTCGAGGTGGAAAGAAAAATGCTGGAGCAGAAACAATGAAGATGTATGGTCCTTATTAGCCGTTGTGATTGGGAGTAATGCGTCAAGAAAAGTGTGTCGCTTCAAATTAAATCAGGTCAATGGTGGCGTGTTGCAATTACAAGCAATTGGTAAATGAGAGAAGATGGGGGGGGGGGTTTCCTCCCTCTAATATTCATTTTGTTATGTCTGATGGCGTATTGTGGCCATTCTAGAGCAAAAAAAGGAGAACATTTTGGTCAGAAAACTCAGAAATGTTTTCATAAATGTCAGAAATTTTCTACGAAAATTCCCCCAAACTTTTGAGTTTGAAAAGTTAAACGTTGAAGAGTAAAAACAACTGCAAGAAAAACTCTGGGATTTTCAAGAAGAAAATAAACAATTTTTGACTTCCGCTATTTGGAAAAAAAAAAACAAAATTTTTTCTGAAACATTTCTGTATTTTTCAAGTTGTTTTTTTACTTTTCATACTTAAAAAAAAAAAGTTGACAAATTGTTGAAAAGGTGTCCAATCAGTATAGAGGGGGGGCAAGAGTAACAATAATTTTAAAAATATTTTGAAAAAAAATGTACGTTTTTTTCAAGCAAATTTTCAACTTCTCAAACTCACAATTCAAAAAGGCATCGAAAGAAGACAAGGCGTCGAATGAAGGTAGAGGTAGGTAAGGTGTCAAAAAGAAAATTCTAAATATTTTTGTAGCAAAATGTTTATTTCTCAAACTTAAATTCCTTTGTCCAAAAGAAACATTTTTTTCCAAAAAGGCGTTGATAGAAAGAAGTGGGCGCTTAGGCGTAGAAAGATCGCAAGGGTCGGTGGGGTAAGCGTCAATTTTTTTTCTAAAAAAGTGTCTGCGCTAACAGATATAGCCTAGCAACTGCGGCAGCTTTGCAAGTGCAGGGAAGCGTCGCCTGCTTTGTGCCTGTAAAACAAAAGCAGTAAATTCTGACTGGTGGTGAGATCCAGCTTCCACTTCCACACCACATTATGACCAGTTGCCTTTTTATTTTGACGCTTTACTTTTAAGTGCAAAAGGAGAACCTGCTCAAGCGGCACGCCACTCGGGGTTCACATTAACGGCCGATGACGAAGCGCATCTTCTCCTTCCAGCAGCTGCTGTGATTCATCTTCCATCCAATCCTGCCGTTTCCTCAGCCTGTTGTGTTTCATTTTGTCCGTCCACGCTGGCGCCGGCAGGCAAAAAGCAGGCGCTGCTCTCCACTGTGAGAAATGTTTGGTTCATCTGCCAAATGTTTGTAGCTACCAAACTTTTTGCCACATTGACTAAAATCATCAAGCGGAAAGAACCAGTTTTTTGGGGGGGGTTTTTTGCCTTTTGTTTTGTCATTGAATTAAAAACAGAAAACTGATTTTGCAGGTTTCAAAAATGAAACAATTTTTCTTTTTTTTGTCTATTCTTAATGATAATCGCAGGATTTCGGTCACTAACTTTAAAAACAGAAAAAATTATTCAGATCTAATCTCACTGACTTTGTTTCTCCGGATTTTGGAATCGGGTGTAACACGACCCACACGCGCGCGCACACCCACACACACACACACACACCAATCATCTTATTATGTCTACAACACCATTGGCCAATTAACTCATCTTCAGAAAAATCAATCTGGAAAAAGCAGATGCAGAAAACGTGCGCTCTCAGGTTCCATGTGGGACACACCGAGCAGGAGACCTTGAAATTCTGATCGCGGATTCTTTACATCACAGTTTTATGTTTGAAATATCTAGTCTGCAAAAACAGAAAGAGCTGCAATATCTCATAAAACCCAGGCAAAATGCTTTGCCATCCGGATACAATTCAGATATTTCTGCACAAATCAATCAGCTTTGCACTACTTGGGGAGGAAAAATAAAAAAAAAGAAAAAGGAGGAACACATTTAAAGTGCAGCTGCCCCTGAAGCCTCAAAGCGCAGTGACACTTTAAATCCTGAGCCACAAGCGCAGGTGTTAATGAAATCTCTAGGACGGTCTCTTGTTTCTGGTGGTTCTGCTGAGCCGGATCAGGGGCTTCCATCAAAACACGGGGAGCGTTTGTGGAGGACTGATGGGATTTCAATCATCCGTACATATACTTGTAATCACCTGTCTGCAAGACGTTCTCTCGTCTGTGTGCAAGTCGCGCAAGCCGGCAGACATTTGTTTACGTGAAGGCATAAAGACTTTACGATAAAGTGTGAGCGGGGAAAAAATCATTTTGTGAAACGAGAAAATTTAAAGAGAAAAATAAGACGACCTTCATGGGGGGAAAAAGGAGAATCTGACTGTCTTTAAACCCGCTGTGGCGTCTTCAAACTTTTATGTACATATTTTTGATAATACACTGTTGTGCCATTTTGTCCCAAATACCCAGTTTAAGTAACGGTCTGCTCATTCACTGTGTCGCTTCTTCCAGATTAAAACCTGAAGGCTTCATTACCTCTACAGTTTGCCTGGCTTGCAGTTGAAAAACAATCTGATCCTGCAGTTCTGCAGTCCATGAATACATTTCCTGTTAATTTTTCATCAAGCATTAGCATTTAAAGTGTAGCAGTAGGTTACAGCGCTGTGGCGTTTTCAGCCGTGTACATGTACCTCCCCTTGAAAGTTGTCTGCTTCAGACATCTTAAAATGACCCAGGGCCAATTTATTGGCCAATGGAAAGTATTCACCCGCTTGGAGGTTTTACCCCCCTTTTTTTTTTTTTTTTTTAATCGCTTTTCCAAATGAGTCAACAAAATATGGCTTTCTTTGACCAAACAATTACAACAAAATTCTCTACGGTGAAAGTGAAAACTGATTTCTGAAGCGTACTTACAAATAAAAACATGTAACAGTGACCTGCCACTAGTCCTAGTCATCTAACAATCACTGCGTTTCCATCGTAATTGCTGTATTTCGCCAAACTGCAATGAAGACACTTTTTTTTTTTGAGCCACACAGGTAAAGTGATCAACAACCGAATGTTACTACTGCCGGAAACGACGAAGAAGACAGGAAGTGGCAGGAGGAAGATGGCATTCAAGAATTCAGCTTCTATGCACCTCAGATCTGGAACAAACTTCCAGAAAACTGCTTAGAGTTGCCTTTGATTTGCCTTCGTAAATGGAACATTGATCAACATACCTGATGTCTATTGATTGATTTTGATGGTGGAATTTGACAAAACGTGACGTTTGTTGCTTGTTTCACACAATTGGTGACGGTATGTTTTTATGACGTGAAGAATTTTTCAACTGCCTTGTTGCAGTTGGTGTGCTACACCAATAAGCTTGAACTTTCAGGGCAACACACACGCAAACACAGACGGTTGCCAGTGAGAGTTTTTGGTCTGTTCGTTCATGTTTGGCTAAGATCAGATCAGACAGGCAGTTTGACCCTGCCAGACCGCAATCACTCCGAGCTGATACACGGCGCCGACTCAGCACTGACGGGACAAATCCCTTTTATTAAACTGATATAACCCGGAGGTCCAGAAGGAGTGCTACCAAGTCACTCAGCAGCAAAACGACGAAGTAAACAAACCATATAATGGAGACGATTAAAAAATGTGGGGAACTGCTTGGGACCCAGTAGGAAGAAAACAAAAATCTTTCCCATCAGACCCTCTGATGGCGCCTTTGGTGATGTCTTTTTGCTCTCAACGGCTGCGTTTTTCACGGGAGGCCTGCGCAGTCCGGGGCGCCATTAGACGTGATTCACAACCCCAGA
Organism: Xiphophorus hellerii; assembly: GCF_003331165.1. NCBI lineage: Eukaryota > Metazoa > Chordata > Actinopteri > Cyprinodontiformes > Poeciliidae > Xiphophorus > Xiphophorus hellerii. The sequence goes on from NC_045677.1 coordinate 6,325,841, forward strand.
AGCTCCTCCTGGGAACTCCACACTTTATAGTTTCATCTGGTCTGTTCACACATAAGTAAAAATATTTAAAAAATATAACATTTGGAAGTTCCTTTGAACTCTACCATAGGGGCTAACTGCACCCTCCTGTGGTGAAAATGTGTAGTTACAACTTTAAGGTAACAGCCGTGTGTCAACCCACTGTTACCTACGATGGCGACTTGTTAGGATAGAAAAACAAAGTATATTCCTGCCAAAAAAAAAAATACTCAAATTTTGAGATTAATCCCAGAAAATTGGACATTTCTGTTTGAAAAGTCAAAAATTTCCACCATAAGGTTACTTTTAGGTCACATCTCATTGATATGTGCCTTTAAAGATATTTTTTGTGCAGGATTATGCAACCGGATTGTTGGTTTTGTGGCGAAAAGTCACCTTGTCTTTTCACTGCAACTGAATGTTTGTCTTGCATTCTGAGCATGAAGTTTTGAACAGATGAGCCTTCGGTGTTTGGAGAGCCGGGAAAACACAAATTTGTGTTGAGGGAACAAACAAGAACAAGCCAAAAGATTTTAGACGCGCGTGTGCTCTCTTATGGTGAGAAATTCCAAACCGTGAGTGAGTTCATTGTGATTTTAAGGGACTTTTATTGCCACAGAAACAATGAACAGTGACTTGAATAATTCATGCATGCTTTGATTGCTAGGCGATAAATCACGGCACTGCATGGGATTTTGAAATGGGATTACGGCTTTTTTTCCCCCCCGTGTTGGAGCAAATTTGACATTAACATTGAAGGCCAGCACAGGAACACATTCTCATGTTGCTTTATGCGTTAATGCAACGTGGTGTTTAATTTGTACTTAGATTTCCTGGTAGGACTCTAGATCAAATCGACAGTCATTAATGTTAAACCCACAGTAAGGAATTTTATATATCCAACTGTGAGTTGAATAACAACAACTGTACAGCGTGTTCTTCCTTCATGTGGCAACTTTAGACGTCCCCACAGCTGATACGTCTGCCTCCGTCGCTCCTATTCCTATTCTTCTCAGTCACACAAACCCTCTGCCTATAATCCGTAAACCTCTTGGATGTTTTTTCTCTTTTCCTCCCCCTTGTTAGCTCCGTATTCGACAGCCTTCACACAGCAAATCCACCATCACTCCTCTGCAGGTCTTCTCAGCATCTCCAAACCAGTGTTGTGAAAATGCATTTGCCCATTTTAACCTCAACTTTGACTGTTTAATCAATTAATCTTAGAAATAGAACCCGTCTGACAGCATGAAATACCATGCAACATACCATGCCCTGCAACCTTCACTTGCCTCTTTTAAGGTCAGTTTTCATGATACAACGAGAAAGTGTTGTCCAAAGACAGAGTCTTTGTAGCAACAGAGGGGTCAGAAGAGAAAACTACAGTTGACCAAACTAAACACATTTCCGAACCCCCACCCCACACACACACACAAAAACTCATAAAAGCGCACACGAAGTCAGTGTGACCCTACCAGACCGCGCACAGAGGAGAAAACCTGTTGTCTAGATGACCCCATCTCATAAGAAGAGGGTAAAGGCACAACCAGTTTTTGGGTCTAGGGTTGTAGTGCCAGGTTGCTTTATTATTTATTTATTATCCTCCCTTGGTAAATAAAACCATCATTTGAAAACTATGCTTTGTATTTGCTCAGGTTGTTTTTCTCTGTTCTTCTTTGTCTTTCGGCTGACCTCTTTTCAGGGGTCGCCACAACAAGTCATCCTCCTCCACATAACTGTCGTCTACGTCTTCATCTCTCACTCCTACCACCTCCATGTCCTCTCTAACTGCATTCATATGTCTCTTCTATGGCCTTCCTCATTGTCTTTTTCCTGGCGGATGCATCTCTAACATCCTTCTCCCAATATACCCGCTGTCCCTCCTCTGTATGTCAAATCATCTCGGTCCAGCCTCTCCGACTTTATCAACCAGGCCTTCAACCTGTGCTGTATCTCTAAGGTCCTCATCATTCATCCCGTTCATTCTCGTCACTCCCAAGGAGAACTTTCAACATCTTCAGCTCTACCACTTTCCAGTTCTCCCTCCTGTCTCTCTGTCAGTACCACAGTCTCCAAGCCATATAATATTGCTACTTTGGAGAAATTTAGACCGTCTTGTAAAATCTCCTATTGACCTCTGTTGCCACTCTTTAGTCACAAGTTCACTCCTGAACCTTTTCTCCATTCTTTACCACACTCCATGTTTTCCTGGGCAGTGGATACCAAGTACTCAAAGTCCTGCACTTTTGTGCCCTCTCCTCATATCCTCACTAGCCACGTTTCCATTAACCATAGCATTGTGCAAATTGAGATTACAAAAATAAAATTGCTAAACGGAAACGCGCCAATTTCGAACAGAAAGTTTTTTTTTGATAAAAAGCTGCTGCACTGGGATGAGGTGGGTTTTCAGCCATATCGAAATGCATGCACTTCACAGAATGCTTTTCTCGCATCACACGGGTCATGTGATCAACATCGGAAAACCACAAGTAGTATGAGTATGACGGTTCTCATACTCACAGACTTTGTGTCAATCTAGCACATATACAAAACGAAACAAAACCATAAAAGTCTACGGTTGCAAATTGACAACACCTGAAGAAGTTCGAGGGGTATGAATACTTTCGCAAAGCCCTTTTATCACAATTCACCAGCCTGTAATTCTGGCACCGCCATCCACAACATCCTTCACCTGCAGCCATGAATTCATCATCACTTCTCCACTAATGCGGGGTCTGCTGCACGTACAGAAAAATCCTCCCGGCACATACAGAGACGACTAAAAGTGATGACAACATGTCCCGTCAGTGACACTCTAAACGACGTGAGCTTTTTAAAAGCCTCTGTGCCACGGGCTCTTCTCGTTCATCAAAAGTTTGTCTTTTTTTTCCAAAGTCAACCGGAGCCAACATGCCGGGCTCAGTGTGAGCGGGGGGGTCGGTCACTCCGGGAGCAACTCCTCCTCTGGCTGCGGCAACGGGAGCGGGACGCTGAGGAGTCGGAAAAGTCAGGATCGTAAACGCATCAGGGAGGGGTGTCCGGAGAGTTCGACTCCCGCTGTCGCTACGCTAAAGCCGAAAAAAAGAAATACTCATCAAGGAGAGGAATAAATAGAAACAGGTGAAATGGGATGGAAAGTCAAAGTTTTAGATAGGGGTAAAGGTAGAGTTGAGAGGGAGAGGGGCTAATGGGAGTCTAGAGAAAGGTGAACGAGAAACGGGGCTAATGGTCGCTCCACCACAGCTGGCTCCCTTATAAATGGGTGACGGCTAAAAATATATTATGACAGGCAATCAGCGCAGTTACCCATGTCTCCCCAAGGATGTTTTGGGTTGAAAGGCCCAGGCTCCCACACATACACACACTCGCGCATCGTGACAGATGATCTGTTGACGAATACCCAGAGTGTGAGAAGATGTCACAAAAATCTAACCTCTAGAGATAAACCTGACTCCTGAGCAGGTGAGAGAGGCTGAGGACCACCTTTAACCCTGGACACGTGGGGCCAACACAAACCGCGATGGGATCTATAAATCACGGGGGCTAAAAGACGTTCAGAGGACATGAGGACAGACGGTTCAGGCCTGTCACATTTGGGAGGGGGGAGGGAATGATAGTTTTTCAGATTTAAAAAGAAGGACAACATCCTGTCAAAAGTTTCTTTGATGGGAGCTTTTATCAAAGTGAGTGGTGTAATGTAAAAAAGAAAATTGAGAAAAAAAACATTACGCCCTTAATCTTCTAAAATAACATTACAATCTTGAACAAAAAAAAAAACATTTTTAGCTCTGAAAGGTCAACGATGTGAACGCTGAGTCGCTCGTTCTGCTAGAAAAGAAAAGAGTTTGGATCATGCCACACGCCTGAATTGCCGAACAGACTCAAAACAAGGGGGTTGCTCTAAAAAAACCTAAGGCAGCTCTGCTCACAGCTGTAGAAAAACAACAGTTTATTCCTCTGCGGGGTTCTGAGTCCAGCGAAGCGTTCCTGCAGATCGATTCGGTACACAGGCGTTGGTCTCATTCCTGCAAGTTTACTGAAATATCAAAACACTTGTTCTCCTAAAACAGGGGTGTCAAACTCCAGTCCTCAAGGGCCGCTGTCCTGCAACTTTTAGATTTGCCTCTGCTGCACCACACCTGAATAGAATAATTAGGTCATTAAGGCTCTGGAGAACTGATCTACACAAGGAGGAGGTAATTAAGCCATTTCATTCCAGTGTTTTGTACCTGTGGCACATCTAAAAACTGCAGGACAGCGGCCCTCGAGGACTGGAGTTTGACACCTGTGTCCTAAAATGTCGAGGAAAGCCCTGTTGTACGCCACTTACAGCAACAGCTGTACTCACATCAGCAGCACTCTTGTGTTGATTTTTTTATTTATTTATTATTATTTCTGTAAAACGATAGAGATGCTTCACACAGTCGAACCAAACCAAGGGATTCTTATTACTCACGTTCACATGCGTGCTACACAAACGTAATGCTTAACATTTTTAAGCAATTATAGTAAAGCCCCGTTTTCTATGTCCCTTGACAGATGTGTTGTGCACTGCCAAAATGCTATTGAAATTAAGATTCAGGTTCGTAAAGATGAACCCTGTCTTGGTTGGCATTCGTTTTGAAAAGTAGAGCACCTGGTTTTTTTGTTTGTTTGTTCAGTAAAAAGACATAAAGCTTTGTGTTTAATGTTGACCCCTAGTATTTAACGACAGAAAGGATAGATTTGACAAAATTAGACAGAAGTAAACGAGAACACTGAGTAAAGTAAACCTCAGCACATTGCGCTCTGCAACATTGAGCTCAGCACCAAGCATATTAGGTAGGAGCTGGAATTGACGTTAGGCCCCGAGCGAGGTAACGGCAGGAAGTCGGAATTTCAACATGGCGACGCTCATAATGTCATTTATGTTTGCAATCATTTCAAGCTTTCCATAAGAAAACAACACTTTCAATTTGTTCAGTTTAGAGTCGCAAACGCTAATTTTTAGACACTTTTATTTGTGTGTCTTATTAAAAACATTTCCACCTACTTCTGTTGAGGCGAGGCGAGGAGCGTCCATCTTGAAACGCAAAGTCCGTCTTCCTAGTCGTGGCTGAAAGTAGTTGGGAGTTGCTCCCAGTTTCCCAGTGGGGAATCCGACCTCGGCGGGCGTCCCAGGTGAGATTTCCAACTTGGAAGTCGGAATTTCCCAGTTCCGAGGGGAACGCACAGCATTGTTTGGTGTGTTGCATTGTTGTCGCCTTTCGGAGCTGCATTTATTTATTGAAAGCGCCCCCTATTGATGCAATACAGTAACTGTAGTGTAAAGTGCTTTGGGGTCCTCTGTACTTAATAAGGCATTATAGAAAGTACAGACCATTACCTAATTACAAATCAACCTAAAAGCTACAGCTATGCATTTCTCGGTATCACATATAAAATTAATGGAGGTAAATTATCCATCCATCGTCTAAACCCAACCGGCGAAAGGCGTGGTACACCCTGGACAGGTCACCAACACAGAGAGACATGTTGGACAAACAACCATGCACACTCAATCATTCATACATAAGAACAATTTGGAGAGACCAGCTGACCTAAAAGTCATGTTTTTGGACTGTCCAAAACTCCCTACAAGGCTATCAACTGCATTAGAAATGAACTAATTCTATCCAAAATAATAATAATAAATTCCCTCCACTTTCTTTTTTTTTTTATTCACTGCAAATGGGTTCCTGTGACAAAGTTGTTGTGAGGACGATTTAAAACTGACAGTTTATGATATTATATCAATTGTGGAACAGGAGACACTCTTGAAGCGATTCGACAATGTGGACAAATTTGCAAAATAGATATATTTATGTTAAAGATGGTAATTACAGATACAAGAAGAATATTCTAATTATTATTGTACTCGTTACTCGGTAAATTACTTTAAGTACACCCTGGACGGGTCACCAGTCTACAAAAGGGCAACATGGAGAAACACTCGATTTAGAGAGACCAATCAATCTGTCAGTCATGTTGTTTGGACTGTGAAAGAGAGGACAAAAGCATGCAGGACAACATGCCAACCCTTTGCAAAATAATAATAACAAATCCTAGGGCCTTCTTGCTGCAAGGCAACAATGCTGCAAACTTTGATAACTTTTTATACCACGTTGTCATTGTGGTGAAGCACAACTGCATGCTCCAAACCAGCAAATTGCCAGAACTCCTGTTTTTGTAGATGCGTTCACAGTTACAGAACACTTAAAAACGCTTCATCAGCAGCAACTCATTTCAACTTTTCCTCCTAAATCCCTATGGAAGCAGCAAGGATTATTATTTCCCCCTCCCTTTCTTTCTAGGAACAAGTTGTGTATCGTCATTGATCATTGGCGCTGGTGCAGAATTGCATCAGGCCTCAACTCAGTTTGATTTTATCCAACAGCCTGGCTGCTGTTTCAACCACATTTCACATGTGACATATGAGGTAATGGGTTTTCTAATCTGATGGAAGTCAACTGTGGAATAACTGTGTAGATAAGCATGAGGTTCAAGAAAGAAAGTGCTCGATGCTGCTATCTGGTGGTCTGGGGAAAACATTGCAAGTGGAGAATTTCAAGTCTTTTGCTTATGAAAGGTGAAGAGTCTAGAGCAGCAAACTGGATTATAAAACGAAATACATCAAGAAGCTAATTATTTAGTGATTCAATTCAAAAAGTTAAACATATGTTGTGTACATTTTAAGAAATGCATAAAATACTCTAATAACACAAAATGCTTTCTGACACAGAAATGTTGGCCTAGTGAACTACGTGCCCAGGTGCTGCACAGTATATGTACACACTTGGTTGGAGGTCCTTTTTGCATGATTTACTGCATCAATGTGGCATGGCATGGAGGCAATCGACCTTTGGCACTGCTGAGGTGTAATGGAAGCCCAGGTTGGCTTTAGCTTGTCTACAATGTTTGCTCCACTGTCTCATCTTCCTCTTGACATCACCACGAGGTTAGATCAGCCTGGTTTGCCGTTTCCTAAATGTGTCCTTCTCAGTTCTTTCTTCCTAATGTTGAATCTATTCTACCTCACCTATACCCTTTATTTCCTTTCCAATAATATATTAATTTATTGAACAGCTGCTCTCAATCTTTATTTAGTCAATTGTTTTTGATAATTAAATCATGTGAAATGTGTACGTTCCTATCATATATGCCGACACACAGAGAGCTGCTAAAGTGTTTTTCCATTGTTCCTGTGATGACTAAAGATCCGTTCTGTCAAAATAAAGAATTTAAGCACATTAAATATGTCACAAAATTCCACTTTTTAAAGTGAATCAATGCCATAAATTAAGTTTTTGGTGACTTGCAAAACAATCAAGAAGAAACTGAGAAGTCAAGCATTAGGTGCAGTATAGTATTTATTCACATGTTTTATGGAATACAAATACCCTAAACTCCCCAACCTCCCTTTACCCTGCCCCTCCCTCTCATCCCACCCGCAAAATAATGTGCACATCAGACCTGACGGAATCTATTGAAAGAGAAGAGAGACAAAGAAATATGTTTTATAGGCGATAAAAGGGAATGACTGCAGTTAATTGTCATGTTGGTATAAAAAGTTTTCCCTATTGTAAAGAGTTAATCCTTTAAAAAAAAAAAAGGAAAAAAAGAAAAAGTAGCCAGATCAGTCTAGTCAGGTAACAAAAAGGGTGTGCAGCAACAACTGCATCACAAAAAAAAAAAAAACACTGTCCTTACAGAAACCAAAAAAGTACTTCCCACTTTACCTTTTTCCATTTCACTACAAAGGACGGTAATCATCATGTGCAACAATAATTTAGCTTTGCGTGACTGTAAATTCAATCACTTTTGTAATGCGTCACAAAATCTCTCTCCAAGATAAAGTCGAAAGGAATGCAGAACTTTCCGGGACTGGAAGCGAAACGTCGGCCGATTGAGTCGAAACTACAGACGGAATGAGAGCGCTGGCGGCTGAGAGACGATAATGTACAGAAGCCCAGTTTCACAAGCGGTCACTGCGTGTGTCCTTTAATCGGAATGGTTCCAACTGAGAAAGCGGATGTCGTACGATGTTATCCTCTCAAATCACAACAGGATGGCAAAACAATTTCTAAGTATAGTGAATTTAAAAAAAAAAGAAGAAAAGAAACGCTATCAGTGAGAATCTGTAAGTTTTAAATGTACGAGAAGGTCTGTTTTAGAAGTGCGACGAACGGTGTCGTTCGTCGACCCAAACAGGTGTTGCGGAAATGTTTGCGATGTCTATTTTTAAATCTCGTCCTCAACACTACACGTCAAAAAAAAGCACGCCGGAAAACAACTTCACCCAATATGATACACACGATCCGTGGTCCGAGAAGGTGCCGTCTGCCAGTAATCACAGATCCTCTGTGTCCACGTGTCTGAACCAGGAGGCCTGGCCTTTTCAGACCAACCAGTCAATGTGGCGGGACACTGAAATTTTTTTTTGTTAAAACTAAAAGAAGAAGGGAAAAAAAGGGAGGGTGCGGGGGGACTCGGCTGTAGCCTTTTGAAAACATTCCGGAGCGGCTTGCTGTCCATATTTCAGCCGTTTCCGCTCGCAGACTCTCTCAGGTCCTCACACCATGTAGGAGTTCTGGTTCTTCAGTTTGTCCAGCTCTTTGCTCTGCTGCCTCAGAAACAGGACTCTACACAAAGGAGAAGACGACACAAATCCTCAGTTGGAGGCTTGCGTTTGTCCAGTTTGTTCATGCAAACCTCACTTCCCGTTCCTACCTCTGTTCCCTCAGCGTAGCCTGGATTTCACACACTCTGACCAGAGAGCGGAGGTTCTTCATCTCCGTGCAGATTTCAGACATGTACAGGCTGCCCATGTTGTGGAAGTCCTCTCGCAACCGAGCCGCCTGTTGAAACGGAACCGCGGCGTCTCGTCACGAAGGCCGCTCGTCAGAAAGATGCCGAGTCGTTCGGTGGTCTGACGGCACTTACCTGTTTCTCTGTGTTCTCTGAAGGCCACCCTTGGATGTGTCGGATGAGGGTTTCATCGAAATGAGTCGCCAAGGTGGGAGTGAAGTACCCGGGGGGGTCCGATTGGGTTTGGCCGCTGCCACTGCTGCTGCTGGAGGATGCACGGGGCAAAACAGACATGATTGGTCCGGTGCACGGAATCTCCTGGCTGCTGGAGTGAGACGACTCCACAGCCTCGTCACACTCTCAACATTTTTACATTCTGTCGAGCTACATTTCCAAACTTCAATGTATTTTAAATGAGTGGAACTTTTGTTCCACACGTTTTGAACGCTGCAATGTGGCTGATGTTGGATTCAAAAGGCTGGGCTGATGAACAGCACATCACTTTTTTTTGGTTCGCATCAGAGTTTGATTGGTCGAAACAAAGCAGGTAAAAGCAGCGCCTTACTGCACAGGAGGAAGATGAAGATACTGATCAACGGCTTTTCCTGTGAGGCTACTGTATCATTATTTTTTTAAGCAGTCGCATCACAGGCACTTTTCAGAGGAAGAATTTACACATCCAGTTTATAATTAACAATTCTAAATAACGTCCGACACAAAAGGATTTCCTTCAAACCTTTCTGAATATAAAAACCCAGAAAACTATCACGCATTATTTTTTTCATTTCAAGCTGACAAAGTTAAAGCGCAGTGATTCATCACAGCGGTGGAGAATAATTATTTTTTTTCTAAATCAATTGACAGTCCATGAATTAAAGACATTTTAAGGCCTTATTTGTTAGATAAGTGGATTTAAGACCTTTTAATACCCTGTGCCATAAAACGGTTCATATCAAAGGTTATTTACATGCTCGAACTACATCTAATAGTTTAATGGCAAGGCTGGAAAAATGATGTTCACCATCTCCATCCAATTTGACGGAGTTTGACTTAGTCAGCGAAAGAAAACGGACGAAAAATTCTGTCTCCAGATGTGGAGCGCTGGTATGTTTTCCCTTTAGTTGCTCTGTAGCACAAGCACCAGGTTTGTGAAGGCAACTTCTCGAAATGTGAAAAGGATAGTGTGGATACCACACTATCCTTTTACAGAGAATGGGTTCAATCTTCACAAAAAGTGTATTTCTACATAATAAGAAATTGGGTTACAAAACCTTTTCTGGATAACGTAGGTGAAATTTGCCTCCAAGATCACAAGTAAAGTTTTGAGCAGCTGGGGCTTATACCTTCTCTGAAGAGTCCTCGGGTCCTCTGGACGCTTTTCTGTCGTCTGACACAAAGACGCTGATCCCTGCTTTCCTGACGGCATGCCACCCTGAAGAGGGAAGTGGAGAGAAAATAAGCGGCAGGTGGAACAGGAAGTGGCGGCGACTCCTGAAGCCACGTACTCTAGCCTGTGAGGGTGTGACGCTGCCGATATGCATGCCCAGAAGGGGCTTCTGGCTGTTCTGGGGCGTGCCGTTCCGCGGCGAGACGTATGGGTGTGGGGATGACGAATCTGTCGTCACTGAGACCGGGGACTGACTGGAGTGCTGGGCTGAAATCAGAAACGACACAGTAGAAGGGTGTTGAACGGGACGATCCTCTCACTTTTACGCAAACGTTTCGTTTCTGAAAGCGTATTCTGAGGCGGCGAGGAGGATGGGAAACGGTAAACGGCGGCAATAGACGCCATACCTTGATTGGAGTGCTGCGCAGCTGAGAGCAGAGCAGAGACGTTGAAAGCGGGTCCAGCAGCGAGGAGCTTGTGAAGCACAGACCGCAAGGAAGCCTGGGTGACAGCAGCCGCCAAGACTGGAGGGAGGAAAGAAGGAATGAACACACACAGGAACACACGTGACAGCACAGACACACAAGACAAGAGAGAACTTTGTTGGGTTTTTTTTTTTTTACTGTGTCGCGACAGGCGGCTAACGTACATATGATACTAGAGACCAGCGTAAACGCTACGTTCTCCCAGAAATGGGACAAAATTCATCAGAAATAACGGCAACTACAAAGCGCCGTCATCCATTAAGTAAAGGACTGCGATAAAATCACAATGTATTCAGCACTAAGGATACACAAATCTCTAAATTAGTCAGCCTCCAACTCAAACTTTAAGATTGTTATGAACGAAATGCAAGACCTACATCATGACATAAATGTGAAAAAGAAATTTATAGTTGTGGGTTGGCAACATAAGTGAGCCGGTACAAATTTATGGGTAAGTAAATTTGTACTTAACCATAACGGGTACAAAAAAGCTAGCTACCTAGCAAGGGTATATTAACAACTAGTTAGCAGTAGCTGCAACCAACTCAAGTCACAAAATGCAATGAAAACATGTGAGTGACTCAAAAGTTTCTGACAAAAAAAATCCCACAGGAAAACTAAACTGCATTGCATATATGAGATTAACAAAATTTATGACCTGTGATTAACGTATTTAAAACAAACTTACTTTTCCCCGCAATTAATTTAAGACAATAAGGTCTTAATTTACGATACATGAATTTAAGACTTTAAGGATGTGCGGATACTCTGGCCCTTTGAACATAGTACATCACAGAAATACACTTTTAAGGAGAGCTTAAGACAAAACAGCACAAATATCTGAACGCATCATTGGATGTGACAAAAATGGCTTAGCAAAGTGCTACGTCCACAAAATTAGGGGACAAAACTCTCCCGTTAGATCCGCCACAGAAAGACAGGAAGTTGGAGGTGCTGATGGTCTGTTTCAACTTGACAGTCAAAAGGAACAAAACATGACACGTCACAGTTCAATAGGGTGGCAGATTATATATCAGAAATCACTGGGATCAGATCGGGAGGATTCCTTAAAGTTAATAATAAATAGTTAGTCGACATGCAAAGCTTGTGGTTTCAGTCTGCAGCTGCACTGAAGTATAGGAAACCTGCATTTGAAGCATTTCATAAAATAAAGGAAACAATTACTGATACAAAGTTTCCCCCAGAAAACTTGCTAACTGCGGTAGGGCAGTCATTCATCCAGCGGCCCGTCGTCTTTTTGAGTTAAAAGAAAAATGTTTCAAGTTGACAGAAAATGTAAAAACATAATTTGATAATTATGTGCTAGTTTTAAAATATGCAAAATTTAAAAAAAAAACTTAAATAAATGAGCAATACTTAGCCTGGCTGGGGCACAATTAAAACCTGGTGGCCCGCCAGGCTTATAATATTCTGGGGTAAACCCTGCGATACGATTAGACACTTAAAGTTTGAACATTTACGATGCTAATTCAGCTTCAGGCATGTTGAAGAAGCTGGTTTGTGATTTCACAGAAGCAAAAAGCTTTTTCAGAGACGACAAAAGATAAGCATTGTGACATAGTTGCCGATTTCATCATCGCAGACAGAGGAGGGCCAGCCACCTGAGGATATAGATATGAATTATCCGTTCTGTTTTAGAGCTGTAACGCTCAGGTAAGTCACTCAGCGACCCCACACATCCAAAACAGCGCTAACTAAACTACGGATAAGCAGTTTTTCTTTTTCTTTTTAAGTCAATCACCTTCGTTGAGCTTGGCCATGTCCATGCTGCCGTTGTTCATCTGCAGAGTCGCCTGCAGAGCCGGTAGGAGCTGATGCAAGAGGGCCGGGTCCTGAAGCAACGCCGACGACTGCGACTGCGTGCTCTGAGCCGCCGGAGGCGCTGCCGACGAGGAAGACGACATGCCGGAGGGGGCGGAGCCTAACGGGCCGGCTGCAGAGTTTGGGTTCTGAGAAGAAGAGAGGGAGGAGGAATGGCCGCTGTTTGATGGCGTGGATTGGTCCGCTGATGTCGCCTCTGCGCGTGAAAAACAGAAAAGGAAGCGGAGCAGCCACTTTGGTGAATTTAAGCACTTTACTAGCACCACAAATTCACCATTACTACTGTTATTAATAATGTCTTGTGATAGTATGCTACATTGTACAGCAGGAGCAAGGTAAACTAAAATATAGCAAAAAATGATTTATTTTTAAAGGTAGTTTTATTTATGTAGCACATTTTCAGCAATAGTTCAATAACGTAGCCATTAGGAGTAATAAGCATTCGAAAACTTTACAGAAAAATAATGTTCTTACTAAGCTTTTTGGAGTTTGCAAATAGAATTAAACTAAAACAAGAGAAGTTTAGTCTGATGTAACTCAGGACGGTGAAGAAAACAAAAAGCATGAAAATTAAAATGTGGCTTTGACTGTAAATATTGCCAAAAAAT